>NC_137142.1:17026609-17771609 GCF_949319135.1 Squalius cephalus
TCGGCATTTGAGGATGGTGCACAAAATCCATTTTTGGAAACGACTCAGAAATTCAAAAGAGACCCATAAAGTAAATGGAACCGGTGTAGATACATAATGCAGTTAATGGAAGACTGAATCTAATTTCTGATTAATATCCCTTTGAGCTCTTTAATGACAGCTCGTTTGAATGAGGGACCTTTTAACCTTCAGTAATATGCATTTCACTGCTTAACTCGTCGCTAGCTATAGAATAGCTCAGAGAAGAAACATTCAACTCATTTACTGGTCTGAGCACAGTAATGTCATAAACACAGCACAGGATCATGTGACTCAAACACAGGTGCAGCTCCTTAAAAGTACAGCATCTGAGACCTCAAAGGTCTCGAGACACCATCTGCTGATCTCGATATTTAATTTCGAGTACTACCTCAGACGCCTCGACATGTCAAGCCATTTCCTGTCAGATGCTGACAGAAACAGGCTGTAGTTTTCACAGTGCTTTCAGCGGGTTTGATGGACAGTTTATGCGCGCGAGGGAGGATTAATCCTGGGAGTATCTGAAATGGTGTTATGCCGTGGTGGTTTGTGTGCGATTTATGAAGCATCCAGTCTAAGAGCATTTCACTAACACACCCTTGGCTCGCTGTGACTACCCCATGAACTCCCTAATCAATAGCGAATCTGTCTCAGTCCGGGTCTCGCTGAAAAAATCGATTTCCCTAGACGTTTCCGGCAGAGTTTTCTATTGGCTGGCTGGTGGAACCATCTTTGTAACCAACTGCTAAGAAAAACACATTTTTTTCAAGCTATGAATGCCAGTTTTGCCAGACACCACAAGTGTGATTCCACACATTGAGATCCTTAATGAATAACACGTACTCTGGGAAGGTGACACTTTGTGAGAGCAATACTGAGACAAGCTAAAAGGTAGTAATGCTCATACATATTTATAGAGCAAAAATAGCAATGTGCCAAAATATTTAAAAAAAGG
Source organism: Squalius cephalus (assembly GCF_949319135.1). Lineage (NCBI taxonomy): Eukaryota > Metazoa > Chordata > Actinopteri > Cypriniformes > Leuciscidae > Squalius > Squalius cephalus. The sequence goes on from NC_137142.1 coordinate 17,027,583, forward strand.
TGGAAACTAGACAGAGTGACATATCAACATATAAATTATTGGCGATTGCTTTAAAGCCAGATGCACAATTGTAAATCTAAAGGGATAGTTGACCAAAAAAAAAGTCATTCCAAGCTTTCTTCTATGAAACACAAAATAAGACATTTTGGAAAATGTCTCAGTGTTTTTGTCAATACAGTGAAAGTCAGTGAGGTGTAATGTTTAGAAAAAATTGAGTTCACACTGTCATTTTTGACACTGAACCTAAAGATAAAAAAAAAACCCCCAGAACTTACTGAACATCCAAAACAATGCTGTGTGCTGGGCTGAAAGCGCTCGTTGTATGTTTGTATATAGGATGGTATTTATACCAGCTGAGAACTCACAAAGAGCTTATAAAATGCAAAGGACTCAAACCAGTGAGGAATTCCTTCATTGCACACATACTGTAAGATCTGCTGCAAGGAGATGCCTGTACCGAAATTCAACGAGAACGAATAGAAAAAATCAGGTAAGCTTGAGCGGTCTGTCCTTTTTAGGGTTTTATTTTGACATAACATTTGGTTTTTGGTTTGTTTATGTTGCATTCATATTTCAGTCGAACCACACCAGAGTTTGTTTGGAAGTGGACTGAGAGGCAAGCTTTTCAGGGGTCTTGGTCTGCTTGATGGCAGCATTCACACTTATTCAAAAGAATTAACAGAAACATTGCACCAGAGTTCATTTTAATCGAACCAAACCTGCCAAGTGTGAAATCCACTATTTTTAAGGTACTAACATATCTTTCATACCTAGATGCTATAAATCTAATCTCACATAATAAATAGGACAGACAGTATCCAAATAAGGATGCATACAATCTTTCAACCATGCTAAAAAAGTAGCATGCTCATAAAGCACTGCTGGACTAGAACAAGCTCAGGAAACCACAGGGATTACATAACTAGAATTCCTCCACCTAGTCGATTTAGACACTTTACAGCTGCAATAACAAACTGACAAATAAATGAAAGTGCTTTAACAAAAATACAGGCTTCACATTTCTGCTTTTAAACCATTTGGCTGTCCTGCCTGTTAGGCTTTTATTATAAGAGCAAAAATGTAAACACATTTTCTGTTCTTTTTCTTTTACAAACCGAGGGATGATTTAAAATATTTTCTGGTAATCAACCACAAGCCACAGATGCTGAGGAGATAATTTAACCTGTACTGTAAGAATAGTGTTTTTAGTTATGATACACAACAAAATGCACTACTGTTCAAAAGCTTGGGGTCAGTACGATTTATTTTTGGTTGTTGTTGTTGTTGAAGAGATTTATTCAACAAGGACAAAATAAACCTTTAATTAACAAAAGTGACAGTAAGGACATTTATAATGTTACAAAAGATTTCCATTTTAAGTGTTCTTGTGAATTTTCTATTCATCAAATAATAGAAAAAAATAAATAATTGTGATGAGAAATCTTGAGCTTCAAATTAGAATTAGAAAGAATTCTGAAGGATCATGTGACACTGAATACTGGAGTAATCACAGAAATATTTTAAAGCATATTAAAATAAAAAAATACGTTATTTTTATGTTTAATGTTTTACTGTGTTTTTGATCAAATAATGCAGCCTTGATGAGCATAAGAGACAAATTTTACAGATACTAAACATTTTTACAGTGTTGTACTGCATTTCATTTCTACTTTTGTCTAAATGAAATGTTAAGGAGTAAAAAGGACAATTTCCTGAAAGTGTTCAATTTCAGTAAAACTTTCCTAAAATAATATAAGTATACTAATGAAGTACGTATGTACTTTACAACCCTGATTTACGTGTATGATGATTCACAGGCAGAGAGCGTTTCTGATTGGCTAAGCCAGTCAGTTAGTGAGGATATTTTATGCTAATAAAAAAGAATGCTAATGCTTAAAACAAACAACAAAAATGAGTCCACTCCTCGTCCCTCTCGACTCCTTTTTCGAAACCTCTAATAAACAGGAACATCAGCTATATCCCTTAGTATCATATATGTACCCAAGATACTAATTAATGTTCTTGATAAATACATAGTGTTAAGCCACATCGGGGGACTAATTAGGCCAGTGGTAGAAGGAGCCAGTGGGTGCTGGGGCCGTCATCATGGGGGACGGGGAGAGAGAGAGACAGAAGAGCATGTATTCCGTCATGATCCTCTCTCCGGCTCCACTGAGAGTAAACCGCACTAACTTAATACCCCCACATCTATAAGTAGAACCCCTGTTGATGCATCAGTGGTAAAATAATTAAATGTAATTCATCTTTACCTGGCAAACAGCCACTTTAAACAGAGAGTGTGGCAAAGAGCCAGTAAGGCAGGGGGAGGCCGGGGAGAAACAGTGGGCTGGTGTGTGTGTGTGTGTGCGGGGACGAGTCGACTCCACACCCCTTAACTAAATCCAGGTGGACACCCTCAAACCGTCTTCAGTGCCAACTGCCGACAAAGTGGGTCACCATGTCCAAAGGGGATGAAGAAAGGAAAAAAACGGTATCAAATTTCAGGCAGGGCTTTCATGCATGGCCTGTATTAGGACAAGCACATCCATAATGAATGTCAATTCACATGTACGCACACATACTGAGACAGATAGAACAGTAACTCGCCACAGCGGGGAATAATGGAATATTATAAAAGAGCTCAGTGGTGAACGCTGCTGAAATTGATTCAGCTGCATTGACCTTATGACATAGCAACTGGCATGCAGTCTGACAGTGTCCCTTCACATGGTACAATTACCTTATTTACTTGGAAAATCGCTTTTTTTTTTTTTTTTACATAAGTTTACAAAAAAATCATAAAAGAGAACAGAATTCTCCTGAGATGTATGCTCTGTATATACATTGTTTAACATTGTCAGTAAATGTAATACATTTGTGAGAGTGTAAAAATACTATTTTTTTAAAGTCCACAGGGCAAAAATTGCCCATCGCTAAAGAAACACCATCATATGAAAACATCTAGTTGTGGTTTGCCCCTGATAACAGCTGCTTTCGGGAGCAAAGCATTTCTACAGTGATGCTGAAAAAATGAGCAATCCAGGATTTCTACTCTGACACATCAACAACGCACCAAGGAGGCATAAAACATAACATCCAGACAAGTGAACTGTATAAACGCATGTGCAGTCAAACAAATATAAACATACATTTGAGAGGGAAACATTCTGGCTTATTTAATAGCTATTCCTCACACAACCACATTTTACATCTTAGTGAGATGCAGATGACAGCTGCTTTCCTATCCTCGTCTTCTACAGAGGAAAACATTCATATAGATGGCGGCACAAGGTTATTAGTCCACAGCAACTGTGTAAGTAAGTGAATGTGGCCAAAGGAGGCCAGAAATAGATGGCTGCAATCATGTTGTATTTACCCTTAGGATACTTTGCATAGAGACTCCTATTCTTCATTCAAACATTTGACACCTGATCCACATCATACGTCTGGGAAACAATCTGAAAAACGGCATTCAGTGCTCTGACAAACCGCTGACAGCGGTTTAATTCCCTAGCAGCGAGGCAGGTAGGGGTCATCCATTAAGAGAGGAACCTTGAACCTTCTGGTTTTCAGGTTTGGAGGTTTGGTAATCAGATATAATGCCCAGGGCACAGGGCACAGGCATGTAAGCCATCATAGCGGATTGTGATGGAGAACAACTGACGAGTTTGATTCATAAACCCGCGACCTGGAAAACGTATCCGATTCCACCGACTCTGATGGTTTGTGAATCATAAGCAGCGTCCCCAAATTCAAAATACAGACCAGGAGAAAAACAAACACAAACACTTCCAATGCTTTGAACAGTTACATGTTATCAAAAAGTCGGTGAGATTTGATACTGGAAATAAAACCCTTTAAATTCATGAGATGGAATTTCTTCTCCACCCTGGTCCACAAAAGTTAGTTTATTTAAAATGGTGAAATATATGAAATAAATAAATAAATAATTCTATCTATTCAAACTGCAAACTTCAAAGTTCTGGTAGGAGGACGGGACCACAAGTTTTTGTAATCCTGATCTGTTTGAATCGCAACTTCTCTAAAAGTGATATGTCCCTAAGGCAAAAGAAGGGCCAAACCAAGTACATGAGTTTTGGACACAGACACAGAACATTAGGTCTAATTATGTTGTTTTCCTTCCTCAAGAGAAAACAATCGTAACTCAATCCAGGCCAGTGTTTGTTGGGGCACTCCAACCACAACGTAATTCTTTCCTCCCATCCAAACCACATGTGCAGGTGAAGGGAACATCCTTGCGGTGATCTACATTAGGTTATCTCTGTAGCCTCTGTGCTGTTTTCTTTGGGTTTGCTATATCTTTTCCTCTCATCTCCAATTTTGCAACACTGATCCTTTGTTAATTCCTTGATTGGCTATTCCAGTGAGACAAGAGAGAAAGAAAAAAAAAAAACTCTCAAAAGACTGAAGCGGGTTAAGCAAACAATGGATAACCATCGGCATAACACGACAACTGAGGGCATGCTAATTTTCTGGCAACACGCGCACAGCAGACTTCTCACCAGGCTATTTTTACTTCAGACACACACACACATATAAATTCACTTCAACATCATTGTATCACAGCGACTCTGCCCAATAGTGGTGCTGATCAGTCAATACATGCTGTCTGCCCTCGGGTTGCCATACCAGTCCGCATGGTGCCCATCCGTTGGCATCTGCAGCATATGACACAGACAGATGGCAGGATGTGCCACTGTAAGAGACTTCACTTCCAGATCAGGGGAGTCGGGCAGGTCAGCAGACAGCTTTACCCACTGCAGCCCATGTCACGCAGGCAGGAAATTACATAGTGACCTTCTTTATCATCCAGATGCCCAGAGGGGGGAAATGTAAGTGTAGAATCATAGACTGCACTCTAGAGGAACAACTCTTTATTTTCTTTGACAGATATGAAGGGGAAATGACGCAACAATGATGATGGGATGGAAACACTTCTGAACTCATGTGGCAATAATTTGATTATTGTTAAAGAAACAGCCCCCCCCCCCCACCCAAAAAACTCCCACAAAACCTAAAGGTTACTTAGTTTCAAACCTGTATGACTTTCTTCTGATGAACTGAAAAGCTGTCTGTCAAGCTCCAAAGGCAAAAGAAAAGTGACATAAAAGTGATTCAAGCTACCTGTATGCTATATTTAATGTCTTCTGAAGCCATTTGATAAGTTTTGCTCTGTTCCTCAAAGCTAAGGTATTCATGAGAGAAGTAGTTCTATTGTTCTTTTGAATCAGATCTTTTGGTTGATTACAAAATCTGGAATTCAATTCTCAAATTCAGCTCTGACTACAGTGACAGCAGTTAACAGCTCACCGGAAGGATGGGAGGATTATCAGTAAAAAAAAAACATTAAAGGGGGGGTGAAATGCTATTTCATGCATACTGAGTTTTTTACACTGGTAAAGAGTTGGATTCCCATGCTAAACATGGACAAAGTTTCAAAAACTAAGTTGTACGTTTGAAGGAGTATTTTTGTTCCAAAAATACTCCTTCCGGTTTGTCACAAGTTTCGGAAAGTTTTTTTCGAGTATGGCTCTGTCTTACGTAAGATAGGGCGGAATTTCCTTATATGGGTCCTAAGGGCACTTCTCCGGTAAGATCGCGGCCGCGCGCGCACTCTTAGACCTGGGGTGCGTTTCCCGAAAGCATCGTTGGCCAACTATGGTCGCAAGTTCCGTCGTTACCAATAGAGTTCAATGGACATTGCGATGAACTTGCGACCATAGTTGGCCAACGATGCTTTCGGGAAACGCACCCCAGAGCAAGAGAGTGAAAGCAGTTCGCCATCAAAGCGCCCTGCCCGGCTTTTGGGAAGTCAATGTCACCAAAGAAGTGTGTTTTTGGTTGCCAGGGCAAGACAACCCTGCACAGATTCCCAAAGAACCCAGCGTTAAGGAACCCGTGGATGGAGTTTGTTTTCCTGAGCATAAACGGAGTTGTGTTGTAAGACTGTTGTTCCCTGCATTTCGACGATGATTGTTTTATAAACAAAGCCCAGATCCACGGATTTGCAGATCGTCTAATGCTTAAGGATCGAGCAGTCACAATGATAAAGGTTCGCGGTCGTGCGTTGGAACCGGACGGTGAGTAAAACTGTTTGTTGAACAAATGTCTCTGTGTGTTGTCACTAGCTTGGCGCGTTAGCACAGCTAAGCTTCGCCCACACGGCCCGCCGCTCGTTTTTTTCCGGAAAGACTCGGTACAGCCTATCTTTATGTTAAAAATTTAATAAAACAAAATACTTTTTGGAGATATGAAGGATGCAATATTACTCTATAGGTACTCAAGATTAACAGGAGATTGAGTGAAAATGAGCATTTCACCCCCCCTTTAAATTTAGGATTTACTTCTTTTATTTTATGTTACATTACAGGCTGTTGAATGCTTGATTCTGGTTGGTTGACAAATGTTCTAAGGTGTGTTTTTAAGGTGTTCTATGGCGTATTTTTCTGGAAACACATCTAAAGTAGTTCTAAGGCAGGTCTTGACTGTATTACAGTTCCAGATATCCCTTCGCCTAATTATTGTGGTTATTTCAAAACCCACAAAGACATTGACCATGCAAATAAATATAACAAACAAAAGGATAAAAAAAAAAAAAAAACTATTTCCATGATTTTCCCATAAAATCACATTTAATTATCTATTGAAAGCAAGCTTTCTTTCTCCCGCTTTCTCTCCCGTACAAACACACACACATGAAAACATACATGATGCGCACATAAACTTGTTTTCAGCATTACCCTGTGACTTCATCATTAAAAAGCTTCATGACATTTCTCAGTAACAAGGTGGTAACATTACTACTCTTGAAGCAGTTAAACTTACAGCTTCACTATTAATAAATAAAGAAACTGCTGTCGAACACTGGTAAGAGCCGCACAGCTAATTCACAACCTTAATCAGTCAATCTCTCTCCCTAATAACTACAATAGTCTGCATATAAATGGCGCAAGTCTCTAAAATGATGTTTTGGAATTAACAACATAAGCTTGGATGAGAAGAGCAAGAAATCTAGTCAATGGCCCTTACATAGCCTACTTATTGTCACTTATTTCTTATGTACTTTAATGTCCTTTTTGAAGCTTGAAAGCCTCAGTCTTCATTCACATTAATTATACTGGAAAAAGTGCCCATGATATGCTTTTGTGTTCCATGCAAAAAAAGAAAGTTGAAACAAGATGAAAGTGAGTAAATAACTTTCATTTTAACTTTCATTAAAAAAGAAAAAAAAAATCCTTTTACTTTTGGGGAACTATCATTTTACGGAAACAAATCACTTTATTGAGAATATGAGACAGGTTGTTATATTTAATAAGGGAAAGTTTCGCAAATTTAGCAAGCTAGTTACATGAATTTACAGCAAAATCAAGACGAGTCTCTTTAATAACGGCAACTATGCCAGCTGTTCCTGCTTAAAAGCAAGCAAATGCTGTCCAAAAAGCAAGCATTTCACACTTGAAGCATCAAAATCTGCCAATCTCTAATCGGAGAGAATCGACTAAATCTGCCAACTTTTAGAGGGGGGCATCTGAAAGCATTTCCAAAGTGTTGAGCTGACGAATTTCAGACATCATCATTAAAACAAGGTTAAAGCCTGATCAAAAAATCGGCGGCCTGCCCAGCTGTCAGAAGACGTTTGCAGACATCCTACGGGTATACGTTCTGTGTGCGTGTGTGTAAAACTTCAGATGCCAAGTCAAAATGCTGATGGAAACCTCTCCACCCCAAGCAGTGGGACGGCCTCCAGAACTAGGATTAAGGGTTCAACTTCCATCTGGGAGGGACAGCAGACAGAGCACTTAGCACACAATTATAATCCGTTAAAAGGTAATAAAAGAGTGACCGCACAGCCATTTGCACTCGTTCTTTTTTGCCCTCAGAAAGGATCGGTCTAGCATGCACAGCATGATGGGATGTAGCAATGACCGCACTGTCCTCACTTGGATTGTCAACCTTGAGTAGGCTACAACAATAATTGCTGCTTCTACAGAAGGCTGTGACTCTGTGACTCAATGCTGTCCCACTAGGGATGGTTCACAACGACTGACTAGTCGATTAGTAAGGTTGACTAGTTTATCAACAAGTCAACCATTCCCTAATGGTCCCTAAAAAATGCTGGACATAATAATGTTGATCATTGAATAACTTAATATTGTGTGTCATTAAAAATCTAATTTCTGCGTTAATTGATTTTTTAAATTAAGTTGAAGTAACTACTGAAATTGTCTTGATAACTTTAGAAATAGGGACTAGATAAGGAGATCAAATGTTGAAATTAAGTGTTATTTTATGTGTTTTTTTAGTAATGGGATAGACCTGTTTTTAGATTGTTATGGTTCTGCAATGTAAACATTTTTGTGGTTACCATTGTGCTGAAGAGTAGACGACATGAAGATAAACACTACATTGACTCTATTAGCAATGACTGCACTAATGCCAGTGGCAAGTACAATCTTACTTGTTCATTAAATATACATGCTAAATAAGTTACATTTAGCATGTGCTATGATAGCTGTAGTTCCAGGGCTACAACTCAAGTAGTTGGAGCGACTTCATTTCAATCAACTTAAATATTTGTGTTTGTGATAGATTATTAAGTTCCTCTAACTAATTTGTTGGTTGAAAATAATTCCATTCAAAGTTGTCAAAACTTTTTTTTTTTTCATTATTTTTCAGAGTGTATGAATAACTGTGCATCAGAATTGTGCATCAGAATTGTATACAAACAGTATACATACAGTTTTTATTTTAGTGTAATTATTATATTTGAAAATCAATATCAGTTATCATATAATATTTTGGGCTCTGTTGTCAGTTTTAACCTCTAATATTACAACAATGTACAAAATGAGAGAGTTTTTTTACTTAAGAAAATCAAACTATCGGTATTGGCAGATATCATTCTGTAAAATTGGCTATCGGTATCAGAAATTTAGTATAGGTGCTACAGAGTAAGCTTTAAAAATATATTTGCATATTTCTACTGTCAATGCCACAGCTTGTCTTTTATAGCATTTTGGTCCAGTTTGGTGCATTTTTTTTCCCACAGCTGGTAAGATGGTGTCCCTTCCTTCTTGTAATTAATGTTTTTTTATTATTATTATTTCATTTAATTACATTTCACAGTGCTTTAACCAGGACTGTCCCTACGGGAGTCCAGCTCTCTGGTTATCTGTCCATGGCATCATGATCACAGGTGGCAAGGGGCCACTCGGAGGCCCTGGGCACTAAACACAGCTTGGGCCTCAGACCAAGACGTGTGGGGATGGACCTCTATCATGCTAAAGAGCTGCAGAAACGATACATTCAGTGTTTTGATCGAATAACCTACTAAATCACAGGCAAAATATAGCCATATGTTATGAATGTTTAAAAAGTATCTCTGCCACAATAACAAAAGATAAACATATGCGTCCCTTACATTAACTGAAAAATACAATGTTCACTTCTGCTTCTTCCTAAGCCTCTGCTCTGCAGCACAATAAGTGCATTTACATGAACAAGTTTCCTTTCGTTGTTGTTGAATCGATTAGCATGTCAAAATCCTTACAAAGTGGCTTTTAGAATATGCTAAATTTAATAGTTATAAGCACTTGGGTGCACATATAAACACACTCAATTGTTCTAATCATTTATTCCTGTAACATCAAAGTCCTAAAGCATCATCATTCATACGTTATCATCTACCGTTCCTATAGAAAAGGCAAAACACATTGTATGTTGGTTTCCCTGAAAGTAGAGTACAAAAACATTTCCATAAAGCAGCAGAAAAGATTACTGACACAACAGGGCATCCATTAGGTATACATTGCCATAACTGTAAAAAAAGAGGCAATACAGCCATATACCTCCTTCAAGACTACACATTAAAGTTGGCGTCAACCTTCCTTTTCCTCTATGTACCGTAAAGTGAAAGAGGTCTTCATTAAAGATGGCCAGGGGCAGAGCCTTCAAAAGTGTATTGTGGTAAAATGCAGCAAAATCTACATTGCAGTGCAGCTCATGTGTTTCCATTCATTTACTTTTGGCTCCAGAGCTCATACTGTGGGGAGCGAGTGTAGATTTCACAGAAAATAACATGGTTACATTGCTCACCCTTAACCCTTTCTTGAGACTATAGGTTTCCACTGAATTTCCTGAGCAGACAATGTGGAGTTGGGTTTGTTTTGCTGAGCCAGTGTGGGTCACATTAATACCAAACAACTGTGTCCTATAAAAGAACAAAAGAAAAAAAGAGTAGAACGCAATGGCCATTAAAATCATCTCACTGTTCTCTTAACCTTGTCAATGCATTTACTAAACTTTGTTAGCAAATAGTGAGAGTAATGGGGCGAAGAGGAAGCCTGCCAATGGTCCAAATTAGCAGTGTGAGGTAGCCTGGCTAACGTCAGACCTCGTCTCATTGAGACGTGGTCTGGGAACCACATGTTCATTTTCTCGTATTTGAGGCGTGGTTTACGAATGCCCAGAGCCATTTATTGGGCGCTACGAATGTCTATCAAATGCACCTATACATAGCTCATAGCCAATCGTTTCAATTATACCAGATGACGTATGTAGAGCGACAGAAATTCGACGAGGAAGAAGACGAGATAAACTTGCGTTCTAAACTACTTAGAACACTATCTAAGGCTGCATCGAAAGGTAACTTCGCATCTGATGCCATGTTGGATCCATAGATATAAACAAACTGCTTCGGTGTGTCGCACAGACGTCGTCATCGTCTTGCTGCTCCTTCCCCGTTCTGTGATTGGTTCCCTTTTTGAGGGGAAAATCTGGTCCATGGTGTCCAGGCTGCCTAGCAGGGTGAATAAAATCAAGCTGCGTGCAAGGCAGCATGGGGAAACCCAGGCTAAGTGTGAGGTGAAGTTGGATTATAAATGACACTCATGAATATGGGAATAGATTAAGTCGTATGTAAATCAAGCTCTAGGATAACTGTTTTAGGTCAGGACTTGGGAAAAAAAAAATGCTAGAAAGTGAGGAAAGGAAGGCAAAAATGAATTCCTCAGTTTGAAACATTTTAACGTTTTAATTATTCCAGTGATATAACATAAGTATATGACACTTTTTTTTTCCAATATTTATCTGCATCTTCCTATTCTTGGGTATCAGCGATCAGATGCTAATTGACACGGTTAGCACTGTTAGCCTTTACCTCCAAGGCACGACAAACTTTCATGTTATCGGCTACTGTAATCGACGGCTCCACCACCCTGCCATCTTAATACTGGGTTTCACACCACTTTCACAGTCATAATGTTTGATAAGTGATGAGAGACAAACAAAGAGTCCCTTATGAACGCCTACCAGTGATTCGCTTTCATGCCTGTGATGTGGCATTAACCATCTCCGACGCCATTTTCTAGTGCGTACAGGAGCTAGCTGAGAAGCGTGTTGCTAATCGTCTGCTTAACGGGGGCAATGCGCTGGAAAATGACAGGATTATTTGATAAAGAGGTGCAGAATAATGTGATACTGAGGAGAAATCTCATCCATAACACCTTTAAAAATGTACATAACACAAGTAGGTGCTGCAGGCCATTTATCATTCACACAAACATACATGGCTGTCATGTTCATGGACAAACACAAGACTCAAAGTGTTTTGCATGTAAAATAAAATTGTCGATGGTTATCTCTGAAGGTCTTGCACAGCTTTCAACAAGAATTCTTGCTCAAACCTGAACCGTCAGGGTCCTTTACGCGTCTGCTAACCTAAACATGTTAAATTCAATAAAACCTTGATACTATTTTAATAACAGGAATGGCTGGAGGCTGAAAGAACTTTGTTTTCCTTTCATTGAGCTGATATCACGTTTCTCAATTTCAGACGCTCTTTTTTTCCCCTTCTCTTTCTTTCTTTAATATCCTCATTCCCTGCAGAAAGACTGGCTGTACCCTGCTTCTTACATTCCCTAGCCTAACTCCAACCATATGTTCCTCAGTCTCTCTCCATGCCATCCTTCAGACAGCAGAGCTTACGCACACTGCCGCTTCTTATCTTCCCATTCAAATTACAACAATTACACATCAATAAAAGACAGCTTCTGATGTTCCTGACAGACAGCGAACACAAGATGATCCCTGCCCTGAGCGAAAACAAACAACAGTCCAGCCTGACTGACTGCCATGAAAGCGAGGAACGAAGGCGCTTTGCCAAATCAACAGGGGTTTAGCAAAACTACTAAATGAAAGAAGTAGAAGGAAACAGGCTAGAACAGCAGTGATAAAGATGGAGAAACAGATATACGAGCCATACTGGACTTTTTCTATGAATGCTTAACTGTGCATTACCTTACTCTTCCAATCCAAAACATCCATCATTTTTCACTTCTGTTGTGAACGATGATGTCTTGAATTTGAGAATATACTTGCAGTTGGCTAAAGGGTTTTTTTGTAATTGAAAATTAGAACTTTTCGAAAAGAAATGTTATTTAATGCCAACAAATGAAGAAACCAGGTTATACATAAATAGATTAATATATACACATACATTAACGTTCAAAGGTTTGGAATCAGATTTACTTTGTTATTTTTTTTAAGAAATTAAAGCATGGCTTAAACTGATCAAAAGTGACAATAAAGACATTTATAAATGTTACAAAATATTTTGTCTAAATGCTGTTCTTTTGAACTCTTATTTAAAAAACTGTTTCCACAAAAATATTAAGCAGCACAACTGTTTTCAACATTGATAATAGTAAATGTTTCTTGAGCTGAAACATTTCTGAAGGATCATGTGACACTGAAGATTTGAGTAATAAAGCTGAAAATTCAGTTTTGCCATCACAGGAATAAATACAACTTTACAATTTTAAACTGTTTTTACTGTATTTTGATACAATAAATACAGCTTTAGTGAGCATAATTAATTATTGTTAATGATATGATCAACACACTGCTATAGTGAAATGAAATAAAGTGATATTTTTGATGTTGTTTTATTACAATCAGCAAAGTTTTAATAGCAAAAAGACATCGCAAAATGAATCAAAGTCCTTTTACTTCATGAAGAACATGGATCATCCACCAGGGGGCAGAAGATAAAATAGTTCAAATATCCTCCGATACCTTGAGTTTGTTCTTATTCTGTTTCTATTTTTTACTACCTGCTATAATTATTTAGCTAACTTTCAATGCTTCATAATTTTTATAAACCGAATTTCTCAACAGCTAGATGTGGAAAAATAATTCTTATTTGGACTACCATGTCTTTAAATAGATATCAACATATGGTTTCTGATATCAACAAATGCTTTCTATGCCATTTTACTGGTAACATTGTTTTGCTGGCTGAGCAAAACTCATCTAGCTGATATCACTTCTCTCTTTTGTTTATTTGCACATGTGGCCTTGAGGAGAAACTAAAAGCAGTCTAATGATGTTACTCATCTTGCGGTATCTCAATCTGGTTCCTGATGACACTTTTCCCGCCGTAAGCGATTAGACTTTAGTATAGGAATACATTTTTCAAGTATTCCTCCCATCTCTGCCTGCCAGTTGATTACGGAGACGCCTGAACACAAAATCACACACATGCATGGTCAGTCAGCTCCCGGACTGGGCGGCCACTGTGTGCTAGATGATTGCTTGTGCGTTGGTGTGTGTGAACCAGAGTTTTTTGATGGAAAGCAGCCCACTGAGAGAGACACCCGACTCAGCAGATGGTGTGAGAGAAGAACCAACAGCATGAAGCAAGAGCCAGACATGACGAGAAAAAAGACCGGATTCCCTGAGACACAAATCCCACCAGATTTCACAGCAGTTGGTATAGAGGGAATTGTAAATTTTACAAAAACTCCTGTATATAAACATCCTGTATAAAAGCTCTTTATAAACGCTAACGTGTTCTCATTGTGGGTGGCAGAGCTTCGCCAAGACCAATAATTCACTCACATGCGCTTTCGCTCTCGACAAGGCCATGTCTGCATGTACAAAGACAACTTTGTGGAGCCGGAGCACCACAAGCTCAAAAATACCCGGCCTTTGTGTCTTCACAGACGGTGAAATTGTGGTGCCATTTCAAACCATTTATTTAATCCCCTAATTTGTATCAGGTGCAATTAGCTCTGTGACATAAATGTATCACAGATGTGAGGCTGAACAGACTGAGAGAGTGTATTTAAAAAGCTGCCGTCTGTTAAAAGACAGAGATGCTGATTTGTGGAAAATGGAGGGATAGCACAGGACTCTCTCTCTCTCTCTCTCTCTCTCTCTCTCTCTCTCTCTCTCTCTCTCTCTCTCTCTCTCGCTCTCTCTCTCTCGCTTTCTCTCGCTCTCTCTCTCTCTCTCTCTCTCTCTCTCTCTCTCTCACACACACAAGTTGCTTTCTATGAGGGTGTGAAGGTCAGTGCATGTAAGAGAGTGTGTGTGTGTGTAAGTGTCTGATACAGACGGACCGGAAAAACAGAGAGGGGGAGAGCGAAAATAAAAGAAATAAATGATGTGTTGTGGGGGGGCAGCCAAGCGAGTTTGATACCATATGTGTGCATTTGACCGCACTTTAGAAAAGTTGCTGATTTTGTGCAAAAGGCCATCTGTACCATTTCCCTGACCTTCAGCGGGGCTGAAACGGACGGTGAGCACTTAAATGTGTGTGTGTGTGTGTTCCAGTGCTCTTTAGTTCATCTATTCTGTGGTATTCACACTCTTTTCACAGTCTTGACCTTTCAGTTAATCCGGCTTCACCGGGTCTCTGCATGAAAAGAAGAGCGATGTGACTTGTTCTAATGCAGGGGTTTTCAAACTAAGGCTCAGGGAAAATTTGTGTAAAAAATGTAATAATAATAATAATAAAAGTAATAACAACTAAATATTAAACTAAAATGAGTAGTTATGTAGTAGTTAAAAAAACAAGTTATGTTTCTCTTTCATTTTATACATCAAACTGTACATCTAACAGTAATGGTGGGTGTCAAATTAAAAACAAAGTAAAACTTTTCCAGATAATATTTTGTACAGTATAAATGGGCTTTTACAGATGAAAATATACCTTATAAAGAGGGTACCTTGTAAGGAAATCATCATATTTGGGGGTCTGTTGCATCAAAAGTTTGAAAATCCCTGTTCATTTGTTATCTACTCCCATTTTGCTTTACTTTTGACCCTAATCACTCCTATTTGTTTTGCTATAATTTTACATATGTCAAAATATACATGGTGTTACTAGGAATTATTAGTAATCAACTGGAAATTAGCATCTTAGTGCCTCCTGGAAAAAAAAAAAAAAAAAGTGTACATTCTTTATTGTAGTTGGACGAAATGACGTTTTCTCATGTGCTTCTTATTTAAATTTACTATAAATAATCAAAAGCGTAATCATAATAATCATTACCATCCATTTTCTCTGTTAACATGTGAAGGTAATCGCTTCGGAATTTCATGACTGCAGAAGTTTGGGAAGGAAAGCACAACAAAAGATTATGATTACAGTTTATGTGCCTCCAACGCAGATTAGAGGACGATGTTTACAGAATGACATCAAGAGGGTCTCATATCAGCATGGGCTGTGAAACCAGCGCAGCGTGACGGACCATGTAAAGAAGTTAATGGAATGCTGGCTCAGTGCTCGGAGGGATGGCAGAGAGCATCTCCCTGTAAAAGGAAGGAAGGAAGGGAATAAAATATCCCATGTCAAAGTTTAAAACTTTTTGCCAAAGCTGCGATTGGTGGGTTAACAAAAAACAGCCATAAAAATTCATATCAGCTATGTATTTTACCAACTGTATTTTGCATGAATTACATATTTGGAATGTTTTTTTGGCCCATCGCTGTCAATTATAATCACTTGCAGCATAATATGCAAGCTAGTCTCCAGAAAAAACACTGGCCCCAAAGCCGTGAAGACATTATTTGGCAGCAAAAGGAATAAAATTAATAATAAAAATGGCAAATAATATGAATAAAATTCTCCAGAACTACATTTTTGATTGTTTTTTGCGCACAAAAAGTATTCTCTTCGCTTCATAATATTAAGGTTAAACCACTGTGGTCACATGGACTATTTTAACGATGTCTTGGTAATGACGTTGCTGTCTAATTAATGACAGAAATTTCATTTTTGGGTGAACTAATCTTTTAATGAGATACTTAGATTAATTCAGGTGGACGTGTTCTTTTGACACCAGTCAATGTTTAAACCAGTTCTTGGATGAAAAAATATATAGAGAGTGGACCAACAGTTTATCATAAACAAGTCGACACTGAGAAAATAGCTTTTATTGAACAGGGCTCGAGTGTGTGGCGGTCTCTCTCTATCTCCTCCCGCGGGCAGGAAGAAAGACTTGACCCCGTGATTTACTTCCTGCTCCTCTGAAGCTGTTGTACTCCATCAGTGCGGTCACACACACACACACACACACACCTGAGATCTCAAGGACAGAGCAAGAAGACTCTGCATCCAAACACTTCACTTCCTGCCGTCTTTGATTCATGGCTTTCATGGCTGAATGCTTAACAACTTAACAGTGACAAGGCCGACATCAAAATAAGGCTCTTTTTTATTTTACGGTCATATATGAATTTTTAATTCTATCCATTGAATGTGCTTCAATTAAAAATCACTTTAATGAATTACCACTTTTTTTTTTTTTTTTTTTTGTGAGTGCGGTGTCATTGAAGTATTCTCCTTTAAAGGTGCACTTGGTGGAGTGTATTAGTGAGTCCCACTCGGCAGTGGACAGGCGGTGTCACACTGATGTGGACGAGCTGGCCTACTTTGGAAACACAGTGAAGGGGAGAGAGGAGCTTCTGAGGCCTCGGGTAACTCAAGCACATCTCTCGCTCTGTCTCTGTTCTTTCTCTTTTACTCTATGGGTGAAAAAGGGGGCAGTGCCAGCGGGCACATTGGGGTGTCCAGGGGAAGGGGAGGGGGGTCCAGCTGCAACGCTGGTTGGGAACGCTTTCTCGCTCTGAGCTCTAGAGCTCCAGCAAACCGGCAGCCCAGCAGCCACTGCCTCTGTGAGAGAGAGGGGCAAGAGGGGCAGACTCACTGGGGCCCTCCTACTGACTCCACACTGCTGGTGAACTAGGGCAGGAGAGGCAGAGACTCTACCCATCATGCCACAAGACAGTCGGTGAACTAGGACAAGGCTAGAAAGAACAGTTGTGCTCAAGAGCCAATGAGGGAGTTATTTGATTTATTCCCAAGGACCAAATTTAACTTGTATCCACACCTGCCAATACAGAGTGAATTGAGAAACTAACAGCCATGAGATTTATAATTATCTTTTTTTTGTCACTAGAGATATGTATTTTATTAAAATTATATATAAATTATTCAATATTATTATGAATAATATTTTAAATAAAGTTAATGTAAAATACAGCTCCTTGGTACATTTTCTCAATCCACTCAGCAAAATGGCAAAGCCAATTTTACTTGCATTTGGGCAAGTGTTCATTTTGGAATCCACCCATTCCTCTACAAAATCAATTTATATATATATATATAAAAAAAACTACTGGTGAAGTGTCGCTCTTGTGGTTATAGCAATTAATGTAAAATTAGGTTAATGTACCCATTCATTGGACAGATTCATTATAACATCTACTGCATAAATTTCAGATATACTTTTACACTTTTATAAAAGACTGAATCAATTGACCGATTGCAATGCTGGCAAGAAGAGTGTGTAATTAACATTATATTTTTTGGATGGGCAAATTAAGGGACATTGTGCTACAAATAAATGCATGTGCATGACTCTCTCAACCTTTCTTCAATTGTTTTTCTAATTACTTATTTATTGATTTTTTTCAGGATTTTGCCCATCTCATACACCCGTTCTCAACGTAATCAAAACCAATCAGAGCCATGGTTTCAGCTGCTGGGTTGTAATGATGCCATCACCAGCCAGTCTCTCAAAGGGCTCCACTCAAACGCTCTTGGATGGATTTCAGGGGCCTTCATTTATTTGTGATTGACGGTGAGCCGCTCTGGCAAGAAGGGTGCTGCAGCAGATTGATCGTCGTTTTCCAAGGGTCTGAACATGTGATCTAATGTTAAGTCAGTGTGCCAAAAGAAGAGAAAAAGTGGAACGGAGGGGAAAGAAAGAGAAGGAGAGAAACAGAAAAATGTAATTGCTTTCTCCCAGACTCCAAGGACATGCTTTAGTCTTTGGAATGACATGGGCAGGTGCACCATTATCTGAACATAAAATAGAAAATAAACTCCCTTAATGGGAATATGCCAAGTAAAAATGAACTTAAACACTATGGACAGCATCTGTGGCTTGCTGTTGAATACTACAGAAAATAATTTCCACTCATTTCTCAGTAAAAAAACAAAAAAAACAAAGACATTTTTACAGACATGTACTTACAATGGATCTTAATGGAAAAATACATCAGCATAAACATTAAAATATACAATTATCACACAGTGGCTAAATTTACATGCAGGGCACCTTTTGTTTCAATATGAATTAATTCATTCCGATTGATGAATCCGAACCTAGTGTTCACATGAACGATAAATAATGTGATCGGGTTGATGTGTGCGTTTATATGTGACAAGCTTCATATCAGAATTGATTTTTTGACATGCGCACACTGCACGAATATACAGTTACCCGCTGTTTGTGCACACTTTTCTCCTTGTTTTAAAGAGGAGACTTGATATGTATCTATTTCGGGTCCTGATTAGGAGACGGCAAGCGCATGAACCGTTGTGCCGTGCTGCTTATATTTATGAAACAGTAAAAACGCCCCTTTCCATGCCTAAAGTGTCTGTGGATGAGAGTATGAAGTGAGGGCTGATGGGAAGTTGTTCAGCTCCACTTCACAGACGATGAGTGGCAGGAGAATTTTAGAATAACACGAGTCATTTATGCCATTTTATTTAACAACTGCAGCTCATTCCGAGCGTTATATGTCATTACGCCATTTCTACGTCATTGCACATGTTCCAGTTTCGGTTTTCATGCATGGCTAAATTATGGTTCTCTTCATATTAAACTAGGATAGTTTTTCAACATTTAAAAAAAATTGCACAATTTAGTGTATTCCCATCCCGAGTCCCATCTTGATAATGCACCAGTTAGGTCCACACACATCCATCTACCTTCGTTTCACTTGCTGGTGCTACTATATCAGAAAAGGAGCATGTTTTAGATGGGTAGGTTATCAAGTTTTTTGAATTCTTGTCAGCATCAAAAGTAAGATTTCCCTGTTGAGATGAGTCCAATCCTATTTCCAACACAACACAACTCTCAAACCGAGAGCAGCGGCTATCTCGTCTATATAATTGACTCCATCTAATTCAGTGGTATGTCTAAACCCTTCCATAGAGCCGTGGGGCTTTAGTCGTCCTCTCATCTGTCCTACCTGTGTCACTATTTAATCCTCTCGATCCTTATAGTCAGACACAGCAGCTCGTTTAATTAGCGACCCAATTAAACCTTTTGCTGGTGTCAGCTCCCCTTTCTTCATTAAGAGCCAGAGAGATAAGATGTCCTGAGCTGGAGGTCTGGGCTTCACTTAGTGATGGGTGCGGGCAGCCACACAGGAAATACAGATTTATCAGATTAAATAACACACACACGCACACGCACACACACACACTACTCATTTTCTCTCTCAACAGGGCTGTCACAATACCAAACATTTAGCAGTTCAGTGCAATTTCACTATTCTTATACCACAGTCAATTTTTTATAATATAATATAATATTATTAATATACTATTATAATTGATATTATTAATAATAAATAATAATTAGTAAATTAAATAATTAATACATTATTTATTTTCATTTCAAGTAATTATTCAAGACAAACACAAAATAAAGAAATAGATTTTTTTTTTTAAAAAATAAACAAATTAATAAATAGATATTTAACAGCAGTATCAAGAATTCAAGTAAACAATCTGAAAACAAAGTTAAAAAGTAAATGTAAAGTAAAATAAAATATGAATGAAAATGAATTAAATAAAACATTATATATACAATAAATTATATTGTAAATGGTGACATCTTGCCTTGGTTTGACTGATAAATCGGCCTGCAAAAAAAAAAAAAAAAAAAAAAAGGCAGGCAGGCCTTTCTAACTTTGGTACTATTTTAATTTAGTATTGTCTAATTAGTACTTATAACATCCCTTACTTAATAATATCCCTCAATATTTCTAGCTATGCTGGTTAAATACTGGTTACCTTATTCTACACAAAATGCTTTTAATTCAGTATTGTCTACTTAGTACTTTTAACATCCCTACTTTATAATATTCTTCAATATACTGATCCATGCTGGTTAAATACTGGTTATATTATTCTACACAAAATGCTTTTAAGGGAACATACTGGGTTATATACTGTATATCCAGATTTGCATGATATGCACATAGCACATTTAGTTAAGAAAAAGGAGTTATGTGGCACTCGTAACCTGTCCAGCTTTGGACAAATGAGCCGCCTGGCCAGGAAGTGCTGCCTCTGCACTTTTGACTCAGAGCTTGTGTTTCCCCGAACATGTTTTCTTTGACAGAGCAATAGATTATATATCCGAGGGAGGGCTACAGTGGATGGACTCCAGATCACTGGTGCTAATCAATGTAATTAGCTGAGTCTGAAGCTGGCGACAAATCACTTTCATTTGTGCCAATTGATTCAGACCTTTTGTAATTATGACTATCAATTGAGAGTCAAAGGAGACAAGAGACTCTTCCATTCCCACTTTCCATTGGTCTTGCGGTGAGAGACACATTGAGGCCTGAAAAAATTATTAATAAAAGAAATGCTGGCACATCGATTTCATCAGAGTGCCAACATTGCTGGGCAGGAGGAGTGTAAATTTAATTTAGCATATGTTCCTGGGGCATTGCTTCAATGAACAGGTGGTGGCAGAGATGCAAGGCGGGAATGTGCAGTTCAGACCAGGTAGGAATCCTCTCTCTTCCTGTTCTCATAAAAGCTCCTAGGAAAGGCAAGAAAGCTGGCTGGTTTTTGACCAGTTTTTCATTGCATTCCCTCCAATACTAATTTTAAGCAGAACAGGTACATAGACATACTAGTTGAAGTCTAGCATGGGCATCACTGTACAACAAGTAAAACATGCTTAATAATGTAGGTCAAAAATGAGGATTTGTCCTTCTGAACGTTTGTGCTCTGCCAACATTTTCAACGGCCAAGCTCTAAAATAAAATGTTTATTTTAAGCAATCTATTTGTTGTATTTGTTAGAAATGTTTTTATGCATTTCATTAAATGTTATGTTTTCTTCACAATTTGTTTCATTACTAAATGTAAATTTGCATAACAGATACTCTTTGTAGATGTGTAGATTACAACAGTGTCTTTATAATGTGTTAAAAAAAAGATCCCATTCCAACGTTGTATAACAGCAACATCACACAATCGCACAGCTTCTTTCTGAACAAACACAAAGGCCACATATTCTGCAAATGAAATCAGAAAAAAATATATACAACCATGACAAATAGTTACCAAATCAGTAAAACAGGCTCTTCCACCAAAACTAATCCACAAGTGAACTTATCAGACTGCAGGCCTTTAATTGACCTCTCACCTGAACCTCCTGCTAACAAGACGCATGCGGCCAGTCAACTTCCTCTGTGACGGCTATGCATGGCTGTCTTCATTAAATCCAGCCAAATGTATCTCTCTCAGGTCATCCTTCATTATGCATTTCTCCAATAGCGTGCTGCAAAATAATGGCTTGTCGTATTTCGAGAGCCGGGAAGAAACTGCTGAGGCAAATCCTCTCTAATACAACACCAAAATGAGCACTGGACCTCCGGCGTCCCCGTTTACGCATACTGTGCTGAAATATTATACTTTGCGATAATCAATCAAAGATACATTGCTGAATTGAGAGTATAAAAAGGCATATACTGATGGCTAACAGCATAACCCCTTGGTATAAGTAGGACCATCTGTCACCGGTCACCAAACATAAGCGTGGGACTAGAGACCCCCATCCTTCAGCTCCACACTACATCCCACCTGTGATGATGCCAGGAGCCTTTCTGCTAATGCTGCACTTTCAGCAGTTATTCCGGCCAAAGCGGTGACAGACACTTCAGTCAAAACAGCACTGAAGCACTCTCATCCATGCAAAGAGAAGAACATCTCATTAGAAGGCAGGAACTGAGAGAGAGAGAAAGAGAGAGTGCACGTGTGTCATTAAACATTACAGCCTTTTTGGCTAATGCCTCCAGATGACACATATAGCCTGGCTTTTTACAGGAGACCTAAGTACTCTGATGTTACCGCCAATGATCTGGTCCATTCAGGTAAGAAGGGAGTATGTAAATGAGCGGCTGAGGAAACTTCAGTGGCTGAGAGGATTCATATTCACCAGTGGAATGCAGACTACAGGGGTCTCTGTTTATGGGTAATAAACAAATGCTCTGTGCAATTTGTTTGTTTATGGCTGCACATAATGCAGGCAATTTTGACTGAAAGGGTTCAGAGTAATTCAGTGAGTTGTCAAAACATGCTGTAATAATCAAAGCCTTGCTATTCGCTGTTTAGGACCGGATTATATCTGATGAGTGTCCTGGAAAACAACATGTAAACCACGTGGGTAAACGCCAAATGGATGTTCAGTGACCACTTTTATAAATAATAATACTTCAGTGAAGATACTACAAAACAAAGGGGGAAAAAATACGTTTAATGTGAGTCAGGGCTTCAACGTACCTCTCAACACACTTATCCTGTAGCTCAAACAGTAGTGCGTTGGCGCTTGCAACGCCAAGGTCATGGGTTCGACTCCCAGGGAAAGCAAGAACTGTTAAGAATGCAAATGTGTACCTTGAAATGCAATGTAATTCGCTTTGGATAAAAGCGTCCAAAAGACCAAAGTCCCGTTGATCGCTTTGATGCATCATAGAGAGGGGGCAAAAAAACAAACAAAAAAAAGATTTTGTTTCTAAACTTCACTTGTGCAGTTCTGTTATAAGATGTGCATGAGCGCACCATCTTATAACAGATGTCAAATAGTTTGGTAATCTGTAGTCAAATCAACTTCAATGTTAATATTAATACAATTTGCTTCAGGTTTTTCAGTAATAATTCAAGGAAGAAGTCAGAAATTTAAAAAAAGAAATAAGCTAAAGAAATGCTGAGTAATAAATTAAATAACGTCTATAAATAACTTAATGTATGAAACTGAATATAAATTCATAATGATTGGTTTTCTTGTAAATTATATTCCATTAATTTTATCTTTATGTATTTTAGGTAGTCTGAAATTAGCATTATAAAGCTTAACCAGCACACAAGACACTTTATCTAAATGACGTGTTTTTTAATTAAATCTCACCTTCCACCATACCTATCTGAAACAATAAAATAACACCTTTTCACACTGGTTTTGGCTGTAGGCTGTCATTCATTAAGATCAGAGTAGCTCGCAGAACTGGAGGTGACTGTGACCCATGTCCAGTCCCATCATCCTCAGCGGCAGTAATGGCATAAACAGGAAGTTCTCAAGGTTACGTATGTTATTCCTTGAAGCCTCCCCGATCGCATTTCCAACCATTGCGTGTTATCTGTAAACCTTTTTCACACTTCAGTTCCACTAAATCAAGCATGACAAATAAAAACAGATATACAAACATGGCACCTTAGTCAGGATGAAGTCAATTGAGAAAATGGTTAGAGAGAGAGTGTGTGCGTTTGGTTAAGCAGTGACATATTCAACCTCTGGATGAAATTGGCGAGAAAGATGACAGCGGCGTGGAGTTTAATAAAGCATGAGAATGGCAGAGTCTGAATCTCGTCATTAAGTTAATGCATTAGATATGATCACACCGTAACCCTCCCCTTCTTTCAATTTCCAGGTTCTCAGCCAAGAGGAAATCACATTCATAATTATCACCACATTAACCTCTAACCGCCCTATTCACACCCTTCATTTGAATTTATTTGGATGTGGATTTTTTCTTACGGTGCCACTCATGGCTACACACATAACAAAATTAGCCGACATACCCATAACACTATGCATGCATAAAAGCATCTTGGGATGTCAAAAGTTCTGGTACCAAATTTATACTGAAATAAAAATAAAAACAATACAATATTGTTGTTTGAATGAATTAAACGACATTTAGAAGAAAACCACTCACGATGCATAAAAAAAAGTTAGCAACTAGGGATGCCAAAAGTACTGGTATTGGCACGAAAAAAACATTATTAAAAATGATGGTTGTTAAAAAATAATCAAACATAATGTATTAATAATTTATTAAGTAATTTAATACATTTAATTATTCATGTAAAGGATTTAATTTTCATAATCATTTAATATTTTATCATTCATTTTAATAGGCTAATAATGTGTTCAATAGCATATTAGCTGCTATTGTGTTGGTTTCAAAATTGCTATCAAGCATCATGAAACTTAATCGGTGTTAAATTTTAACAATGAGCCTATTTTAACGAATTCCCAGTCAGAATACTGACCAGTGTGCAAAATGTGAGTTTTAGTCTTGCTTTTCAGAGTCTTGCTAACATAATAACCGCTGGCGCCACTAAACGGCAGCCCTTCTCACCAGAACGCCCGCATGCCTGTGACAAAACAGAAAGAGGCCTGACTGTTTTTCCAAACTGCCAGTTTAATTAGAATGTGCACAATGAAACCGAAAATGAGGCATTAATTGATTCCCACCTAGCTGGTAATGACTCGTTTCCCTGTGTATTGTGCTGCTTTGGATCCTCCTAATGATGTGTGTGTGTGGTAATTAGATAGGAAGTGATGGGAAGCCAAACACAAACACACACCCAGCCTCTCAATCTCTGCTGGCCGTCCTCTCCCGCTCGCGTCTTTCTGCACTCTCTCCGTCTCTCATTTGACACATAGCGCCCAAAACAGCTGCAGCATTGAAATGCTAAATTAAAATGGATTTCCAAATGTAGAGGGTAAACATGTGAGAGGGATGGGCTAAATCTGGAGATGTTTATTACCTCAGAATGATAAAGATTGTAATTATCAATCCCTTGATGCAAACAGATGTGTTTGACTCTTATGGAGCTGCTTACAAAAAATATAATGCTTATATTTTTTGTAAGCATTGTCTTTGCATGCTCCAAACACTGGGATTCTAGGAGCATGCAAAGACAATGCTTACAAAAAATACTTCTCCCTTCATCTTTGATGAACCTATTACAGGAAGCACACTTGAAAAGAGTTTGTAAAGCATGTAAAGACAATGTTTACACAAACAACTATTATCCCTTCATCTTTGATGAACCCATCTCAGGAAGCCTGCTTGGAACAGTAAAAAAAAAAAAAAAAAAAAAAAAATTTAATTACCAGTTAAAGCTAGTTAAAATAGTCGGACAATGGGGATACAAGTACTTAAAAGGTGTACCAATAGGAATAAAAATACTTAAGTCATTACTGTAAGTCATAATTAATGCCATTTTCAGCTGCTGTGCCTTTAAGATGTCTATGTAAACATACGTTTTGCATGTGAAATGAAATACAGCACTTTACTGCACTTACAGTAACTGCTTCCAATTTATATATATATATATATATATATATATATATATATATATATATATATATATATATATATATATATATATATATATATATATACTGTATGCAATTCCGCTCCGTTTAATCATGAAGTTTCTGGGATGTGATGGAAACTTTTGAGATGAGAGAGAGAAAAGAAAAAGACCAGGGGCCTCATTTATAAAGCTTGCGTACGCACAAAACGGGGCTGAAAACATGCGTACGCCAGTTCCTGCGCAAAAGGTGGGATTTATAAAGAAAAACTTGACGGGAAAATTTGCGCACCTGCACGCAAACTCTGACCCATGCGTACGAACGTTTTGGAGATGGAGCACTTTGGCGACACCGATGGTGAGCTGGAGTTAAATGTATTTTTGGTCACTTTTATACAGAAAATCTAAAGAAAATTAAACATATACAGAAAGAATATACAAATACAATTTCAATCACCAAGCCTGTCACTTGAAGCAAATATCCATTCCTTCTTAAATGTCCGCGGCAGCGAGCGTGTTGAGCCGTTTAGTGAAACTGACGCAAATAACAGTTTAAATAAATAAAATACTTTAAAATAAATATCATGATAATACCAGATTGTCTGAGAAAATAGTTTCGTGCAAATAATGCCCAAGGCCTATCTGTTTCCATTAAAAATATAAATCAATTAAAAATACAATTCGGCAAGTGGAAAAGATTGAGAAAAACTTTCTCTGAAATGTATTTTACACTATTTGATTTATGTAGGCTATTCAAAAACAAGGCAAGGATAGACAACTACTTGATTTGTATTAATGTAATGTTTCTTGTACCGTTTATATCATTTGCATATGATTATTCATCCACGTGATAACGTTTAAGTTATCACGTGGATGAATAACCATATGCAAATGATATGTAGATGAGGATCTGCATAGTAAAACTAGGCGTTGTAAGCTCCATATATGGTTATTTCGGGTGGAGACGCATGTACGCACAATCTTCCGCTGACTGGGATTTATAAAGTGAATTCTGCGCAGGTTCTGGCGTACGCACGGTTTTATAAGTCTGAATATTTTTTTGCGTACGCCATTTTTGGCTTTCGGGTGCACGTACACTTTTAGTAAGGTTCCTACGCACAGTTTTATAAATGAGGCCCCATGACTTGTAGAATAACAACTAAATAATTCAGATTTAAGTTGGAGGTGGCATCTAGCCATCACTGCCTAAAACTTTCAACTGTAACCCAGCACTCGTTCCTGTTGCTGTCGTCACAAGGTCATACTGGTCATATACTGTATATATATACAGTATTTATTAAAAAAAAAAAAAATGCTGTGCCTAATTTACTCAGCCTCATGTCATTCCAAACCTGTATGAATTATTCTTTTCCAGGACACAACATAAGATATTTTGAAGAACTGTTTTTGTTCATAAAATGAAAGTCAAAACAACATATGCAGGGGTCAGTTGCATAAACTTAGCCACTATGTTAGCCACTGTGTCTTTTGTAATTGACAAACTAGCAGTTAGATAAGGTAATCAGACTTACTTTTCTCATTCAAATAAGACCAATTTAGTTTTTTATGTAAGTTGAGTTATTACCAGTCTTGAAGAGAGAAAAAAAAAACTCCATTTGTTTTCCACAGACGAAAGAAAGCCATGCAGGTTTTGAATGACACAACGGTGGGTAAATTATGCCAGAATGTCCATTTTTGGGTGAACTATCATTTCAGTTCAGAGAAGACTGAAACTGATATTGAAAAAAGAAAAAGAAAAATACTTTCTGAAGTTTCTGAAGACCAATTGCTGACACGTACAGTAACTGTGTGCATGTGTTCAAACTTATTCATCTGTCTGATGTTGGACAACTGCACAATGCAGCTTAGTTCGAACTGTGAAGCTACAGTATACTTTCATAGTACAACCAACTCTTTTATCTCAAAAGATCAAGGCAAATCTGATTCCTCATGAAATGACCCCTAAAACTATCAACTAATGGGGTTACAAGATCTTAAAAGTTCTGAAAGAATGGTCTAGGGCACATTTCTAAGGTGAAGTAAGAATCCTGAAATTGTATGTCACATAACTCTCACCAATGATTTGTATTACTTCTATTATTTGGAGACGACTTATTTTGAGGCTCCTGTAGTCTCTGGAAAGCAGAGAGGGCTTGTGGTTTTATACTCAAGTCTTTAGGCTTCTCAAGAGGAGTGAGAGATGGATAACTCTTGATGGGATAATGTCTTTTAATGGCATCTCCTGACATTAGGATCCAGCTGTGAATGTATGCAGACAGGTTGAGAGTGACAATTACAAGCTTTAAGACTTTATGAATGCAACTAATCAAAGGGAGTGCTTCAAAATATCAGTTAAATTTGCATACATGTGCATAAAAAGGCATGTGGCGTGTTACGAGGTGAAGGCCGATGTTTATATGCAAGTGTATGTGTGTGTGTGTGGCATGCCTGATAAGGGTGGCCAGTAATGATACGGGACTCCCGAGAGCATGGCAGGCTTCATAACACAATATGCCATTCGTATTTGCCCTGATTTGCATCTAGATTGCTTTAATTATAAGTAAAAGTCAACTTTCGTCTCTGTGAAAGAACCAGGCTGAATCGATTGGTAGGCGTGAATAATGGCAAAAGTCAAAGCGCGACTCGCTATCAAAACATCGCCCTGTATTAATCAGGATCACAGACTTGTTTCCTTTCCCGGAAGACACACAACTTCAGCTGTATGAAATGAGAATGTCTCTCAGAATAGTTCATTAAGGAAACATAGTTTCCTTTCCTCCATATTCATATTCCACAAAAATGAACAGTAAATGAACAGCGAGGTTCATTACAGCTAGCGAAGCCAGTGATTTTTAAACACACTTTCTATGTACCTCTCTTATGACTATGCATGCAATTCTGCTCCGTTTAATCATGAAGTTTCTTGGAGGTGATGGAAACTTTTGAGATGAGAGAGAGAAAAGAAAAAGACCAGGACTTGTAGAATAACAACTAAATAATTCAGCTTTAAGTTGGAGGTGACATCTAGCCATCACTGCCTAAAACTTTCAACTGTAACCCAGCACACTGTTGCTGTCGTCACAAGGTCAGAGAGAAGTAATGGTGGCTAAACACTATTCTTCACACAGCCGCAGACTTCAAGCCTGGCCAGTTTAAAGGACGGCAATGAGATTTTTCAACTACAGCTCTGTTTGTCAGAGCAGTGACATGCTGCCGGACGCCAGTGTCTCTCATCTTGATGTTTGGGTCGATACAGAGTCATTTGAGTTAGTGTCAAGTGTCTCAGAAACCAAAAATTGCCTTTCTTTTTGACTGCAGGTCAAGTTCATAGTTTTAAATGCTTAAAAAGTTATGTGATGTATCAATTTCAATGCAAAGAGAGAGAGAAAGACACGTATACTCAGAATGACCTTAGCGGTTCAGTCCGTGGTCATAAAATTACCACAGTTAAATATGTCATTAATCTATATGTATAGATCTATATATTTGAAACCTATATGAAAATCATCATTAAGGTTGCTATTAAATCACCAAAACTACAGGTCGAACTGTAAAGACTCTCTAGAAAGTATTTGAGATTTTTTGCAGTGAGAGCAATAGGGGAAAAAAAGCCAAAATAGCACTTTAAAAAGCTCAAAGCGTTTTTTCATCTTATTCTCTTAAGGGAAACCTTCTTGCTTCTCTTCAGTTTATTGATATATTTCATTTGATGTCATATTATGATTTAATAATTATGATTTTTTTTTTTTTTTTTGATGAATGGAGTCTTTGACGAGATAATTAAAGAATCCATGAAAGGTGCTACTAATTAATGCATGAAATGATAATCGCATTGAACCTGTACACTATAATTCTGCAAGCAAACAAGACACCATTAATTTATTAAAATAAAAGCCTATTTTAATGTGTGAGCTTACAGCTCTATTAGTACTAATCATTTATTAATTCCATTGCAAACCATATCAATATTGTTTGCGGTTTGCTCGCTGCAGTTTCCAATGGCTGTTCATTTTGGTTTAACTGTAAATGGATGTGCTTATCAGGACTGTTATTTACTCTTATCATGTTTAAGAACATCTCATTCTGCCTTTTTCAATATTACTCGTTACATGGAGGGCTACTGTTAATGAACCGTGGTTCGGTTTATACTCTCCAGTTCAATAACCTACAGACAACAACCCTCGATAGACTGATGCACCGTCCACTTTTATGCAGCAGCTGTGCTTAGAAAGAAAATATCAATAGCAATTCCACCAACAGTGGTTTTCATTTCACATTTACTCAGGAAATAAACATCTGTTTGATGGTCCAATAACTGTGAAGATCACCGAGAGTAAATAATAGATGAAGACATGTGGAAAAGAAAAGAGGGCGAAGAGAATTTGACCTTTGAAAACCGCTTCCCTTCATGTTGTTAATTTGTTTTGACTGAGTCTCTCTTCTCTCCTGCAGCGGTAGAGCTAGCACAGGCAGGGTCCAAATGTGTATCTCCAGTCCGCTTCCAGGTAAGCACACAAAACTTCCTACTTTGACTCATTGTTGTCATAAACAACGCTTTCATTAGACCACCTGGCACTTATGAAAAATGACAGTGCTGATAAGTGGACAAAGACTGAGATAAGACAGAGGGGGAAGAAAGGTGGGCCGGTTAAATTAAAAGCCTTCTCGACTGCTGTAAATGTTATTACCAGCAGCCTCCTTGAAAGCCAGCCCAGAGCCACAATGCACTTACGATTCCTTCATGATCTGTTGATCCAGAATCTCCCTAAGCTAGTGACTCAGAGGGTTACCACAGAGTTGGATTAATATTAAAAAAATATTTCTTTATTCAGGCTAATAACAAATCAAATAAAAGTGAAACAACACGAGTGTTGTCATGTTTGCCCTTCCATTTGAGTTTTGTGACGTGCTAGTATGTTATTATGAATTCAGACTGAATTCATCTGAATTCATTTTTCAGCAAATAATCACAGTTCAAAAACCCCTTATGAGAAAAATTAAACCGAGGACCGTGACGTCGCCCGGTATGGCGTTCCACTGGGAGGAGACCCCGGGGAAGACCTAGGACACGCTGGAGAGACTATGTCTCCCGGCTGGCCTGGGAACGCCTCGGTGTCCCCCCGGAAGAGCTGGAGGAAGTGTCTAGGGAGAGGGAAGTCTGGGCATCTCTGCTTAGACTGCTGCCCCCGCGACCCGGCCCCGGATAAGCGGAAGAAGATGGTAATCACAGTGTCATCTTTATGAGTGAGTCTCTCAAATAATTTGTTCATTCCGGAACAAAAGAAGTGGTCATTTAACCATTTATTCAAGCAAACCCACTGATTTGATTCAGATACGCCAATGATGTTCAGATACGCCAATGATGTGTCTTGCTCTGAGACGTACAACAGCTTTGTTTGAATCTGTTCATTGGCTTGAATCTATGTCCAATTTATGTTCAGTGGAATCTGTCATTAAATTGCATCTATGGTCAATCTATGTTCATTGGCAAAAACAGACAAGTAACTGTGTCTAAAACATAACTTTCTCAATATTAACTTCTTTATATAACTGGTATATATATATAACCAATATCACAATCAGCAATTGTGCTGTTGATGCTGATTATTGATTGCATGAAAATGTTTTTAAAAACATTATTTTGAACCAGTTCTCGGTTCCCAGCCCGATGCAGTCATATGCACACATAACACGTCTGCAATACTTTTAGCCAGTGTTTTCTAACTGAGAGCTATCTGTGTGATCCTTTTCTGTGTTCCTAACTCGCCCTATATGGAATAATTTGCAGCTCATTGATTCTAACAACAGGACATAACCCATTCAGGGGGCTTTCTTTGAAGCCATAATGACGGCAGAGCCCACAAAAGCCATGCAACAAAATTATCTATTAGGATGCTGATTACCTATAATGTGTCTGGGATGAGGAGGTTTTCAGTTTGTATAAGAGGTAAATGGAGACGTGGAGACGATGAGAAGCATAATCTAAATGACTCACAGTGGTTTATGTTCAGCTTTGGGTGGCAAACAAATAAATACACACATACACTTGCATATAAGGTGTGTATGAGTATAACCAAAGGAATAAAACTACCTCAAACTCGAATTTAAACTACAAGAAATCTCAAAAATGAGACTCTGGATCTCCGTACTAACATCAAAGGCATGTGGGAGAGTGAAATTAAAGACAGGCTCTTGCAAGAACCTGTCAAGCCTCAGTAGTTTCAAAGTGTGCGTTAAGAATCCCCTTCAACCAGGACAAGAGATTCCACAGGTAACTAAGACCTACTTCAATGGCTCTAGAAACGTTCAAACTTCTTAATATTCCCATACTTTTTAAATAAATAACCACCTTTCTTAGGCATCCCAGAAGCCTCAGAGTGTGAAAGCAGAATTTGTTAACATACCACATTTTAAACAAAGTTTTTAAGTTACACTAGTGCTGTGGCAAAACTTTGAGTTTACTTTAAGTCTGACCTACAGTATAATAAAACAGAACCATATGATTGTATTTACATACTTTTCAATTATGATGCTTACAGTGTTTCCTGAAATATAAAGCAATGACTTGCAGGTAAAGGCATCTTGTTGTTGGAAAATATGGTACATATTGCCACTATGGCACAGTGACAGTCACAAAAATAAATCATATTATATTCACTTTCTTCTCATACATGACTCCAGACAATGAAATCAGTTTAAGGCCTACACTTTGGGATTTAAACTAATAAATATTTTTTTCTGATCATCTATAGTGAATGTACAACATCAAATGAGCAAATCTAGCAACATAATCTCACAACAGTACACAAACAATGTCATCTCTCACCAGAAATGGTTTACCTAACTTATGTATGGTGCTTATTTTCCAAATTTAGGCAGTCAATTTTATCCTTGTACTGAATAGATTACATGGCCATGTGTTGCAATAAAACATTTCAAATGGCAAAATAAGTCACAGCTTGTGCATTTAAAGGGTCACAGCACATATATTCCTGGATGTGTGCTCAGTGGTTGATAATTATCTGACCATCCCTACTTTAAAACATATGTCCAATTAGTTTTCTGAAGTTGAGCCAGCTACAACACAAAAGGACAAACTGCCTGAGTCAGTTGGTGGTTTCAGCTTTATCTACATATGAAACAGGAACTTTAAACAATATTTTAAAGGAATTTTCACTTAAAAATCAATCAAGCTCCATCACTTTTTTAATTTACTTTTTTGTTCTTTTGTTCTACTATTTAGGACTTAACCCTCTGGGGTCGACAGATGCGCCAGTGAGTTTTGGTGGATTATTGCATGGAAGTGTTACTAAGGTTTCACCTTCACACTTTCAATGGAAGATCAGCACTTGGGTTTGGAGAGATAACTTTCACTATAGGGTCATCTATCTCTTTAAGTGAGGGTTGGGTTTGTAAACACATTCTTATCTTAAGATAAAAATATCTTGTATCTTTCACACAGAACACAGCAACTTCATACTAAATACCATGGGTCTTTTAATATTTTTTAGTGTCCTTCTCTCACTGGTACAGTTGCAGTCTGAGCTAATTCTTTATATTCCAGTCCTTGTAGTGAATAAGAGTCTAATCAACTCTTCAGCTAGATTATATGAATTGGGTGTCCTGCAGTTATGCTTCTTCTCGTCTAATTTACGAGACTCTCAATCTTCCTGCTACAATCTGAGGGCTCCATTACCCTTGATGACCGAAGGAAAGCAGGCAACCTTCCCCTTCAGAAGAAAGATGACTTTTGGTCTCCCTCAACGTGGTAAAAAACACAAGACAAGAGCAAGTATTGCAGGGTGTACTTATGTTCTAAAATGCTTTGTTTGATTTATTTAGATATGAAGGGGAAGGAAGGTGTTTCTTCAACTATAAACCGGCACGTTTGGCAAAATGTATTCCTTTTTGTGTGATGACCCTGACAGACGATGTAAAAAAAAAGGAGTAATTTGTTTTGTATTACTATTTAAGTCCTGTGATTCTTGAATAATAACTAAATTTTCATAGTTTAGGATTGAAATTCTCTGTAAAATAAGTAATTTGACAAGTAGAAATGTTTCCAAGACAGTTAATGTGACATACATTTTTTTTTTTTTAAAGTTGAAAAATGTTTATTTAAAATACATCCCTGGGACATAAAGTAGTGCTTGAGAATCTGAAGAAACATCCGTAAGTGAGATCTGGGAGTTAGTTCTCACTCCATCCTGAGGTTTCTCTCAGTCCGAGACAGAACTCAGAGCACGAGTGTTTCATATCTCCACAATAGTGTATGTGCGTCAGGCAGCAGTGAGCTGTCAAAGATCAGCATATAAATAGTAATTGAGCGCTCCAGGCATCAAGAGTGGGACAGAGAGACACTGTGGCCTTTCTCCACAGGAGCACCCAGCCTCAAACGGCCTCTGCTGAATGACAAACCGAAAGGGAGGAGAACATGTCAATTCTCCACAATTCCTCCATCTCTCTGTCTCACTCTTACAATGGGGCAAGAAGTGGCCCGAGGACAACAGCATTGAGTGTCAGTCAACTTTGTGCTTCACCAGACATACATAAACCCAAATAAATAACCTACTTATTTTACCACCTTACAAAATCAATTCCCACACTGTTTTAGTGAAGTGATACTCTATGCAAGTACACAGACACAAATGTACGGCCAAAGCATTGCAAGTACACTGTAATACTTTTCATTCTGTGTTTTTGCATTGCTGTAGCGGTAACAAATCTCAGGACTCAAAATTTACATTGCGAGTAGAAAACAAAATCTTTACTAATGCTATAAACTACACATGGAACCTTGTCAGTTGGCACATTATTATATTAGTAAAGGTTAAAAATTATGTCCAAACTATTAAATTCAATTGCTATATATACATACACATATATATATATATATACATACATATATATATATATATATATATATATATATATATATATATATATATATATATATATATATATATATATATATATATATACATATATATATATATACATACACATATATATATATATATATATATATATATATATATATATATATATATATATATATATATATATATATATATATACATATATATATATATATACATATATACATATATATATATATATATATATATATATATATATATAATAGGATATAATAAATTAACAGAGTTCTTGTCGGCGCCAATAGCCCCATGGTTAACGCGCCGACATATAGTGCAACTGCGCCTCCAGTTCTAGGCAGCTATATCAACTTTTAATGATACAATTGTTTCTACTCCAATTCATAGTTAAAACATAACATTTAAATTTGATTTCATTACAGATTTATTCAAACATGATGAGACAAAACTAACATGTTAAGTAATATATAATTTGATATATTAATGATATATATATGAAATAATTAAACAGTTCAAAGTAATATCTTCAAACAGTAGATGACCATAGAAGATTATATTATGAATTGCTTTCTGACATAATTTTAAATGCAAACATGATTGTATATACATGCACCCTTATAATGCGATCATAATGGGATTTTGGCAAAATTGCAATTAAAC
Source organism: Squalius cephalus (assembly GCF_949319135.1). Taxonomy (NCBI): domain Eukaryota; kingdom Metazoa; phylum Chordata; class Actinopteri; order Cypriniformes; family Leuciscidae; genus Squalius; species Squalius cephalus. Next base: position 17,062,649 of record NC_137142.1, read on the forward strand.
GTTACCTCATGTAAACACAATACTTTGATCAAACTAATGTGATTAAGCTCATAATCGTAGTAACCAAAATCACATTAAACTATGTATCGTAAGCTGATTTAATGCGCATTAATCGTATTATTAATCACTTCATCGCATTATTACCACTCTGACCAAAGTGTGCATGTGCTCGGATGTACACGAATGACATGTGTTGTTCACACAAGTCAAGTCACCTTTATTTATATAGCGCTTTTTACAACACAGATTGTTTCAAAGCAGCTTTATAGTGATAACAGGAAAATAATGCAACAAAGATTGTTTTGGCTGTACAGCAGCTCTAGAAGAAAGTCATCGTTTTTAAGTATTTTCAGCATTGATTCATTTCTGTTTTTAGGGACCGTTTACATGACACTAAGTAAACGTTTTATGCGTTCTGGCCATTCATTTACAAGACAACAGTGTTTTGGTAGCCTGAGAACGCAAACTTTGAAACAGGTTTCAAAGTGCAAGTTTTTGAAAACAATACCATTATCAGCTCTGTGTAAATTTCAAAAAACGTAAATCTGTGAAAATGGTGACGGCATGCACATGCATACTACGAGTTTAGTCTATAGGCATGCGCATTTGAATGCGTATGAGCGCGGGCGCGTAGTCTTTCTTTACAAAGTGACATTGCCAACTACTTTTCTGATATGCATAATACAGCGATTTTTGTCGTTTTAGCGGATTCCTGTGAACGGCGATCATTTTGAAAAAAAAAATTCCTTTTTAGTACATTGTTGTTGTGTACTAAAACAACTTCATGAATGAACTTCATGAATGAACTCTGTGACATTATTCCACTCCGAATTGTTTTCCACTCCGAATTGCTGAACTGCTGGCAGCGTACAGAAATGTGTTTTGCATTTGATGGCGGATTAAAACAGTGGACAGTACCACATCCACTGAATGTGAGCTCATCCTATGTGCTAATACATTGAAGAATGGCGGTAAACAATAACCACATTTCTTAGCGTATAAATGGCATAATAAACATCTTACTGCGATTAAGTTCTTACTCTGATTATTGTAAAAAAAAAAAAAAAAAAAAAAAAAAAAAAACACATTATTGGTGCACATATAAACGTAGTCACTGTATGAAATTGAACTTGCACTGTTAGAAGCATCTGTGTTACAATTGTATGTTTTGGGCCAAAGAAGTGAAGAAGTGTATTGATCAAAGTCCAAAAAAATCTATTAGAGTTCAGAGGAGGCAGACATGGGCGGCACATGTACAAGCATTCAACAAGCTGAAACACACACACACACACACACACACACACACACACACACACACACACACACACACACACACACACACACACACACACACACACACAAAGGAAGACAATAATAGGAAAGGACTTGTCCTGTCAGAGACCTTCGTAGTGATAGAATGCCATGTGCTCCTATGTGACAGTGTGATATTGGTTCAGGCTGAGTTTGATAAATGCATTGGTCATAGGAGAAGCAGAAAACCAAGGCCTCGTTGAGCAGATGTCCTTTGTGAGAGAACCGTCGAGCCCAACGGCACTCCCACAGTGGGCCCGTCTCTGCGGCCTCAAACATGCCTCTCTGGAAATTAGATTTCAATCCATTCCTAGCTTTTAAAAGAACATTCACTCTATCCATTATCGATAACACCTCTTCAGGTTTTAGAGAAAGTTGCTAACAAAAAAAAAAAATGACTTTGTGGAGTCACTTGAGAGAGGGAGAAAAAGAGAGAGAGATGTTCGTGTTTTGGAAAGAGCCCAAGGTGATCAAGAAGAAAGAAAGATGAACAGAAGAGGGTAACCTTTCTTCAGACAGGTGCAACCCCCCTCTCAAGACCACCTGCCTCTCCTAACAGGGTCAGCGTATTAATTCTGCCCCCGTATGGCCACAGCTACAGCTGCTGAAACACAGAGAAAGATTGCCTAACCTGCTCCAGCACAAGTGAGAACACCCATCGCTCTTTAGTTCAGTGTGCCACAGACCTTTCCACAAAAGTACCCTGGTACTACCATGGTACAGTGCAGAATAAATAATAATAATAATAATAATAATAATAATAATAATAATAATAGAAACGCGACTACCTTAACTAAAGTTTTCAGAAGCTCAGCTGTTTTCAAAATAGTGCATCTTTTCCAGAAATAAACTACTGTTTCCCAACATAGGTGGTGCAGGCTATATTGTGACAAAAGGCTATATTGCTGTTTTTTGTCAGATTGTATTGCGCATACAGCAAACTCTGCAATAATCAAATGCACACTCCTACAATGTCCTTTCTCATATGTAGCATTGGGAAATCCTATTCATTTACATGAACCAATTCAAAAAATGATTTTGCACAGAAAGCCCTGTGTGGAAATTTACAGCTATACGTTTTTTTTAGAGGGAAACATTTAGTTAAACGCTGCCGTGCATCACTATGTTTTTTTGATCCAGTTACAGACATTAAATGCAGTCATTTCTTTTATTAGCTGTGTTTAATGTAAAACCGTTTGTTCAAGTTAAGCGCTCACTTTAGAAGTCTTTGTTTTTGTCAGATAAAATAAATACCATGCTGATTATGAAAATAAATGATATAATCTGACAGTTACATATTTAAAAAGATATGACCTCAATGACCTCAATAAATAGCCTCAATGTGGTTCGCTGCTTTTTGTTAATTGCTTGTAGAGTGTCTACTCGATTATGATTAAGTTTGGAGAAGTAGCTTCTCCAAAATGGAGATAATAATGCCATGGTTCTTTAATATATGTTTACTATATTCATAAACCTTGGTTTTTATGTGGTAGCCCCAAGTATTTCAAAGAATACCATTGCATTTCCATGGCACATGTCTAAACACCCAGTGGGCAACATCAGATGTACCTGGTCTTCAAAGAGCTGCTCAGAATGTGTGCTGAAAGATCTCTCCCTGTATGACACCAAAGGCATCCTCATGCATGTTCTTACTCTCCAAATATTTTTCCTTTTCATACACAGAAACTAAAGGATGAAATGTGATAAATGATAAAAGGACAGCCTCTTCGTGCAGGTCATTGGGAGAACAGAAATGCTCCAGATGTGTTCTTGCCTGTAGGAACATGGGCTGGAGAGGGGGGTCATGCCGTCTGTATTTACTGAGTTAGGGGATTATTCATGTGCATGGAACCAGAAACATTGGGAAAACTTGCATTGGGAAACCTCACTGACTCAAAATCAGGGTCAAAAAGTCTGAGAAGACTGATGAAAACAGACCTTGTTTTTCTCATCTTAAAATATTTTTGTCCTTACAAATTATCAGCTTAATTTCAGAATTTGTTGTATTTACAACAGCAACAATCCAAGAGACATGAACCTGATGAGGTAAAACATGATGATGATGTTCTCCGATTTGAGAATGTAAAATATCGGATCTTTTGAACAAAGGAGTTCATATGGTCAGTGTCGCAAATTTGTCCCCACTTAGGGAAGCATTTCCCATCAGTTTCCTTTCCCTTATGCACCGAGTGGCCTTAACACCAAATGAACAGCATGAAATATTTTGAGGCCAGTGGAGTTGTTATCAATCATCCATATAAAGGTCAAATAATGTGCTGGAGGTACAGTGACACCACTTTTCTTTAAGGACGGCTAACAAGAAAAAAGAGAGAGAGAGAGACCCTGATCCCATAGTCTGAAGCTTTAGGTAATACATCTTACTGTATGTGTACAGATACAATACAAAGACACAATACAAAAAAAATACAGTACAGTATGTACTGCACTTTATCTGCACTTTATTTTCAAGTTTGACTTTCAGTAAAATAGTGATTGAGAGACAAACAACTATATTTATGCATAAGAAAATAAAACAGAAATACAATATCAGTAGAAATTGAATAAATTAAAGAAAGTATTGACGCTTGACCCAACTGTGGAGACTGGAGTAATTGGGTTCACCCCATTCAAATTGAAACATATGTTTACATATCTACCAATATAACACTCAAACAAATTAGTGCTGGGGTTTGTCATCTAATGTGATTCATTGCCCTCCGGATGGCAGGGAGCATATTGATGTGCATGCCATGTTAAAGCTAGCGGTCTAAACCCACGTCTGGATAAACCCCCTCGAGCGGACATAATTAATGCACAAACATTGACTTTCAAACTGGCTGTGGCCCCAGGCCATGCTTTGAGAGGCAAAGGCTGATTCTGATTCCTCGCAATGGAAAGGTAAGAGATGAAGATAATTTGGCTCACCTGTGTTGATCTGAGACCTTTACCTGTTAATTCACATTCACTGCCGCCACACCAGCGTTCCACCTTCCTAACCTGGATATATCACTCAGTACAGCATCAGACCCCGAGCAGCATTAACATACAGGCCCAGTTAAATACTGGACATATTAATGAATCGCAAAAAATCCAATGATGCTCAAAGATACTAATTCTAGAAGCACAACTAGTTCAGTCTAGTTTGGGAAAAGTTATCCCAAAAGGACAAATTCAACCCTCAGCTTCCTTCTTAGCAATAGTAAAGGCCACAGTGTGGACCAAATAGAGAAAGTAATCTATGCTTTGCCACACAAAGTCCCTTCTATATCAATATAATATCAAAGCCAGTGAAGGGGAAGAATGATTCCAAATGTAGGCCAGTCAATTGATTGATCTGTCTGTGACAGCGAACAGGCGTCAGTCTGGATTTTGAATGGGTGCATCGATATACAAAGTGAAATCTAGTCACTGCAGTTTGAGTTAATTTCAGAGTTTATTCAATTTATTTTTCAGAAAACTGCTCATTCTGAAAGAAAGAAGGACAAGTGGAAGCAATGAAGGATGGAATGAAGAAAGAGTCTAAAAATGAAGAAAGGAAGTGAAAAACAGTACAGAAAGAATAAAGAAAAACAGTAAGGTAGGCATGCAGGAAGGACAACTGGAAAGAAAGGAAGAAAATAAGGGAAAAAGGAAGGAAGACATGGAGTAATGTACTTGATGTACTTGAGCATGATCTATTCTTCCATAATCTCCTGTCAGTCAAGATATGCAACAGATCCTCAATAATAGCAACGCCTCTGTCATGAAGCACAGAAAATGCTGACAAGTGTCTTTTCATTCTTAGGCCTGAGGTTTATGGCTTAATCCATATTAATACAATCACCAGGGAGAGAGGCAAAAAAGTGGCCATTACATTTTTCATAATCTTCCATTTCTGTGAGCCACAGATAGCAAGCATAATTAATCCCTATGATAAACGACTCACTGACGAGGATGTCATCACTTTATTTTGGAGGACGTGCACCGGCTCTCTGTTGTTTCTGCATTACATTCTCTGAGCTAGGCCCGTTCTATTGAATGCAAATTTCATAAGTAGGGTCGAATGGGATGAAATCTTCATGGATCAGGTGTGAGAGTTTGGAAGCAAGTTAACTTACATCTTTAGAATTGTGACAGTAAAGCAACAGAAATCATAAGAGAGCAATATATGTAAATGCAATTAGTAAAGCTCATTAAAACCATATCTAATTCTTTTATCAAGAGTGATAAGGGTCAAAAAACAGTCTTTTGAATGAGCAGGTTTTTGATGAGCAGGTTTCTCTCCCATACTCCCGAACAGTCAAATTGGTCTTTATATATAAACTTTTATCTTCATGAGTTCAGAGGCATCATCGAAATTGATTTTCATGCAAGCATATCGTGGAGGGGATATTGACACTGTGAAAGCAATTGGCTGTAACCTTGGGCTATGTATATCTCTCATTTGATCCGATGATTAATTATAACCCTCGCTGCCTGTTTACAGTTCAGTTCTCACATTATTTCTTTCATTTAGCACTCGTTATCAACGAGTAAGAAAAAAGATAACACATTTCCAGATTTCATAATATTATTATTATGAAAAAATGTACGTTTAAGAAAATAAACTGACAATGTAATTACACTGTTTTGTGTAATGTAAGGCTGTCAAACACACTGCATTAGAGACAGAAGGACAATTAATTTGTCAACAAAGTGACTAAGGTGACACCTTTTTCTTGAAGACTGTAATAAAAAATAAAAACAATCAACACATCTAAACAACTGAATTCAATTATCATTCTCTTTATGTTTAGTCTATTCTCTATCTTCATGAATATATAATCCAACTAGCATTGTATTAGTTTTACTGTAGTTAAGACTACATTTTCTTCAGAAGATGACTTGTATGGATGTACAAAGATTATGCCATTATGTGCATTTAAAAACAACATTTATAGATACAGATAATGGTCTCTCTAATATAAGATTTTATATTAAAACAATATCACACAAATGAGGCAATAAGTTATGGCCGTATTTCAAGGTTGTTATACAACAGTTCAACAGACAAATATGTAAAAAAGTAAGGCAGGCTCATTGGAAAAACTTTTTACAAAACGCAAAATACGTACCAATACGCACACATCACTGCAGGTTCCAACAGAAATGAACACTAGAGGCAGTAAAACTTAACCAGCTCCATATGTTCGGTTTTACTGACGTACTAAGCTTGCTCGGTAGCTCAGCTGGTACAGAATTGTACTTGTAATGTGGAAAGTTCGGGTACGAAACCCGTGAAAGACGAGTCACGATAAAAAAGCTCAAAGACAAGAGTTCAAAAACAAGCTAATAATACTGAGCAATTTATTTTATCCACAATATTGCCAGTTACTTTTGTCTATTTTTGCTCCGCCAACACAAAGTAGTGGCGTTGCTGAATGAATCACTGTTTTTAATGAATCGGTTAAATGACTGATTCAATGACTCACTCAAATAGTCTCTTGTTACGTTGATTGAATCAGTGGGTTTGAACAAATCAGGTTAATTGAATCACTCGTAAAGACGGTCACTTATCGCCACCTACTAAACACACACTACCATTCAGTACTTTGGGGTTATTCATTTTTTTTTCAATACTTTTATTGTAATTAAAATTATATTTTATTCAGAAAGGACACATTAAATTGACCACTAGTGTCAGTAAAGATTTTCATAAAAAAATATTATGCATCACAACTGTTTTCAAAATTGATACGATTTTTTTCTTGAGTACTATAAGCATAGAATGATTTCTGAAGGAAAATGTGGCACTTAAGACTGGAATAGTGGCTGCTAAAAATTAAGCTTTGCAAATCACAGGAATAATTTATATTTTAAATCAATTAAAACAGAAAAGTTATTTTAAATTGTAATAATAGAATATCTCACAATACTGCTTTTTTATTATATCTTTGATCAAATAAATACAGCCTTGATCAGCATAATGAACTTCTTTTAAAAGCATTAAAAAATCTTATCAACCCCATTTTTTTTAAATGGCAGTAAACCTATCCACTGACATCAGTGCAAATATGTATGTACCGTATAAACAGTACAGCTTAATGCTACTGGCTGATACATAGCACCACACAATCCAGCATTAACGCAAGTTTTCTGAAAGCCACAGCGGTTTCCTTTTGGGGCAGTGAATACTGTAAGTAATAGAGGGCTGTGTTAGATAAACAGGTTATGACCTTTTCTATTGAGATTGATAGTTCCATGTCAGTAGAGAGTAAAATAAAAGTGCACCCTCAGCATTGTGCGCTCTGATTGGACACACAGAGGGAAAGAGTGCTTAAAGAGGTCTCAGGTGGCGGTACCCTGGAGTGACTCCAACTCGGACTACCAGCTACTCCATCATGGTAATGTGTGTAAATGTGTGTGTGCATACAACAACATGAGTTTCTCGCTGTCTTCAGTTTGTTCTTGACCTCACTCCAGCAGGTTTCTCCATGACAGCACGGCACAAACTTTAGGCCAGCCAACTTCAAAAAAGACCTGCAACCACTCTGAATGAAGTATGATGTCTCTGCACGCCACAAGATTCAGCATAGCGATGGCAGGTGTGACACCAACGTGAGATACAAAAGAGATGCCAGCGTCTCAGTTCGGTGAGCACCTTGAGGAGAAACATCTGACATTTCTGTGTCTTTCTCACTGACTTCACCTGAACCGAACCGGGCCGCCTAGCAACTGGTGAACGCCCCCGCCTGGTCTCCAGTGTCCACCTACAGCGATGAAAGACATGCGAACCGTTCCACATGAAAGAGCACTTCACCTTTAAGTTAAAAAACACTTTAGCTCTGTTCCAAAACCTAGTGAGCTGCCATGCTGCCCAAACTGCCTTCTAAGGTAGCATCCGAACTTAAAGAGAACCTCAAAAAGGACTCATTTGGAACACAACATCGAGGCAATGTTGAATTTCTGACTTACAAAATGTTTGGAATTCACTTCAGTTATTCTCTCTCCCTTAAAAGCTTATAGGAAGGACATTTTCAAAATAAGTTTTTAACATGAATAACCTTACTGACAACAAAGGGACAAACATTCTTTCTAAAGTATTTATAGTATGAATTACTTTATCTGATGTGGGTTTTTTTTGTGCTAAATTCTTAGACCTTGCACTACTGCTTATCCCCAGAAAACAAAATGATTAAAATATAAACAAATCATTGTTAATATAAAAAAGTGTAACAGATCAATGAGACAAGGTTTTATTTTCTAAGCATTTGACACAAACAAAGTATTTAAAAAATTTGCCAAATAATAAAGAGTCCATGTTTTTTTTTTAAATAAACTGTCAAAGGACAGGTTTGTCACCATCTTTTGATAATGACCCAATACTCTACTCTAATTTTAAATAAACAATCTGTTTTTATTATTCTAAAATATAATCTATTGATACGTTTCAGTACTGAATAAATTATACATTCATAAACAACATTTTTTCCGGCATTTTCACAACGTCTTCTGGGATTGGCTGCTGCCTCGGAGGCAACTCTGTCACTCATACCTCATTTTTATTGTCAAATAAAAGGCAACTGCACTTGAGCTTGAGTCTCATGATGACTTTAGGTCATATATACATGCATACTTGGCTGTTTGTTTGGAATAGCCACAACGGAAAGCCATTCTGCCCTATTCTCCGTTTGACATTCTCAATATATCTTCCTTCCAAAAATGACAACGAATATCTCCCTGATGTCATTTTACAGTCTTACCTGCCACAATCCCTGCTGTACTTGAAATGATATTTACCGTTCGGATAGCCAATCGCACCATCACGACAGGCATTTGTTTCTATTATCCATTCAATCTCAGTTTTCAGAGCTCCTGTGGGGGATTGCATTTATTATCCGCACCCTTAAATGACAGATGACAAACGTTTATAAAGTTAAACAAAACAGGAGCAAGGTTTCTGCAGTTTTTATAAAGGTAGATTTTAAGACTTTTTTAAAGACCTTTTTAAGTAAAGAAAATGTTAAGAAAAAAAGTGAAGGAAAAACAACACAATATGTTCTCTACATGTAAATATTTAGGGATCCAACTGATTGCCATTACTTTTTAATGCATTTTAAAAAAAATTAAATAATATTAATTTAAATTTAATAATTTAATAATATATTGAAAGATTCTTAAATTAATATACATTTACTTATGAAGCAAAATGACTGTCTTGTTTTCTATGAAATTTATGAGTTTATCATTAAAATGAACAAATCTGCCAATGGGCTCGAGGAAACTTAATTAAACTTAATTCAAAGCTTAATTCAAACCCACATATTTGTTTTTGTTTTAAGTGTAAACTCAGATCATTTTCCTGTAACTCTTAATTTAAAGTAGTTAAGATGCTTGATACTGGAAACCAAGACAAAAATACTGAGGAAGATATATATATATATATATTTTTTTTTTGCAGTGCAAGCAACATTTAATGCCATGACTTTATGAATTTAAGACTTTGCTCTGATTTAAGACATTTTTTAAGGCCTTAATTTGTGAGCAATTTTGTGGAAGGGCAAATTAAAACGCTTTAAGACCTTTTTAAGACCCACAGAAACCCTGAGGAGGAAAAACAACCACATTCCTTAAAAGCCACTAGTGCAGTGACAACAGTAGCGCTTAGTTTCTCTGAGCATGGCAAGCATTCCCGGTTCAGTCAAGGTTTTATTAGGAGGGAATCTCCACAATCTGTTTCATGTGTCAGAGCCGCATGGGTGATGCGGGCCGTCTGGACCAGGGTCCGAGACGCTATATTAAACCGTCTGCTGGTTGCAAATTTAGAAGCGACAGCCAAATAAAGTGTCACACTGCATTTTTCAATGGCAGATTAAAGCAGTGTAGGTCTGAATTACTTTGAATTAGATGTGAAAATGGGAAATAAAGCAAACAGACGACTGGAGCTGGGAGATGTAGCGCACGGCTGGCATATGAAAAATCAGTGGCCTTGATTGGCGCAGTTTTATGAAAAAAGGCAGCTGCAATCATGCTGAGCTTGGTCTGTCTGTCTGTCTGATGGCTATTAAAAAGTGGCCCCAAAACTCCAAAATAGAATAACCATATCTATCTGAACTGGAATAAAGTACCACTTGATATGATGCTTGGCAGCGCAAACAGAAGCAGTATCACAAACACTGTGGAAGTGTAGACTGAAAAGAGTGCATTTGGTCTTTACCATTTCAGTTAACCTTACTAAAGAAATAACTGCACATATTATTAAAACATGCCGTGACTGAACATTTGCAGGTATGTGACCCAGTTTGGCTTAGGGACCGGTGCTTTAAGAAATAGAGCGATACAGTTTATTAAAGCTCTGAAAACAGAGCAGCAAGTGTAATTGATTCATCATGTTCGTTGGGGCAGGGGGCTCATTGACGGTCTACGGCTGTCATATAGAATTCATACTGATGAGAACGAGATCCGAGAGAAAGAGGGTGCAGAGTTGTCTGGACTCTTAAGAGCAGATGAAAGCGTGACTTCCTACTTTGATGCCCTCAGATGTGAGAGATCATGACAGAGCTGGAACATGCAGTGCTGAAGATGATGTGCTCCTCCATTTCTGCTCAAATTGACCACAATAGGGAAAAAATAACACCCACTGCTTGGCTTTTCAGAATGTTTTTACACAGGGCACAGAAGCTCTGTAAACTCTACCAGGGCCATGGTGAGCTGGACCAGGAGATAAACACAAAGCTTATCTATCTCGCATTAAATGAAGAACCTCCGGAGTGAGCGTGACCCTGAAGCCTGGACCACCACAGTCCACACAGGAGGGATGAAGCACTCGTATGTATTTCTATGGTCCTTTTTGTGTTTGTAACACCATTTTGTGTGGGTAGAATTTTCAGGAAGTTAACGTTTAAGAAGAGATGAGGGAATATAGTTGCTGCAAAGTTGAATCACTATGTCAAATCTTCAGCAATCCATCACTCTTATTTGAGAAAGTTATGAAAGAGTTCCTTCAATAGTGCCTTATTAAATACTAAATTGCATTAACACTCTGAACCTACACAAGCTGAAAAAAACTAAACAAATAAATAATAAATACCGTTCAAAAGTTTGGGGTTGGCAAGCTTTTGAAAGAAGTGTTTTATGTTCACCAAGGCTGCATTGAGAAATATTATTACAATTTAAAATAATGTTTTCTATTTTAACATTTTAAAATGTCATTTATTTCTGTGATTTCAAAGCTGAATTTTCAGCATCATCTCTCCAGTCTTTAGTGTCACATGATCCTTCAGAAATCATTCTAATATAATGATTTGGTGCTTAAAAACCATTTCCTATTATTTTAGTTGTGGTACTTAATAATTTTCTGGAAATTGTGATACATTTTATTTTCAGGTTTCTTTGTTCAAAAGAAAGTTCAAAGAACAGCATTTATTTAATTTAATTATTTTAATAATAATAATAATAATAATAATAATAATAATTACACTTCTTCCAGATATACCATATCTTTAACTGACAAAGAGATTTGAAAGTCTGAAACTGAGAATCCAATTTTCATAAAAAAATAAATAAAGCATAGTTTCTTTCAGACATTATAAAATGTCTCTAAAATAAGAGAAACTGTCATTTACTGTATTTCTGTGGAAAGAATCCCCCATCCCCCTTCTCACTGCAGCCCAGCTTCCATCAGAAAACCCCATCTCCATTACTCTTCCCCATTGCGGCATAGTGAACATACACCCTGGCCCGCGAAGGTTAACCTTCAGTCATCAATCACAATTGTCGGAGTGTGAGGTGCTGCAGCACGGCTCTACCATGATATATTACACATATAAGTAGAGGCATCTTAAGGTGGCTAAGAGCCCAGGCCCTAATTTACAAGCCAGGCCTAATGCACCTTATTGTGAAGTTAACAGTGTAGTGCATACATGCACTTATGTCCCTGGATGCTCTCGACGATCTAATGCACCTCTCGCATGCCAAGCCCGTAATGGCATTCTCTCTGTTATGGATAGAGATGCTATCAGCACAGCAGATTATCCTTCATGCATGGGATTTCAACTGTATTCTGAGCTGCCACTGAGACAATGGAATCTAGTGAATAGATTAGAATAGAATAGAATAGAATAGATATAATAAAATAGGTCATCTTTGATATTTCTTTTGGCTTGACTCCCATTGATACATACAGTATTTGAGAGACTATAATGTAAGTTGCTGTGTGAACTAGACATTTCAAGACTGTAAGTAAATGTGGTTGTCAGTCCCGAAAACTGATTTTTGTCCATACACTGGAAGTCATTAGTCACCAAAACTGTTTGGTTACCAACATTCTTCAAAATATTCTTTTGTGTTCTACATGAGAAAGAAAGTCAAAAAGGTTTGGAAATACATGAGGGGTAAGTAAATGATGACAGAAATTTTAATTTTTGCGTGAACAGAAATAATATTACTGTGATAACATCTGCAACAATCAGCAGGGAACATCAAATAAAGAGCTAAAGGCAGTCATCCTTTACCATGAATAATTTAGGAATTCTTTTAAAGAAGTTCTTACAGCTTTATTAACTTAAAACACTACCAGAGCCTTAGCAAAGTATCTCCTTTCTTAAATTCATTGTAAAGAATGATTGGTATTAGAACCATGTTCAACATGCTCATATTGGGTTCTGAGACATGGGTTCAAGTCCTGTGTCATGATTCCATCCTACTCACCCCTCTCTTATCTCCTGATTTCCTGTCATATTGTCACTGTCTCTATAAAAGGCATCAAAATCCCACAAAAAGTGAGATTTATAAAGGTACCTTATCATCATTTGTCATCTGATGATGAAAACATTTGGAAATAAAATGGGGGAAAAAACACTATCAACAGGTGCAAATAACTCAACACTTAGCCTCTACTTATTCTTTTAAAATGTCTAAAATAAAATACAATAAAAATAAAACAAATAGAAGCCAGAAGGAAGCAATGTTAGAAGTCAGTAAAAATATCAGGTAACACTTCAGGTGAAGACGCCATTAGAACAGAACAATAAATCCCTCTACTGCTCTTGCTGTGTTTTGTCCTCTCCAGCTAAACACTCTGTAATTAATCCTCAGTTCACAATCATCCTGGAGGCTTTGCTTTGGCCTAACAATCACAATAAATTAAACTGCCCTCTGCTCCCGCAGGTAAAAGCCATTCAATAAAAGCGGCACAGAAATCTGTTATGCAATCTATTCTAAGAAGCCTGTAGGAATGAGAGCTGTACCCACAAAGTTTTGTTTGTTTGTTTATTTCTAAGTGAGTGCATGACAACAGGTTTCTCGTAGAACTACTCCATTCATACTCCTCTTTACAAGCTACAGAGCACACCATGATTGATTGATTTATAGAAAAGCCAGGATTCCTTCAAAATCTTCAGCATGAAGAGTGATTGCATTTTCTTCCACGAGCAAAGTGTTAGTATTGCAGCTGCTACATGTTCACATAATTTAATTCAGTTTATATATGAGCTTACTTGGATTAAGATAATAGGAAAATACTGCTAACAAGGCAGAATACCTGCAGTGTCTTAATAGGGTCAGTAAATGAATTATGGCAGTATATAAACAAAGTCAGTGTCAGCGGTACATGACTGAAAGCCAGAGATTCAGCCAGAGGTCTATCACACCAAGTCCAGTGAATAAAAAAATAAAAAATAAAAAAATACTGTATTTATATTTCAGTTCATCATTCCGCATGAATATTTTCATTTTTACATTTTAACAGAAAAATCATAATTTAAGAAATGTCGTTTGACTTGTCCCATTATACAGAAAAACATGCAGTCTCTGTTAACTGTCCTACGACTTGCTCAACAAAAGCGTATTAATATCACTCTGTTCAATTCTTGAATGGGAAAGTTTCCTACAGTTTGGAAACCCTCTAGCAACATCAGCATAAACCAGTTTATTTCTTGGCGTAAATGCATTAAAGTAATTTGAAATTATCATTCAAGACCAGCAATAGTGATTTTATTTTTAATTACAAAACAATAGCAATACGGTATGCAACATCACAGTCAGACCCCCCATTGACAGCTGTAATGCCAGATTAATGGATAAAACACCTAAAATGATTGGGCACATCCTTATAACTTTACTACGACTTGATTTCCAATTAAGGTTAGTGTACAACAGACGAATTAGAACAGTTTAAAGATGCTTTATAAAATAGCTACTATGGTTCTATGTTATAAAAATATTAATTTTATATTTGAGAAAATGTGTTTCACATTTGTTGTTCGTAATCAATGCAAAGTCATCACTACATGATAAGGATCTATGCTGATATTATGCTTTTGAAGGGCACTATACAACATATTTCCATTAAGGAAATTAACAGAAAACTGTTGACAAAATGGCAACAATACCTGTATATACTAATACATAAATTGCACAATATACTAATCTGATATTTCATATCTTTTAGGGTTCCACAGACCCCATGTTGATTAACACTGTCACAGTACCACTCACTCAACATTACAGTTTATGATTGCTGAGTTATTGATCTTGCTCATTCAAACACCAGGATGATTAGCTGGTAGGTCAGCAGCTGTACTTCAGTTAATGTGAATTTCATGTATCTACACTTATGACTGTCAAAACAAATCATGTAATAGGCTATGCTTTGTACAGTCAATTTGGTCTTAACATACTGGAGTAATTATGAGTAGACAATGACGTAAATAATCACAAATAAATCTGTCAAGTCAAACACTTAATTAGCACATCCACCTGTCAACATCGCTTTACACATTCATGCGTTCAGTCTCTCAACAGCACCGCAACGACTTAATTGATTTCCAAAATTCATTTAGCCTTATTTTATTCACACTTATTCTCCATCTTCCTGCACTGAATAGATGTTTGCAGCACAAACCCATTTCAAAAGTCAACAGACCATGTAAAGACGTTATTCAAGCTGAAATACTTTCTAATTCAATGCGTGTGAAGGTAAGTAAGCTGCATAGATGATCAAGGCACGCTGGGTTTGGGCTTTCACAAAGAATTTGTTGGCCTATATTTGTTTAGACCTGGTTTCTCAGATATAAGACTAGGCAGGTCATTAATGGTTTGCTGAACGTGCTCAAACCTCAAAGTTGCATATTCTAGCATAATCATAACAAGTCTTTAGTAGTGGATAAACAGCAGGACGTGTGGTGAGACGGGCACAAACAGACAGAGAGAGACAAACATGACATTTGAAGAGAGCAGGTGCCACTTCACATATTCCTCCTGGAAGAGCTGTGAGCTTTAATTGATTTTCCATCAGGGAAATGGACTGTGGATCCTGGTTCCAACACTTCCACTTCCTCTTGTTTGTGAGCATTTCCTATGATAAAAAATCTGCCCTTCAAACCAGGTGTTCTCCTCTAACTTAAAGCTCGTAGCCGACGACCTGTGAAATAAGAGTTAACCGCTTCCCGCGGCTCCTACCTCATCTTGGTTGCTCACAATCCAGTCATGCACAGTCTTCAGGGCGATTTCTGCTGCCGGCTCATTTGGAAAACCTGTGGATAGCGAGGGGGGAAAAAATCAGCTTTGAATTTGTGCCATAGAAAAAGACTAGCATATGTACTCACACTTTTACACATACACAAACATCACCATATGGCTGTTTGCTGCTCAAGTCTCTCCACACTTTCACCATTTACTACAAACAACAGTCTGTTTAGTATGCACACAAAACCAACACTGAACAATCTCACTACTTGTCCGTCCAAATAAACGCCCACTTTTTAATTATTATACCAACACCTTTGCTGCAATATAATCCACATGACTGTTTGTACATACCCATCTCACATCCCTAAATGTGGCCTATTAGCTATATTTATCACGGGTGCTTGCCAATTCCTTGTAGATTTACTGATCCATTAAGTTGCATCGACATAATCATTTACACTGTTCTGCCATCTGTGGCAGGTGCCGGGGTCGTCACACCACGATCTTGATGAGAAAGTAATGACACATTGACCAGTGAATGTAAGAGATGATGCCACTAACTGCCATATTAATCACCAGAGCCTGAGCTGAGATGGGAAACCAGTCTTGGTGTTAACACAGCGTATCGATTGAGAATAAATAGACTAGAGGAGATTAATATTTAATATCGCTGGAGGAGGAGAGGAGGAGGAGGAGGAGGAGGAGGAGGAGGAGGAGGAGGAGGAGGTCATTAAACAGGTGCTTTTCCATTTTAAAAAGGTAAATTTAAAGTACATTTCAGACAGATTTGAAACATTCTAACAGAAACGTGTTCAAGTGTTAAGGATTATGTGAATTGAGTTCACAAAATGTTTCTTTTTTAAAATAATCTGTTGGAAAATATAATGTTAAATATAATGCTAGTATTCTATAAAATTATTAAAAATGTTATATACACTACCTATTAAAATTTAAGGTCATCAGTTTTAAAATACTTTATTCATTTCATTAAATACTTTAAGAATGAATACTTTTATTCAGCAAGGACGGATTAAATTGATCAAACATGACAGCAAAGACATCTTTAATGTTACAAAGTAAATACGGTTCTTTTGAACTTTCTTTTCATCAATGAGTCCTTAAAAACATTGATAACAATAAGAAATGTTTCTTGAGCACCAAATTATAATGATTTCTGAAGGACCATGTGACAGTGCAGACTGGAGTAATGGCTGCTGAAAATAAACTTTGCCATCAGAGGAATAAATTACATAAAAAAAAAAAAACCTGTTATTTTAAATTGTAATATTATTTCAAAATATTACTTAATATTACAATACTACTTAATATCCTTGGTAAACATTAGAGACTTCTTTGCGAAAACATGGTTTCTTTTTTACAGACCTCAATTTTTTTTTAAAGGTATTGCATGTGTATATCGAATTCATTTATGCGATTTACAGAAAATTTGTCAGGATGCTATAATACAAAAAAAAGCTATATATTTAAAATTGCCTTTTATATAATAAGAAAAATGCTGATATGAATTCATGGTAAAACTGTGACCAAACAGCATCAGTTTTGTAGAAATGACTCATCTGTTACCCAGCGAGTGGCGGCACTGACCCTCAGACGACAGGGTGATAGGAGACGTAATTAACACTAGCTGAGGAGATGTTTTCCCTGTCTGTTTCACCTCTCTATCTGCTCAGCAGCCTGACACAGCGCTCTCCGTGTCTCCTGACGTCCTGTCTGGGCCTTTCAACACCAAATAATTTGGGGATCCGTTGGATGAGAGAGAGTCTCACACCAGCCCTATCCTGTCAGTCTCTGCCCCATCTATTCCCTGTTTGTATGCTTCTGCTGTCTTCCAGCTCTCTCTCTTTCTGACAGGCAGAATCACTGAATGATATCTTCTGCTGGCTGGATGCCGTCAGACATGATCCTTGGGTCAAGAATGTGCGTGAGAAACCGATAAACCTATTATCTCTCTTGAGAATAATCCTCATTCAGAATAATAGGAACACAAGCACACTTTTAGCTTCTTTTCACAGTAAACGAAATACAGAGAAACAGATGAAATGACTGTTTACAAACAATAGCTTGACTGCAACGCTTCCTGGCTCTTTAGGTGACCCGAAAATAGCAGTTTTAAATTAGTGCTTTATTCAAATCGATCTAAAAATGACCAGAGCTGTGTGCAAGGGATGAAACACTCAGTTTCCAAGAGATTACTGGAGATTTTTTAGACTTCCATCAAGGTCAGTGGCTCTGGAAAAATACAGAATTTGAAAAATTCACAGGCAGTAAACCAATACTACTAAAGTCATTTCTTTCCCATCAAGAACCACCTTAAATTTCTTTTCTATAACCATAACGTGCTATTTAAGGTTTTAGGGTCCTCATATTATACAATTTTAAACAGTTACCTTATGTTTCTGTGCTGATTAATTTAACTAAAATTATCTATATCATAATACAGTGATGTGAAAAAGAAAGTACACCCTTTTGAATTATATGGTTTTACGTATCAGAACATTAAAAACAATCATGTGGTGTTTGGCAGGTCTTAAAATTAGGTAAATACTAGGTAAATACACCGTGACTATTTATTTAACAAAAATAAAGGCAAAATGGAGAAACAATGCGTGACAAACTAAGTGCACCCCATGATTTAATAGCAAGAAGAACCATTTTAGTAGCAATAACTTGGAGAACTAATTTTCTATATGACTTTATCAGTCTCTCACATCATTCTGGAGGAATTTTGGCCCGTTCTTCTTTACAAAGTTGCTTCAGTTCATTGAGTTTTGCAGGCATTTGTTTATGCACAGCTCTCTAAAAGGGTTAGTTCACCCAAAAAAGAAAATTCTGTCGGTAATTACTCACCCTCATGTTGTTCCAACCCCGTAAGACTTTTGTTCATCTTCGGAAAACAAATTAAGATATTTTTGTCGAAATCTGAGAGCTGTCTCTCACTCCTTCATAGGCTTCTAAGTAATTTCATTCTGCCGGCCCAGAAAAGTTAGTAAAAACATTGTTAAAATAGTCCAAGTGACTACAGTGGCTCAACCTTAAGTTTATCAAGTGAAGTGAATACATTTTGTGCGCAAAAAAACCCAAAAATAACAACTTCAGTGTGGGCCAGTGTGATGCGAGATCACGAGAGAGCCACGACGCATGAGCGAGAACTGAGAAGATGACGCTCAAGATCATTTGATGGGAAAGTGTGAAAGGTAAGCCATTCATTTTGCGGCATTGGTAAGGCACTTTTACGTTTTCTCGATGGCTTCTCACGATTTGGACATCCAGGAAATGCACACTTTAGAACCATTTTAAACACCCATCTGTCATCTTCTCAGTTCTCGCGCATGCATCGTGGCGCTCTCGTGAACTCACGTCAGAGGCCCGAAGATGAACGAAAGTCTGACATGACATGAGGGTGAGTAATTACTGACAGAATTTTCATTTTTGGGTGAACTAACCCTTTAAGGTCCCGCCCCAGCATTTCAGACGGGTTGAGGTCTGGACTTTGAATGGGCCATTGCAAAACCTTGATTCTTTTCTTTTTCAGCCATTCTGTTGTAGATTTGCTGGTGTGCTTGGGATCATTGTCCTGTTGCTTGACCCAATTTCGGCCAAGCTTTAACTGTCAGACAGATGGACTCACATTTGACTCTATATAATACTCAGGCTGTTTTTGTTTTTGCTTTGTTTTTACATACAGTAAGAATGTGATTTGAGGGGGGAGGGGGGATGACATGGTTATTGGTTGCTGACATGTCAAAGATGATAGAGGCAAAAATTCTAAGCTTTAGGCTAAAAAAGTAAAAAAATAAATAAAGTGTTACTCTTCCCTATTTAAAGTGCTTTGAACTTTAACTGTTTACTGAATAAATAAGCACAGACTTGTTACTCGCATGCCCCTTTGAGAGAACGCTGATGCATATCACAATGTCTTAAGGGCAGAAAACATGGCAGAGGACACTAGACTCATGTTCATATTACATCTTCAGAGTGTTTCTGTTTTTAATGTAAATTGATTTGTGCTTCACAAATCAGACATTAATTATACATAGAGAGGGAAAAAACGATAGAGAGCCAAAGAGGTCATTGAGAGCCGTGTTATGTCTGTCTATAGAGATATAGGCAGGCTCACTAGAGGTCAGAGTTGACCAAGTTAACAGTCAGAGCTCATTGAGAGGTCCCTCTGATCACACATCTCACTTCAGACTGCTTAACATGTTCCATACATGTCTGACAGATGCCCACCCCACACAAACATCACGGATCAATCTCAAACTAACAGGAATCTCGGCATGAAAAGGATCTTTTTTCAGTGGATATGCATTAAATCTTTGGATTCAGTTTTTGGGAGACGAAAATGCAACTATGCATACTGTAGGGGATACACAGAAAAGGGAGGCATTTGAGAGATATAAAAAATGCAATTAAGTATAAACCTTATGCATAGCAATCACAAAATTAACCCTAACAAAAAAGATTTAAAACATCTCAGCATGTGCAATCAAATAATCACAAAGGAAACCTTACATGACTTTATAAAAAAAAAAAAGCACAGCAGAAAAAACACAGTGAAGACAAAACATTTTTTTTTTACTAAGCGCTATTCATTTCTTTATGTTTTAAACTTTTTAATGAAAAACAAATTACCAAGTATGCCTTTAGGCCACCAAAAAAGTTTGTGACAGGCTCATCCTGAATATGATGCTACATATACAAACACAAGGAAAAACAACTAAATAATTCGTTGTCATAGGGACAAAAATATATTTTGGCATAAAAATAATGCAAAATAAAGTTTCATAGTCAGAATGAAATATTTCTCAAAAAGATCTATTGTCAGCTGATGGATGCCCACCAGTGTATGGGCTGCTGATGAGGACTCCAGGGAGTTCCTTTGCTTCTAATGTGCACAAACAGAGGAGAAGGAGAGAGACTACAGTGCACTATATAGGATGTCAGCATTTTATAGTTCTGTCCAAATTCTTAGTGAACAATTTCATTCCATATATAGTTCACTATTATGCATTCTGATATATAGTGCAAAACTGATGTACACTAGATTGTTACCCATAGAGCAATGCGAAGATAACAGCCAAAGGAAGGCTCAGGTTGCATTTATATATGTGACCCCGGATCACAAAACCAGTCACAAGTCGCACGGGTATATTTGTGGCAGTAGCCAACAATACATTGTATGGGTCAAAATTATCGATTTTCCTTTTATGGCAAAAATCATTAGGATATTAAGTAAAGATCATGTTCCATGAAGATATTTTGTAAATTTACTACCGTAAATATATAAAACATTTTATTTTGTGAGTGAATGCAGCACAATCGCGAACATAAATGCGTCAACTTTAAAGGCGATTTTCTCAATGTTTAGATTTTTTGGCACCCTCAGATTCCAGATTTTCAAATAGTTGGATCTCGGCCACATATTGTCCTATCCTAACAAACCATACATTAATGGAAAGCTTATTCATTCAGCTTTCATATGATGTATACATCTCAATTTCAAAATTGTGACCCATGTGACTGGTTTTGTGGTCAAGGGTCACATATATATAAATACATAAATTTGTAGACTTGCTGTGCTTGTGATCATTGTCCTGTTGCATGACCCAATTCGGCCAAGCTTCAGCTGCTGGACACATGGCCTCACATTTGACTCTAGAATACTTCGGTATAAAGAGGAGTTCATGGTCACCTCAAAGACTGCAAGATGCCCAGGTCCTGTGGCTGCAAAACAAGCCCAAATAATCACCACTTTACCACCATGCTTAAGAGTTGGTATGAGGTGTTTGTGGTGATATGCTGTGTTTGGTTTTTGCCAAAGTGGTGCTGTGCATTATGGCCAAGCATCTCCACTTTGGTCTCATCTGTCCAAAGGACACTGAAGTCTTAAGTTTTGTTCAGATTCAACTTTGCAGACCCAAGCTGTGCTGCTGTGTTCTTTTTAGAGAGAAGAGGCTTATTCTTGGCAACACTTCCAAACATGCCATACTTGTATTTTTCTTATTGTACTGTCATGCACTTTAACATTAAACACTTTAACTGATTTCAACATGTGAGTCTGAGGTGTGGTTCTTGGGTGTTTTGTGATTTCTCTGAGCATTGGACAGTCTGACCTTGGGGTACATTTGCTGGGACTTCCAACTCCTGGAAAGATTGGCAACTGTCTTGAATGTTTTCCACTTCCTCACTGTAGAATGATGGACTTCAAATCGAATGTTATCCGATCAGCGTGTCCAGGTTCGGAGGTAGTCGAGGACGCATTGTGATCTGTGTATGTCACACAAAACCCCGTCCACTGTCATTATTCCCCCTCCTCTCTCCGGAACTGAGAGCTGTGTGGTTTTGCGATACAGTCGAGTGTGAAGTACATCGCAAATATACTGAAATGTTTGCCTTTGCACCCGAAAGCAGAAAAATTCATTTTCTGAAAAGAATGTGGTGCATTTTTCCCACCACAGCTGGCAAAGTTCTTGGACCCATACGTTTATCTGTACCGTTTCCATTACGGCATCTATCCACATTATTAGTACTTGCAGCCTCTTCATCCTCCTCATTTTGCGAGATTTGTAAAATGTCCCCTGACTGAAAAAAAAGAAAACCCATCACCTCAGGTTGACTTTGCACCAGAGCCATCCTTTTTTTTTTTTTTTTTGCTGGAATGCGGGATTCGATCTGTTATCCAGATACTTGATGTGGACATGTGTAAACCCACCGTGTCCTGATTGGCTGATATGGTCCGCTTGATCAGATCACGGTGATCGCATGTTAATGCCAAGTGTAAACGCAGCCAGAGTTTGTCAGACATGGCTTTTCTATTTTGGCCTAGTTTTTGTTAAATAAACCATGACACGGTGTAATATGTCATGTGTTGTTATTCATCTGAAGTTGTATTTACCTCATTTTAAGGACCAGATGATTTTTTTATTATGTCATAATATGTAAAACTACAGAATTCACATGACTGTATATTTTAGCAACACATTTCCCACAGAGGAAATTGTAATGTAGTGGATGATTCACATTTTCTGTTATTCTCTGTAGGTGACATATTCATCTACATCTAATCAAATAATGAAATTCTCGACTTTATTACTGCTTTATGGAAGGATTAGGATATTATGAGGTGCCTCATTAAAATAAGATCTGATATTTCTCTGTATTAAAAAGTAATAATCAACTAATTAACTCCAACAATATCATACAATGGGTTACTAAATGACAATATCATGAAATACAAATTTAAATGATTCTCATTGTGCTTCAAGAAACCTGATCGCATCCCATTTAAAATGATTAACTTTATAGGAAAGAATGCAGTAGCAAGATGTCATATTTATGACAAATGCAGTTCATATTCATATCAAATATGAACTGCATTTGAATGGACACTAGTAGAAGCTACTAAATAATTAATGTGGAAAACCTTTGCACCAAAGAATAAACCTAAAACATCTGAGGCAGTACTGCAGGACCTGGAAAGAATGAAGAACTTAAAAATGGCCATGATTTGCCTGATATGTGAAAAGGCAATGAAGGTGATGTCCAAACAAATCAGTATGACATGTGTCCAACTGGGCATGTGGGTACAGAGCTCATAAAACATAGAAGCTGAACATGTCAGCTGGTGGATGAAGGTTCAGACAGACACACAAACAAACAGATGTTGTGGGGAACGTTCACAGAAATGTACAGTACTGCAGAAGACAGGCAGCAGAGTTTAATGAATAATGCTGGTGTAGAAAGAGGACAAAAACTTAGTGAGATGTGACCCACATCTAAAATGGATAGACCCTATAGATGGCCAAACCAAGCCTGTCAGTGTGTGACCTTGAAAAGCCATATGTATTGGTGGTGACATTTTGGTCCCACATACAAAAATTACCACCTAACATTTCATTTTCACTAAATCATGTCTCACACACAGACGTGAATAAATCTCACACATCCTGACAGATATTTTTCTTTAAACAAAATAATAGCCTATATACATAGATATTTCCCTCTCTGTCTCTCTCTCTCTAATATTAACAATCAGAATAAAACAAACTCATATACAAAAAATGTATGTAGCATAACTGTATGCTATTTACTGTTCCCAAGTAATATAATAACTTTACATTAACTTAGATATACACTCACCTAAAGGATTATTAGGAACACCATACTAATACTGTGTTTGACCCCCTTTCACCTTCAGAACTGCCTTAATTCTACGTGGCATTGATTCAACAAGGTGCTGAAAGCATTCTTTAGAAATGTTGGCCCATATTGATAGGATAGCATCTTGCAGTTGATGGAGATTTGTGGGATGCACATCCAGGGCACGAAGCTCCCTTTCCACCACATCCCAAAGATGCTCTATTGGGTTGAGATCTGGTGACTGTGGGGGCCATTTTAGTACAGTGAACTCATTGTCATGTTCAAGAAACCAATTTGAAATGATTCGAGCTTTGTGACATGGTGCATTATCCTGCTGGAAGTAGCCATCAGAGGATGGGTACATGGTGGTCATAAAGGGATGGACATGGTCAGAAACAATGCTCAGGTAGGCCGTGGCATTTAAACGATGCCCAATTGGCACTAAGGGGCCTAAAGTGTGCCAAGAAAACATCCCCCACACCATTACACCACCACCACCAGCCTGCACAGTGGTAACAAGGCATGATGGATCCATGTTCTCATTCTGTTTACGCCAAATTCTGACTCTACCATCTGAATGTCTCAACAGAAATCGAGACTCATCAGACCAGGCAACATTTTTCCAGTCTTCAACTGTCCAATTTTGGTGAGCTCGTGCAAATTGTAGCCTCTTTTTCCTATTTGTAGTGGAGATGAGTGGTACCCGGTGGGGTCTTCTGCTGTTGTAGCCCATCCGCCTCAAGGTTGTGCGTGTTGTGGCTTCACAAATGCTTTGCTGCATACCTCGGTTGTAACGAGTGGTTATTTCAGTCAAAGTTGCTCTTCTATCAGCTTGAATCAGTCGGCCCATTCTCCTCTGACCTCTAGCATCAACAAGGCATTTTCGCCCACAGGATTGCCGCATACTGGATGTTTTTCCCTTTTCACACCATTCTTTGTAAACCCTAGAAATGGTTGTACGTGAAAATCCCAGTAACTGAGCAGATTGTGAAATACTCAGACCGGCCCGTCTGGCACCAACAACCATGTCACGCTCAAAATAGCTTAAATCACCTTTCTTTCCCATTCTGACATTCAGTTTGGTGTTCAGGAGATTGTCTTGACCAGGACCACACCCCTAAATGCATTGAAGCAACTGCCATGTGATTGGTTGATTAGATAATTGCATTAATGAGAAATTGAACAGGTGTTCCTAATAATCCTTTAGGTGAGTGTATGTGCTTCAGAGCTGCGTTTTAAAACGGTTTCAAATTCTGCTCATCCAATCAGAACTTAAGAGTCAGAACTATTAATTTTATAAAACACAGTCGAATATGATCAAACACAGTGATGTGACTTTCAGTGCAGGATTTAGATGCTACATCAGTAATAAACTCTGAGCTGTCTGGCAGTCCAATTCATTCAGCATACAGTATCTCTGTGATTCTATGATCTCTATTCGATTCAGAGCGAAAACTAGTACGTTTATTCAGATTGATTCAGGCAATGCTTTGACCAATTCATAAAAAAATAACTCAAACTCAACTTGTTTACAAATCAGACATCACTAGCTGAATACTGTCACACTCTGTTTACTGTTGTCAAACGCAATTGAAATTTCTTGCCTATTTACCATCTTACTGCACCCAATCTTTCTCTCATGTCACATTCAATTCAGACTGCGAGTTCACAGCTCCGCTAAAATATAAAATCTAGTTGCTGTAGGGCTGTAGATTTAGATGCATCTCAAACAACTGTGATCTCTAAAATATGTCCTCAACCCTCAAAACGTCCTCGAGCAGTGTCAGACTTGACAATGATAAAACCATGAAAGTGTAAAACACAAAATCTTCATCCATTTCCCTAGATGCCAAATCCCTAAGATTTGCTTTTCCCCACTTGTGCGGAGATAACTCCACATCAGTGTGCGATCATATAAAGGCTTCCTCCCTATGCCTGTGTTCACAGTTCACACTCCCCAGAATAAACCACAGGCTTTAAATACAGCGTTATCCTGAGAGGGAAACCTATGCGATATAAAGGGAAAGAGATAAGGGGTTCGGCCCTAATGCACTACAGAGATGGACAGGAGAATCACTGAGTGAAGACACTTAGTCGTCTGACCCTGGCTGACCCCGAACAGTTGTATGGATGCATTGTCTGGATTACCGCTACCTATCTCACACCACCAGAGTCGCGAGCTAAAAAAAAATCTCAGTGTCAACACACCTCTTCTCCAGCTATGAGATGGGGCAACTATTTGTCAAGCAGGATTGTGCACATTCAGGAATTGAAAAAATGGCTTTTCAATTCTAATTCAATTTCTGAGTTGACACACAATTACAATTCAAAGTTTGAATTTTCTTTTAAAAAAAAGCCTTCAAGTATGAGGGTTTATAGGCATTAGAACGATAGATAGGCAGAATGACAGATATGTAAAAAAATATCTTCTGAGGTCTGAATGAAAAACCTGAATTAATAATTAAGAGGTGTGTCTAAATACTTTTGTCTATAAACAGTATATGCATTTCGTTTTCTATGTAACAATTTCTTTGCAAGTCTAATGCATCACGCTATGTCTATGATATGTTCAGAGAGCCTTTAATAAACCATATTAAACAGTCTCTTATTTTTCTCCATAATGCCTTGGGAAGGTCTTTGCCATGATAAAAATTAATAAACCATGCCTTATAACCATGTGTACACAAACCAGAAATGACCAGACTTTGATATGGTGATGATCGCTTTAAGTCAATATACCCCATTGAGCTGGATTATGAATAAAGAGCTCTCTTCAAACGGCAATGACAATAATCTAATGAGCGGCACATTTTGATGTCAGACAGCCCCTGTCCTTTCCATTCCCATCCAAGTTGTCAGACCAGACGGTTAAACCTCACGGGCAAGTTTTTCTCCTCTAGGCTTTGGTGAAAGATGAACCTGGGTCTAATTCATTTTCTCTTTGTTGCTTATCTAAAGGTGGGGCTGGATATATCATGACAGATTGTGACAGCACCATAAGAAGGAGGCTGTTAAGATGCCCGGATGGTTCAAATGTAATTGCAGTTTTCTCCTTTTTGACTCTGTCTCTCTCTCTCTGCGAGCTAAAATAATAATGGAGGAATTAACCTGTGGGGTTCAAGGCTATTGGATTAGAGCTATCCCTGATATGAATCTTACACACAGAAGTTCTGAACAGCCTCTTTAAGTTGTCAAAGTTGGAATAACTGTAGGGGAGACCGAGGGCAACTGTAACATTAAATATCTTCCAAGTGTGAAGACACATGCTCAGTACAGTTCTCTGTCTGCCTGAGAACAACTGATTTTGAAGAATAAAAGGGATTTTTTTTTTCTATAAAGGGATCCAAGTATTTTTTCCTCTTTGGTCTAAATTTATAATGCTTTTGAAATGTTTAACTTGAGTCTATTGTAGGTTGCTGGTTAAATGTTGATATGTTAGCACTGTAGCTATTATTATTATTAGAATTTAAACTGCTCAATTTAAATAAAAACAACTTTTTCTTTATAAACAACAGGGTTTAAAATTAACACCCACCAACCCAGCCAGATGCGGGTAAAAATCAACTGTGGCGGGTAACGCTGTCAAATCACTAGCCAATTTGGTGTGTTACTTATTATGTTTACTCACTTTGCTGGGGAAGTTGTGGCGCAGGGGTGGTGTGGCGCAGTGGATAAGACACATGCCTTTGGTGTGAGAGACCAGGGTTCGAATCCACTGTGAGACACCAATGTGTCCCTGAGCAAGACACTTAACCCCTAGTTGCTCCAGAGGCGTGCGACCTCTGACATAATTAGCAATTGTAAGTCGCTTTGGATAAAAGCGTCAGCTAAATGAATAAATGTAAATGTAAATGTAAGTTCGTGCAAGCCAAATACTCAACCCCGTGAGTCATCATGATATATCAAATACAGCGTATTGCACAGAATCTGCGCATATCTGGCTTACCGTCACTACGCAATAGCAAAGTTTAAAAAACATAGCAACGTTTTAAAAAACATTTGGTTAACAGAAAATACATTGTTATTTGCCAACATCCTAAATTGATCTGTCCACCTAAAACACATTTTTGGTGAAAAGGATGAGGATGAAAGAGGAAGGGAGGAGATGGCTGGATTACAGGATTTTTGATATATATAATTTTAATGTGGCACTAAAAAGTTTTTTATGAACCAATTGCATATCCAGGAAAGAGGGAGGAAAATGATCCAGACAAAGTAAAGGATGATGCAACCTCTGTCCACCTCTGTGCTTTGCCGGTGTCCACACTATGTAAGACACTGATAGATTTGCCAGTTCGTCCCATCCTCTCTGAAAAAGAAATAACCTGTTTTAACCCGTCTCTCGTGGCATTGATTGATAGGCTATGAGTGCCGGACTTAATAACCTCTATCATACTATCCAACCCCTCTGCTGGCGGCAGGCGCCAGTTTGTTTATGGGTGGCATCTCCTCCAATACGCCATGTGTGTGAAAGCTCTACCCGTGCTAATGGTGTGGGCTGAGGGATTGGGCTGTCAGCTGGGAGTGAGGCCTCATTTTTCTACCTGCCTGCTGTCCACGTTTCCAACCCCAAAGAACAGCCCCTTTACGCCTTACCCTCTGTCCCCCGATCATCTGTCAGCTTGGACCTCAGCTCCCATGATGCAGCGAAAAAGAGAGATGGGATGTCAGTTCCGGTTGGCTGTGGGTGACAGCGCTACATGTTCGATCAGGGTGCATGGGGCTGGTTAATCTGGTGATGTAGCCACATGGATTGAGTTTGTCTTGCTTGGTTAGCTTATTCACAGTGAAGAGCAAGTAAAGTTCCCTCAACTTATTTAGGAATGTTCTCAAAAGCAAACATTCATGACTGCCACGGTAGCATATGAAAGCTCAAGCGTATGAAATTCATTTTCCTCCTAAAGAGTGCTTACTGTCTTTTTGCCCGAAAGAAACAAGAAAACGTCTGGTTTGTGAAGTATTCTAGGTTATTAGCTCTTTGATCATGATATTGAAGTGCTCTTCTTACTTTCAGAGTAAATGCTTTCTCTCTCAGTGATTATCTAAACAATTGCACAATGCTAGAGAGGGAAGTTGCAGATTATTTATTGAATCAAACATAACTGCATCCTTTATGAATTTCTAAGATCTCAAAGGCACTTTCTTGAGTGATAGAATCTTATCAATACACACACATACATACATCATACTGTTCAATTGATAAACCCAACCGTTCTCGAATATTGCGGAAACGACTTCGACGAAGAGCAGGCCAAATTGGACGTGAAGTAAAATCTCCGCAACATTTAAGTGTATTCAGCCCAAACTTGGTACATGTCATCACAAGCATGACCTGAGGCTACATGCAGAGTTTCAGCACAGCGCCACCTACTGGTCAGGAGATATGAAAAATGGCTATTTTTGCTTATAACTTATGGACGGTTTGCCCAAAAATCAGTCTCTTTAGATTTGGGGCAGCATGCAGAATCAAATTATATCCAATTTTGGATTTTGTATTAAAATACTGTATTTTATGAACGCATTAGTGAATCGTTACGAAACTTGGAATGGGTTATTGGCACAATGCCCTGAATGAGCCGGAGAAGTTTCGAGGGAGCACCACCTAGTGGTAAAATCAAACATTCACATGCTTAAAAGTTTGGATTTGGTTGAACTTCTGGTCAAATTTTATAATGAAATTTAAAAAAAGAAATCAACAAATGTTCTATTAATAATGAAACGGGTCT
Organism: Squalius cephalus; assembly: GCF_949319135.1. Classification (NCBI taxonomy): domain Eukaryota; kingdom Metazoa; phylum Chordata; class Actinopteri; order Cypriniformes; family Leuciscidae; genus Squalius; species Squalius cephalus. The sequence goes on from NC_137142.1 coordinate 17,092,273, forward strand.
TGAAAGATTCCTTGGGTCAGGCTGAGAACAATGATACCATATTTCAATGAATTTGTTGGCATGATGCCAAACTGATTCTAACGCTGTAACTGCAATGCTTTGGCATTTTGACACCAAACATTTTGTATCATTGTCACCTCACACTGACCACACTATAATAATTTGATGTTGGTCAAAAGTGATAAGCAAGTTAATCATATTACAGTAATTATATTTTCAGCCATTTTGACTAAAATAATCAAAAAACATCTTTAATAACTTATTGTTGCAGTTTTTCTGAAGCTCCCAGCCATGCTTTCATGTCAACATTGTTCCTTCTTGTGCTTGGCCTTGATAATTGCTGCTTGCAGCTATATTTATTATTATAATTATTTTACTTTTATTCAGCAAGGATGCATTACATTGATTAAAATTGACAGTTAAGATTTTACAATGTTACTAAAAATGTATATTTCACATACATGCTGATCTTTTCATAAAATATGTTTAAAAAAATCCTGAAAGAAATGTATCACGGTTTTCACAAAATTATTAAGCAGCTGTTATCAGCTGTTTTTAACAGTGATAATAATAAATCTTTCTTAAGCATCAAATCGGCATATTATAATGATTTCTGAAGAATCATGTGACACTGAAGTATGAGTAATGAAAAGACTGGAGTAATGAAAATTCAGCTTTGCCATCACAGGAATAAATTACATTTAAAATATATTAAAACAGAAAATGATAATAATAATATATATAATAATATTTCACAGTATTAATGTTTTATTGTATTTTCGATCAAATAAATGCCGTCTTGGTGTACATAAGACTTTCAAAAACATCAAAAAAATCATACCAACCCACAAAAGTTTGAAAGATAGAGTACATAACCCCTAATGCGCGTGCACACACACACACACTCACAATGCAGAAATGCACATTCAAACATACATCTTTTTTTATAAAAAACAAGATCAACTTTTGAAATTGAAAGTAATGCCGGGAGAGTTCAAAGACATGATAAGATTATAGAGGTAATTTGTTCATCATCAGCTCTTTTAACCGTACATTACACACACACACAGAGTGAGCATTAATGTAAGTTGCTATCTAAACTGCACACATGCTTTTTCATGCACATGTTCAGAATCACACACAAACACATACACTGAAAAGGTTTGGAGGATGAATAGACATTTTGCTTACCATAAATTCCTGTCGATATGCATGGAAACGCCTGTAATAGAAAAAAAAAAGGAAAAGGTAAGCGAACTCTGAAATTAAATTAATATAAAATCACATAAATTGTGACCCAAACCAATCAAGAATGAGAAAACCACCTTACAAACAGGAGTTAGTAATTGAATGTACGTAATTCAGAGGGGTAGGCAATGAAATGAGCCCAACCTTACATTTTTCAGCCTATTTTTACAATTCCTGTCCCAATTTAATTTCATTAAAAGCCAACTCTATGAAAATCTATTGCATGAATGGTGTGATTTTGAGAAATCTGATGTTTAGTGAATGCCAAATGTTTCATTAATAGCCTGTGGGAAAAACTGCTTAATGTAGGCTTACATCAAACATCAAATATGTATTAATGGGTGTTTTGATCACCATTCTGAATCCGATCTGGATGTAGTCTTTGACAAAAACAAGTTTTTCTCAGCTTTTTGTTCAAAATGTTGCTTTTTTATGAAACTTACCCACATTCAAGTGTTGATTAAAAAAATGCATGAAGCTATAATAAAACTTTTTGTTTGTTTGTATGTTTGTTTAAAAGCAGAGGATCTGTTCTTTCTTTTTATATATTGCATGTCCAAATATTCATACAACAAAATATTTGGGGGACTATGAAACTTATAGGATAAAAAATGCTGGCGCTGGCTGGCAACATTTTTCAAAAAAGCTGGCGAGGAAAGAGTTAAAGGACAGTCATATTTCAGGGTGTCAGGACATATATAATAGCTGAAGGAGAGATAGCCTTTGGGAAATGTGCATCAGTCTGTATGATGTATCCAGAAAATGTGCACAGTAATTCAATACTCCTGAAAATTATAATTGATCCACTCATGGCCTTTACAATATCCTGGATCATTCTGAAGGGTAAACAGGCCTAGGATTGAAGCCACTTGGAGTCTGGGAAATGTTCAGATCTGTTTTAGTGATGGAGCTCTGACTGTCACAATCTCTGAGGAAAGTTACAAACTCAACACACTAGGATGCAGAACGACACACTTTGGCAAGTGTTCACAGTACAGGTGAACATGACGATCCCAAAGTGTCTTTTTGCCTCATTTCAGTTATGAGTTTGGCACCTGATTGACTGAATGAAAGATTTAAATACACCTGAATTGGTCAAGATATTTGGACTGTAGGTTACATCTCTACATTCAATTTCAAAATCTCATGCACTTTATTTATTATGTGAAATGTAGGTTATAATGTGACTCAGGCGCAAAGACAAACTCAATGTACAGAACATATCTGAGCAAAGCAGGAGTCAGTTTGCATTAAATGGACAGGTTACCCAAACATGAATATTCTGTCATCATTAACTGAACCTCTTGACTTTTGAAACAAAATAATATATTTTGAGGAACAATGGAGTCCATACAAGACTCCAAATGACAATCTTGTTATTTGACTTTTTTTTCTTTTCATACAAGAACGTCAGTCAGACTCAGTCTTGTATGGAACCCATTGTTCTTCAAAATATATTTTATTTATACAAAGCTGTACTATATTTTGAAGTGCAGCTTTGAAATGACGAGTGTGAGTAAATAGTGACAAGATTTTCATTTATGGCTGAACTACCCCTTTAAGACCAACAGCGATCAAATGCATGTTTTGTAGAACAACATATGAAATGTGTTTAAAATTTGTGTTAATGTGTTATTTGGAAAAACATCATTTTGGAACCTATATATTGGGTCATAAATAAAATGGTCCAAATGAATTAAAAGTAAATGAAAACTTTATACTCAAATAGATTGAGACTAATGTAGGGTCAAGTTCTGAAATCTGGACATATATTAATGTGGTACAATTAATCTGTCTTGTGTATGTTTCTGGCCCTATATCACAAGCAATGTTAACATACCCATATTCTTGTCAAGATGTTATGTGATGATACCTCATTTGTTGCCCTGAAATTATGGAGTGACAATAAAATGTCCTTGATTACCTGAATTCTTATTAAAAACAAAAATGAATAAAGTGATGTAAATCAAGGTCTTGTTTATTTAGGGCTGTTTATTTGTGACTCTGTATTCGCTGATAAATTATATATCATTTTGTGAACAGGTGCATGAGAGTTTTCTACCGTGGAACAAAAAAGACCAGAGCGACTGAGGGAGAAAAAGAACATCTCTGATATTTATGGCCATATTTTTTAAAAGATTAAAAACTTACCATACTGTAATAGGTCTGGCTCTGCGGCACTTTGCACCAGATGTATTACTCAAGAGCAGGTTTAGAGCCGCAACAACCATCATTTTTCCATACGACCGCGTTCCACGTGCCCCGTTACACATTCATCATTTTTAGTATATTAATAAACAGTAAAGAGGAGATATTTATTCAAAGCTCTCATTTGTCTCCACAAACCAGCTGAATCTGTGCTTTAGCGTAGCATTTATCACAAAAAAACAAAGTGTGACCACTGCGTTAATGCAGCATTATGAAAAATGCAAATATCCCTATCTTTTCCGTTTGTTTGAATCTAGATTAGAAGAGGAATAACTGTTCGAAATTAAAGTGAGGGTTAAAAAGGTGTGAATGCCGGTGCGATCGGCGTTTGTTGCTGTTTAATGACATTCTAAAGGCTGCTAATAAGGCTTTGTTTTAAAAATGTTTGAAGTGCTAAAAGTAGGTATTTTCCATATCAAATAAGCTTTTGTGCTGCAGTGAGAGCTTTGGCACAAAACAGACTGCAATTGGAATAATGGTTTGCTAACAGAACATTAGAGACAAAACAACAACACAAAACAATGGCGATATAATTCCAGGTGACAGCTGTACAAATCAAAGGCAGTTGAGCTTTTCAATGAGTAACAGATGAGACTCCCGCCAAGCTGTGTACCTCTGATTATAAACCATAACTTACTGCCGTACGGCAGATGATGCGGCATTATGCAGCATACGCACCTGATTCCAGAATGTACAAGCTTATTTTATCTGCTGGTTTGGTACTTTCTTTCGTTTTTTTTCGTTTTTATCAGAAAGGAGGATCTTTGTTTAGCTGTTTATTATTTTACAGGGTTGTGTCAAAATACCGCTTGTCAATATCAATATTTCAGCTGAGTCTTTCACTAAAGCTTTGACCTTTCCAGGTGTACATCTCGCTTGGGCTCCAATTCCCCATGATGAGCAGCAGAGTAGGGCCATTTTTAGAGCGCTGCTCGGCTCAACACAATGTAGTCCCCTGAGTCCCCGCGGGGTTCAATAAAGATACGCTTACAAAACATATATACACAACAGCATGCAATAACTGGCCAGGCCAACATACTGGAATGTCATTCTGGTGATATTAGGGCTACTAAAAAAACAACAACAAATCAAAATATATTTATTCCTTATATAATTTATTTATTCTGAAATGTCCACTTATACCAATGAAATCAAAACAGATGGATATAAAATCAAGTCCTATGCTATATTTTTCTCTTTAAATATTTTGTTTCATTCAGAACTGACATTATGAAAGTACAAATGTCTACATTCACACATTTTTTTGCTGTGTGTTGAATTTATTATTATTGCAGCATTATATCTGCTGTCCTCTTGTTATAATGTACCAAATTATTCTAAAGGCAAATGTCCTCTCTCAAAAACATTCACACCATATCAGCAAAATCAGTTAACAAATGTCCAATTAAATACAATCCAATAATTCCCAGTTTGGCCCTTAGCAACAGATAAAAACCCATTAGATGTTATCCAGCATGTTTGTATTTTCAGCTCTCTGGCTCAATAGAGCATAAAGTGTCATCAGAAAATTACATATAAGAACATGCACATCTATTGGCTTTACATGACCACACATTGATCGAATACTCAATAAGGATAATATTCATGGAAGTACAATTTCTAAAACTCAATTATAGGTAAAGAGCAGAAGGTATTGAGTATTGAGAAAGTCTCAGTATTGAGTTCTGCGAGCAAAAACACATAGCTGGTATGTCTGACTAATCACAGATGGTGGAGGTGATAATAACAGCTTCATAGTGCAGCAGGATACACAACAGCAGAAGCCCAGAACTCACTATTTGATTTAGCTTTGACACAGTTACGCCATTGCAACCATGACTAGCAACACTTGTTTATATATATTACTCTGGTGCATTTATATCAAACCGCTGCCTTAATTAACAAGGCTGACATTATTACACCTCTGCAGTGACTTATGGTCCTGTGGCTGGATTATTATTTCTGATCTGTCAGTTCATTAGGACCGAATCAGGCTCAAGGCCCTCTTGCTTTTGCCTGCTTATTGTGTTTCGTGTTTTGCTTGCAGTAGCATGTTGAAATTGGTCACAAGGGAACCAATTCCACTGCAATCGCTCTTCTCTAATCAATCATTTCCTCTTGTGTTCCTCTGGTTGTTTATTAAGAGTATTATTGTTATTTATAACAAACGCACATTCTTTGCTGGAACTCCCACTAGGTTTAAGAGTAGCTCTTAATTGAATGAATTGCTGTGTGGGTCTGCGTTTACATGCAATTTCTGCATTTCTATGCTTGTTATGTCACATTATGGAGTGGTATAGTACCATAGCCTATATGTTTGATCAGAGTAGCAGAGTACTTGGTTGGGTGAATGAATGACAAGTCGATCTTAAAGAAGTTCTGTATAATTAGACTAGTTTAGGGATATGCCTGACACTGATCAGGGGTGTGTTATGATCACAAGTTCTGTTGTTACCAATACAATTCAACGGAACCTGCGACCATAGTTGGCCAACAATGTTTTTGGGAAACACACCCCATACTGGGTTCTTAGCCCTTAATGAATATTAAGCACAACTCTCAATAGTGTGATTTAGAGAAAAAAATATTGCGCAGTGTTATTTTATGTTGGGGCTTATTTCAATAAGGACTTATTGTAAAGTGTTACCCCCAAAAAACTGACTGACTAGCTGGTAGTTGGATGACAAATCAAACATGTTGACCCATTCCTAAGCAAAATAAATCGCGATCATGTTTGACGATATTCTTAAAGTTTATTTCAAACCTCTTTAACCATAGCATGTCTAACTATAATTTTTAAGCGAACACAAAGACCTTGATTATCTGGTTCAGGTGTGTTTGATTAGAGTTGGAACTAAACTGGTACAGATGAACCACTGATACAACCTTCTAAAAGCCTCCAAAAGTCCCCTTATTTGCACGCACACCTCCAGGTCATCCATCTAATAAAGGAAATATCCACTTTAAGAAGGTGGAATCTCAAAGTAGATCTTAAATCCCTTTAATTAAGTGTATCCACTAAGGAAACAAAGCCATTTGGACAGGACGCACCATGACTTGGACTGGGACACTTGGCATAGCCAACTCTTCTGTCATGTGTGCATGTAGGGGCTCTGATTGCTCATAATCACAGATCTGTTCTCACGTCCATCCTCGGGCTGAAGCAGAGCATGCGGGTTGCCATGGAAACACACTGCTAAAAGCAGTGGAGCCGAGGAGATGACCCATCGGCCACAGTCTTATCCTCTGTGTTTGTTCAAGGAGCTACTGAGTATAAATCACAATTTCTCACTGACAGTAACACTGCTTCAACTCCTTGGTCACATTCTTTGACATCTTCAACAAAAATAAGTTAATATTCATCAATAAGTCTTAAAAGAGCAATCTGCTACACTAAATTCAACTTTACATAACCTTTACCTTTTCCATGCATTCCCCACCCTTGGAATTAAACCTTACATAAGTGAACCTGTAAATCCCACTCTCACTCTCTATATATTTATCCAATCCAATATTCCATAACATGTATTATAGTCAAAACAGATTATTTCTGTCTCCAATAACAAGTTTTCCAAACACTCGGTCCGTCTGCCACTGCCACTGTTATACAGTACCATATATAATTAGTTCAATAAATAAACTGTAGAGTTTGCATAATTATTTTAATACATAAAAAATGTGTATGTTCATTCCAATATAATCCAATATTCCATAACACATGCAGGTCCAGCTAGTGATGCTGATAGACACCGTCATGGTTCATGAGAATGACAGACAGACTCAGGGGAACATCAGAGAAACACTAGAGAACAAAGGCCAGTAACAGACAGAGCCACTGGTGCAATGATCTTGATTAACACTCAATCACCACTTTTACGGCTGACCAACTGCTGCTCCTTCAAGTAGTCTAACAGAAGAGTTCGATATCCTCTCAACAACTGCAAGTGCTTGACTGAAAATGAGCAGTGAACTGACCAGTCTATCCAATAATCGAAATGCAGAACACACATATATTGTGCTTTATGACACAATATGCAATTTTTTGTAACACTTTACAATTACGTCCCATTTGTTAACATTAGTAAACTTCTGAACAAACTAACAATGAAACATACGTCTAAAGCATGTATTAATCTCAGCTAATATTAATTTAAACATTTACTAATACCTTATTAAAATCAAAAGTTGTTATATTTTTAATAGTCCTGACTCCTGAGCTAACATGAACTAACAATAAACAATTCAATTTTAATTAACTATCCTTCACAAAAATGATTAAATACTGTAAGAAATAAATTGTTCATTTTTATTTCTTACAGTAAATAAATTGTTCACCCCTCCTTGAACTGCCACCGTAACATGGTGGAGGGGTTTGAGTACCCGAATGAACCTAGGAGCTATGTTGTCCGGGGCTATATGCCCCTGGTAGGGTCTCCCAAGGCAAACAGGTCCTAGGCGACGGGTCAGACTAAGAGCGGTTCAAAAACCCCTTATGAAGAAAACTAAACAGAGGGCCGTGACGTCGCCCGGTATGGCACAGCCGGGGCCCCACCCTGGAGCCAGGCCCGGGGTTGGGGCTCGTATGCGAGCGCCTGTTGGCCGGGCCTCCCCCACGGGGTCCGGCCGGGCTCAGCCCGAAGGAGCGACGTGGGGCCGCCTTCCCGTGGGCTCACCATCTGCAGGAGGGACCGTAAGGGGCCGGTGCTAAGAGGATCGGGCGGCAGTCGAAGGCGGGGGCCTCGACAACCCGATCCCTGGACACGGAAGCTAGCTCTAGGGACGTGGAACGTCACCTCGCTGGCGGGGAAGGAGCCTGAGATTGTGCGTGAGGTTGAGAGGTTCCGACTAGAGATAGTCGGGATCACCTCTACGCACGGCTTGGGCTCTGGAACCACACTCCTCGAGAGAGGATGGACTCTTCACCACTCTGGAGTTGCCCATGGTGAGAGGCGGCGGGCTGGTGTGGGTTTGCTTATAGCCCCCCAGCTCAGCCGCCATGTGTTGGAGTTCACCCCGGTGAGCGAGAGGGTCGTTTCCCTGCGCCTACGGGTCGGGGATAGGTCTCTCACTGTCGTGTGTGCCTACGGGCCAAACGGCAGTGCAGAGTACCCGGCCTTCTTGGGGTCTCTGGGAGGGGTGCTGGAAAGTGCTCCAACCGGGGACTCCGTCGTTCTACTGGGGGACTTCAATGCCCACGTGGGTAGCGACAGTGAGACCTGGAGGGGCATGATTGGGAGGAACAGCCCCCCTGATCTGAACCCGAGCGGTGTTCAGTTATTGGACTTCTGTGCTAGTTACAGTTTGTCCATAACAAACACCATGTTCAAGCATAAGGGTGTCCATCAGTGCACGTGGCACCAGGACACCCTAGGCCGTAGGTCGATGATCGACTTTGTAGTCGTTTCATCTGACCTGCGGCCGTATGTCTTGGACACTCGGGTAAAGAGAGGGGCGGAGCTGTCAACTGATCACCACCTGGTGGTGAGTTGGATCCGATGGCAGGGGAGGAAGCTGGACAGACTCGGCAGACCCAAGCGTACTGTGAGGGTCTGCTGGGAACGTTTGGCCGAGTCTCCTGTCAGAGAGATCTTCAACTCCCACCTCCGGCGGAGCTTCGACCGGATCCCGAGGGAGGCTGGAGATATTGAGTCCGAGTGGACCATGTTCTCCACCTCCATTGTCGAAGCGGCCGCTCTGAGCTGTGGCCGTAAGGTCTCCGGTACCTGTCGAGGCGGCAATCCCCTGGTGGACACCGGAAGTAAGGGATGCCGTCAAGCTGAAGAAGGAGTCCTATCGGGCCTGGTTGGCTTGTGGGACTCCTGAGGCAGCTGACGGGTACCGACAGGCCAAGCGAACTGCAGCCCGGGTGGTTGTGGAGGCAAAAACTCGGGCCTGGGAGGAGTTCGGTGAGGCCATGGAGAAGGACTATCGGCTGGCCTCGAAGAGATTCTGGCAAACCGTCCGGTGCCTCAGGAGAGGGAAGCAGTGCCCTACCAACGCTGTTTACAGTAGAGGTGGGGAGCTGTTGACCTCAACTGGGGATGTCGTTGGACGGTGGAAGGAATACTTCGAGGATCTCCTCAATCCCGTCGTCACGTCTTCCATTGAGGAAGCAGAGGCTGAGGGCTCAGAGGTGGACTCGTCCATCACCCAAGCTGAAGTCACAGAGGTAGTCAAGAAACTCCTCGGTGGCAAGGCACCGGGGGTGGATGAGATCCGCCCTGAGTACCTCAAGTCTCTGGATGTTGTGGGGCTGTCTTGGCTGACACGCCTCTGCAGCATCCCGTGGCGGTCGGGGACAGTGCCTCTGGGGTGGCAGACCGGGGTGGTGGTCCCTCTTTTTAAGAAGGGGGACCGGAGGGTGTGTGTGTTCCAACTACAGGGGGATCACACTTCTCAGCCTCCCTGGGAAAGTCTATGCCAGGGTACTGGAGAGGAGAATACGGCCGATAGTAGAACCTCGGATTCAGGAGGAACAGTGTGGTTTTCGTCCGGGCCGTGGAACACTGGACCAGCTCTATACCCTCTACAGGGTGCTGGAGGGTTCATGGGAGTTTGCCCAACCAGTCCACATGTGCTTTGTGGATTTGGAGAAGGCATTCGACTGTGTCCCTCGCGGCGGCCTGTGGAGGGTGCTCCGGGAGTATGGGGTCCGGGGTCCTTTACTAAGGGCTGTCCGGTCCCTGTACGACCGGAGCAGGAGCTTGGTTCGCATTGCCAGCAGTAAGTCAGACTTGTTCCCGGTGCATGTTGGACTCCGGCAGGGCTGCCCTTTGTCGCCGGTTCTGTTCATAATTTTTATGGACAGAATTTCTAGGCGCAGCCAGGGGCCAGAGGGTGTCAGGTTTGGTGACCACACGATTTCGTCTCTGCTCTTTGCAGATGATGTTGTCGTGTTGGCCTCATGAAACCAGGACCTTCAGCATGCACTGGGACGGTTTGCAGCCGAGTGTGAAGCGGCTGGGATGAGAATCAGCACCTCCAAATCCGAGGCCATGGTCCTCAGTCGGAAAAGGGTGGCTTGCCCACTTCAGGTTGGTGGAGAGTTCCTGCCTCAAGTGGAGGAGTTTAAGTATCTTGGGGTTTTGTTCACGAGTGAGGGAAGGATGGAACGGGAGATTGACAGACGGATCGGTGCAGCTTCTGCAGTAATGCGGTCGATGTACTGGTCTGTCGTGGTGAAGAAAGAGCTGAGCCGCAAGGCGAAGCTCTCGATTTACCGGTCAATCTACGTTCCTACTCTCACCTATGGTCATGAGTTTTGGGTCATGACCGAAAGGACAAGATCCCGGATACAGGCGGCTGAAATGAGCTTTCTCCGCAGGGTGGCTGGGCGATCCCTTAGAGATAGGGTGAGAAGCTCGGTCACTCGGGAGGAGCTCAGAGTAGAGCCGCTGCTCCTCCACATCGAGAGGGGTCAGCTGAGGTGGCTCGGGCATCTGTTCCGGATGCCTCCTGGACGCCTTCCTGGGAAGGTGTTCCGGGCGCGTCCCACTGGGAGGAGACCCCGGGGAAGACCTAGGACACGCTGGAGAGACTATGTCTCCCGGCTGGCCTGGGAACGCCTCGGTGTCCCCCCGGAAGAGCTGGAGGAAGTGTCTAGGGAGAGGGAAGTCTGGGCATCTCTGCTTAAGACTGCTGCCCCCGCGACCCGGCCCCGGATAAGCGGAAGAAGATGGATGGATAAATTGTTCATTGTTAAAGGGTTACTTCAGGATTTAGCATTAAGCTTTGTATTAGTAGAAAACCTGTAGTATTTTCGAATTACCGTACTTTCCACCCTCATATCCCCCTGAGAGGAGAGATTTATGTATTTTTTGTCTGGAAAAAATCCTCCAATGACGCAAAAATCGTCATTTTGCGTCATCGGAGGATTTTCTGGCCAGAGGCTAAAGACTACAGCCAGTAGATGGCGTTGTTCCGCATGTTTTCAGCCCGCCCATAGGAGGTGGGATCTCACTCACAGAATGTACACAGTGTCAGCCGTCTTTCTTTGGAAGCTAAGCTTGCAGGCTCTTGTTCTGTGGAGAAAGCTGAATAGTAGGAGAAAGCTGAGTAAGTAGGGAAAACCATCCTCCTTTTCCCGGACTTGTCCGGCGGGCGAGATCGTTCAAAATGTCCGGGATTCAGCTTTTGCGTTCTGCGGTCGCCATTCATTGTTTACATGCAGCTCACCTTTTGTTTGGTTTCACCGATTGGTGAATCTGAATGTAGTGTTTACATGAACGCTAAACAAGTGATCGTTTGATGTGCGTTTTACCCTTGCTAAGAAAATTCCCGCACCTCCGTGAGAGATGCGAGACCCGGCGCGTCACAGTAATGACGCCACCGGTCTCGCGCCGTTCTCCCGCGGCCGTCAGCCTCGTCCTGCTCGCCACGGTAAACATGATGAATGGCAACTGTAGAACGCAAAAGCCGAATCCCGGACATTTTGGGCGATCTCTAGAGATCCCTGGCAAACTCATCACGTAGGCTAAGCCTTGTTGTTTTCAACTGCGCACTCTTACCGGTAGGCGTGGCCTCCTAAGGCAGCGAAGCAAGTGCATTCTGGGAGTTGTTGTCTTTCATCCACATAAGCCAAAAATACATTTTCTGGCTTTTCTCAGTCTAGAAACCTCCAAATTCAAAAATTTCTTCACATTTCTTCTACTTAAATGACCTATTTTAAATACACATTCATCTTCCCAGAGGTGAAGTATCCCTTTAATGCTATAACTAAAACATTAAATAATTAATGAGACCTTATTGTAATGTTTTTTTGCAATTTGCATTATAAATGGATCAAATAAAATGATAGAATAAATACTAATATGATAAATAAATGCATAAAATGTAAATAAAACAGAATAATAGCAGAAAAAAGAGTGGACAATATGGTGTAAATCTTAACAAATTGCAAAAAAAGTGCAGAGAGAAATGGTATTCCACTTAAAAGACAACAGGAAGAAAATATAAATCTCTCTAGCTCTCCAGGAATGCACGAGAACAAACATCTCGAGTGAGACGTTTTAACAGAAAACAATAAGAGTAGAGAAGGAACAAATAGACAGTAAGCAGTTCTTGCAAGCGCACCGACATGTCACTTTAATTCTGTCCACGGCCTGAATTTTACAGTTCAAGCTCCAGTGTGTTGTCAGCCCCGGCCCCCTTTAAAAAATGTATCATACTGATTGCATTGTTTGTGGCGGCGGATGAAGGCTACTCTGCCCAGCTCTCCAGCATGTTTATCAGCAGGGCCCTGGGGACGACGCTTCACCCTGACAGGCAGAATAATAGAAGCCATTCCCCTCTATCTGCCGCACAATCTCCCTCTCATTACAAAACGTCCAGATCAATTCTTTAAAGCCCTGAACTTTACATTGATTAAGATCTTTACTCTGACACGTAGCTAATGGTCTTATTAAATGTTTTATTGTATTTATCATGAGAGCTATGACATTATAAATTGAGGATGGCATTCGAATCAGGGGTTTAAAAGGGGAGCAGTTAAAATGGGAATAGAGATGAAAAGAATGGGCGTGAGAACAGTGAGAAATGACTACATGAATATATACATTTCTGCACGTACAGCAGCTACTGTAGTATATAACTGCAGATTATACTTGAAAACTCTAATGCCTCACTCTGAATTAGATGTTTAGTTCAGATGTATAGTTTTGACATAAGATCATATTATAATGCAAACTAGGAGTGTCAAAATACTGGTATTTTATACCAAATTGATAAAAGAATGAGAGTTTTGTGACAATTAGTGTAAACATAGTTGGTTTGTCTTATTTAAATATCAAGATTCAGTAAAAAAAAAAAAAAAAAAAGTTATGTAATTCCAGTTATGTAATTTCTGCAAAGAATAAAAAAAAAGAGTTGACATCGTACAAACACTTTCAATTCCACATCCCTGAAGAATTATTGGAAGATGAAGAGTGAAGCTTACAGTAATTGCACATTTCAGAACAAGGAACCATCATTAAATCTGCAGTCATTTTTTTCCAGATGTAACCCTATTTTAAGCATTAAATAAGAATGAAAGGCCTCTTTTCAAATGACATTAGGACCTATTCCATGATCTATACATCGACATTTCCTGCATACAGTATATTATCATGTAGAGGACAAGAGGCCATCCTTTCTATGTACCTTGTCGTGGGTTTCTCTCTTGTGCTCTGCTCCCAGTGTAAAACAGCTAATTAAACATTTTCTCCTTTCAAGACATCCTTCAGGAGTTCAAAAGCCACATATCAAAGGACGGTTCAAAGAAAATCCAGAGTCAAAAAAAGCAAAAGGTGCCAAAATGTCCTGCATTTTAAGGTGAAAAAAAGAGGTGACTTGGCTGCCAGTTAGAGCTGTTTCACTAAGAGAGAATTGAATGTCCGACAAATAAAGAAGGAATGCTATTTCAATTAGTAAAATATTCACTTTTCTATCAGCGCAGACATATTATGAGTGCTGTAAAAATGAGCTTTTCAGTCTGAAGGTTTGTCCTAATGATTTGAAATTATGAAACGACTTGAGGACCGACACGAAGGTGGGTGAACCTCTCCTAACATTTCCTACCTTCATTTGAAGCTGCTCTATAATTGATTCTTGCGGTTCCCAGCATTTTAAAAGCGTACTAATGACTGCAAAAAAAAAACCAACAACAAAAAAACAGTTGTCCTTGACTAATGGGGGGGAGCCGTGAAATTAAAAAGGGTGAATTTTTTCTCTCTGTATTGACTGTATTCATTTTTAACCAATCTGAGCAGCTGATTAGAACATGAGGAAGAAAAAAAAATGCATGTAGATCTATATTCCCAATATCCAAATGTCTGGTTAATTACACTTAAGACAGGAGGGGGCATTCATTACAACTAATCTATAGTCCAGACTAAAATGTAATATACTAGAACAGATGATGTTTGCTCTGGCGGGTGTAAGCCGGCAGCGGGGACTGTGGGAGGTTAGTGGGGTGCTGGGAAATCAGGAACAGGACACTGGCATAAAGGTCACTGGTATTGTGGCGCTCAGGGAGAAATGGCTGGCCGGCATCTGGGGTGTATTTTTAGATGAACGTCCACTGCTAAAGGAGGACACCGGATTGCTGTCATAGGGGAGTGTTACTCAGGTGCAGAGTCTAAATGTGCCAGCTCTATCTCTGTGATGCATGCTGGGAAAGTGTGTGAGCCGGGAGGCAAGTAATATGAAGAGTTGTATTGAATTTATGAAAGAAAACAAATTAATATTTTATCTATGTTTTTTACTCAATATATTATTTATTATTCCATCACCTATAGACAAACTCACCCTGAAAAGTAAAACAACAGAGCAAACAGTGTTTTGTTTGCTACAAGCATGTTTATTGATATGTGTCTGTGGTCGAGAACCATCTACGCAGCCTTCGGCTGTATGAGACCATTAAATATCCAGGAAATTACATTAGCTATTCTGTCTCTGACTTTCCAGCCCAAAACTTTTTGCTCTTATAATTCCACATCTAATTAATGTATCTGCAGTGTGGAGATGTTTTAATATCAGATTTCACTCTGACTCAAAATGTTCTTGAGGGTATTCATTAGACGGGGTTCCTTACACTTAATCAGAGTTATAAAGCCCATTTTAATTGATCTTTAAAATCCAGAAAAAGGGCTTCAAATTCTGGCTTAGGAGTTGCTGTGAATGGTGAGAAATGTGTAGAAATGTACCATATTAGTACATATGCGTGCACAACAGTTAACTACGGTGCATATGTATTCTGTTTCTCAATGTGACCCCAAAACTGTGGTACAAATATTTCGCAAGAATGGATTCATTCTATGAATGCTTTCAACAAATATGTGACTTTTTTTCTTGATACACAAGCAGCTACAGTTCACAAGGAAATTATGAACATTATTATTCTACCATTAACATTATAACTTATATCATTATTATACAAATTATATAACATTGCATTATAACATGCAATGTTATAATTGATAACAAGTATCAATACTAACAAATATTGATACATATATACCAACATATTTGAATATAAGAAGACAATTGAGTAGTACTACTGTACAAATGAGCAACCTGAAATAGCAAAAACTTAATAATGCTACTGAAAATCACTATCACACGTGTCTACAGATAACTTTGTTGTCCAGTATAGCTCTTGCCAAGTTGAAAGGAACTGTACAATACTGGTAGTTCACTTCAAAGCAGCATCTTTACCTCTGAACAAACAAGCTTTTTTCCAACATGTCAGCCCACCCTGACCGAAAGAGCCTTTGGGAGTGCGGTATGTTTGAACAGAAGTGCAGCATACACAGTCTGTGGGAAGATCCAGGGTTGTGGTTGGCCCTCTCCCACTATGTAAGCACATAAATCTGGTTGTGCCCTGGAGGTGGGAACCGGCAGCACTAATTGACTGTAGAAAGATTAGGGGTCAGGGCCCCAGTAATATTAGCATTAATAAACTTGATCCCTCAAATGAAAGCAATCAGCCGAGGGGGTAGTTAGGTCCCTTTCTGCAGCACTGTGACCCGGTCAGATTACTTTTAGATCTCTTAAAACAAATGCATATGTGTAGATGCTAAACAGAATTACTGACAAAAAACTACTTGTTACCTTGGGTTAACTTAGTTAACTAAGGGTTTTAATGAACACAAAAAGACAAAAAAAATTGTATTATGACAATAATTAGCAAATTAAAACACACACACACACACATACACACACACACACATATATATATATATATATATATATATATGGTTACACTTTATTTTAAGGTGTCCTTGTTACAGTGTTAACGTTAGAAACTAAATGTAAGTTAGGGTTAGGCTTAGGGTTTGTTGCATGTAATTATGCATAATTTATCATTTAGTTTCTACTACTGTATAACTGCATGTATGCTAAAAATGAAGTGTTACCCTTTTTCACAGAAATGCAAACATTTACTTATAAACACATTAAATTGATAAAAAAAAAAGAATTGTCAGTGAATGCATAAATAAATAAATTCTGTTCTTTTGGAAGAAAAAAAATCAAAGAATCCTAAAAAAAAAAATTCACAAATATGAAGTAGCACAACTGTTTGTTAATAAGAAATGTTTCTTGAGCAGCAAATCAGCATAATAGAATGATTTCTGAAGGATCATGTGACTCTGAAGACTGGAGAAATGATGCTAACAATTTCAGCTTTGAAAACACAGGAATAAATTATATTATAAAAATGTATTAAAACAGAAAGGTTATTTCAATTTGTAATAATATGTCTTAAATTTTCTTAATGTTTTTACTGTATTTTTGATCAAATAAATGCATCCTTGGTGAGCATAAGAGACTTATTTTTAAAAACAAAAATTGTACCGACCCCAAACCTTTGAACGGTAGTGTAGAACTTAAGCAAAAATAAGATGAATTAAGATCAAAAAGATGAAAAAAAGTAATATGGTAAGAATATGAATGTTTCAAATAATGGTCAAAATGATGCAAATGCACAAGTGAAATAATGTTTCAATATTTGTGTTAAATTTGCAGTTTTTCGTCAACTAAAATTAGATGAGTAAAACTGACAAAAAAAATTGATGTATATGGCATGACAAAATAGACAAAATTGAAAGGATATATTTATCTAAAGACAAATTTGGAATTATGACCAAAAAGACCAAAACTAAAAAGGAAAAAAAAGTGAACACATTATTTGTACCTGATTGTCAATATCAGGTCTTGTGATATGATCTGGGACTGTAGAGAAAGGTATCACTATGACCTCAGCTCAAAGAAGTCGTATCAAATATCTAAATCAGCCTTCGTCTGGGTGTTCAAACCATCTCACAACAAAGCATCATCAATAGAAAGGTCCTTGGCCAGAGGACGTGGCATAACTGAACAGGACACACATTAGCCCAGCCATGTGGGCAGCCATAGGGCACCTCTACAGATGAAGTGGTGCCACTTTGATCCCAAAGCCCACTGCTGCCAGGCCCAGAAGAGCCAGATTAGTCAGCCAAAGCGACACAAAGCACTTTGTTCGGCCTGGCTCTGTAAAATGACAGAGAATGCCACGGTGCCCCAAAAAAAGTCTCCTCTGAGGTTTCCAATTCTTTTGAGGCAACCTCAGCGTTGTAAAAGGGGGAGATCAAAGGGTAGCACAAGTCACTGATAACTATAGTATAATGTATAATGACCCACTTTGAGAGCGACGCTTTTGTTGCTACAGCGCAAGGATGTCGAGACCCTTCGCTATTAGTCATGCTGATGCCTCATTTTCATACGACCTTTATTTGATTACATTCTTTATTTTTTCTCCAAGACATTAATGATGAAAGAACGATGGTGACAATATTCTATAGAAAGACTTTACAAGCCAAAAGGTTGCTCATTTGGAGTGATTGCTAAGTGATTACCCTGAACTTTCCATGCAAAATTAGGTTGTATCTGTGGACCACTATGGAAAAACTCTGAGAAATGCAGTTCATTCGTCTGTCAATCACTGAAAAGGAAAGTGGAAAATACTATGTTCGTTCATAAGGAAAGGTACGTCTAACCCTGTGATTGAGACGATTCTAACAGAGGAGACTTCTCCATAAGTCTCTAAGTCTTGAGAAGCAACACCTGTCACAGAAAGATCAAAGCTGTTTTCACAGTCTGACGTTTCCCCTTCGACAGTATTATTTTGTGACCAGCTGTGAACGGGAATAAATGTGTGAGAACCATGAACTCTCTACCTCTCTTCCACTCTGCCTCCTTCTGCATGGTGCACACAACATAATCGCCATTATGGAAGACTTTTCCTAGCAAAAATCTTGATACTTAAATTCCTTAACTTAATAATAATAATGTGCAAAATTATACATTTAAATGCTTGAATACAACAAACTGGGGGAAAAAAAAACTTTACACTTTAGGGGCTTTGGCACTGGATAGGTCTAGGAACTTAGTTCTAGGAACTAACCACTAGGATGATTCCCCGAGAACTAATGGTTTCCCTAGGAACGTTTTCTGGTTGCATTCGCACCGCTAGAACTCTGAAGTGACGTAAGCCGCGCTTGTTTTTGTGACTTTTATTTTGACGGCGCTGAGAACACCAGCCAGAGCCTAAGCAAACAAACAGTGCTCGCATTCTCTGTGTTCATTAATTTGCGATCTGTCAAACAGTCCTGTCTAATACATTATTAGATAGAACTGTTATACATAGAAAGACATTTTATGAAACGTTATTAGCGTATGCAGTGTGGTTGATGTCCAGTGTTGCTAGTTGAGCAGTAATCATGTTTGGCTTGGTCCCCTCAAAAGTTGTGTTGGATTTTCTCCTCAGCGTAAAGGTTAAGAGGCCCATCTATCACTGTTTTCCATGTTCGTAGAGTTAGTTTCTGGAGTAAATAATATAGGCTATAATATGTGTGTTTACAGAGCCTTTTTTTTATAATGGCGGGTGCTGGTGTTTCGCGTGCGTTCGGTCAATCAGCGAACACTAACATCACGGATAGTTCCTATAGTGCTGGTTTAGACCCTACTCTGAAGTAGGAGCTAAATTAGTTCCTCCAAAAGAGTTCCTAGAACTAAAATCGTTCCTAGTTCCTGCAGTGTGAACACGGCGACATCCGGGTACTTTCGCCAATAGTTCTAGGAACTATGAAACGGTTCCTCCGGTGCGAAAGCCCCTTTTGTTCATGTTCATTAGTTAGGCTTTGAGCCAATGTTGTTTTCAACTATTTTGATTGATTGACAACAATTTAATTTTTCAAAAATTAATCAGTGAACAAATCTGAACAAATCTTTGGGGTGAATTGATCAAAAGATTTGACTCACTGAGATCAAATCAAAAATCCGTCCTTATGCATTGTTTGACATGACTGATGTAGTGTGTAATTTGCTCATGATTCATCAATTCTCATCAGCTTGAGCTTTTGATTCATAAAATGAACAGGCAGCTTAAACTTTTAATTCATAATTTGAGTCATTCATTTGATTCATCATTTGAGATGTCAGTCTGAGCATTTGATTTTTCACTTGAACATTGTTATACTTTTAATTATGGCAGTGCTGTACTAGATGATTATTTAAAAAAATAAAAATCTAACTAAATGTGTATTTCATTTCCTTGCTGTTACAGTTTATGCTACCACATTATGAGGAAATAAAACTGCAGTTCAGTATTTCATTTATCACCTCCATTTTGTCAGGAAAAACATCTACATTTCATATATCTCCTGTATTCAAATTCAAAACACAACAAAGAAACAAAAGTGGATCTACATTCAAAAACTATTGATCATCTAGTATTTTGTTTAGAGATCAGAAATCAGGGATCAGAGGAGAGAGAAAAGAAGGAGGGGTTTCTCCAGTACGCATGCAATGCTGTGCAGGCCGGCCCCTGGCAGTGGTCATCATTAAAGTGCTTAATAGACCGTGGCAGGTCCAAAACAGCTGACAGCCGACGGGTCCAGCGCTGAGTTTCCAGGGAGTGAGGGTCACCTTCAGGGGAGGAAGTGCTTTATCAGACCGTAAGGACAGCCGGGCATCACACGCTCCTTCACCCTGCCCAGGTGCTCGGGATGGATGTCCACCGGCATTCAGGTGGAACTGCAGAGCCCCACCTCCACACCATCAAAAATAGCCAAAAACATTAGGCAGGGAAGTGATGCAATTTCCCTACAAAAATGCTTGAACTAGCCAAGCTTTCAAACTTTCAAAGGACTCTAGAATTCTATGTTTCTTTCATATGCCTCTTGAGGAAGCATTGATTGGAAATGAGGTACCATACGGACTGAAGCTGATATTTTTAGAAGGCTGAAAAGAAGTTACTGTATATAACTTACAAACATATTTAAAGGTCAATGAAGCAAATCATTTTGCAATGGTCACATTCATACTGTATATTACAGACTGAACCTGAAAAGTGGTGCGCTTGAGCTTTTGCACTTCAGCAGCCATCACTGTGTGTGAAGTATCCGTTTTCAGTGTGATTTGTGGGAATTAAATGCCTTGTAGCAATGTGAGAGACAGGTATTCCATAACCGCTCAGAAACCAGCGCTCTACTGCCAAAACAAATTTTGCTTCGGATGACTATTGCTTGAAGCACAGATTAAGCCTTTGTCAACATCTGTGAAATATCCATGAGCATTACATTTCCATGAATGAAGACGAATAAAAACAGTAGCTTCAGGAAGTGTGAACCCTGCCTTCACTGTCTGAATCTTACGACAACACTGACTGTCTTATAGCTGGTTATTAAGCCTATCCCCCTCGGAGAAACATAATTATATATCTTCCTTCCTCCAATGCATTTTAAATCACCTTGCATGGCCAATCCATGATTGGCTGGGGCTCCCAGAGTACTGCCTTGTTGCACTTCCAGAAAGGCAGAGAAGTGCCCCGAGCAGTCTCAGAGGACACGGTTTATCTGGGTCTGGACACAGGTGCGTCTCCAAATGAGAAACACTGAGGAGGGAATAAGCTCCCGGACGAGACCCCAAAACGCAGAAGCAGGGGAATGTGATTCAAGGTCGGCCGTGGTAAGCAGCAGCTCGGCACCGCTGATTGATTGGGTATGCAAGAAGCATCTGGCACACAGGAAACAGGAAGGTGACTGGGGGAATCACCAGGTGGTTCCGATGAATTATAGCCACTTTGCCCAGCGCCTTCCCCGTCTCCCAGCCTACATACATGCCATTATGGAGCGCCATTGTCAAGCCGTTGATACCTTGTGGATAAAGAGAGATTTGCGTGAGAAGGCCAAATGCATGTGTGGCACGCTTATGAAAAACTTTCAGACAAACTTCTGTTTTTCATTCATTGCAACACTGGTACCCAAGAATCTTGTCTTTAAAATGTCAAATCAGAAAACACTAGGAACTTTTTATATGTGATCACCATGAATATTGATGACACATTAATTAACATCCAAATTTAGCCATTTAATTTTAAATTACATCTCGGACGTAGCTAGTGCGAAACGTACTTCAGGGATTTAATTGCATTTCACAAGAATGAACGTGATGGATTGTGTCAAATCAAGGCTGATAAATTCATCTGACATTTACAATTTACAAAACTACAGAAAGCCAATAAGACTGGGTCATAAGCACTTGAAAAAGTCTGTCATCAGGGAAACATAATCAGACCACCATCTGAGAGTTGCACAGTTCGGGGCCATTTTAAGACAATGAGAGGGGACTTTCGGCCAGGCACCCACACGCTTCCCACTGAGTCCCTAATCAGCTCAGCACTGCTGGAGAGAGACCTCAGAGAGAACAGCATACGGAAGGGGACAGGAAAAGCATCACCCCTATCGCTTTATATAGCATGCCTCACTAGTCCATAATCAGTTTTGTATAATGATGGTTTGCAAAACACATCAAAATAGAAAACTATATAAAGACAGTGTGGGTTAACTAAAAAACAGAACTGAACAGAACTGCCATCATTTTCGACAGGTTTGTCGTTTCAAACCGTCTTTTTGATGACTTTTGTAGAATGTCTCATGTGTTTTTGTCCATACAATAAAAACAACATTTCATTCAGTTTTGAAACAAAATGAGGGTGAGCAAATGATGACTGAATTAATTTTTTTGGGTGAACTAGTGCCCACAGTTCAATTTCTTGGTGTTTCACAAAACAAAGAAAGTCATAGAAATTTATATTATATAAAGTCATACACAATAGAACAACGCAAAATTGTCATTCTGGGCGAATAAACGCTACTATAACAAATATTTCACACTTTCACTAATTTATTACTAATTACTAATTTATTTATTTTGTCTAAAAAAAAATAAAAAAAATAACGGGCTAAATACAATAAAATACCTTTTACACTTTTTGCATAATTTGACAAAAATCATGGATTTTGGTGTGGAGAAAATGACACCACAGCTATGGGACAGCTGTATTTTTTTCTGTATTTTATTTTTATTTATAGTATAAAATCTATACATAAAATCTATGTGAAAGTGACAAAAATAAATGTAGGCATAGCAATGGGTTTCCAAGACAGATTCAATGTGACCTTTAAATAACACAAATAAACTGCATTTGAAGAAACATCCATATCTGTGTAATTTGTCTTGCTATTTTGTTTGTTGGGTGTGACAGTACTCTGCTCAAATGCCTAAAATACTAGTATTATTCTAAGATGACAGTTGTTTTTGATTTCTTATAAGAAAAAAAAACAAAAAAAACATTTCTTTATTTTTTCTTTCTTCCATTTTAAAATAGAGGGCTATCAACATTTCACGTAATCACTAACAGGCCATTTCTCCTTTCACTTTATACAGTACCGGTACATTAGCTTCAGCACCAAGGCGGCAACGTTTAAAATACAAATAAATACATCAAATAAAAGCAGCAAAACAGAAGGCAAATCATCACCTCGCTGTCTGAACTCACTTGCCTCATTAGGTAAGGACAGCAGAAATGCTGTTTCCCCACAGGCCACAAGACACCTCAGACAATGACTCTGGTCAGCGGATGGCAGTGAAGGACCTGGAACGTTCAGCTCATTTATTACAAGCAGTACAATGCCTATATGTCTCTCTCCGCAAGACTTCCCGGCCACAATTATAAGCTAATATAATCATTGTCACATTTGATGGTTTTACACTTCACAGATCACAAGCTTTACTTTAGAAATGTGTCACAGACGTCTCTATCCTCTGACCTGCACGTAGTGGAAACTTAATATAGGAAATGACATTCTCTTTTAAGAAGGAACACCATACATTTGTTTTATATACTCGTCTTGCTACAATTAGACATATTTATACAACAAATTGATTCTGTATGAATAGAAAGAGATGAATCAATAGACCTGAATCTACACCAATGATGTGGTTAAAAAGGACCAAACAACGTACCGGAGACATTTACATTTACAATTTCAGGTCACTGTCTGACAGAGAGACGAATGGTTAACCTGTCAAACTACACCAAGAACTCATCAGCAGGGCACTAGATGACAGATTAATGGAAATGTGCCATATAATTTTTAATTACCTCTAAAGAGCAGGAGCACAGATTCACTTCAAGGGCTGTCAGTCTGTTAACGAGCAGAGAGCCAAAAAAGACCAATATCTATAATCTAGGATCTATTTTGAGCTCAATGTCACATATTAGAATCTCATTATATGCTAAATAACTGGTACAAGGCTCACCATTTTATGAGGGAGCTATGGTGACAGAGGACATAAATATAACATTACAACCATCTTAGAGTCCAGATCAACCTAAAAAAAGAAATAACGGGCACTCTCATGTAGTCACAGCTGATTCGATTTTTACAATGACTTCATCTGTGATTTGCACACAAACCGAAGAGGGCATGTTGCCCGTGCTACTTTCTTTCAATGAACATCTTGACCTCTGCTGTAGCTTTCAAGTCAAATATAACGCAGTTGGATGCATCAAGTGGGCTTTGACGTCAATGACATTTTGTCATGAGACACGTGAAAGACAGTGACATTTATTTTTATTTTTATGTAAAACCTAAATGTGTCATATTTGATTTGAGAGCTAATTTTTTTAGTAAATAAGTTTCTAAAAATAGCAGGGAACTGTGATAAAAAAGAAACAAAAATTCTCACATTAAAATGTGCACACAGCCTTGCAATACCAAGTCTCTTCGTTTGGAACCTTTAAATAATTAGAATCATGACTTGCTGGAACTCACTCTAAGGCTTTTTTTTTTTTTTTTGTAGAGAAATAAATATTTAGTTAAATACAGCTATTTATCACCATGTTTACAATTGAGCTATACATTTAAATTAGTGTGTTGTTTACTTATTAGTGTAAATTATATGGAGTCCCTAAAGGGACATGGTGAAGAAAATAAATATTTGAGGAAAAATTATTTGTCAATGCTTTTGCATTCTCTTGCAAATGAAAGTTTGTGTTTGCTCGTGAAATGTTTTGCGTTCCCGTAGAAACCTTACGTTCACTCGCAAAGAACACAAACATTTTTCAAGCGGACTCTACTGTTGTTGCAAGAAAACATAATGGCTTTGCGAGTGAACGCAAAGTTTCTCAGGGGAAAACACAAAACTATTTTCCTCATCTCATATTTCATCATAGTCGGGTTGATAACGGCAGTCAAAAGAGAGAAAGATGTCAACGTTATCATCAACTAGTTTTTTTGTAATTTGATGCAAAGGTAATATAATACAAAGTATAGTGTTATAAATGTACATACATAAAAAAAATTAATAAAAAAAAACCTCAAATGATTTTTTTTATTATTATTTTATTTATCAAAGATGCATTAAACTGATCAACTATGGCACAAAAGACATTTATTATTTTTACAAAAAAATATTCCATTTTAAATAAATGCTGTTTTGTTGAACTTTCTATTTCAAAGAATCCTTTCTATAGCAAAGAATCCTGAAAAAAAAAATGTAGCAAGGTTTCAACAAAAATATTAAACTGCACAACGAAAAAAAAAAAAGTTTCTTAAACACTAAATCAGCATATTAGAATGATTTCTGAAGGATCATGTGACACTGAAGTAATGATGCTGAAAATTCAGCTTTGACCACAGGAATGAATCACATTTGAAAATATATTAAAATAGAAAAAGATTATTTAAAATTGTAATACTAATTACTAATTGCAATATTAATTTTAATATAAACATTCACAATATTGCTGTTTTTATTGGATTTTTGATCAAATAATTGCAGGTGAGCATAAGAGACTTCTTACGAAACACTTTACCAAACCCAAATTTGATATTATTAGGATGGTAGGCTTGACTGTACTTGGCATACAGTTTTAAAGTAGCTTCCCTAACACTGCATGAGTCATATGGAGAACTTTTATGGTGGTTTTTGGAGCTTGACAGTCTATTCTTCAAAAATTTCCCTTTTGTGTCCCATAGAGGAAAGAAAGTCATACAGGTTTGGAACGACATGAGGGTGAGCAAATGACAACAAAACTTTCCTTTTAAGGCAACTTATTCCCTTACCACATTGAACTTGAAGAAAACTTTGAGTCTAATCCCTATGCATGACGAGAGAAAAACGATTTAAAGCTATGAAACCTACTCTATGAATACACAAGCAACTTATGAGGATGGATCGTGGTGCCTCTCTTGGTATTCATGCTTGTATATTGTGCTGATCTACCTTCATCTTCTGTATTAGGGTTCGCCGCGTCTCTCATAAACACCGCTGAGATGTGACTAGGCTCCCTCATGAATGTGAGAGCAGACCTTGTTTTGTGCCCGACTGAAGCTGAAAGCCAATCAATGGTTTGCAGGCGTAGTGAAGACCTTCTTCGTTAGAAGTGACCTTGGGAGATGGTAATGCCACTAAACCTGGTGATATGCTGGGATGACGGTTGTGATTAAAGAATTACGGCAAAGGCGTAAACATCACTTGCTTTGAAATGAAAGCGTTCAGTCCCTCTGCCTGGAGCGAAAGAACAGTAAACACAAGAGTAGCATGTATGATTTACCTAAAGTCTGTATATATTAATGTGAAAATCCAATTTAAATGTCAAAGGATTTCAGTTAGTTTCAAAGAAGGTCTTTGTTTTCAAAAAGACAGCTTCACACAAGAATGCACCAAAATATAAGAGATATTTCACACTCTAAATCCTCCTGCTGCTTGCATGAAAAAGCACTATTTAATTTTATATATAACATTTATATAAATATTGACATTATTTTTGGAAATGTGTTGAACAAATGTGTTTTGCAAATGGAAAAGAGGTGTCAATGCTGAGTAATCTAGCCATATGGCGAATTCCTCCTTTTATTTTTGCCCCTATGCAATGCTCAAACGTGCTGAGAGACAATATCAAAGGAAAACTGTTGAGGAGTAAATGTCAGTTACATGATAAAAACCTTGTAATGTGATTAAACCTAATTTGGTACATCATTGCTCAACCCAAAAAAAGGCTGAGTTACTTTATCGCTCCAGTGTCTCAAGCACTGAACAAAGACCAGGTTATTTCTCCCCTCAACAAAACTCCCCAAGACCCCATTCCTATGTCCACATTTCTGTCATCACAACCGAAAATGGCAGCCAGCCATAGAAATCACTCAGCACACCTGTCAGCATTACCCTCCAGAAAATAATTTGCACAAAACTATAACAAGCAGTTATAATTAGCTGAGGGTTATTAAATATGTCCGACACTGGATATCTGGACTACAAAGGAAATCTAATAAGATGTGCCTGGTGCATTTTTTCCTCCTTTCTCTGAGTCAGCGGCTGTGGTAGGCATAAATTAATGTGCATATGGAGAGCGATGTCACAGGATGTGAGGCAACCACTGAGGCCTTTAGCAGCTCTGCGGGAAAGCAATCTGTGTGAGTCTGGAGGTGCAAATATACCACGGACACCTGTTTTCATACACATAGTGCTAGCGTGGATGACATTCACCTCTGGTAAAAGGTTCACATGTGTGTCTTAGTTTAAATGACTATATTTATAATTTACTATGAGATTCAACATTTAAATTTACACTACTAGTGAAAAGTTTGGACATTACAAGTCTTTGTTGTTACAACATTCCAAATACACACAAAATAATGTCAAAATACCGGTCTTGGCGATTATTCACGTAAACACATTCAGTCACGTTTTAAGTGAACGTAAACAGTTGAGACTGAGAAAGAAAACGCATGTGTAACAGTACTGTATAATGGATCTGTGCGTCAGGCCTTAAAGGGACAGCAGCCTAATATACCTGCTGCCAAATTATGAGATAATATTAAAAGTACCTATTTGACAGTTTTTCCTAATGGCATCAATATCAAAATTGTGGCCAGTGAAAATGCTCAGTGGCTAACTTTAGAAAACCATTGGTTGTGAAACTGATATTGTACAATGCTTTGGAAACTTCTATATGCTTCTATATAAATACAGCCATGTATAAAAAACATCCATCGGGGGGAAAAAAAAGTATGAAAAACATGAAGTCATTAATTCCTTGTACAGAAACAAGCAAGTACTAAACCTTTTATTTGTTGGTGAGAGATAATTGGCTAGTTTTTCCTTCATTACTTGTCGAGCAGTTGTCTGATGCAGTGGTGGTGTCGTGTTCCACGTCATGCCCTGCAACTTTAATTAAATGCGTTATAAAGAATGCACAGATTCGTAGACCCCATTACGGTTGATTCAATGATAATTAAAATATCCATCTGCGAGCATTAAATTGAAAATGCCCCCATGCGTAGCTGTGTTGAAGTGTAATGATGAGAGCGTATACTGGGAGGGAAGAATTAGAAGACGGGTATGAGACAAAGACGTGCTTTCGCATGCTTGACGGCACTTTGATTATCTAATCAAATCATTCACATCTAGACAGGCTCTCTGCAGCAGATCTGGACTCATAACTTGTTGAGGTGAGCAACTCTGACGGCCACCACTGTGGAAAAATGTGACATCCCTACCGATGTCGTGCACGTGCATATACTGTACGTGTCAGTTTGGTTCGGCCCCACCGACGCCTGCTCCCCGCTGCTCCACTCTGCCTGTTAATTAACTGTAATGATGTAAACAAGAACTCATTCTGACCACCTCGCCACTGACACAGGAAAAGCAATCTGTTAAAACAATCACCAGGGACAGACCACCTCTTGCACCTCACACCATCCTCTCACACTGCAATCAACACTGACGGCCGTGATAACGACGGCAAGATGGAACTCCGGCTGCATGAACTGATTAGGTGATTTCTTGCACTTTTCGCAGCTGGGTGAATCTGCCTCGCCCATGGGATGAAAGCTGTCAGGAGGTGTTAGCGGCAGTGCGCACATTGACAGACCTTCATATATCCCAGGTCCAAATGTCTCTAACGAATGAAACGTGCTCCTCTCTCACAAGGGCTCTGGTAAATAACAATCCTCCCCCTTTTAAGAAAGAGTTCCTCAGGGTTTTACACTCTGCATTTTTAATGGCAATCGGTTTTACCTCAAAAGCCTGGTGCACATTGTCTGATCTTGGCCAGAAAGATACAAGATTAGTTTCAGCAAAACAAGACAAAATTTCCAATATTACATGCTTGTTTTGACATGCTCACTGAAAGTCAATTATTTTCATTACGATGAATCTTGGCCATTTTGGGTTGCAGACCCAGCAAAAATTTTAACTTATATGCAACAAATATCTTCCCTTCATGTTACGTTCATACTATAAATCTGCATGTCAATGAGAATGTCAGATCATGACATGATTGAACAAATTAGACCATAAGTGAAAGTTTTTGTTATATAACACAATGACATTCAACCATTTATAAGAGTGAATTGAGTGTCTACAGTTTTACTCCCAAACAAACTTCAAAAGTAACTATTAATTGTTTAATTAAGTTTTGTTTAAATTATGTTTAATGAATAAAGCCTTATTGCATTAAACAGCACAACCACATGTTATGCGATCTATTATCCAAACTACAGATTCTCAAGTGGTACCTCTGTATCTACACGAGCTGTAAGGAATCACGTTGGCACACAGAATTCTTCCACCTGCCATGTGTCACTGTGAAACTCAAAGGAGAAGGAGTCTCTTGTTTTGCTTCAGAATGTGAAACCCACCCTTGGTAATGTCTAATTAATATCCACTCATTGTGGAATTCTCATCTCCCACAGAGCCACTGAGACCAACATCTGTTTAATCAACGTTTTCCACTGACAACCTCTTGGCTGTCGATCCTATTGTGGTGTAGCAGAGGAATACAAACAATTGAAATTCACTAGATGATCCCAAAAGTTTCCTCCTTTGAGAATTCACTTGACAAGTTGACAGACAGCACATATCAAAGCCTAGCACAGTGCATTTAGGTGAATAAAGTCCGCTGGCGTAAACTTTTCCAATTCAAACTTTTTTCGTTTTACTTTTGTTGCACATAGCTGAGTGCCATTTTTTCCCCCACACGTACTCTAAAATTACCTCCAAAAGAAGAAAGATAAGGGTACACAGTCACAGATGGCTCCCTGAGGCTCGTAATCAGTTAGCCACACCCCGTATGCCTGCTACATGCTTTATTTCTCCCACTATGCCCCTTCATCAGCCTTGATTAGAACGCTGGAGTAAAATGTCACATTTTACATACCTCCATATTTCAGGCCAACACCAAGCCAGATGACGGTTACTGGATGGTCGGGGTGAAATGTCAAGGGATGCACCAATTCCTGCGTGCCCCACTTTGCAATCTCACAAATTTGTCACTTTCAGAGCGAGGTCGACTGTGGAAATTACAGACGGCCTCTTCGTTAATACGTGCTAGGCAACCCGAACGCCACAGCCCTAATTGGAGCTAATTGGCTTAGTGTTGCCTGTGTTTCTGGATCAGATAAATAGCAAAGACAACACTAAGTGACACTGTGACCTTTATAAAGCTTCACTCTAATTAACCTTTTAGATGCATGCAGGTGTTTTTATGTAGGGCAGAGGAAACAAACTTGACTACAGAAGTCTGGAAGGGAATCGTGTTTTGCGCTCTGCCACAAACTCCGGTGGAGAGTGTGTCGCCATTACAGCTGCTCGGATATTAAAACCATAAACACGAGAGTGTTCCGAGATAAAAAGGTCCTGCAGCCGAGTAATTTTACATCATGACTCAAATCTGATGCTCATTACCAAAGCTCTCATCTCCACGCATATGGCTTATGGAAAACAAAGCGGCAGGCTGAGCCTCAAGCTTTCCTGATTAAGTTTAGCGCAATGTAGTGAGCAGTGTGAGCAAAATAATGAAATTAAAAAAGTTATAATTTCCCTTATTATAGCTCATCGCACGGTTCAATATCCTTGCATGCACGAGCAAAAGAAAGCGCCGGCGTGTTCCAGTAAAGGAGCATTAAAAGTCGATCAGTGGACACAGAATAAAAAAGAGAGTTTATATGGATCTACCCATAAACCCCTCAATACCGTCAAGCTTTTATTGCGGTTTGCTTAGCGGTCTTAAGGGCTGCCCGCGCACACCCACAATAAAAGCTTTATGCCACTCACAGCTATTCCAGAAACGAAGCCGGTACCACTTACGTACAGTGACAATAATTTATGAGCGGAAGGGGGGAAAGGGCTGGAGAGAAAGTTGGTGTGTGATCCGTTAAGCACATAAATGTACATTAATTAATCACTCTGGGAGCTGAATCCCTGAAAGCGAGAGCGGATGGGGTGGCGGTTTTACATGCAAACATTTAAATGCATAAATAATGAAGCACCACAAAGGTTTTAAATGCGGTGATAAAACTCTTCAGGGGTCCATTCCTGAATTTGGAGTGTTTATAATATCTTTTTCACAAGATTTCTGTTGTTGTTTGTTACAATAAGCTGGAACATGATTGGACATGTTCATGCAATAAAACATCACCACAGGCGCTTAGGTACAATGCTGAGTAAAGTCATTCAGTTCAATTATTAATTACCTCATGCATCGCACAAGGTTATTAATTATTCATGTCCCTCGAAATGCATCGATTAAGCACCATGTAAATGAGACGGTGTCAAAAATTGCTGCCAAACAGTGAAGGTAATAATACTGCGGTTGATTTTCTATCGTCAGACGACTGCATCAAAGAATTAGCTCTCTTATCTCGGTGCACTCGCTGAAGAGTACAATTTAAATTCTGCCATCATTTACTCACCCTCATGTCGTTCCAAACCTGTAGGACTTTCCGTGGAACACAAAAGATGATGTTTTAAAAGATGCCACTGGGGTTTAATGTTGTTTTGGACTGCACAGACTTTCATTGTATGGACACAAACATTTAAAACATTTAGCAACAGACAGGGTTGGAACAACATGATGGTGAGTAAAATGATGGCAGAGTTGTTTGTGCAAATTATCCCTTTAAGAATAAATGAAACCTTTTCTGGTTGTGCTGTGTAATGCAAGATGCCAAGTCTCTTCTCTTGACCTAGAATACATAACAGGATAAGCTAAGGGCTTCCTATCTCCCACATATGTTCTCTTTGCATGCACAATACTAATGTAATGGTGTGTTTAATGAAATGGTAGCACTAGGAGCACCTCCAAGTGGGTTTGGAGGCCAAAAAATCATCACAACTTATAACACAGAGCCAATGGAAACTCTGAAACCATCTAAAACTGGACATTCAATCTCACCGCACAACACCATCAATCACTCATTCTGCTGGGCTTTCAGTATTTCAATCAACAATTTGTGGTTCTAAAAGCAAGCTAGTGCTGTGATTACACATCTGTCTCGGAAAAGAGAGGCCGCTAAATGCTGCCCAACTCTTTGTTACTGTCCAAAATGATAGTAGACCGCCCAGGAGTTTGTTTAATGCGTATTTACCAAAATATCTCAATGATGTAGCACTACGGAAAGCACCTATTCGTGGTTGCTTGTGGGCTTTGAAAACCTGGAGGAGGTCTGTTACTCATGGGACTATTAGCGGTCCAACAAAGCCATTCGAGGTATATCAAATATTCTTAATGGGCCAAACGTAAGGGGAAAAACCCTCATTGTTTTGTATCTCACTTGTTTCCCAGAAATTTTCATAACAGGCCCTTGTAGTAGGGTGGTTTTGTTCTTTAAAGAAAAAAATAAGAGGTTTGGCAATTTAATAACACACATAAATGTCATATAATGAGCAAAAACTCACAAAAGAAATCAATGCAAAATGAGACGATGATGATGTTTTGGGTAAACATAGTTATTTCTCTTTGTAAAAGGTCAGGACCGGAGGGTATGTTATGAGTTTGGGGAAAAATGAATCGCCTTGGAGTGGGGAATGGCTACCAGATGGTGTTGTCCTCACGCAGGAGTGACTGGCTGTTTTTACAGGATGGGAATGAGAACAGGCTGGCATGGCTAATGAAGACAAGAGACCTATCCACCTAAAGTTGCTTTAGGCATTCAATAAGTCCTTACGGAGATGATCTGCTCTCTGAGGGGTTGACCGTTGAGACTACAAACACATGCACAACGACAGAACCTCTGCTACGATTCAATGTATATTAAAAAAGAGAGAAAAAAATATCACTAGGTTTTATTAACCAGTTTTCTATGACTTTTTTAATCCTCATATAGAAAATGATTTGATAAATGTGGGGTTTTTTTTAACCAAATAAATTCATGTATTAAAAAAAAAA
Organism: Squalius cephalus; assembly: GCF_949319135.1. Classification (NCBI taxonomy): domain Eukaryota; kingdom Metazoa; phylum Chordata; class Actinopteri; order Cypriniformes; family Leuciscidae; genus Squalius; species Squalius cephalus. The sequence continues at coordinate 17,124,764 of NC_137142.1, forward strand.
AAAAAAAAAAAAAAACTTACTTTGTCTCAAGTTATGTGAGATGATTAAGATGATTGGCTACAATTACCATAAGGACTGTCTGACACACTGTCGCTCCCATAAAAATGTGGTAAATTCCGAAATTCTTGGAATTTTTTGTCTCTTTAAATGCAAATAATGAATTACACTTATTTTAAGAACCAGTGGATACAACTTCTATTTCCATTTCTATTTTGTGCAAAGGGAAGCACTTCCTCATTTTTTTTTTGTACATTTGTATAATGACAATAAAGGCTTTATATTCTATTGTATTCTAGAAATGTTTCTTGAGCACCAAATCAGCATATTAGAATGATTTCTGAGGGATCATGTGACATTGAAGACTGGAATAATGGCTGCTGAAAAGTCAGCTTTGCAATTACAGGGAAAAAAAAAAAAACACATCTTAAAATAAATAAAAAAAATAAAACTTGTTGTTTTAAACTTTAATACTATTTCACAATATGACTGTTTTTGCTGTATTTTTAATCATATAAAACCCAAACTTCTGAACTGTAGCTAACTAGCTTCAGGCTTAAAAAAAAAAAAGACAATTAACACCCTGATTAATCACAAAGTGTGAATGCTTTATCAGCAACACTGTCTGCTATGAGTTTCTATTCTCTTTCTGTTCTTCATAACTGTTATCAAGTCTTCTCTCATTAACAATGTTACAAAAAAAAACTCTTCTGCTTCCCCAAGCTCCCACTGTCCCAAAATACCCCGGAAAGTGTGGTGCATTTAATGTCTCTTTGCTCTCATACATATTGACAGAGCACTAGATTCAAGGGAGCAAGACTCCTCCCACCCAGGCCAGTCAGACAGTTTTATTATCTTGACTGATTTTGCGATCTGTACTCACCCGTCCCTTTCATTTTACCGCAGCACCGCCCATATGACCAACTACCGCTAATGGAGCACATAAGCAGAGGCCTTTGTGGCGACAATTTTGTTTTAATCTAGCCAGCCGATCGAGACATGGGCCACCGTAAATTATTAGTTCTCAGCGCCGTAGAGTATTTTGCGGCTTCATGGGTGCATGGTAAATGTACTTTGCCAGAGCCACAGTTCCCACTATTCCCCATTCTGGCCTTCTGGAGTGCGGTTAGCTCTGCTGATGTCCTCAGACCAGGCCGCGGTCACACGTGGCTCCAACGGGCCTCCAGGGGAACGTGACAGATTGCTCGCTCGGTCGCAGAAACGAGCAGAGCACAGGGGTGGGAGTGTGTATTTGGGGTTCACATGGGAGTGGTGTGACCAGATATGCTGGGTTTAAATCACATTCTCTCACATACACACAGAAGCACACTTCCTTTAAAACACAAATGCACAAGTAGAATAATAAGAACTATGCATTACATGAATGTATGGTTTGAGGCATCTAGGACATCATTTAGATATCTGGGTTGTGTGTCATTCCGAAGTGAATTGAGAATGCCTTTTAAAATCCATTTCAGTTCCTAAATTGAATTGAGGAAGCGAACAAATGCAGATTTGTAAGAAGGTATTATACAGCATATATTTAAAAAACAAGAGGAAAGCTAAAAAAAAAGTTTAAAGCAGACAGACATAAAGAACGATCAATATAGATAGAATAATGACAGATCGATACATGGACAGACAGACAGACAGACAGACAGACAGACAGACAGACAGACAGACAGACAGACAGATAGATAGATAGATAGATAGATAGATAGATAGATAGATAGATAGATAGACAGGTCACATGTTGTACAATGGCATCACAACTAGCTCTCAAACCCTCACTTAATGTGGAACAGAGCAGAAACGCCAAGACCCGACAGAGACGAAGAGTGAGAGTCCTCCATCTCTTGCCTCTGGTCCAAGAAGCGTTAAACCACATTCTGGAGGTTAAGCATCATGGCTGCGAGAGCTTGTCATTTCTGAAGATGAAGCTCATCCCTTATTCAGCTTCACGGAGCAAACACAGGTGTCATGCTAAACTAATGTGCCCTAAGCTATCTCTTCCAGTAAAACATTACTCATCCCAATCTGTGGGAGCGTTTGTTGGCAAGCGACAAGCGCATCAATGCTTACCTTCTAACCTTTGCTGTAGATAACACACGTCTAAAGATTTTCATGGTGATATAAATGCGACAATCAATGATAAAGAAAACAAAAGTCAGGCATTTTAATTACAAGTTCAGCATTTGGTGCCTAATAATAATAATAATAATAATAATAATACAGTACACTGTATTAAACTTTTAACTGTAATTCACAAAAACAATCATGTTTATATTCTGTTTTACAGTTAACTTGCACTCATGTAACCAGGAACAGGGGGGTTGGGGAAGTGAGGGTCCTCATACTAACATTTCAGCACTGGATTCCTCCTGTCTAAAAATATGTTCACGGGTCCCTATCTCTTGAGATAATCAAGGGGAATTTGTCTGCACAGCACATGTGGGCCGCAGCACATGTTCAGATCTCTCTCTGCCTCAGGGGCTGTCTTTGGGCTCTCAAGAACAAGGATTAGCTCAAGAGCTCATCCAATTCCCATCTTTTGTTGCACATGTTTATTTTTTTTTTACATTTTTTCTCACGTCTCAAATCTCCTATCTCCTTGTAATACTCCGGCATCCCACTAGGGGAACTGTTCCTTTTTTTCTAGAAACATCCACTCTGACTTTCTAAGTGACAGATTCACCAACGAGTTTAGCACTAATCTACCAGGCAAGTGGTCTGGAACCTCGACTATAAATCAGCCGATGACACAGACCATAAAAATAGGGGAATTTTTATAATTTCACTGTATGCAACTAATGGTAAATGTGCATAAACTAAAAGCACTCGAGCATAACTGCTAGCAAAACTCACCGGACAGACATCAGTCAATCAAAATGGGCAGCAGCGTTTTCTCTGAATGTCCACAATAATCTTTAGCAGCTGTCTAAACATGTCCCACCGAACCGGACCTGCCTTAGAGTAAAACCAGAGCCCTGTTTAACGTCAAAATGTGAATTATTGAATAAATAAATAGAGAAGGGAAGCTAAATGCATGTGTGGAATGTGCATGTAAGAGAGCGGGTACTAAAAGTACTGCTTAGGGAAAGAAATCTAGAGCGAAGGATGCACGACCCCTTTCCTGGCTTCTCTTATTCTACATAATAATTCCTGTAAGAATCTCTGGGATATGCTTTGGGAGTAAACAGATATATATCCCAAACCCCAGACTCATTCATGACCTTCTACATGGGCTGCAGCAGTGAAGGTCTGTGTACGCCATAAGATAACACAGAGTAAACAGAATTGCTAATTAGCATTTAACTCCCAGTCACTCGTGGCAGCCATGTGCATTTCTCGCAGCCAAAAGTGAGTTTGCGCAGCCTTAACTGCACGATTCCACCCTTGTAATGATGAGGACAGCAGACATCTCCATCCTCACAGAGTGATTAAAGTGGTCCATCAAGTCCCGAAGTTAGCGATTTGTCCCGCAAAGACTGTCTCATCATGGCTAATTGTGAGAGATCCTCTCAGGGGCCTCTGCTGGTCTGGATGGAGGATCTGATTGGTCTGCCTTGTGCACGGCCCCTCTGGTTGTGGCCACCATGGATTAAAACAGATCCATAACTCATGCGCACCAGATGGTGGAGATAGGGTCAGCAGCTGGAGCAGTGCACGATCAGACTCTACATCTTCCTGGTCCAAAGCTGCTGGTTTTTGGCCAGCTTCATTAAAGCCTGAGGTTGTCTGGTAATTTACAGAGCGGAGAAACAATCTGAATATAATTGTCATACGGAAAATATGAGCCTTATCCATTCAAGCTGTTTCTATGGCTAAACGACATACAGTATGCATGGTTCTTTAAAAGCTAGCACGCAAACCAAAGCCTTTATGATTCTCTAAGACTAAAAAATCCACTGTGGTGGGTAAGGCATATCAACACACTAGCCAATTTGGCGGGGTATGATTCATAAATTATGTTCTGTCACTTTGCATGGCATCGCTATCAGAGCCCTTCCCCTAAAAGGAGCCTCAAATTTTAGACAAAAAAAAAAAAAAAAAACAATACGTAAAGAGGGTCACACACCGGTTACGGCTGTTCAAAATCATGCAGCACCACAGTGTCACTCACATAGTTGTCCATTGAAATACAATGGTTTAGGACCAATATATGTTCGTACTGACTTCACCCAAGGAGAATGTGTATTATGCTGCTTCTTTTTTTTTTGCAACAAGTTTGTTTTTGTGGCTTGAATAAATATCGTTATATAGATTGAGTTTTCTCTTTCTGTTTGCGCTGTTTTTTCATTTACCTTAATTCAAACTTATTGACGCCACTTTGTTCATTCTTGAAGTGAACTTTAGCTTGTATTGTGATTAGATTTACTGTTTTGGTCTGCCGCCTTGAACTTGAGAACGCGAGTACAGAATGACACGACAGTTGTACGATGAGCCTGCCTGTGAGATGTCCGCTGCGCTTCTCGTCTGCTGTGCGCCCAGTTAATGCTGTTTTGAAAATATCCGGTGAAAGTTAAAATAAGTAAATTAAATACATTGGCTATTAATCCTAAATCTTTTGTCGTTTTATCAACATTAATGACAGACACAAATTAGGCTGCTGTCTTTTAAAGAGCTAGCACATGGATCCATTTTACAGTTACATATTTTTTTTCTTTCTCAACTGTTTATGTATATGTAAGACATAACCAAGTGCGTTTACGAGGATACTAGCCAAGACCAGAATTTTGACATTATTTTGTGTGTTCTTGACCATTAAAGCACTATAATCCACGAAAAAGAACTCAGTTTTGTTACTCGCAAGCTGTTTGTGATGCGGCTTTACTCTATGTATGCACGCTGAGAAAACCATCTCTCAGAGATCACGTCTTTTTAACGTTTTTTTGTTTTTTTTCATTCTTTTATTGATCAACATGTCATTTTCAATTATTAAGATTAGATGCATTTTCCGTTTTAGAGTAAAACTGGCTAAAATGAAAAGTAGCAACATATCTTTTCTTCTGTATTGTGGCATACAGTACAGTGCAACGAACTATCAAAAAAAAAAAAAAAAAGTTGTAGGGCAGGGACTTGGTTCTATCTGGATGTTGATGGGAAGAAAGGTGGTTTATGTGGACTAAATGACTGGAAAAGTCCAGCATATGTCACCAGAGAGAAGTCTGATGTTTTACAAAATTATGACATTTTGATTCAAATTTTGAATAAATAAATAAACATGTATGGATGAATAATTCACAATAAGATAAGAAAATGCATTTAGAAAATAGATAGGGTGAATTTCCATTTCATGCAGATTTTAATGAATAAGAAATGATGAAAAATTGACAATTCAAGAAATATTTTCATCAAAAGACAAAGACTTTGACTAAAACAAAAAGCATGCAACAAATTGCCCAAGTGTGAAATAGGTTCATAATCTGGCTTTATCTAATTCATAATGCAAAATGTGAAAATTAATGCTGCTGCAACAACAACAAGAGCAACTGTAGTCATGAGGGTGTCACGACAGGGCAATCACTAGAGCTCATGTGGAAACCAACAGAAAATAATGCCTGTTTGTCTCTTTATCTGATGTTTTTCCCCTTGTGCCCTACTGAAAAAAGAGCAGCATAGGTTGTTGCAACCATCCATCCATCCATCAAATACAAATGTGCAAACAATGGAGTGTGTCTAACAGCAACACCAACATCATCTTCAAAACTATTATTGTTCACTTCAAAATTTCAAAACACTGTCTTAAGAAACGTCAACTCTGTCACACTGGACTGTTTCTAAAAGCTGTCTCAAAGGCTCAACTCACCACAGATCTCAAGTTATTGTCCTTCATCAGCTTGAGGGAGGTTTTGTAGCATGATTCAAGGTCATCTTTTTGGGACTGGCCCACATTTCCTCTGGCGATTGGGCCGACAGTATGGATCACATCTGGGAGAAGAAAAAAAACACACAAAAAAAGGTGAGCGGTTTATGTCTGTACACTGTCAAAATGTAAAGCTCTGTGTATAATTCGTAATGTAAATACACGCCACCGTTGATAACATGAATTTCCAATTAAAACTGTGACACTGCTTAACACCAGGACAAATCCCACATGACAAACAAAACAAAACAAAGCTTCTTGTCAGATCTTCAAAGGCAAGTCGTACAAGAGAATGACAAATAGAACTGTTTCAGAACTGCTGAGGATCATGGGAACGCATCTTCACATTCCCAGTCCTACTGGGTACAAAACAGCTTATTTTTCTGCAACGCTATCATGCTACATAAACAAGAGTCAACCAACAATGACAAGAACCAACAATGGAACAATGGGACTGATTTGAACAAGCCAAAAAAAAAAAAAAAAACTGCCCAAAATCGAGTACATTTATTCAGTTAATGAAATGGAAGAGCAGATAGAAAATCAATTACTCCATCCTTTTATCCTATCTATTCATACATTCATATCTGCTGGTAGCCGCCCTCCTGCTGCCTGTGCATAGTAATGTGTTGGGTTGTCAGTCAGTGGCGAGGCTGGTCTGAGGCGAGAAGGCTGAGGGAAGAGGGCTGGTTTAATTAAATCATTGCAGCGATGACAGGGGAGTTAAGGAAGTTGTGCATGAATCTGAGAGAGAAATAATGTAGCCCTTCCTGCCTGACTTCTCCAGGCCCTGTAAGGTGGGCGGCAGAGGGCAATTCATAACAATAAATAGGTCGCTTTACTTGGCCTGTTCACATTGCTTTTGTAGCCCTCACTTCCTTTACAGTCAACACTCCATTTTTACACAGTGCTCTACATCATTCAGAGATTATTTTCTTTTCTTTTATTCTATTAATCTATGCATTTAAGATATAGCCATGTGAAAAACTGGTAAATTTGAACTTTTGTTAAGGAGCAACCCCAAGCGATTGGATTTTGTGTCAGTTGCTTGGCTTCAATTCCTGCTGCATCATGCTGAGTAGCCCTGGCAATCCAGAAATCTCATAGGTCCAAACCATGCTGGCCATAACTGTATATTAAAAATCAAATATGTTCTGATTGCCGGCTATTGTGTCACGTTACACATCACTTTAGCTTTCAGTGTGAACAGACAATTTAATCTGGCACACATTTTAAGGGGAAATTACAAAAGGGTGACAGTAATCATAAAATACAACAAACAAAAGATTAAAGGTGCGGTGCACCAGAGAATTCTGGGCTCTCAATCGACATCTTTGGTTGAAATTACATATGTGTGTTGTCTGAGCATGTAAAGTAGGTAGAACACTTGCAGGCCTTCTTTTTTTAGCTTACAGACATGATGTAAATGCGCAAGGATGAATGAGCTGAAATTTCCTGCTAATTCAAATCTGATCTAAATATAAATGTACTGGCTCATTGATTGACAAATGAGAGAAAACAGAAACAGAGAAGAACACCCTAAAAGTAGCTTTCAAATACATCTAAATCTAAGAAAATTATAATAAATTAAAATCTTAAATTTAGCCAGGCAGCCAGTACAATAGAAAGAACAACGGACGGAGAGACAGACAGATAAGACAGATAGATAGATAGTGTGAAGTGTAGTGTACAGAAAGGATCGAGAACAAGGAGCGTGTTTGCATTATTCAGTCAAAGATTTCTATCTTTAGTGGTTTGGCAAATGAGAGCTGGGAGTGTGAGGGGGAGCCTGAGAGCTTTTCTCATTACATAATCCTGTTCTTTATGAATAAAAGCTCAGTCAATTATTGATGTGTTCTCACCAGTTTTCATTTCAGTTCACCAATGACAAGCTGCCTTTCAGGGTTTACACAGACAGACACATTTCAATAGTTTCTCTCTCTCTCTCTCTCTCTCTCTCTCTCTCTCTTAAAATGGGACAATTCTAAGGAAGACATGCAAATGGTGTTAAGGGGGACACAAATAATGCTGATGCAAATTAGAAAACAACCATCACACTATTCATTCGGTCACCTTAAAGCACAAAATTCGCAAAGCTCACTTGATAGCGTATTGAAGATTAATAAGGCGTGCACACCATAGCAATGCAATATTTGTGTGTGGATTACCTACAGGAAAATGCTGGGTCTTTGGGAAACTCTCCTGAGACAAAATTCAGGCATATTTATTTCGCTTCACTCAGAACAGCGTACCACATGTTGTTTTGAGGCTTACAGCACTTATATCACATAATGACAATGAGACAAGACAATACTGGCTGTGGTGATATCTAGGGTCAGGGCTACATCAGCAGTGTTGCTTAAACAGCATGCTGTCCAGGGTGTGTGTGTGTGTGTGTGTGTGTTCTGGACATAAGTGTGGCCCCTTAATGAGGCTGTAACTCTATGAAATATCATCTCTCCCCATACCAGCAGAACCTTGCTAGCATGATGGGACCATAATGTAGCCTGCGCCCAGTTGTTTTCTATGCATAATACATGAGTCTCCGGAGCACTTGAGCAACAACCCTTCAATTAGAGGATGGAGGGCCAGAACAGACCATTTATAAATTCATGAAACTAAAGCTATGGCTGTACAACCTGTGCATGATATTTGTTTGGGAAATCTGCTTGGGAAAACCCCAAGCATTAAGTATTGATTCAGCATTAGCATTCATCTGCTGGTGTGTAAAACAAGACACGACTGACATAAAGGTAAAACTGGCCTAAAAAATATCTTCTTGTCTATGAGATTAGACAATGCAGAAATGAAAACAATCATTAAATTTACTTATGCATGAATAAGGTTATGTTGACAAAAGATTATCATTATTCTTGCTTGGCTAGCTCCAGAATGAAAAAAAAAAAATGCAAATGTACACTAAGAAGATGCTTTTATGATGGTCTATTTTTATTCTTTGCATTCACCTGGCAAACAAACAACACCCAGGAGAATATGTATGTTTGGAGGAGACATTAAAAACAACAACAACAACAATGATTGACAAGTGATTTTTCCCTTCATCTCCATGGAGGCTTTTCACTCTTAACCATCTCGGCTCTCTCAGTTGAGATGAGGATTCACTGGTTCTCATAACTTTGAGAAGATATGTGTGAATACAAATGCAATTGGAGGAGCATGGGACAAATTAGACCCTTTCAGACAAGCATCTAACCATGGTTAGAAAAGCGTGATTATTGTTCAAACCTTATTTGCAAAAGGAACCATACAAATGAAACAAAACAAAAAAAAAAAAAAACATGAACAGATCAACCTCTGAATTGACTGAAAAGTGTGTTTATGTGTGTGTTCAGGGTTACTGGCAGGTCATAGACTGTGCTTTAGTAAGGAAGTCCATATGCCCTGGAGATAAACTGGCAATCATAACCCGTAGCTGATGAGCTTCCCTGGCTGCCTTTTTTCTCAACCATTTCCATTTGACTTATCTACTGTAATTTCCCACTTGAGGCACTGAGGTGGTCGTATAATTCACCTCATAAAGATATTTAGCCAGTTAGACTGACCAGCATTCACCAGTGAGGATGGGGAAAAAGAGCTATTATCCTGACTGAGCGATACCTGTGACTGTTTTTTTCCGTTTCTGTTTGTGGGAAATGTTTCTCTCTATTGTTGCGTTTCGAGTGCTGACCGCTGAATGAACCCTCTGAAGGTACATGTTCAACAGTAATTGCAGAATCTCTGTCCATTAACAATTACCATGTTTACATGAATTGCAGTAATCTGGTGCTTAGTTTACTTATAAATACACCACACACATTTTCAGTCTAAAAATCCATTGATGTTTTTTTATTTGTAACAGGGTTTAAGTTCAGGGTAGAAGGAGGTGGAAATAAATTAATAACTGAATTATTGACTCATAGTGAAAAGTATTATATACATATAATTACGGCCACCATGAGGACAGAGGTGCATATACGCACGCACGCACACACGCACACATAGTACTGTGCATATAGAGATAGATAGATAGATAGATAGATAGTATTTAGCAGCTGTTTTCAACATTGATAATAATAAAAATTGTTGAATAAGAGACTTCATTCAAAAACATAAAAGAATGTTACTGACCACAAAATATTGAATGGAAATAATATAATTTAAATTAATTAATTGAAAAAATAAAATTTAAATGAGGCACTAATGTAAAACAGTTATTTTCTGGGGTGATACTATTGATTATTGACGTCCATTTAACCATAACGATTGTTATTCTCGTCTTGCCCATCTGTAGTCTACATACTTATTATTTTATTCATGTGCCGGCCACAAATCGATGCACACAGATAATGCAACTTGTAACATGGAACCATGCAATACTGAATAATACCAAGGTGCATGCAACTATTGTTCAGGCCCCCTCTCCGAGCATTAGTGTAGCGTAAAATAGATGGCGTTGTTTGAATTTGAACTAAAGCATTCAAACAATCATGCAAATGAACACAGCTTCGCTCATAACATCTTTTGTGTAAAGCGGACATACCTCCTTTTTCTCAGCTCTGTTATTATTTTGCAGTGTGGAATTTAATTTGCATAGATTTCAACCACCAAATAGCTGGTAATAAATAAATAATTGAACAGAAAAAAAACAGAACAGACATACAGAGCAAGAGAGAAACTCGCTGTCATCTCAAACTTGTCAATGCTGAAAGAAGTAAGAATGGAAAGGAGGGAAAAAACGTCTCTTCGTACAGCCGTCAAGGGTTCTTTTTACGGCAAGAGCAGATAAGAACACTGAAAAAAGGACAGGCTCACTAGGTGTGGTGAGCAATCACCCTCAGGAAGATGTGTCTGCCCCGCACCTCAACTCAATCAACGGGAATAATGCATACAATCACTTCACAATGAGTCTGTCAAGGGCACTTACATAAGAGAATGGGCCCAGGGAGAGCGTACGGCAAGGGCTCTGAATATGGATGCCTTTTTGCTCACTTTACTCGACTGACCTCTCAAGCATTTCTTCTTTTCAATGCCTCGTTCTAATCAAGCGAGCCGAGAGACTGTTTTATATGCGGCGGCCGCCATGAGGACAGAGGTGCGGGCAGCGGGGACTTATCTTATTCCAACGGACACAAGCCACCGCCCATGGGCTACCGTCAACAGACATTAATAATGGAAAGCAGGGTCTCCCGGTGCTACGCTCGGAGGGCCGACTTCCTCTCCTTTTCTTGTTGTAAACTCTGTGGGGAGGATGGAGACCAGAAAAGATATATGGTTTCAACATCCCAACACTGCGCTCGGTTTATCTCGAGGCATTATATCTGCTTTTAACATATATGTTAACAGCACAGTTCGTCCGAAACCTGAACCACATGTTTTGTTAATACTCACAATGATAATGCGAGCCATCCGGGCTCTCTGAAAACATCGTCTGAGATCGATTTAACATTTGAGTATTTGATCCTTTGATGTGTGAATTTAACCTAAATGAAAACCAAAGCAAACTGAGTCGTTCTGGAAGAAAAAAAGAAAGTGAGGTGGGTGAGAACATGGGTGAGAACTTCGGCAGGAGGGCCTCCCGTCCGTCGCTTTGATGGGCTGCGTTTTTTAAAGCTCTACGGGGGCAGGACGGATCTTTCGTTCGGCACAGCCCCATTCCCACGTTTCCTGCTTTACCGCCACAGCGTGCGACAGGTATGGCAGCTGGCGTCGGTGAGGTACATCAAACGTCACCTTCAAACAGCCGGCTTGGGGGAGACTAGCACGGCTTCTGTTCTTACAGCCCCTTTGTAGCAAAAGATGCACCACCAAAGGGACGTGCACACATCAAAGAGACAAGACACCTTATTTAGATGTGCGAGCTGCTTTGGCAGAACTCGCACATAGTCTATGATTGCTATTTCTAGACTTTCTCACACAAATATTATTCTCTGTGCTGACAACATAGTCAACAAAGAAAGATTAAATTAATCATTCTCCTGAAAATGAACATTCTGTCATTAATTACTTTTCAAAACATGGTCTTTTTTCCCCATAAAACACACACATACAAGTCTTGCAAGTCTTAAGTATTTCAAACAACAACAGATCATACTGACCATGTGCTTTAAAGTTTGTTTTTTTTGTATTATTATTAATTTATTTATGTGTGATCTACCTGCATATTATAAGTCTTCTGAAGCCATACAATAGCTCTGTATGATGAAATTGATGGAAATCGGTCGTTATTCACTATGGCTCATTTTGATGTCAACAGCATCAAATATTGTTTCTTTAGTGTCTGGTAACCAAACATCATGAAGTCAAGCAAATATGTGTAATATTTGATTTTGGATCTGTTGGATCTAAAAAAAATAATGACAACTTTAATTTCACATTAAGACTTAAAGGCACAGTATGTAAGTTTCACCACTATAGGTCACTTTTTCAAAACAATAACAAAGGCATATCTTGATAACACCATGAAAGAGAGCGGAATCATGGCAGTTATTGTCTTCACCTCCACAGCCAACGGAAAGCGATTTGACGGGACTCAGAAATCATGTTCATGGGTGAGCTAATGTTTTAAAGTTTTATTAACATTACTGTGGTAATGAAGCAGGGCGAGGCCGAAAGCTGTGGGACATTTTTAGTTTATTATTATGATTATATGCCACAGACGGCCACTGCCACTCCTTTCATTTTGTTGCTTGTTTATTTTGCTTATTAAAGTTTTTTAAAAGGATTTAATGCCCGCCTCCTTCCCTGAACTTTGTTACAGTTACGTTTGATCACTTAAATTCACATTATTTGATTTCATTCTAATAAAACAGCCACAAAATGCTGAATTACAACTATTACAGGTCACTTGATTTGCCGAATTAAAATTGGGGTAACGTAGCGCTGTTTTACTTGGTCGAAACAATCATGCTGAAAATGCATTTGAGTGTGTTGAAAGTTATGTTATAATGTTACTCTGTGCGATCGCTCAGTGGCTGGTATGAGACACTTGTTGCACATTGCAGTAAGCTAAATCGATAATAGAATATCATATTAATAAAAGTTGGATGACTTGTGCTGCTAAATGACATGCAATTCATTTGAAAATATATTGTATGGCAGAGAAAATGTGTATTGCTGTTCCTGCAAATAAAGCTCTTTCTAATTATGCCATGTTAGCCACAAAACAGCATTGTCTCTGAGGCATGATACAAACATGTCATTCGCTGTGAATCAAGAAAACAAGAGATTTAAACAATAAGACTACTGTTTTGTATATAGTAAGCAATATTGTAGTACCACGCTACTGATAAGCCAACTGCAGAGAAATTTGCGTCCAAGGAAAGCTAAATATTTGTCGTATCACGTTTAAGGGTATTTACCATGAATGGCGTCAGCGCTGGTCAGCATTCCACAGCGCGAGGAAGCCGCGGGAAAATAAGTCACGCATTGAATCAATGCCATTGGTCTCTAATACAGTAAGAGAAGCATCAGCTTCAACGTTACCCATGTGACGCATTGCTGGTTAGCTGAGCCTTGAAAAGTGGATCTCAAAGTTAAAAATAATTAACACCTTGTTTCATTACATCTATCTTTTAATGAATCAGCATTTTTGAACGTATTCGTAGAATGAACGGTTTAATGACTCACTCAAAGACAGTCTGTTGCCGTAACAATGTAACTGCGCGCTGAGTGACAGCCTTTCAATGCGCAGAGAAACTGTTTGGTTTCGGTTACATTGGTTACAGAAAATGTCCTCGTTTTTGTGCATGTTGACCACATCGTAACACTTATTTATATAGCAACAAATAAATATAAATAAATAAAAATCGATAAATGACGATAATACCGCATATCACGCAATTGAGCCACTCAAAATTACCGCAAGGGAAATTCATTCATCGCAACAGCCCTAGTTAAAATAGCTGATTTATCTGGATTGAAACATTGTTGGAAATATTTGGGATGATGTAAGTACACAAGTCAACAAAATATATAACAATTTTAGTGCTTTTGGATATTTTGAATCCAAAAATCATCCATATTGTGCATTTAAAAAGACCCTGGATATATTAAGCAGCACAACTGTTTTCAACATTGATAATAATAATAAATGTTTCTTAAGCACCAAATCAGCATATTAGAATAATGTCTGAAGGATCATGTGACACTGAAAACTGGAGTAATGATGCTGAAAATTCAGCTTTGTCATCACAGGAATAATGAATATTATATTTAATTAATATATTCCTTTATCATACAACATTCCTTAAGATATTCTGAACACCTTTTCGATTGCTCTTAGATGGGCATAGTAAATAATTAAGCTCAGTGCTTGTTTTGATGACCTCCGTGTCTTTTTTGATGACAGTTGTGGTTAGGGACTGTGCCAACTCTGGGGCCCGGGTCCCCGATGAACTAGAGCGCACATCTGAGAAAATGAGAGTCAAGACTAATTAAGATATCGCAACAGCAGATTAAACAATGACAGGGCAGGCAGGCACTTCCACTGAAACCTCAATCCAAACTCTGCCTGCAACCTTGTGTAGCCAGATAAACGCTCAGGAGAACGCCAAGATCTTCCGACAAGTGACAGTGATGTAGCAATGAGAAACAACAAATGCACTGAAAAACACAAAGGATTTTCGGAGCTAACGCTTCTTTGGCACGTTAACACAACTTATTACATTTTACACTATCATTACTTTTAAGGGGGCACCTGCTCATTCATCGTGGTGCATTTAAATCTTAGTTAATTTGGGAGAGAAATGAGGCTCAGATGATGGATTGGAAAGGCAAAATTAGATCTATTAGAATTCAGAGGAACCGCCAGACAATAATCAAAGTACTTTCATCCTACTTGGTGCAATTATCTTTGCACTTAAGAATCAACAAAGCACGTAATGACTTTTGATGCAAGTCGTGAGGTGAATTCAGCCGTCACAGCACGTAATGGGTTAACAGAGACGGCTAACTTGCTGACTGGATTGCTGGCGTATTAGTGGAGCATGTGCGCACAAACACACACACACACACACACACACACACATACATCATATATATAGTCTATATATATATATATATAGTATGTTCAACCATTGACTCTGTTCAACCATTTCAGGCACCACAAAGAATAATTCTACAGCAGAAAACCTTTTTAATGTGTTCACGTCTACACTAAGACATTTCTGAGTCAACAAAAGGCTTTTCTCACAGCAGGAAACCATTCAATTTTTCAGCAGTTATTTTTTCTGTTAACTCTCAAAGAGGACGGCCAATCCAAGCCACATGCAGAATTTGATATGTAAAACCTGACTGTGAAGCTAAGACAACTGTAGCACTGCATATGGTTAACAAGAGCTAATCCGATTAATAACTAAGAAAGGAGAGTGTATGTATTGTAGCATGACACAAAAGCAAGTTTTCAGTTACCAATGCCATTATAGAAATGAGCTAGAGTCCAATAATGGTTAAATCACTCAAATGAGTAGTACAAAATGGTCATGTGATCTCAACATGGCAGCCCCCATGACTGAAACATCCTTGATCTTTTATAACAACTGCTAAACGATATTAAAAAAAGAAAAGAAAAACGAATTAAAAATAAAATAATACATGAAATATTACTTTTTTTTAAATAAATAAAATAAAATAATGGGTTGTTTTGGCTGTTACATGTATTACTTCAGATCTCAGTTCTTTAGGAATGCACATATTTTGGCCATGACATCAGATAGATGATCTCTTAAAGGAAGATGAGAAGCTTTTGTTTTTCCTAAATAGCCTGGCTTTAATAGCAGATTTCTTCAGCAGAATGGATTAGGTATGACAGCTCATGTAAGGCTTTCCATGTTAAACCATGGAATGGTTGACCTAAATCTAGGGAGAGGTTAAATGTTGCCATGTGTTGTACGAGCACACCGCCAACTACTCAGTGCTCGGTGTCCTCTAAAACAGACACTGCATTTACTTTCCACTTAACATCCTGATTGTGATTTGTGAAGCAGAAACCAATGAACTAGCAAAAGCAGCTTTTAATAATGCCAATAACCATGTTCTTAATAGGCTTAAATTCTGATTGTAAAAGGCATTGTTAAACCATTTTACTGCTCTTTGAGTCCCAGAATTCCATGGATCTGTAACAGGTCCTGCATTTTTTTCAATCTTTCAAAACAAATCACTTACCACAACACAAATGTGGTTGTTTGTATAAGCTGAAGCCAGACTGTAATTAGCACCTTCAAAAAAGAACGACCCCCCAGAGAATTAAGGGTATTTTAAAAATCAGAGTTGCAAAATGTCTCGAACAGTAACACTGCGTGCAGAGACACGTGCACACAAGCAGCGTGGCAGTCGTACACAGAAATAAGTGTATTGATTCAATGTAGAAGGGAAGATGGGTGTGTAGAATAGTCTGAAACATGAAATAACACCATGCATGAGCAGACGTGACAGCTAGTCCCATCTTTCACACTTAAAATAGACAGCCGCGAGTTATTATTGATTGCCAGTCAATCATCATAACATGAAAAATACACATCTGACACGTGACATTCATAAATCTACTTCTTTGAGTGGTCGACGCTGGTTAAGAAACTACATAATGTAATACTTACACAATATTTAAGGTATTATTACATAAATATACAAGTATAAATAAATATCTAAAAAAAGATCTACATTTATTTATTTAATGTAATCTTTCATTATATGTGTATTAATATACAAATATATACACTTTAAAATCCATGTAAACTTTCCATTGCAGAAAAGGTGGAAAAAGCTTCTTTTGAGTATATGTTCTATATATTAGGCAAGAGATGTCAGTGGTGCACGCAGGACCGGTGGGTTGTCCTTATAATTTGCTTCATGGATGAGTGGTAATAGAATTCAGCGTAATCAGCCATTAGGTTCAACTCCTCTACCAACCTCTTATCAGGCAGGCTGGTTTCACACAGCTGTGAGTGAATAAAACTAACAGGAGGGAGGACAGAGTCCTGTGGGGCTCAAGCGGTTAAAGCAAGCCCTGCTTCTGCCCTGTCCACAGGGGCGGCACAGTACCCACTCACTGGAAAGAGAGTCTCTCTCTCCACCGTCACACACTTAGCTGCCGCTTGCATGTTTGTTATCAAAGATTACAAAATGAAAACGAACACACCCACTCAGGAACAACCTGATCAAACCCTTGTTGTCATGGTGACAGAGTTCTGTCACGGTTCCCTTGTTGATTGAGGCTCTCGTAAGAAATCATCCTTTTTTATCCTTATTGGTGCATGGACAATTTGTTAAGTAAATGGCAATTACTTTAATATGGACACAGTTGTTAGTGCATTAATTTATGCTTCTTTCAAAAGGGATTAGGGTTTTCTTAATGATAATTCATGGACCTGGATTAGGAGCAAGAAAAAAGGTGTGGGGGATTTTCAAAGGAGCTGGAACACTCAAAAGAAAATCTATTATGTTTATGACTATTTAGCATCGTGCAAAATGTACTAAATATAATCGGTACAGAACAGAGGCTGTTTAGATCCTTATCAGATATAAAAATATGATACTGTAACTACAAGCATTAGGTGTAAATACAAGTACTAATCTCTTATGAGTATAATCACGTGACGAAATATACTGTGTTTGAACAGAGAGTTATGCAAAATAAGATGTTTAGTGGGATGTCCAAGCTTCTCTTTCCCACACAATGAAAGTGAACAGATACCAGAGACAGTGGTGGTCAACATTCACTTTCATTGTTCAGAGAACATAGCATGTTCACTTTGATTTCATTTATCTGTCCCAAATAACAAAAAAGCAAAATAGTCACTTAAACCATTACAGCCCCTTTCTATTTGAGATGCTGACAATACTGAGCTTAAATGTGAATTCTAAATGCATAAGTCTATGCATTTAAACTATTATTCATTAACCTACTATATTTGGTTTCTGTCAGTTTTATGTTACTGCTGTTTAGCTGATATATTTAATCTCGTAGTTGTTTGTTATACTGACTGGCTGGTGCCTGGTTACATTAAAATCTCCGATATTAATGTTTTGTGCCTTGTGCTCCGCAATGTCAAGTTCACTCTATTTAACCACTAACAACATTGCCTGTGCCTGTCTCTCGCGTTAACTTCTTTCCCATATCTCCTTTGAATATCAAAATCAATACTATCCAGAGCGAGAAGTGAATCAGTGAGAGAGAGAGAGAGAGAGAGAGAGAGAGAGAGAGAGAGAGAGAGAGAGAGAGAGAGAGAGAGAGAGAGAGAGAGAGAGAAGCGAAGATCAAGGCCACTAATAGAACAGCAACTTCTCTCACAGACTGTCTGTGCATATTCACATCATAACTCTTCACTGAGGTCCCCCAACACTTCACATATAAGCCAGACAGTTTGCCTTCCAGCCATATCACTGTAGTCCCAGTGATACTAGCCAAGAATGCCGTACTACATGACATTCATTCTTGAGGGGACAGTGAATTCAATTCCATATTGTCTCTGGGTGTGTCTCTCGGTTCAGCAGGTCTAGAAACAGAAATGTATCAATTGCAGTGAGAGTCAGGATGTGTGATTGTGGCATCTGGCTTGTGTTACACATGGAAAGTCATTCTGTCACACCGTTTTAGACAAACACCTTTATTACAATCTTAAAGATAATTATTTGTTTTGAAACGCTGGATCGCTGAACTGTAAAGTTACTGTAGTGGACAAAAGTGAGGTGGAACACGCATTTCAAAAATCAGATCGGATATGCTTACCCTAAAAGCCCAGATCCGAATGTTTTCCCAAGCCACCTGTTAATTAGTTGGCAGGGTGAAACACGTTGATGTTAACGTTGAGTAATTGCTGGACACGATTGCCAAAACACTAATCTGCATAGATGAAGAGAAAACTTTGCAGTCCTGTTGAGACACAGGGGCATTATCATAAATAAACAGGCAAAGATGAGGGCCGTCTGCATTTGAGATTAGTACAGGAAGAGGACCCTGCTACAACAAGCTGTTCAGGAAAAAGCACTCCCAACGGACCACGAGGCTAATGAGGGAACACAAAGACGCAAGACTATGCCTTTAAGCCTACCACCATACCATTTGAAAGACAGAGGACGAGGCGCTTGTATAAAGAAAAAGAAAAATGTTACACATTTATTATGTTGACTGCAGACCAGCGGTAATGAGCTGTCTACACATGCCAAAGTATTTACGGTAACACTGTACAGTAAGGTTTCATTTGTTAAAATTCATTAACATGAGCTAAGAATGAACAATACTTCTACAGCATTTATTAATCTTAGTATGTATTTGTTAACATTAATGTGCTGTGAACAAAACAATATACATATACACACACACAACAACTATATTTTCTAGAGAAAACACTCCCAAGTGTCTATAATATTCTCTGATACACACATTCGGTGGTCATGCAGCAGCTGTTGGAGTGGCACTGATCAGACTGTCCACAGGGAGACACTGCCTACACAGAAACACCCCCAGCACTTCAAATATTTACCATTACTAAACACTGACTGCTCCTCCAACAGCCCTGAGACTAAAAGTAGTACTGAACACTAGCATCAGTGATCTGATAAATAACTTACTTAAACTGGATTAACAAACTTTACTATAACAATATATACTGCATTTTGTGAACAGGACAAGTTCTGTGAGAGTATAATCATCCTTCTTTAAGTGCAGTGCATCCTGGGGGACATGACTTTGATAACTCTTTGATAGAACATTATTCAATAGACCGGTCTAAATGTAGAAAAGTGATAATTGTTTAATTAACAAATTAAATGAATTGTGAAGTTGCCTTTTAATTTTCATAGCCTTTAAAGGGTTTAATGTGGCGGAGTCTGACACAGAGTGAAGTGGAACCTGTTTTAACAGGAAGCTGCCGTATAAATGCCAGGGAGCGTGAAACTGTCACCCTGCTAATGGTTTTATTTTTCATCTTTTCAACCCCCTGTAGCCTCAACACACAAGAGTTTAATAAGGCAAGTGACGTCAACATTCCAGTTATTATGAACGACGGCAATTGTGCAGTGATCGATTATGAACATGCCTAATAATACCTTGATAAAATTAGTTGCCTGCGTTAATGGTGGACTGTAGCCGTAATCAGGAGAACAAAAGAGAAGATTAAGTTAACTGCCTGAGCAAATCAAGAAAGAATCCACCTAGAGAAACATGATCCCATCTGAGAAAGACCAGCATTCCTCACACACAACCTCCATTGTTTCACCAAACCCTTTAATCAAAGAAAATGATCATCAATTTTAAGTAATGAAAGAGAGGGACAGAGATAGCTTGGCAAGGTAAATGGCCAACTTAAAAGTGATTTGCCTAAAATTAATTCAACGAGAATAAAAGAATAAATAAAAGCAAGTTTTATGATTTTTAAACATAAAACCAAGCCTCCACCCCCCACCCCGAAAATGAAAGGTTTCCCATCCTTTGATTTCAGTGCAGTGATACATGCCTGAAATGAATAGTGCTGAAAAGCATTGTGAATCTTAGAAATAGGTGGCCTGAACCTTTAATAAAACATGTGCGCCCACGCTTACATGCTTATTCCATTATCCTGCTCATCAGCAACAAGCTGAGCATGAGCTGGGACGGCTCTGGACACGGCTCAGATGCCTCATCATACTGTAAAACATTCTACAAAAAGTATAATCATCGGGTAAATTTCAATTCATAAAATTTGTAGATTGATAGTTATGAGATGAAGGCAGCAGACAGGCATTTTAACAACCATATTGATTGTCTTGTGAAAGTCATATGGAATAGGCCAACTGTCCAAATCTCAATACTTCTCAGACTTTTGAGGATATTCTATTGATAGTTATGCATTTGCTCTAAAATGAAATCCTTTTAATCAAAGGAACCAAACAACCTTTTTTGTCAAGTAAACAAACAAAAAACTAAAAATAATAATAATCATGTAGGAACTAAAATACAGTTCACATCTAGTTAAAGCATGTCAAAAAAAGCACGTCTCCACTCTTCCATTCTTTGCATATCCACCAATATAACAATAAATAATAAACAGACATGTTTGCCTACATACATTTTCACTAAAACATCTCAATACAGAAAATGATTTGCATATAACATTTTTGATTGAGTGTTGGCACAAACAGATTCATAAGAGATTTCAAATCAATTGACTAAAATGTATTTATTCACTTAGTAGCCCTAAAAGATTCTTTCTACAAGCTGTTTTATTGTATATCACCAGGAAATAATAAATAAATAAATATATTGTGAATAAACCATAAACCACTCAGCTGTATTCCAAACATTCAGAAACTTCCACGCAAGTGTATTGTTTTTCTTAACTTGTTTTCTTTTCATCCCAATTTTATAGCATCACTGAGCTTCCGTATGTTTGAAAAGAATCATAAGTTTTGCTATTTCGTTTGGAGATGCTAGGCTGTATAAATTGATCATACATAAAACAAGTACACAATGTGATTTTTCAGTGGAGAGAATTTCTCTGTCTCCATCAGTTGCATAAACCAGTTAGACATATTTATATATATTTAAATCAGTAACATAAAACCATAGATTGGCCTATTTTGATATCAAAAAGTAAGACTAAATGCCCTTTGACTAACTTCTAGTGGGTCATACTAGATTATACAAGACTTCTATATAATGGGTCTTCAGGCAACTGGCCCCTGTTCACTCTCGCTTCTTTCAGAAATACAGGGTCTTTCTCTGACATCAGCCACAGCAGCTGACGTCTCCATCTAACACCTCCTCTCATTTTTTAAACTTCCAATCTTATGTTTTGCGTTTCATTTTCAGAGCACTGTGGGTTCTCCACTCAGTGTTTCAGTTTCAGCCGGTAAAACTCGCCGCGCTGTAAATGATCATGCTGCGATGCCACGGCCACTTCTGATCACGCACAGGGACGGCAAGACAGAAATCTGCTCTGGCCTGTGGCACTCTGGGAATGAGAGATTGAATTTAACAACGTTGACGGGGGTTTGCGCAGTGCCTTGTTAATATTCTCTGTTGTGAATTCAATTGGCTGAACTCATGAGTTTTCAGAGGAGGACGTTTACACATATCGGTCTTTTGGTTTAGAATGGTGCTATAAGGCTTCGCAAAACTATTCATTTTCCTCATTTTTATGTTATATTAAACATTCTAAACATTCAGGGAGTATAAAGCTAATATGAAGCGAATTCAGGTTGTCAATCAGTAAACATTGTTCCTCGCTCATGTAAGAAACAGCTGTGGAAAGCAGATGAGACAGAAGAGGCTCTTTTCACTCAATAAATTAGCAGCCATTTCAATTAAGATGCTCTAAATGCTGAATTGATGGAGGAAGATGCGGCTGGTCCAAAGATTAACTCGAGCTGTTACTCAACAAAACGTGCCATGCGCCTGAACTGTTTAGTTATCGCCAGCAGTTAAAGGATGTGCAAATCACTTTCAGGCTGAGAACCTTACAGTAATTCTTCTCAATATAATCTAGAGAAAATAATATCTTTGATTGTTTTGACTAAAATTAAAGGGATAACTCCCTCAAAAATGAAAAGGGTCATAATACGACTTTCTAAAACCATATAGCTTTGTTCTGTGGAACATGAAAGGAGATGTTTTGCAAAATGTTCATGCTGTTTTTTGCCATGCAATGGAAGTAGATAGTGAGCATGGGTTTTCAAGCTTTAAAAATGACACACAAAAATATTAAAAGTAATATGTATTTATATTTCACTATTTCCCCACCAGCGTTTTTTTGTGGCCATTTTCAAAAAAGTTTCATGGTGTATTTCATTTTGTCGTATCAATAACTGAACATGCAATATATCATAAATATATTTTATTCAAGGTTTTTTTTTTTTTTAATCAGCACTTGAAAAAAGCAACATTTTGTGCAAAAAGCAGAGATTTTTTTTGTTTGTTTTTTTGTTCAAAGATTACATATGGATCGGAGTCAGAATGATGATCAAAACATAGATGGAGTAGATTGAGTCCATCAACACCCCCCAAAGCTTCACAGTCCTATAGCTTATCCTGGGTCGACATTCCATCTGGTCATGTTAGGCAGTTTTTGATTGATATTGCTGTTTAATGTTGATGATCACGCTATTTTATATATGCATATGATTACATACTGTATGATATCGCTTGATTCTGCATCATCTTCGCATGTGTTTTGATCTGGAGATTCAGTAATCTTTCAAAAGATGCGTAATAGCGCCCCCCTATCGTATAACAGTGAAAACATGGAAAGCCGAAAAATGTTGTCAATGGCTGGGAAAGAGTTAATATAGTCAATATATGAATATAGAATTGTATTGTAATAGTATTTCGCAATTTTGCTGGTTTTACTGTATTTAATTAATTAATTAATTAATTAAATCCAACCTTGCTGGGCATAAGATATTTCTTTCAGAATATAAATAAAATGTACAGACCCCAAACTTTTCAACAGTATGTGTAAAACAGCATCATCAATATTCTTAAAATCAGATTGTTTACACCCATAAAGTCACATGTGAAAACCTTTCAGGATCCACGCAAAAACACACAAAATAAATGTATGACAACAGTCAAAACAAAATATAAGTAACATGATGTGAGACAGCAATCATAAAGTCCAGAAATAGTATATAAACGTTAAATCAAAAATCTCATCTCCATGAGCGGCGTGAAAATCATTACCGTGAGGGAAGGACTAGAACTCCCTTCTCCTCAGAGGACACGGAATGTCATTCCCATCATCATCATCATCATCCACTCCCTCCAACCCACAGCAGCATTTATCAGACACTGCATAAAATAACTCATTACACTTTATGATGTTGGGATTGTACATCCTGCAGCTTCAATCCACTGCAGTGAGAACTGGATGAACTCAACAGATAAGCTGAACATTCCTGGTCTGGATTCGATCAAAAGATTAGCGTGATCATAATGGGAAGCACCCAATAAAAGTCTGAGTGGCTCTTCTTTCATTCTGTTCCATCTAAAGCACTTTATATTTCGAACATTTCATTCATTCAACATTAAATTCCCTCTTTTCCCCCTGTAAGCACTGTAGGTTGTGTTATTATGTCCTTCTTTCTATATGCAATAAGCATCCTACAACATTTGACCAAGTTTCCATGACGTGTGATTACTGAAAAAGGATTAAAGGATTTTTAAAAATCATTTAAATTCTGACTGAATCACTAATGAGTCATTTAAACCAATTTGGAATGGTTTCATTGAGTCATTAAGATGACTCTCAATAGAGCAATTCTTTCACAGCTAGAGCAGAACATACAAACATAAGAACATATGTATATGTATATTATGGTGAGAAAAGGGAAGGAATGTGAGAGTGAGAGATGAGCATCAGGAAAGTAAACTGTCTTGCATCATGAGAGCAGAAATGAGTCAATTAAGACAAGGGAGAAAAAAAGAGCCCAACCTGGATCAGTGATACCATCAGTGTCACGGGTGAGGAGACGGGAGCCCCACGGCGTGTCCTGAATCTAGAACATTCTCTCAGCGCCATCAACGCTCCAGAGACTCAGTCAACTTGTCATCTACAATCACCACAAGACTATCATTCAATTTGCTTCTTCATTGACTGTCATTTCACTTTAATTATGTGGCTAATCAAAACAAACTGCCGCCGCCCCTCCACCGTGAGCCACGTGATGAATGAGACCGCTCATCAGCCGGACTCGGACCATAGTCCATGTCTTGTATTCATCATCATTACACAGCACTCAAGCACTTGACGCACATATTTACTGCATTTCCTGTACTTTATCCGATCCCATCAAGAGACACCTCGGTTATCTTTTTTCTCTCAATTTTCTCTGCTTTTTTCTTTCTCAATTTGATTTTTAGGGTAAATTGAGAGTTGGTTATCTCTAAGCGTCTAAGAGTTTTAAAGCGTAAAAAAGCATTTGTTATCTATTTTTTTATGGATTGCATGTCTGACTGAGCAAAAATATATATATATATTTTTGAATGATAGAGATCAAAGGAAAGTAGTAGACACAATTTGTCACGCTGTCAAGGTTTTTTTCTTATTTCAAATTATGTTTGCTCAAACACCATTAAATGACACTTTTGATCAATTCAATTCATTCTTGCTGAATAAAAGTATTAATGTCTTTCAAAAATAAATGACTAAACTTTTGAACAGTAGTGTATGATCATATAAACACTGAGGCTTATAAGGGGAATCCACCAGTCTTAGTTCCTATTGTTCTACACATTTATGCTTTACATTTGACGAACACCACTTGCTGCTCTCATTTCAGTCAGATTTCTCACAAAGCTCACCTTTAAACCACCATCTCTTGTCACCAAACATAAAACTGTCACTCCCTTCATCAAAAATGAAGGAATGTTTAGTATATGAAAGGGCAGAGTAGATACAAATAAACACATAATTTGGATGTTAGATGTAGCTAGATGATCTTGCTCTGCAAGAGAGCAAATATAAAATTGTAACAGTTTTTAGCAAGACTCTCTTAAAAAAAAAAAAAAAAGTCATACTTCAGAAGAAAACGTAATGATGTGTTTGGGATGGGAAGCCGTCACTAGTAACAAAGAGAATATTCATGCACTCTGCGGCTCAAGAGGCTGAGCCAGCAACAACCCTGTGTTGAAACGATGGTCTTACCAGTATCAGAGGACAGTCGACCCCATTTTAGCTCTACATCAGCCAATCAGGAGTGAGTCCTGAAGAATCACCCATCAATCAGTGCTCATGGTGACAGAGCTCAGGAGTGGGCAACTTCCAAAAAAAATCAACTGTATGAATTGTAAGATGAACTACGTAAATAATTTATTATGTATAAATAATGCATTATTTTTCCATAACTAATTAATTAACAAAATTGGACTTTATTAAACATATGATGTAATAAATTAGGTGCATTTCAGAGCCACTGTAATAAAAAAAAAAAATATATATATATATATATATATATATATATTTTAAGACATTCCATGTGGCTGATATATCCTCTAAAACAATGCTTCCTTTTTTTTCAGACTAATGTGCCGTGAAGTTTTATTTGGTACGTTTTTCCCGAAAGGTCTAAAATGGGTAACAGGCACAACCAGACTTCAATGAACGACCGATAAGATCTAATCAGAAAAAGCCGTCAGAAGTCGTGGCCTGAGGCCTGTCTCCATTACAGCTGCAGAGCGTGCTCGCATCAGATAAGCAAAGCAAACACCATCATCACTGGCAGCTCTATCTTTCCACTGACCAATATTAATAGCGTGAAATAACATATGGTGGTTTGGCACGTGTGAAAGATCTTGGCAACGGATGCTGACTTCAGCCATTTTCCCAGGTTAAACAAACACAGATGGTGGCATGGGGCAGGATGATGCTCGCAAGCGAAAGGTCTGGGGTTTTAAGCGACGTTCACGAGCGAAGAAGAGCCTGGCGGAGTGACCGCTCTCCCAAGACTCTCTGGGTGAACATCACCCGGACAACGGCCTCTTGTTTGAAGAGTAATTTGGAAATAGGAGCCAGATGCTTCTCCCTCATTCCTTACTGCTACACAAATATGTAGGCTTGATTGGATCATTTGGTGAGTGTGTGTGAGAGTGAGAGAGAATGAGAGATGGTGGTTATTCAACTCCAGAAGAAACTCCGCTCTCATCTCATTGTGTGTGGTCTGTAAAAAGTGTCTCAACACTTAAAGTGTTATTTGGAATGGAGGTTAAAGTTGAATACACTTTCGGCTTGAGAACTCAAGTTCCTTTCATTCACACACAATTGTTCAAGACAGAAGGTATTGTAAACTGAATAAAAAAATAAATAAAATAAAAAACTGTCAAAGGATCACTGTTTGCTCTAAGGGCCAAAACTATATACTGTAGATCAATATCATCCCTAAGCATAATGATGAAGGTGTGGTGTAATAGTTGGCAAATGAAATATTGAAGGTTTGAATTCTCTGGTAGCAAGCTAAAACAAATATATAGTATACAATGTGTCAATTATAATACTGTTTTGGGTTAGTAAGACTTTTCTTCTTTTCTTTTTGTTAAAGAAATGAATACATTTGTTCAGCAAGAATGCATTAAATTGTTAAAAAATAAGGAGTAAATACTTAAACTGTTACAAAAAAATCTATTCATCTATTCACAAAAATATTAAGCAGCAACTGTTTTCAACATTGATCATAAAAAGAAATGTTTCCTGAGCACCAAATCAGCATATTAGAATGATTTCTGAAGGATCATGTGACTGGAGTAATGATGCTGAAAATTCAGCTTTGCCATCAAAGGAATAAATTATATTTTATGTTAAAATAGAAAAGAGCTATTTAAAACTTCACAAATTTCAAGCATGAGATACTTCTTTCAAAAACATAATCAAACCAAATCTTACTGAACCAAATATTTTTTAAGGTATTGTAGTAGACAAACAATACCAAGATGACCTACTTCCACTGAAGTGTGCAACAGCCGACACTTTGCTATCACATAAGGCCAAAGAGCTAAGAAGCTTTACCATTCAAAAAGCTACCTGTATAAAAGAAATGTGTAAATGTGGTCAAAGCAAATCAATAAAAAACAAAAAAAAGGCTTAAGAAAACAGGTTGAAAAGCGATTATTTATAAATGATCATTTATTTAATTTTGATTATTTATTTGAACCAAATAACACCTTTAAATAGCATTATCATCTGCTATTAGGGTTAACAGTTTAGAACAAACCCTAACCAGAATGCTTTGAGGAATATCAATACTGTGCTGTCTTGAAAAATGCAGTTAAATCTTGAAAACCCACCCATCACATCATATCAGAAGGCAAAGTGTGGAGGTTATGGGTCTTCCAGCACCACATGGACATCAGCGAGCAGGACTCTGCCAGCACATTCCCCTCGGCACTCACTGGAATGATTTACACTCAAGCAGAGCGTCTAAAGAGCTTCTCCAGCAGCCATCAGATTCAGCTGTGACCTTTAGATCTGCCTCGCTGTCTGATTCATATTACACCAGCACTAATAGAGTACTTGAGCACTACTCTGCTAATGCTCTGCGTCGGATCTGAGGGGACTGATGGGGGGTTAAGCATGAAATAAGTGGTCTGAAATAAACTTTGAAATCGTCATACAATTGCAAGTATAGCTGACAGAGGTTTTTTTTTTCTTTTCTTTTTCACAGATTCCTCCAGCTTTTGTGATGTTTTACTACACAAACGTGATCCCAAGAAAAGAAAAAAATGCATTGAAAGAAAAAATCTTTTGTTCAGAGCACCGGCGATGCATCCGACATAGACATCAGTGAGTTAGGCCGGGGCTCGAAGCAGCCGTGCACACAGGAAATGAAATGAAATGATGAATAGCTCAGAAAACAATGCATACATCAGAGCTGTCACTCAGACAGAGCGTTTAGCAGCATTGAAAATCTCTATTCCCTGTGTCTATCTATCTTTTCCATTCTTTCTTGTCTGCACAGTGCACACATAGGCTCAGATATTCTAAACACACAATGAAGAAACATTAGGTATATATAGGCTTGATTGGATCATTTGGTGAGTGTGTGTGAGAGTGAGAGAGAATGAGAGATGGTGGTTATTCAACTACAGAATGACTATCTCATTGTGTGTGGTCTGTAAAATGTGTCAACACTTAAACTGTTATTTGGTATGGAGGTTAAAGTCGTACATATCAAAAGTCTCATCTTTGTGAGATACAGTTGTGTCTTCAGTAGTCTTGTTGACCTGTAAATATATTTAAATATCAAAACAACCTTACAAAAACTTTTAGAATTGTGTGTCTTACAAAATGGCCAAATGTATTTATTTAAATTATTATATATTATTTTTAGATTATTATTATTATTATTAGGATTAAACTGTACTAAAATGAAAAGATCAGGCTTGAAATATAAAACATTCTCTGACAACACATCTTGCACATCTTTACTTCTCAAGTAAATGTCTCTGGTTGTTAATGCTTAGATATAGTTACTAGGAAAACAAAAGGATAAATACTGATTAGGAAATTTACTTTATGAATATGAATAAAAAACATAATTTGTTCAAGTGAAGATATTTTAAACAAAATTAATCATAAAATAAATGTCTCTAACATGCAGAGGTAATGAGGTCATGTGATGATGTTTTATGCAGTGGGCAGTATATAGCATTATTGTGTAACATTGTGGTATCTGTATAACAGTAGAGACTGTTATAATCACTCTAATTCACTAAACAAATCTGACTCAATAACAAAGGGCGAAAGCAGCAGTGACTTTAAAATGAACCGGTGTCACAATATGTTTGCACAGCCTTGGTTTTCTTCATTAATTAAAATACCATATGCTAAATGACTCCAGTTTCCCCTCAGATTAATTTGAGGAGGGTTGAGATTGGACCGAAGATTAATGAGTGTCCACTCAAACCTTCCTCACGTCCTTGAATCAGCTGGTAGCGTTTTCCGGGTGAGCCTTGGATAAACGCGAAAAGAATGACTGTGCCTACTAAACAACAGTTCACTCCATGATCACACTGCTCTTAAAAATGACATTAAAAAAGCTACATTTGTGCCTCAAAATCAACTTGTTACATATTCTGTACAAAGTGCTACAGTCAAAGTTTCAAAAGAAATGTTTTTTTTTCTACCACACAAGAGTTTGTGCACATATTAGGTATACTCAATTTTAGAAGCATATGTCACAATGCAGAGCAGGACTGTTGTATGAAATGTGTTTAGTGTGGAACAAAAACTTTTGGCCCTGTGCACTAAATGATGAGAAAGAAACTTGAAATCCTGCCTAACTTTACAACAAGGGAAGGCACAGTTATACCTTATCAAGATAATAGTTTAGTTAGAGGTGTTTGGGTTCTGTTATCTTTCAAAAGCACAGTTCACAAGTACAATAAAAAATAAATAAAAAAAAGTAAATAGATTCAACTGAAAAAGTTATAAAATACAAAAAGCACACAACATAGACTGTTCATAAAAAAGAAATATCTACTATGACGCAGTGTATCACTGACACATTTATGCCACTGCAGGTGTTACACATTTGTATTTCACTTTGCTCATCAGCAGCATGACCGAAGCCATGACTCAACATTGGAAGGTCAGAACAGTGAGTCAACAACAACAGCGCTATCTTACTCCACTCTAGATGGCTTTAATCCGTTCACTAGAGCTATGACAGGAATCTGTGGGATGTGAAATCTGAGAACGCATGACCTCAGCCTTAATGTCGAAATCTTGCTGTTATTTTAACACCTGAGATGTTAAAAGACATAGAAGATAGTCACATCTCTGAAAAACATAACCTTGATTCAGACACAAAGGCCCAAAATGAAGGCAGAAGTACACCATTAAAACACCCTTATTGAATTTACCTCACATCATCAGTCTTTTTTAGAGTACAAGCAGGAAATTTAAAGTAATTCAAGGAAAGTACAGGCTAATCATAGATCAAATTTCCAAAGTGAAAGTTTCAAACTTTAAATGGCTCCTTCATCTTAGGTTTTCATTTCTCAGACGCTTCTCACACCTTCTAAACCTGTTTACCTGAGCTAATGTTGTTTGTCTAATATGAGAATGAGTCTCCACATAATAGTGGATAATAGCCCAGAGAACTCCATTGAGAGACAAGTTACTAAGGCAACGGTCGATATGAGCCTGTAAACAGTTAATGCCAGGCTAAATGTGTTTTGAAGGTGGTGAAATTAGAATTAATTGCAATTCCTGATAAAAAAAAATCTGTTTACTTTCCTCATTTTACTATATTCAAAACAAACTACTTTTTGACAAAGAATATGTCGGAGTCCACCTCATCGTCTTCTCTGTATCATCGTACGGGCTGCAAAATTACCTGAGGGAAAGAAAATAAAAGCTAAAATCTGCCACCATTTCAAAAAACTTTGAATCTATTCTGCTCCATGCCCTGAATCCGCTAACTCTGTCTCAGTGGAGCGGAGAGCTAGTCACCACCTCCCATCGGAGTGGGTTAACAGAGAGAGAGAGAGGGAAATTTCTCCCTCCGCTGGTTCTTGGCGAGGACAGTAATTTGAGGCTGGCGGCCCTCTCCCATGTTGCGACTTGGATGGAGATTTTCTGCGCATCTAGCAGAACGGCTTTGACAGGGCGCTTCATTATGTGGGGCTCTGCAGCGAGGGGTCCGCCTCAGACGCCCGCCGCTGCCTGAACGAGTTCTGGTGCCAGGCTCTCCGGAGGAGCACAGCGCAACGCTATAGAGCGGCACCCTGGTTTGTGGGGAGTTTGAGTGTGTGTGGGTGACCTCCTTAGAATTCACCTCAGCTCTGTCATGCATAAGTAACTTTAAGAATAATTTGTCTACAAAATGGAGAGAAATATAACTGGCATTTTGAGGGACATAAAAAAAAAAAGTTTTAGACAGACAAAGCCAGAAATGCCCTGACTATACCATACAGGTACGGAGGGCACCTGCAAAAACCTGAAACTACGAAATGTCAAGTAGAAGAAAAAAAGAAGAAAACTATTATACTTTTATTTTATTATTAATATTGTCATCATCCATGAGGCAGTAATATGTGACCCTGGATCACAAAATCAGTCATAAGTAGCACGGGTATATTTGTGGCAATAGCCAACAATACATTGTATGGGTCAAAATTATCGATTTTTCTTTTATGCCAAAAATCATTAGGATATTAAGTAAAGATCATGTTCCATGAAGATATTTAGTAAATTTCCTACCATAAATATATAAAACATTTATTTGTGAATGCAGCACAATCACCAACATAAATGGAAAACTTTAAAGGCCATTTTCTCAATGTTTCAATTTTTTGCACCCTCAGATTCCAGATTTTCAAATAGTTGCATCTCGGCCATATCTGATGTATAAATCTCAATTTCAAAAAAATGTACCCATGTGACTGGTTTTGTGGTCCAGGGTCACATATTGTAAAGCTATACTGTAACATAAATGTAAAAGAAAAAATATATTTCACAATAAGTATATTATTTTACACTAAATAAGGATAATTACAATATTTTAATGTGTTAATTTCTTCACTTGCAAGAGAAAAACCCTTGAGCTTTTATTTTGGTGGGAAACTGCAGTTGAGCTTTTATTTTGTTAGAAAAACCGCAGTTTCTGTGAAAACAGGTTTACAAATGAGTCTCATTACAAATCTACTGAAATACTGTAATCTTCTGTCCATAAAAATGTTTGAATGTGGAAATTATGCAAATGTGAAAATAATGCGTAACTGGTACCCAAAGCGCTCCCAAATGCACATTAAAAGCAGAGCACATGCAGAGATGGAGTCCACTGCATTCACTGTGACCTGAGGCACGGACAAAACCGAACTAAATCATGTGCTGATCTCGTGGGGAAAATGTGTTACAAATTGAAATAAGGCGCAACAGACTATTTACGTATTTTGATATACCTGACCACTTCTAATGGGGTTTCTATAATCACAATGCATCTTGGGAGTAGTTACACTGGCCTTTATAGTGGTCAGGTGCTATTTGCTCACTGAAAACCCATTTACGTAAATAGCCGATATAAAGGGGGCCATATTTGGTCCCCCTTAGTACTAAAACTAGTCTGTTACGTGGAAACATCATAAATCAGATCATCTCTATGTCCTCTATAGCAGTAGTAATGTGTTAGTGCACAATGTTCATTTGGTTACCATTGAGCTACTAAAAAAAAAAAAAAAAAAAACTTGTAGGTTCATGTCAACCTACAAACTTTATGTCTTTAAGCTCAGATGTTGTGTGGGGAAATGAGAAAATGGGCTCTTTACCTGCAATGAAGCAAAAGGCATCCATGGCCTCATGTTGAGCATCTCAAAAAAACATAATTTGAGGTTAGTTGAAACACTACCATTCAATTACAGATCCTCTCCATCTACTCTATCCTCAGATGGGTTAATGTCCAGCAAATACTAAAATAGCACTTCACCACAATACAAGTCCCTTACCCTCTAAGCAGACTAAAAGCAATACAGATCATCTCTATTAATCCAAGGTTCTGCTGGTGGTCACGGCAGGCGGGAGACAGTTTCCAACTGGCAGCGCAGGAAATGAGGTCGCTGACAGGTGGTGAGGGTGGAGGAACAGAGTTAGCAGCCTGGCTTCCTGTTATCACAGTAAGGACGGGCTGTTTGAATGAGTGTTAATTAGAGCTCTTCTTTCAAGCCTCGTTCCTCCTGCCCTTGGCCAAAGCCTCGACCCCATGGTGTCAAATACAACATTTATACGGGAGTTTCATGAGCACACTGCTCATGATCGAGCAGAAGAGATCTTAAGTTGTTGGCTGGCCTGTGAGTATGATGTAAGCCGTGCACGTTTGACCTTTGACCACTGTTGGTGCAGATGTATTTTGGTTGTTCTCTGAATTAGGGATGCACAATAGACCTGTACCATATTTGGTTGATATTACACACAGATATACACACATACATTTAATCATCTGAATAACTATTTTTAATAACAATAAACACTGCTAAAATAATATTTAGCCAATCTCAAAATTTATATTTATATTTCACATTATAGTAATATTAATTATAATAGCAATATTAAATGAAAAGTGAATGTTAATATTATAGCACTTAAGATTACTGATTTTAAATGTTTTAAGTTTTTTTTAAGAGAAGACACTTTTGACATTATTTTGAGATATTGGGCTGTTTGGCTTTTCATAAAGTGTTGTTTCAGAGTAGTTAAACGAATGATCCAAAATATAACTATCCAATCTGTAGATTTAGATTACAATACCGGTACATATCTCTAAAGGCAATTTTTACTCTAATATATCAACAAAATGAAACAACAGTTTTGAACCTAGCTTTATGTCAATTAGTGCATATTTATTTAGATAATGCTTCATTTACATATTTAAACATACAGATGGTACTCAACCAGAATAATACTTTCACCGCTGCCATTCCCGTGGCATTGTCAGGGAACGGCATTGACAATGAAACGGCATTGACAATGAAACGGTATTGACAATGAAACATTGTCAGGACTTGCTAACTGATGTTAGTCGGCAGCATTTGTGTTTTAGGATTAATTAAATTAGAGTTAAATAGGCTTACAGTAGGTTGTTATGATTAGCATAATTTTCTTTAATAAATAATGAAAAAATTTCAACAAACATTGCAATAGAAAAATGTCACATCAATGAGGCTTTGCGTAAGCATAAGAAGTTAAGCTTCAACATGTGCTTCAAACGGTCTTAGTTCGAATCTCAGCTCTACCATCTTCATTTGTTTCTAGTTTAATATGCTATTTGTCAAAAATAAAAACTTCTGAAATGTTAATTCATTGATTCGAAACAATTTTTGGAGCTTTGTTATTTATTGTCTGTCATTTTTATTAATAGGCGTTTAGATGATAATAACATTTTAGCCTACATGCTGTTAACCGATGTTGGCCGACAGCGTTTATGTTTTATGGTTCTTGATGCTTAAATAGGTAACAGATTATTAAAGTCAAGCGTTTTGTTTAATTAATAATGGCACATTACAACATAAATTTGCTACATTCCAGTTGAGCCTCTGTTGCGCTGTACAGATTACAAAACCCGAAGGTGCTTTTGAGGGCAGATTATCAGCAGATCGCACCAGAAAATGAAGATGATGAAGCTCTCATTAATCTGCTAAATTATTGTTTTGTGAATCCTTCACGAAATTGAGACGATTGATAGTGATACACGGCCATAGCAATGAAAGAAAATTTTCAAAACAGATTACATTGAACAAATCAGAAAAAAAGACAGACTAACTAAATAGTATTGCTTTCAATATAAAAACCAATGAAAATGTAAAAGAACACAAAAATGAATTCAGTTTAAAACCCCATCGCTCATTTCAAGGTTTAAATAAAGAGTCGGGACAGTTTATTTATTTAAAACAAGTCGAGTTTAGCGTTTCCCTTTGCGATGCAAAATGAGAAATACAGAATCTTATTCTTGCGATATTTTAAATTTGTATTGACAAAGAAATTGCAGCTTTGTTGTGTACAATTAAAACAGTACAACATGAAAATAGTAGCCTACAAAGCAACATAGATTGGGCGTTTTTCTTTGCCTATCTCTCACAGACGCACTGGATCTCTTTTTAGCAAGTTTCTTTTGTCTCCCTCACTGCACACACCAGGTCTCTATTAAAATTAAATGTTTCAGGGTAGAAACGCATCATACAGCTGACAATGCTGACAATTTCGCTGTGTGTCAACCACACCAATTACAACAACAACAAAAAAAAACTGTAACAAATTATTTTGCATTTGTTGCTTCAAAGAAAACCAATGCCTTTTTGAATTCACCTTACAATAAAACGAGGTTGATCGCGAATTAAAGAGCCCTGTATCTGCTGCTCACTTGCATTTGTTTAGTTGGCATGAACAGTTTCGTCAACAGTTAATGTTTAGATAAGGCTAGATTGTTGACAATCATACACACTCCTCAAACATTCTAAAACTCCAAAACAACCAGTTGAAACAACTGGATTAAACACTTCAATTGATTTTTTTATTTTTATGAAAAACCTTTAAATACATTAGCTACAATATTTATAATTTAATTAAGATAGGGCCTATTTGGACACAGAGAGATTTATCCTGAAAGGAATTTTGCCTTTGCCTGTTCTATATCATTAGGCTGGCTATCCAACACTCTCCATATGAAAGATGGGACATTAACACCTATAGGCTATTGTCCTGCACCCCCACGATAAAGCCACTGAACTGCCCCTCCAAACCCCCCACAGGCTATCTGAGAGGAGTGGAGCGTCTGAGACAAAGATAAGTCGCAATTCAGACTTAACTCGCTATTCTAGACATTAGAATTATTAAAGTGTTGATAATGAAGGAATTAAATCATTTAGGCTACATGTAGCCTAGTAATATTTCTGCCATAAAAAAAGATTATTAACTAAATATTTCATTATTTCAATAGGCTAATTGAAGAATTAAAACGCTAGTTTGGTTTAGGCCAGCTTTTTCCAAGCAAAGCGAAATACAAACTTCAATCTCATGTTCATTTGATGTCATGAAAAAAAAATTCAACTCAATATTAACCCTCTGGGGTTGGCGGTCATGCCGGTGTGACCAGCTCGCTTTTTTTCTTATCAGTGCAAAAGAGACTCAAAATACTCTGTTGATTTTGATCTTACATATAAGTGTTACACATCATTCAAAAATGTCTAAATGTCTTAAATGTTAAATGTCTTATTTTATTTGTGTACACTCATAATAAAAACAAAATGTTGTGTTTTTCGTAAAATAAAGAAAATAAACATGATGTGCGTTCTGCCGTCTCTCTCAATGTGAAGTTCATTCTGAAAAGCAACAGAAAATGACCTGTAACTCAGCGAATGTTTCTCTTTACATTGAGACATATGTCTTTACAAAGCTTGGAGTCTCTATTTTTAAATGATGTAAATTATATCAAAAACAAATATTCTCTGTTTAAGTAATCCGTATGAAAGCAACAACATGTACAGTTTCTCAAGCGTGCCCTCATTAACTCTAATGTGACCACACCCACTCGCGCACAAACGATTGACATGCAAATAGTCCATGTGAAGGAACGCAGGCCTGTAAACACCCTCATTACCTCAAAACAAAGAATCAGAGACTCCAGTAACGTACTCCTCTGCTTTTCATCGAGTTTGGAAGACTGTGTTTGTGCTGTTTACCTTGAATTTACCTCAGAAGAATTAGAAGAACGCGATTTGAAGATGAGCAGATTTTTGAGGTAAGACATTTCCACTCATAATAGTAGGCATATTATTGTTGTATAAACTTTACATTGTAGCTACTAGTTAAACTGGTACCAGGCTAAAATGTACGTTATGAAATGAGATTGGAGTAAAAACATGAAGCCTAATGGTGTACATGTATGTATCTATATATAGACAAAAACATGTTGAAATGTGAACTAGACAGGTAGGTAACCTTTCAATGCTAAATTTGAATACGACACGAGGATGTTTTTCGATAATAAAACACAGCATGATAAAAGTAGGCTAGTATGAGAGTTTACTCTAATATGGTGAATATTATAATGTTTAGATCCGTGTTTACTGTTAAATACTGTGTTTGTGGATATCTGCTCAAATGTAGATATGTATAATATGGTAACAATAATGTTTCATAGTTTGGAGCGGCTTGATCGCTTCAGCAAATGGTCTCTGCACAGGCTGTGAGCTGTTGAGTCACTCGCGCTGTGTGTTTGAAAAGCAAAAAAAAAACCATTAGGCTTCATGTTTTTACTTACTCCAATCTCATTTCATAACGTATGGAAACATTTGAAGTAACATATATAACACACACACATATACATATATATATATATATATATATATATATATATATGTGTGTGTGTGTGTGTGTGTGTGTATTTTGTGAATTTTAAATTGCAATTTTAACCAGAAAAATATCAAATGTATTCCCAAAATTGTGCAGCCCTATAGTGTCTCTTGATATCAGCATGTTCACAGCGTTTAGGGCCTGATAGGGCCATTATGGGAGGGTCTTTGTCTTTCTCAGGTGTGAAACACATCAATATTTATGATTCACGCCTCCTCGCATAAAGCTTTCTTACACAAAACATGTCTTACAAATTTTAAATCAATATATTGTTTTATCTGAATGAGTAGGCAGGATGATTTTCACATAGTTTTGGAGCAAATATTCTAGGCATACAATTTTCAAAAGTCTTGTGAGGAAATAATCAGTATGGGTTTCATGACCTTATTTCAGTGACATTTTTTTTGCTTGTTTTTTCACAAACCACGCATAAACGTCATTATCTCAAAACTACAAACTTTTACATACATGCTGCTGACATATTATTGTAGCAGTGTTTGTGCTGAATACAGTGTAATCAGATTTTAGCCATGAAAATGTCACAAGTAACAGAAATAAGCACTAATGTCAGCGCATGTCAGAACACCTCCAGGGCCCAGAAAACACCTCAGACCCCAGAGGGTTAAATTCCACAGGGATCTTTCAGTCGGACTGGATCTTTGGATCCTTAAAACCAGTGTGCGATTTGTGAATTAAGCAGAGGGCGGATATTTTTACTTATTCAAATAAATCTCGAACCACAGTGGGTATTTCGTGCTGCTGTTAAACTAAATAACATTTACAGAATAATTATGAACTTAAATTAAACAATATCACAACATTTCGACAAAGAAATGATTTGATCTGTTTTTACATTTTAATTCAGGGCGATTTACATTTAATTAGAGCGAGATTTTGACTCTTTTGTTGTCCTTTCCTCATTTGGACACGCTCATACTCATGATAAACATGTTTGAGTAGATCCTCTGTACCTCTCGGTTTCATATGGATTACATAATCAGATAACATTCTTTAAATATTTAGACATTAAAAACTTTGGACATATTTCTTATTGTGAATGAGCTGAGGCAAGTGGCTTTCGATTCATTTTTGTGATGTGCAGTTCCCGGAGAAAGAGACCACATACAATGTTTTGTCGTTAGCCTATTGTGAGTGTACATGAAAACATTTTTACAGTTTTGAATGATGTACTCTTATTTGTCAGACCAAAAAATAGCGGAGTATATTAAGTTGTTTTTAGCTGTTATGAGAAAAATAAATCCAAATGAAAGCACCGCCGCGTCTGTCGAACACTAATTCAACATGCCAGAATAAAACCCAATTTTAGAACAATGCATAGCGCCACTCGGCATGGTGTGCCAACATTATTTATATTTAATTACTTAATTATAAACTTCAATATTTAATTCAAAACAATCCCAAAACGCTTTGTGACATTTAGAAAAGCTGTGCATGCATTGAGGCCACTGGAACCAGGATCGTAACTGAAACGCGCTGCATGTTATCTCTCAATACAGGAGCAAAGCGCTGGTTCTGATTTTATTGTTTGTTGTTTAAACGTGCGTGTTGCATATCTTTATTTTATATATTTTATATGGTCTATTGGTGAAGTATAGCATTGATTACTGTGTGTGATAATATTTGTTCCTTAGTGTAAAATGGAAATGCATTGTCATTTTATTTTATAAATATAAGCTATATGAAAAAAAAAAAAAAAAAAAAAAATGATATGGTGTGACAGAGTTTTAGAACTAGACAAATCTCTCTCCATTAATAATAATAATAATAATAATAATAATAATAATAATAATAAAATGACAGTAGCCCATGTTTGTTCGAGATTTTATACCACTCGAAAGTTATACCACTCGACCACCGATTTACTAGAAAGCCCAGAAGTTTGGTTGTTCAGCAGTGTGTGTTCGCTCACACGAGAGAGAAGTGCTCTTCAATCGTCTCATTCCTCAATAGAATAATAAAAATAATCAGCTTCATTGTACCTAATTTATTTTCACTGACTGTGAGATATGCTTATAATGGTTTTTTGTTTGTTTGTTTGTTTGTTATTGCGCTGCTCCCCTGAAGAAATAGGCTTCTGTTGCCCACAGACGTCTAAAATATGAAATATAGGCTATATTGTTGTAGTCTCTATTTTTAACTTTTGATTCTATTTTTCTGTTCTAAAAGTTTGTTCTGTTTAAAATGTACTTTTACATATTTAATTTTTGCTTTCGTTAAATTTAACCAATTCTGTTGTAGCCTAATAGGCATAACCCCCCCCCCCCCCCAAAAAAAAACAAAAACAAACACTTGTATTCTTTTTTTGTTGTAAAAGTTTGTTCTATTCTGTTTTGTTTATTTATTTTATCTTGTTGAAATAATGAAAAAAGTTTTTTTTACAAGACCTTGTGCTGTGTTCTTTTTTTATTATTATTTTTATTTATAAACAGATAGCTTACAAACAGAGATATATTACAGTTCACTGTTCGTTCAAATAATAGTCTATATTTATGTATTGTTTGTTTAAACAACATTAACCACATTTGCTTTATTTATTTAATAATAAAATTGTTACTTTATGACATGCAGTTTCAACTCCACCAAATCTTAGGTTTCAAAATGCTGCAATTCCTGCTGTTTTGCGCCAACTGGCGGTCATTTTGCGAACGACTTTGAAATGCGACTGGTTTATTTTTGCCGCGGCAGCTAGCACGGCGGTAACCAACTGTAACATAAGTAAAACTGATAAGTATTTGACTCATTTGGTAGCGATCACATCATTATCTACATAGCACATCTGATTGGTTGCCATTGCATCAGCGTCCAATGAGCTGCGGCTCAACATTCAAACAAATACCAGGGTGTTGCTGATAGTAGTATGCAGCGCACTTTCAGACACCCTCCACCTTCCCCAGCTCCACCTGTATAGATCTGCTACGGGGGTAACTTCATGTATGTTACATGTGCAGCAGCAGCAGCATGTCTTACATGCTCACAGCAATGTACTGTATGTGAATGTATTCACAATAGCAAGTCTCGGTACTTGCTCTGCAGCAGCAGCAGCAGCGTAGCAGATCTATTCCGGCAAGACCAAATGCATTAACATTGCCATATCCATTACCATGCCAACCTATATTCCCATTCCAATTTCCCAAGAGTTGTCATGACAGAAATAATGTTTGCAATTCTTAATGTAATCAACTAGGGATGTATGGTTGTATCTGTTAGTTTATTTAATTCACTAGGGGTGTCTTGCCTTATTACTGAGAAAAAATATAGAATTTTCAAAACGGTCATTTATCACTTAGGACATAACATCAACGGTTACACTTTAACGGTTTACAATTTAAGTACTGAGTAATATTAATTAGCTATATACTAGAGGGTTAGGGTTTAGTTTAGGGATAGTTGCACGTAACTACGCATAATTTAAAGTTATTACTAAAGTAACTATATGTAATGTGTAACAAGGACACTGTAAAATAAAGTGTCACCCATTAAACTATCGGCTTATCTATATCGGCCAGA
This sequence comes from Squalius cephalus, assembly GCF_949319135.1. NCBI lineage: Eukaryota > Metazoa > Chordata > Actinopteri > Cypriniformes > Leuciscidae > Squalius > Squalius cephalus. The sequence goes on from NC_137142.1 coordinate 17,165,462, forward strand.
CATTTAACGTTGGTGCATCTGAACTTTTGAATAAAGAGAAAATAAAGAGACATGTATGTCTGTAACTAAAAAACGGTAGACAATTGAACACGGATGTAGATGTCCTATCATAGCGCCTGAAATCAACCATCACAAGTCTGAACGGCAATCAAATGTGCAGTTGTGTCTAAGCTTGCGTAGCTAAGCAACAGAGGGATACAGTGAAAACAGGAACATGGCTTTCAGCTGTTGCTAGGAAACCACTGGAGAGTTTTAGAGCTTGTAAACGGAGAGCTGGATGGATCAGACTCTAATAGTCTGGGTTTGATGGAGCCGCACATACAGGGAGATGAGGGATTGTGAAGAGGCAGCATGCTTCATCCCCCCAAAACGCCATGTGTCAAATCCAACCAGGCTGGAGGTTGTCTGGTGTGTAAGCACATATAACAGCCTGGAGAGAGCGGGAGAAGAGGAATAAGGATATCCTATATAGCACACCATTTGCATAAGAAGCGGCATTTAAATAATTGAGCGGTGAGGGACAGAACTGGGTGATTTGATGCCTGGCAGCTAAATCTATTAGTGTGAAGCAGGGGTGTGGTGGTAAAGGAGGAGAGATGAGGAATGCTGGAGATCTCTGTCTTGGAGAAGAAAGGTGCTGGAAGTAAGGCGAGTCATATACCCTCAAACTGAGAGAGAGACTGCAAGAAAGAAAGAGAAAAGACAAGAGACATTATCTGAAGTGAAAGACAGACACAAACTCGAGGGGCCAAGGCCCAAAGCAAAAGCAGAATTGCTAAGGGAGAACATAGGCAAACATCCACAGTATTACAGCTCTGAGTGACTCACTCAGACGGTTTCACAATAGAACCACAAGAGCAGCGAGACACCGAAAGAGTCTGTGCAACAAAAACAGCCTCACAGTATTTAGAAAGGCCATTCAGAAGGGCAAACGGCTCAGATCCGGTATTGAGCGCAATTCACAGAGGACATGTAGAATCTTTGCCGTTCATTAACAAGTCATCTGCTGTGGAGAGATAATTCGGTACTAATAGAATCAAGTGTGCAGGCGCGAGAGAGTCAAAGGCTCATGTCAAGGACGCACGGAGAAAAGCAGTACAGAAGACACAATTGACCGGAGATGTTCATATACCGCATTCACTGCTCACAATGCCACAGGCAGCAATAACTTGTACTAGTTTTTCTTCACCCAAAAAAATAACACTGGAATGAATCAACTGGATTTAAATGGAGCTTAGACCTTAAAAAAAAGGGGGGTTATCGATTCAGTTTGCTTGAGAGTAGAAAAAGCCAGGAAAGGAACAGAAGGAATATTGAAAATGGCATCTGCCATTGGTGACCTTGGAAGTTGAACTCAGGAGAATGAATACACCCAAGTATTGTAAGGCCTCTTAAGTGGTTATATTTACCACTGTCGAGTAAACTGCAGCACAAGGTTATACTCCAAAACACTATCACACAACACACACAATTCCTCAGAAATCTTCAGACAGTTTTTACAAAGAGCTGAATGAAAAGGAAAAAAGTGGCACATTTCAGTTTGAGTGAGAAACTTCCGTTTGTCATGTCCAGACTCAGACAGTCCATGAATATATATATTAAAAAAAAAAAATGTTTTCTTTTGTGTATGTTCACATGCATCTCTTTCACATACAAAGCTGGTTGATTTCCTATGGTCGCTCAACAGAATACCGTTGTAATATATATTTAGCATATATATTCATATTGAGCAGCCACAAGCAAGCCACCAACTGTGTATGTGAAAGAGAGAGAAAGATAATCTATAACTGGGAGGCCAACATTTCACAAAAGCGTGTCACTGCAACCTGACAACATCAACACCTAGAATGTGTGAAGCTCAAGAGCTCCACTCACACAATGCCACCCATCTGTCCTTAATACATCATCTTTAAAAGGGTTGGTAGCAGGGAAAAATGTGTTTCATCAGCTTCACAGACAGCATTCAGCAAACAAGGGTCACCGTGCAAATAGAAACAGTACAGCAATTAAAGAAGAGACTGAACATGGGTAATTTGTCTCTCAGAGTTGTGACACTTCTCTGGGTAAACTTTGGGGCGTCTTTAAAAAGCTTTGTCTGAAAACTTGCTCGCCTTCCCAGCATACACGTGTAGCTTAGCGTCAGTCGTGGCAACAGAATTAATTAGATCACTTCTGTTGAGGAAGCATAGTCAAATATTAATCATAATCACACTCAAGTCAAAGTGCAAAGAGGTCTTTCTGCCTCATTGTCTCCATGAGTCTTAAAGCGCGGTGATATGAATATACATAACAATGGCCCTGCTTTGAATCATAACAAGTCTGTTAGCGGCATGCCCTAGGAAGCCTTCCTAAGAGCTCAGAGAGGGGCTTATTTGCATATATTCATATTTAATTTTTCATAGAGGAGACAGGAGCTTGATGTGGCCTAATGCAGCTTCTGACACTTTCGCAGCCCTGTAATTACGCCCCTGCCCCCCTTCCACCCCAACCTCCTCCTCATCCAGATTCTCCCCAATCAATTGCTTACGCAAATATATCCTCCAGTGGGCAGAGGGTCACCCGGAACGTCGTGCATACACAACAACTGTCTCATTTCAAAGTTTCATATCAGACATAAGAACTTTAACAAAAAGACACTTCCACTTTATGACATCAAATTTGAACTAATGTTTGAATTAAGAGAATGGATGACTGGTTGTTGCTAAGGTGTACTGAGCATTCCAGCTTGTGGTTGCTAGTGCGTTGAGAGTGTTTACTAAGGTATTCTGAGTGTTGCTGGTTGCTGAAGCATTGAAGATGGTTGCGCTAAGAGTTATGCTACAGTTCTGTGGACTATGTGTCAACATAAGCAGAACTGTATGTGGCTGCGAGGCGGTTGCTTATTGCACACTGTTGGCTATAAAACTTACAGTACTTTTCGGGACCAAAAGCAAATGCAATCACTGAGGGAAAACATGTAGCCATATTTTCTAAATTCAAATATATATTTTAATTGAAATCTAAGGTATAGTTTTATATTCTGCCAGGTGAAAGTGTGCAAATTAAAGTATCATACATGTCTGTAGTACATACAATGCAAAACGAGTTACAGTATAAAACAAAGTTGAATTTAAGGATTTGTTCAAATTGTATAGTAATAGTGATGTTGGTCTTAGCAAAGATAAACAGTGGATCAGCACTTAATCGCAGGCTAACAAAACCCCCCTATCAAAAGGAATGCTGGGTGTTCGTGTTTAGTCTCTCGAAGGAGAATGTTGTAGGCAGAGATTTTAAATATGACGAGAGAGAAAAAGAGAGAGATAGAGAGAGAGACAGAGAGAGAATACAATACCATCTGTTCAAAATCAATACAGGGGACTTGCATTGAAGCTGAAACTATGGGTCCATGTCTCACACTTGAGGCAGAGAGGTTAAGTGACAGCTGAGAGCAGACATGTGTATCCAGTGTGTGGCAACATTAATCCTTCAATTCACCCTCTGAGTATGTACACACAAACCCGTGCAGGGCTGTTTCTCACATGACGGGCTCTGAGTCACAGCTAGTGCCATCAGTTCAAACTGCTGTTATTTTCACCTGAGCGCCATAACTGTTTCTTGTTAAACAGAGCTGTTGAAGTTGGCCGAAAAATGAGGGAATTATGTTAAAAACAAGATGTACAGAATGCTAAAATACCATGCACTATTCTCCAAACCCATTTGACGTGATCATTTTTGCACGTTTACCCTGAATATTTTACACTGCATTTTTGCTACAAACAAATATTAAATAATCCTTGACTATTAAATTTAAAAGCACCTTCAGATTCACCCTAGCACCTATACCTTTTGTTTCCAAATTTCCATGACTTTTGCAGGGGCCATGATTACCAGTTGAGCATTTTTAGCAATCATTTTATAGAGACTGCACTCACAAAATGCAATTTCTAGCTGATTAAATAATTTAGTGAATAACTGCAGGCAAAGATAGCATTAACCACCAAATTTAATTTACATATGTGCATTTAGCAGACACTTGTATCCAAGGCAACTGACAACAGCATATATTTGATTAACTATATTAACCCAAGACCTTAGTGTTGCTAGTGGCATGTTCAACTGTTGGAGTAATAGAAAAGCTTTCTATAACAAGATTTTACATTTCCAAGATTTCCATGACTTTTCCAGGTCTCTGAATCCCCATTTTAAAATTCCCTGATACTTCCAGGCTATTTCCGAGTCATGCACCCATTGTCAACTAAACCAACAAGGCTTTGGAATAATACAGTGATTTTCTGCCCCCATTTCCAGGTTTTCCACTGACCGTGGGAACTCTACAACCCCCTTCTACGTCTCTCTACCTGTTCCGGCTTCCACTCAACCAAAAAGGCTGATGCCCCAAACAGATGCCAGCTAATGTGTTTGAGACAGGGGCCTCGTTCGCCACAGCAGATGGAGAGAGAGCAGCAGAGTTATCTTCTCTAGCCCCTAAAGGCAGCAAACCACTCTAATGGGGAAAATAAGGTTGTTTAATTGAAGTTTATTTTGCAGTGTGACTGGTTTTATTGAGTACCATTTTTCTTGTTAATGAGCCTGTAAAGTGAATGCTGATATCGTAAAGAGTGGCCTCACAGAGTTAAAGTTTCTGCTTTTAAAAGCTTCCGGACAGCAAAACACTCCGTACCTTTGTGTATTTCAGAGACGGTAATAGACAATTTTGCAAACATACACATGCGTTTCGTACTGGGATGTGACAATTATGATAACCAGTGCTGCGCACAGACTGATGGGAAACTAATGCCACACATTTCAGAGGCAAGCCGTGGGCACGACGCTGCCAAGGCATTACTAGAGACTAATGCGTCCCGCTACCAGTCTGGACATGCAGTAAAGTGAATGTCAAACCCGATTTTAATACACATTCCTCAGCTGATGCACACCACCTATTATAAACTAACAAATGTTCCTTTCCTTTTCCCCGGCACTCAACCATCCATGGTTATAAGCACAGGCAGAGCGTGACGGCTGTGAGCACAACTTTGCTTAAAACTGTCTGATGGATTCTGCATGCAAAACTGTAAAGAAAAGAAAAAAGTCTACAGGCTAAAAAACTCTATATTGTGAAGGTAGCCATATTTAGGCAATTGTTTCTTTCGGTTTTGTTGGCTGAAGCTTACACGTTTTGTGATATGTTACATTACGTGGCATCGCAGGGGTGTGGAATTTCAAGGTGGAACACAGCTGGTCCCTCATTTCACCTTTTGAAACCTTTTAAAAGACTTTCTCCAGAGAGCCTCAACCTGATAATGATTCCATTATGGGATTACAGTGCTATCAACTCTGAAAATGTGGCCTCCACCACAAAGACACTGTATCTGGTTTCATCTCCGACATCCAATAATCAGACTCTGACACAGGCCTTGAACTGTCAGTATCCATCACATCTAAATCTGCGGAATTGTAGTTATCAAACTGTCTTAATAAAAACTGCCAGACACACACAGAACAATGATAATATTATGCCAAAGTCTCATTACACAGAAAGAGATCATCCAGTCTAGAGTAAAAAAAAAAAAAACCTGCTTATTTCTTTAATTTGATCGCAAAATGTGTTTTTCCTTGTCTATCACTTAATACATCAAATACAAAAGTAATGTCAAACATGTATTATAAATATTGACAAATCTCACTTTGACTTCAATGAATGCATATAGGACTTTAGGATTGTTTCAAACAGATTTTCGGCTTCATCCACTGAATCTTAAACACAGTCGGACAAAATAAATTGGCTGTGTTGACAAAATAACTATAATTAGACCTATAATAACCCTATTAAATGATCTAGCCATGTAGCATGTTTTGGTGTTGCTAGATACTACACAAAATGAGGCAAAATATCAGAAAAACTTGTTAGATTTGACATTTTGTCAGAAACAAATTAAATTAATTCACATCTTTCATACTTTACAATAAAATATTAATTATGGTAGTAATATTAAAGGTAAATATGAATATAAACTTGCAGCATTTAAGATTTAAGTAATCTGTAAATGTCTCAACTCTGTCAAATAACTTATTTGGGATAATTTAGGGAAAGTAGGTTGTTGTTGTGACTACCTAAAATAAATATTTACATAAAAATAAGAAAACAAATATATATCATATATTAAGCCTCCCATTAATTTTAATATTAAGCTTTTTTGGGGGATTTTTTTTTTCTCTCAAGTAGGTCATACTACAGTAAGTAGAACCTACATCAAATATGGATACAATTTTGAGAGAGAAAAAAATAGAGGAAATATTTTTTTGTCTCAAGAATGATGGATTAAAAAATATATACAGTGGGCAGAACACGTATTTGATACACTGCCGATTATGCAGGTTTTCCTACTTACAAAGCATGTAGAGGTCTGTAATTTTTATCATAGGTACACTTCAACTGTGAGAGACGGAATCTAAAACAAAAATCCAGAAAATCACATTGTATGATTTTTAAATAATTAATTTGCATTTTATTGCATGACATAAGTATTTGATCACCTACCAACCAGTAAGAATTCCGGCTCTCACAGACCTGTTAGTTTTTCTTTAAGAAGCCCTCCTGTTCTCCACTCATTACCTGTATTAACTGCACCTGTTTGAACTTGTTACCTGTATAAAAGACACCTGTCCACACACTCAATCAAACAGACTCCAACCTCTCCACAATGGCCAAGACCAGAGAGCTGTGTAAGGACATCAGGGATAAAACAGTAGACCTGCACAAGGCTGGGATGGGTTACAGGACAATAGGCAAGCAGCTTGGTGAGAAGGCAACGAATGTTTGCGCAATTATTAGAAAATGGAAGAAGTTCAAGATGACGGTCCGTCTCCCTCGGTCTGGGGCACCATGCAAGATCTCACCTCGTGGGGAATCAATCATGAGGAAGGTGAGGGATCAGCCCAGAACTACATGGCAAGACCTGGTCAATGACCTGAAGAGAGCTGGGACCACAGTCTCAAAGAAAACCATTAGTAACACACTACGCCACCATGGATTCAAATCCTGCAGCGCACGCAAGGTCCCCCTGCTCAAGCCAGCGCATTTTCAGGCCCGTCTGAAGTTTGCCAATGACCATCTGGATGATCCAGAGGAGGAATAGGAGAGGTCATGTGGTCTGATAAGACAAAAATAGAGCTTTTTGGTCTAAACTCCACTCGCTGTGTTTGGAGGAAGAAGAAGGATGAGTACAACCCCAAGAACACCATCCCAACCGTGAAACATGGAGGTGGAAACATAATTCTTTGGGGATGCTTTTCTGCAAAGGGGACAGGACAATTGCACCATATTGAGGGGAGGATGGATGGGGCCATGTATTGCGAGATCTTGGCCAACAACCTCCTCCCCTTAGTAAGAGCATTGAAGATGGGTCGTGGCTGGGTCTTCCAACATGACAACAACCCCAAACACACAGCCAGGGCAACTAAGGACTGGCTCCGTAAGAAGCATCTCAATGTCCTGGAGTGGCCTAGCCAGTCTCCAGACCTGAACCCAATAGAAAATCTTTGGAGGGAGCTGAAAGTCCGTATTGCCCAGCGACAGCCCCGAAACCTGAAGGATCTGGAGAAGGTCTGTATGGAGGAGTGGGCCAAAATCCCTGCTGCAGTGTGTGCAAACCTGGTCAAGAACTACAGGAAACGTATGATCTCTGTAATTGCAAACAAAGGTTTCTGTACCAAATATTAAGTTCTGCTTTTCTGATGTATCAAATACTTATGTCATGCAATAAAATGCAAATTAATTATTTAAAAATCATACAATGTGATTTTCTGGATTTTTGTTTTAGATTCCGTCACTCACAGTTGAAGAGTACCTATGATAAAAATTACAGACTTCTACATGCTTTGTAAGTGGGAAAACCTGCAAAATTGGCAGTGTATCAAATACTTGTTCTCCCCACTGTATAAATAATAATTGTATTCATAAATGTATTTATATCACACCCTTAATTACAGAAAGTCATGCTGCATATTGAAACTTTGAAAATGAACAAACAAATAGGCAAAGTTTCAAAGCGTTTCATAAGGAGGGTTTTTTTTTTTTTATTTTTTTTTTTTTTTGACCTGTGAGAAGTGTATAGCTGATATATCATGTGGCTGAGTAGAGGAACAAGGTCACCCTCATCAAACAACACCAGCAGCTCTCATGACTGAGGCGTGCGCTCTGCACAGCTGCTGATTGCTTTTGCATTTTATCAGACACAAAGTAAACAGGTCCTTCATTTTCCCTCTTTCAAAATCTCTTTGCTGCTCTATTATATGAGATTATTGTTTTTTATTTTTATATTTTCTGTGTTGTCTGGTACTTCTTGATGCTCTAGACACACATCTTTGACCACTGCAATACATCTCGCTGACTTTTCAGTATCTTCAATGAGTTCAGCTGTGAAAAATGCTTAAGCACATGGATATGGTTTTAAGGGATGTTTAGTGTACTATGGTAATGGGATGGAATTTGAAAAGAATCAGTGTACTTTAATGGTATTGAACAGTCATAAAGTCAGCTCTTGGAACCAGCGCAGTACACAATGGGATAATTGGATTGTTTCATTGTATAATTCTTGTCAATAATTCTTAGTAGTATAAGCTGAGATAGTGGGATGTTGCTTGTAATTAGTATAAAAAAGCCTCCAGAGATTAAAATCAGACAAAAAAAATAAGAAAAGAAAAATATTCTCATTTAGAGGTGCTCTCCTTCTTCTGCAGAAATCTTTCTACAGCCCAGGAATAGCAGCAGCACTTACAGATGTGAGAAATAGTTTCTATCTCTCATTAATCTCTAACCTTGCTATTCACTTCCACACAATTCACAAAATATATGAAGCAAGCAAAAAAAAAATCCTTATTAAGAGATTTAACAATAGGCCAAAGAAAAGCCCCCTGAGCCCTGCAAGTCTTGGAGCATGGAGCACGACGGAACATGTATAACAATTATCGGAGTAGACCACAGATTATACTTTCCAATTGAAGCACAAAATAGGCTAAAACAAAATTTATCACAATGGTTATACCATGAAATGTGAACTGAATTCTTTGTGCAGAGATATAATGTAAATGATGAAGGTGAGGGGCTAGTATTTAGAGCATGAAATAACATTGAAAAATGATGTCTGGCTGATTAGTTTCCCCTCTTAAATCTACTTCCCGCCAAAATGTCCCCTCAAAATTTGGACTGATGATTCTGGACAAAGATGATTGGGAAAATGGGAGGGGAAACAGCTGGATTTTTCCATGGATATTTCTGGATGTAGTCCACAGGACCGAAATGTTCGTTAAGTCACCCAAAATCTGAAAAGTCATAATTTAATGTGTAATTCTAACAAAGAATGACTTTCTTTCCTCCTTGAAACACAAAAGGGGAAGTTAAGCAGAATTTCAGATGCTTTCCTTTCCACAAGTGACCAATGGATTCAAAGGCCTAAAAAATAACATAACACAACACAACAATATAATATAACATAATATAATATAATATGGCAAAGATGAATATTCTGCTATTTTATTTTCTGTTCCATGGGAGAAAGAAAACCATTTAGGTTTACCAAAACATAAGTGACCATTTTTCTTTGTAGGGTGATCTAACCCAAACCCTATCTAAATAGCCCTATACTAAAAGTGTTAACATGTGGAGCAGCATTTTAACAAACACCTTCAAAGTTCCAGTGTTGTAGAACTGGGCATATTCCTGAAGGTCTCTCTCTCTCTCCAATTACACATGGTACACATCCAGAAGACTGCATGAGTCCTTTACAAACAGCACGTTCAGAGGCTGCTTTGTCAACCAACCCTGCTGACCTCAGAGCCCCTAATGGCTACTGTTCTTCAGGGGCTGTGGGACTCAGCAATGGGCCTTTATCATCCTTCAAGTCTTGCCCACACCTGTTTAATCCAGCTCATTTCTCCCAGGAGCATCAACACAACCCTGTCTACCTCCTCCAATGGATGCAGCTGACCAGCTAAGCTCTGTGTTTTTCCAATGTTTACCCTTCTCTGGACATGAACCGCATCAGCGAGTAAGGAACGGTGGAAAGAGTGGCGAGAGTAAGCATCTTTGGGGAGATGGAGAGAGCAAGAGAGATGATTTATCTCTTCGGCTGTAGATGTGAACAGAGGAGGGAGCCAAGAAGGTTTCACCAGGGCCCATAAAACGCCTGGAGGGGTAATTTATGGGTCCGGTTGTGGCCGTGTTAACGCAGCGGGTCTGGTGGAGAGGATTCATCTCTATATATGGGACAGTCCTCTCCATGGAAACTAACCCCTTTCCCCATTCTCCTTCTTTCCTCCAATCTGTCATAAGCACAGGAGAACTCGACTCCATCGCCTGCCAGACAGCTAAACAAAATTAACAGAAAAGATGAAAGGGGCTAAACACTCATGAAAGTCCATCAATTAAACCCAAACAAATACTATAAAAAAGAGAGAAAAAAACGAAAGGAAGAGATGAACTAAAGGTACAATCTGAATCTGCTACTGTTGCTAGGGCTGTGCAGATCCATCTAGAACTATTGCTACATTTGATATTGATGTTGAATTGAATTGATGTAATCGATGTTCTATATAGGAAAATAAGGGACAGAATAAGGGACACTCAAAATATTTGTACTGTACCAAACAGTGCATGTCATTTCAGTATCTGCAGTTAAGTATGTGTACAAAAGGTATATAAAAGGTTCTCAGACAAACACATTTGGGTCATTCCGTGTGAAATCAAACAAATTTCAGAAACTTTCCCAGCTTTTTTATTTGTTGTTTTATTTGTTGTTTATAAAAGTTTAATTTGTTATTTTTTTATTATATATATTTTTTTTTTTGAAGAAGAATAAGAAGAAGAAAGACAAACATAAATGAAGAAAGCCAAACATTAAATGTGATGGATGTACTGTGTATTTACTGAGTAATCATTTGTTAACAAACAAGTATTCATTACTTCAGTGAGCTCATTGTTTCTGCCTTAAATGATTACATTGTTTAAATTAATACATTTTTAGCTAACTGTGAGTTTGTATTTGTACATTTCTGAAATAGATAACTTAGACAGTTACCTCTGATAACAGATCACTCTAAATAGTAATGTGGACATGCATTTTCTGTAAAGCTGCTTTAAAGCGCTATACAAATAAATGTGAATTGAATTGAATTAATTCAATATGTTGTAGAGGAGGGTTAGAATGACAGTTTTCACCTGAGATTTGGAGTCAGATTGCAAGCATCATTATTTTATTTTTACACAGAGTTTGGCAGGTCTATTAGTTAAATCTGTTGACTTTAGCAATCTTAGTTGCATTATATGACAATGGTGACAAATCAAAAATGGGAAAAAGCCCTTGTGTTTTTTGCCCAAAGTTTGCATTCCTGTAACTCATTTAATTGCTTTAAAAGATATCTTAATATCATTTAATTCTTAACAAACATTTCTTTTGGTTTCTTAATTTGTAAAGCCCAATATGGTTCATTTCCATAGATATAGGGATCTCAATGTGGCTCCATGAGTAAATTGGTATGATGTCTGAGTGCCATAAATAGTATTTTTCCAAAGTTTGTGTGCCTGTAACTCTAAAAGTATTAAAAATATAATCATATTATAATCATAATATATAAAATATCTCAATATCCTTCTATATTCTCATACTTAATAAACCTTTCTTTTGTAAAGGTCCTATATGGTTCAATCCCATAGATATAATATGGTTCCATGTTCAAACTGTTGAATTTTACACATTTTCTATATATAGTTACCAACGTATGTTAAATATCATCAACCTCTAAACAAAAGACAAACTTAAAAGTTTTTTACATGGCATAACATTTGAAAGCATAATAACTGAACGTCTTTGCAATTTGAGCCAATAAAAGCATTTTATAGTTTTTTTTTTATTTTTTTATTTGAACATTTAACTAAATGTTGTTGCAACCATGTATGAATAAATGAATATGCATATTTTTCAATTAAAGAGAGCTTAGAGGATTAGTATGGGCTGCTTTTGGAGCATGATACGTTATTGGTTATTTTGTGTTTCAAAAATAAGGTCCAAGAAAACGTTACAGGTAATATGTTTTTCTCTGTTTAATATCAACTTACAATAGAGAAAGATGACTTCAACCCCAAAATTCAACATACTGATACAAAATGATAACTGCAAATCCATGTTTCGCTTCCTGGAGTCCAGCTGTGAATTGCAGCGATCCATTTACTTTTCTTTTCTATAGCATTCAGCAGTCTATAAAAATGTACCTCAGATTTCTTTTCAAATCTATTTGCACCCGTTTTAGATGTGTTTTGTGTGTCTTCCGCGGCATTCACGCTGAAAACCAATGCTGTCTTTTATCCCTCTATTATTTTGATTTATATATATATATTTTTATATATATATATATATTTATATATATATATATTTATATATATATATATATATATATATATATATATATATATATATATGGGCCATTCTACAGAATTGGTGCAAAGTCAGAGTTGGAAACATCTTGAAATTTTTTTGTTTTTTCCCACAAATTTTGCATGTATGCAAATTGTATAATATCCAAGGTATGCTTTTCTAGTAATTGTGCAGTTAATTCTCATATTGTATTTTCAGAAAATGCTGGAATATTTTCCTTCTCCCCAAATTTGTCACTACCGAAACACAATATTAAATAATTTATTAAGAAGGCTTATAATGACCTATTAAGATTTTGTTTACATCTACCTTATAAATATATATTTTTTCTATTTTTAAAAAATATTTTTACTGGTTAAATCAATAAAGATTATAATTTTAATAATATTTTAAGTGTGATTTATGAGATTTGTTGTATTTTGAACCCAATCTTTCTTTGTAGAAGGCATAAAGTTTATCGTACTGATTTCAAAGTTAAGGATTCATTAGTATTAATATGCATTGAACCAAACACTATCATAACATCTTAATTGATAATTCAATATACTTTATTTTTGACAAAACATCCCATGTTACGGTAGTGACTGCACATTTTTGGTAGTGACAGTAATGTTTTGGTAGTGACCACAATAATTAGTTTGCCATGGCTGAATCAGACTGTCCACATTTTATGTTAATATAAATAAATAACTATGATGCACATATGCAGTCAGTACATATAGCAGACACACATCTGACAGTAAATATCTTATAAGAACACCTCGAGCTATTCTATACTTTGGTCTTGAGGTGCAAGTGAGAAGAGGTATGCTCATAGATTTTTCTTCCTAAAAAAACAACAACTTACAATGTAGACTCAGAACCACTTTGTTTTATTTTCACATTTTCAACATTTTGTTTATGAGTCATTCAGATAAATCTCCAGAACCACTGAACTCTGTGTGTGTGTGTGTGTGTGTGTGTGTGTGTGTGTTTACATAATACATTAATTTCAGAATAATTTTCCTCATTCAGATAAATCTCCAGAACCACTGAACTGTGTGTGTGTGTGTGTGTGTGTGTGTGTGTGTGTACTGGTGTCTGATCACCCTCACTGGAAGTGCTAGGTGGTGTGGAAGCCCTGCAAAATGTCTCCATCTCTTTTTGTCTTTTCACCATCATCCTGTGTCTTTTCTGTCTTTTCCTCCATGCTTTTCTGACATGTCTTTGCTCCCTGTCAGATAATTCACTGATACTCTTCAACTTTCCTTCTTCCCTTCGTTTCTTATTTCTTTCATTTTCTTTCCTTAAGTATTCCTCGTACTTCACTGGGTCTTCCCTCAACCTTTGTTTGTATTCTCTCTGTCTCTCTGTTGTAGTTTTTCTATTTTTTTTAGGCATGTTGGTGTTTTATGTCATTCTCCTTGCCAAGTTAATCATAGAAATTAACATTACTGACAACAACCTTACACCTAAGCTAGTATCATGGACTGCAACCTTAAGTAATTGTAACCTCATCACATTACAGAATTTTAACAGAATATTGCATACTAAAACACTACTAAAACATACTACAGTAGTAATTATTTGCATAACTGTACTAAAATGTAGTTTATTCCTCCAAATAAAGGATTATGTGTTCCCTTTTGTCACTACCAAAACAATGTCACAACCGAAACTTCAAGAAAATGTTTCGGTTGTGACTGTTTTGGTAGTGACAATTTTAGATAACTTTTGAGGCCAGCTCGAAGATGCTAATCAGCACATGGTTAGCCATCACTGGTCAGAACAGTTGAACACATATAACAACTAAATTTTATGGAATAACATCCCAAAAAAAATACTCAATAGCAGAAAAAATGAGTTTGGTAGTGACATTCCTTAAAGTTACACACAGATTTTTAGACTTTAGAACACATTTACCTCAAAATGATGGGATCAATCTACTCACCATATAGCACATGAGAGAGAGGGACACAGGAATATTTCCTGATCAAAAATGTAGGAGTGTGGTTAAAATCAGTCTCAGCCAATGGACTACAACATTCACTGTTTTGGTAGTGACATGAAAATGCGGGACATGTTTTTTTAGATAAAGTTTCATGATTTAAAAATAAAATATAAAATAAATATTTTTTTTAACTTCATTTTTTTAAAAAAAACAAAAATATTTTTTTTAAAACAAGAATGGAAAAATTTGCAAAAAATTATTCAATATCATTTTCACAAGTTGAAATTTAGGGGTTAGGGTTTGGGACAGCCACCTCCTAATTGAAAGTAGCCCATAAATTATGATTTTATATATATAAAGCTTACTGATATCTTAAATATTATTGTGGGTTTCAATAGATAATTGAAGGATCTTAGTAAACATCTAAGATTTTAATAATTAAATGCTTTTCAAATGTGTTTTTTGGATGAGGGACAGCAGTTTGCACCAATTCTGTAGAATGGCCCATATATATATATATATATATATATATATATATATATATATATACACAGTACTGTGCAAAAGTCTTAGGCATGTTAATATCCCCACCCCAAAAATGTCCCCAAAAATGGTTGTAAGTCAGTTATTTATATCTTTTGCTGTAGTGTGTCAGTAGGAACTATCAGTTTACATTTCCAAACATTCTTTTTGCCATTAATTGTAATAATCCAGTGAGATTTCTGTATGCACAAGGAGTCTGACAACAGCCGGTATGATCCGATCTCACCATCATCGAGTCCGTCTGTGATTACATGAAGAAACAGAAGAAACTGAGACAAACTAAATCCAGAAGAACTGCGGGAACGTCTCCGAGATGCTTGAAGAAACCTTCCTGCAAAGCTGCCTGAAAAACTATGCGCAAGTGTACCTGGACAAAAGCCGTTTTAAACGCAAAGGGTCGTTACACCATATTGATTTGAATTAGTTAATAGAAGTTAAATCATAAATAAATTCGATTTGTGATTTTATTTTTGAAAGCATTCTCACTTTACAGCATTTTAACACAAGTGCCAGTACTTTTCACAGTACTGTAGCTTTGCAGGAAGGTTTCTTCAAGCATCTCGGGGAGACGTTCCCGCAGTTCTTCTGGATTTAGTTTGTCTCAGTTTCTTCTGTTTCTTCATGTAATCACAGACGGACTCGATGATGGTGAGATCGGATCATACCGGCTGTTGTCAGACTCCTTGTGCATACAGAAATCTCACTGGATTATTACAATTAATGGCAAAAATAATGTTTGGAAATGTAAACTGATATTTCCTACTGATACACTACAGCAAAATATATAAATAACTGACTTACAACCATTTTTGGGGACATTTTTGGGGCGGGGATATTAACATGCCTAAGACTGTTGCACAGTACTGTGTATATATATATTATGAAATAAATGTTTTTCTCCAAAACACATTGACCGCAATTATTGATACCCCTAGATTTTTTTTGTATGAATAAAATATCTCTGAAATATATTCCCATTAATATTTACCTTTTTTTTTAGCACACCAGGGTGACTAGGAACATGAAATTGTCCAGATATGACTTCTTGTTTCACAGGAGTTTATATATGAGGAAACACAAAAGCCAAATTCCCTTAATCATCCATCACAATGAGTAAAACCAAAGGATATAGTTCTGATGTGCAGCAAAAGATTGTTGAGCATCACAAAATAGAAAGTGGCTGTAAGAAAATAGCTAAAGAATTGAAAATCCCCATTTTGACCATCAGGACAATAATTAAGAAGTTATAATCAACTAAAGATGTTACGAATCTGCCAGGAAGAGGACGTGTGTCTACTGTATATTGTATTGGACGGTGAGGATGAAAGTTTGAGTGGCCAAAGACTCTTCAATAATCACAGATGGAGAATTGCAGAGATTAGTTGAGTCTTGGGGTCAGAAAGAATATTTTTAAAAAAATCAAACAACCCCTACATCCCCACATGTTGTTTGGGAGGTTTTCAAGAAAAATGCTCCTCGCTCATCCAAAAACAAACTCCAGCATATTCAGCATATTTCTGTGGTCAGATGAAACTAAAAAAAAAGAGCTTTTTGCAGCAAACACGCTAGATAGGTTTGGTGACCACAAGGATAAAAAGTACCCCATGTGTACAATTTAATATACCATTGGATCTTTAATGTTGTGGGCATATTTTTCTGCTGGAGGTCGTGGACTTCTTATTCAGATACATGGCATCGTGGATTCTATCAAATATCAACAGATAAAAAATCTAAACCTGATGCCTTCTGCTAGAAATCTTATAATGGGCCGTGGTTGGATCTTCCATCAGGACAACGATCCAAAACAAACATCAAAATCAACACAAAAATGTGTTAGGGAGCACAAAATGAAGCTTCTGCCATGACCGTCCCAGTTCCCTGACCTGATGAGTGGAGTGAACTGAAGAGAAGAAGCACCAACATGAATCTGGGAATCTGAAGGATCTGGAGAGATTTGTATGGAGGAATGGTGTCTGATCTCAGGTGTTCTCCAAACTCATCAGGCATTATAGAAGAAGACTCAGAGCAGTTATCTTGGCAAAAGGAGATTGCAAAAGGGTATTTAATAAAAGGGTATCAATAATTGTGGCCAACGTGTTTTGGAGAAAAACATTTATTTCATAATGTGATTTACCCCCCACTTTCAATTCTTTTACTTCAATGAAAGGTTAGGATTTTGCCAATTTTTTGAATGAAAGATCAAAAGGATAAATTATGCAGATTTATTTTTTACAGCCATTTTTGACCATATTTACCAGGGGTATGATTAATTCTGAGCATGACTGTATATATATCCATAATGTTTTCTATATTATTTCATTGCAAGTTGTAAAACTTCAAAATGTTTTGACAGTAGTTCTATATACTTTTATTATGACTCTGAACAGAATTCTACAAGGACACCATATTTCTAGTCCTTGAAGTAATTCCCAGATTGTGCTCTCATGAATTACTGATTATATGTTGAATTAAAATAGAGAGTTTGCTAAAGAAAACACCCAGCTACTGTAATTTTTCCATACACATTATTGCCTGGCACTATGGTTGCATAACGAAAGGAATTTAGATACACCCATTTTCTTTCTGGCACACTCATTAGCGAGGGTATAATTAATATCAGACTGAACAGATTAACGTTTCCATACTCCACCTACACTCCTGAAAGTTTCATTAAACCTTAAAATGTCTCAGAGATTATAAACAGTCCCAGTTTTTTACCCTTTACACAATATTTAAAGCAACACCAAAGAACTTTGAAGAAATTTGTAGTTTCTTATGTCTCATTCGAACTACAGAAACACTACCCGATCTGGCAAACTTACATAGTGTGGTTATAGCAGATGTAGGGCTGCAAAGCGAATGCATAAGTGACTTTCACCCTATAACGACTTGATGAACCACTGAAGAGATTTTGGAAACATTATTTTAAGGCTTTAGTGTTGCTTTAACACACCATGAGTTTAACAGGCAAATAAGGTACCTAAATAAGCACTAACAATAGGCCATAAAATGTAACTTTGATGATGTAGCCAGCATCTAATAGCCCTGCTCACTTTCAAGCTAACCAAAAATAACGCATAAAAATCCAAGACAACACAACATATTAGCATAAGCAATCCATCCTATTTCGCAAAAGCAATATTAAGTGCAATATAATGGCAATAATTCATCAAATACATTTAATTCTGGATTGGGAAAGAGGAGACACAGTTCTCATTAACATTACAAAACTATGACATTGGAGGTTTCTTTTTCACAAAAATGGTAAACATAATTTTACTGCCAGTAAAACACATATAAACTAAGCTGCCAATTTTATAGGCTTCATCAAGACTACAACCACAACTTTAGTACCATTAATACAAGGAAACAGGCTCATTTGTGAAATAAGACAAACAAGACAACAAATGAAACTGAAGCGAGAGAGAGAGAGAGAGAGAAAGAGAGAGAGAGAGAGAGACAAAGAGAGAGAGAGAGAGAGAGAGAGAGAGAGAGAGAGAGAGAGAGAGAGAGAGAGAGAGAGAGAGAGAGAGAGAGAGTTGTTGATTAAGTTGATTAAGATGTTAGTGTGAGAGAACAGTGTCATGTGTCGATATTTAAGAGGAAGATGGCTATGGCTGGTGTGAGTGTTTGGAGATTTTACTAGTTGTGGCTGACATCCAGCCGATTCTTGGCTATGTTTGAGAGAAGTGTCTATTTAGCAGTAAAAGACAGTGTTGCATTCCCTGTGAGGTTACCACACTGTTATGGTGCTTGTATTTTCAGTAAAAAAAAAAAAAAAAAAAAAAAGACAAGAGGCCAGCCGGAAAGATGGGACAAGTGTTTTGTAGACCCTGGAGATAGAACAACACGGGAACACAGCAAATGTGACGACTTTGGTAGAATGATAGATGGATTTATATAGTGATGGATTAACGACAGAGATACAGGGATAGGTACGTAGATGGATAGATGGATAGATGGACAGACGGACGGACAATAAACTGTAAAGATTCAGCAAAAAGAGCAACTGAACAATACATGCCTGATTCTTAAAATGAATGAAGAGAGACAGATGGACAAACAAGGAACTAAACAAACAATATGTAAATGAGTGAACAACACAAAAATCAGTTATATTTAGGTGCAGACATTCATCATTGTCACCCGACACCGAACTACCCAGCACGCCCCAACATGTCCCATTTCTATCCCATCATCTTTGTCCTGTTGGTTGATAGGCCAACGCTTCCTCCGAGTTCATTTATAGCACATTCTGTCACTTTTGAGCTATTTACTTATGGAAATGTCCCCTGGATTAAGCCGCTCTCTGACTCGTTCCCTAGCTGACAAGTACCCTTCGAAAATAGACCCAGGCCTGCCTCATCTGCTTTGAATGGGATGTTATCGAGACTTGCGTGGATGGCGATTTGAATAGCAGGATAGGACTGTTGAACTTGTTTGAAGGTGACCTTCTTTCATACATGACACTTAACTTATTCTGTTAAAAGAATTGCTCTGCTCCATTATCAAGCAAGCTGCCTATGGAGGCATCACAGATGTGCTCTCGATGTGAAGACTGTTCTAAAAGGTAGGAGAGTTATTTATGCAGCAATCTAACATCCCTTCTTTAAGCCAAATTCTAGGGCAGAATCATTTGCTTAAAGGAGACAATCCCAGAATGATGAGCTCAGTGAGATAGAAAAATAAAAAAATAAAAGATTTCAAAATGAAAGACTAGGTGAAATATATGATGATTAATTAGTTTCATGATTTGCACAACTGTTTCCAACATTGATAATAATAATACATGTTTCTTGATCACCAAATCAGCATATTAGAATGATTCCTGAAGGATCATGTGACACTGAAGACTTGAGTAATGATGCTGAAAATGCAGCTTTACCAACACAGGAATAAAATGCATTTTAAAATATATTAAAATAGAAAACTGTTATTTTAAATCATCGTAATAATATTTCGCAAATTTACCGTATTTTTTATCAATGCAGTCTTGGTGAGCTTGGCGACCCCAAACTTTAGAATTGTAGTAATACACAGTGCTTTTGAAAAATAGTAAGTGTGCGCTCAGTTTTCCTTTAGAGTTTACTTGAACATATTTGTTTGAATTGAAATTTGCACAGAATAGTTTAAATGGCTACACATAAGGTCAGACTCCTGTTTGGAAGCAGAGTTGTGTACAGAAGCAGAAACCTAATTTGGACTCCCTCCCCTAATGTAATCTATAAGAAACATGGGGAAGCACTTATTTTAACGTTGTGTGTTTAGGATGGGAACGGGTATAATGCCTTCTCCAAACACAGGAAAAGAGGAAATGGAATAGCCCTTTAGAAAGCAGGTTTTACCCGAGCCATGCTGAGACCAGCAGTCGCCCGTGTGTTTACAGAGACGGTTCTCTAAAAGCTGTCCGACCCGTGTCTCATATAATTCTCTTCATGCATTCCTGTATAAGCACAGAATGCCAAACAGAGTAGGCCTATGTAAAGGTAAACCTAGACCTGGGAGAATGGGGAGACATTGACATCAGACTTCACATGAAGTAAAAATAACATTTTGAAGGATAACTGTTTAGAGAATGAGAAACCATTACTGAAAGGACAAGACGAGACGAGATCTTTTTAGATGAGTTCTCTGCAAAGTCATTCTTTAAATAAACAAATAAATAATACTAAAAAAAATAAAAATATGACTGGTGGAATTGCACAAGATATTAAAGCTAAAAGCCATAAATGCAGTTATTTTGTGTGGGAGGTTTTCATACTTGCACCTGAAAACCTGCTTTTGTGTTGCATTACTCAAATGAAGATGAATGAAAACAGAAAATTATTTTGATAATTTGTAAACTTAGGCAAGCATCTGGTAATTTTATCTTCTCTCTCATTCACTTACTGACATGATTAGCTAAACACGCTCTCGTCCTTTCCAAAAGTAATAAACTGGAGAAAGACTGAGCTGGGATGAGAAAATGAGGGGGGGAAAGGGAAAGAAGAGTGAAATAGTGAAAAACAGAGCAACAGGCCCACAGGGTTTTCGGATTGGCACCGAAATGTCTTTAGTAGTATGATTGACATAGCAGGCAGCTGTTTCCTCAGGGGCCGGGAGGCCCTCCACTGTTTGTAATGAAATGTTGAAATGTTTAGCAGCAGTCTCTGTTTATATGGGGCAATGCAACTGGATCAGCAAATCCTCTTGTCAATCAAAGCCCAATGGCTAGTAGTGAGACTCAAATTTTTTTATAAAAACAAGATTAATTACACGTGGTATAGAGTGCAAAAGTCTGAGACCTCTAGTTAAAGGATTTGTTTACTTAATTATCTTTTAATTTAATTATTGTATCCCAAAGGATTTAAACATTTTATTTATTATTTTTTTTACATGTAATTATTTTATTGTTTATTGACTATGATCTTATGAACATAACACATTAAAAACGAATTAATTCATTACAAAAATGATTTAATTGTGGACTTCAGCACTGTGTTTCTCTATGATCTTAGTAGCAAACTTGCTACTGCTAATAAAAGAAGCATTCTATCATTGTGTGCGAATGAACTGTTGTGGTGCAGAGCAGACAGCCTAATGGAGTGTTTACTCTGTCAATACATGCAGTTTGGAGTGTCATATCACAGTTTATGCCATTTGTTTGCCTTTGTGCATTGCGTCAGATCATCTCCCTGACGTGAGGCACTTAGGAGAGCCATCATCAATATTCCCTGAGTATCATAAGCATGACTATAATTACAGAACAAGAGGTAGTGAGGAGAGACAAAGAAGGGGGGGGGGTGGGGGTGGTTATGAAATGGCGCACCATGCATCTGACACAACAGAGACGAAGAATGAGCAGGACTGCTGAGCAGAGTTCACCGAGCTCCGCGCTGGATCTACCAACAGCAGAAGGAGGCTGTCACATCAGGTTAGCGCTGAATGTCTCTCCTCCACACAGGCCCCTGAGAGGCTGCGGAGCAGACCGGCCGAGCCCACGCACAAAACATTACCCATGGAGAAGCGAAGAGGCCCGAGCCCTGGGGCCAACTACCCACGACCCTGCCATCAAAGACGAGCTGTCAGCTTCAAAAACCATCAGCGCAGGAGATGTACGCTAAATAGATCAGGGCTAGGAATAGTAGGAAGACTGCTGCTGTCTGTTGAGGATACAAATTGACTGAGATGGTATAATGAGCTACTAACATTAAGAAAACTATAGAAAAGTCCAAAAGTTATGTTGAATTTAAAGCAGATATGAAAACATTCCTGATGGCCTCTATCAAACTGTCTCTACTTATAGTAAGCTTTCTTGACCCTAATTAAGAAACATAACATCCACATGATTTGCACAACCACATCAGTGTGGGTTTTACACCAAAGCAAGCAATACTCAATGGGGTTCTACTGTATGTAGAACCTTCGGGTTTTGGACTCAACTTTTAAGAACGCTTTATGCAAGAAAGGTTCTATATAAGGAGAAATGTCTTAAATCAGAGGTGTTCAACCCTGCTCCTAGGGACTCATTGTCCTGCAAAATTTATTTTCCAACCTGCTTCAATGTATTTTCAAGCTACCCTGAAGAGCTTGATGGACCCTTCTTCACAGACTGTGATTATGCATTTCTAGTTATCAACATATAAAATCTAGTAAAGTTTTTAATAAAGTTTATTTAATTTAACCGTTGCAGTAAATGACCAAAAAAAAGAAAAAAAAAAAGAATTATTGCTGCTGCAAGGGTGTTAATTAACAAAACGGGAGTGACAGCTAATTTGGCATCTTTCTCTCTCATCTAAATCTCTGTATTTTTCCCCCCTCTTTTTGGAAAGTTGTGGAAACATTTGCTTTTAGAGCAAATGCAAGTACAATAATTATATTTGCTGTTGTTTCCCATTCACCGCTGTAAAAGTTTACCCAACTATGACGACTGTGAATGTGAAATGGGTCAATTAGCTGGTTCACGTGTGTTTGATTTGGGTTGGATCTAAACTCAGTGGGTCCCTAGGAGCAGGGTTGAAGACCTCGGTCTTAAATGATTGCACAACACTTTCATGTTTAACTGTCATTTCAATTTTAATGATAAATTATGTTTACGAGCCATTTAATTCATAAAATTGTATAACAATAAAAACTAAATTAAATAATTAAAAATAAGTCCATAAAATGATCCCATGCTGGGAACCCCTAAAAGGATCTATACTGTATATGAATTGCCTGACAGAACATTTAATGGTCTATATAGAAGAATGAATGATGCAAGGGAAATTGTGAAACAGAGCAGAGGTTTCTTTTTCTTTTTTTGTTCTACTGAGCAGGCCTTCTTCTGTGGAACACAAAAGAAGATATCCTTTATTTTGAGGAACATATTTTCACTTTCATTGCATTTAAAACATTCTCCAAAATACCTTCTTTTATGTTTCACAGAAGAAAGTAAAACCAGGTTTGAACGACATGAGGGTGAGTAAATGCTCACAGAATTTGTTTTTTTTTTTTTTGGGGGGGGGTGGGGGGGGGGGTGGGGGGTGAACTGCTCCTAAGGTAACTGAACTGTATTAAATCTATACAGTACACAGATCATCCTGGATTTTAACACTTAAAATTTTAACACCTTTACAACTGTATTTTAACAACTTATACTCAAAAAACTGAAAAAGCTAACACTAAACATTAGGGGTGTGACGAGATCTCATGCCACCACACCTCGCAATATTAAAACGTGTTGAGTTTGTGGCAAAAACTTTAAACAGTGCTTACATTATATTGTTTTCTCTTTTACTGCATATTCATTCTCAAAGTAGAACTGAAGTGACAATCATTACAAGATGATTAGTGCAGAAGAAAATGATCAGTAGTCCATGAGTATATATTTAGGCATAATAATAGATTCACAACTTACATTTAAAAAAAACATAAAAAAAAAAAAAAAAAAAAAAAAAACTTTAATTTAATGTGGTAAATTTTAGACATAATTTAACCACTGAGGCCTCAAAGTTATACATTAATGTCATGATCTTCTCACATATGAATCACTGCCTTACTAGCTGGACACAGACAGGTGGGACTACAATACAATCAATAGAAAGACTCTATACTCAGGCTTTGAAAATATTGGATAAAAGGTCTATTTTATATCATCATTGTAAAAAAAATATGTAAAAGCATTTTTTTTTTTTTACGGGGGAAATATGATTAAATTACAGTTATTTTACTTGTGAATAAAATGTTGCATGGTATGACCCCACCTTAATGAGTTTATTAGACAAAATCATAACTCATCTACTAGAGCCATGCACTAAAGGGGATTGTACAATAACACATAGAAGAAGTGCTTTGTCAGAGTTTTCTTATAGAGCTGCACATACCTGGAATTATTGTTGTCATAATACTGGAATTTCTGACTTTGATAAGATGCCTTGAAAAATATCGATATTCGAACACCATTTTTGATACTATGGGGAAAACTGCCATACAGATATTTTTATTATTATCTGATAATTTGGACAATTTTGCTGCAATAGCTTTCACACAGCACAGGGAGGCTTTATTCAAAACTAAACAAAAAAAAAACAAAAAAAAAAAATAAATAAAAAAAGGCCAAGTAAACAGTCAGTAATTAAATAAGAACAAATAAACAAATTACAAACGATAGCACAAATAAATAGATCAGAAAAAAAATTAAAAAAAATAATTAAATGCAAAAAAAAATATAACACTGGATAGTCCTCATTGTAAAAAAAAAAAAAAATACAGATTACTGCTTACAATTAAAGTTACAAGAGCAGCGAGTCATTTTCCTTGTCTTTTGTTTTTTGATTAACATGACTGACAGCGGCTGCTGTCACTTTGAGAGCTTATGCACGGATCCAATAGTGTTACACAATATGCGTTTTCTCTCAACTATTTCCATTCCACAACTGACTGTGTTTACCTGAATACTAATGTTGTGTGTATTTGTCCGTTTAGGCACAATACTGCAAGGAAAAATTGTACAAAAAAATTATCTTGAGCTGTTTGAGGAGCGGCTTTATGTGTGTGCCACCTATATAGATCAGTGGTGTGCAGTGGACTGCAAAAAAGGAGTAGCCTATTGGAACAGTTTCAGATATTTCAGTATCGATTCACATCAAATATCGATATTTTTGACAACACGACCTGGAATACTATACCTGCAGAATTAAGAAATATTACATTTTTCTGCATTGATAAAACAGTGGTTATTGGATAATCAAACATGTCTTCATAATTTGGAGCAGTGGCTTGTGTCTGTCTCATATTTAAAGTCATTTTGTATTTGTATTAATATGCTCTGGTTATGGCTATGTTTGCTGGAATGTGTCTTTGCATGATTTTTCATGTTTTATGTAATTATGGTCTTTTATTTACCATCAACCTGCCAGAGACTACAGATGAAAATTATGAAAATCTGGCACATTTACATGATGGACTTGAGTGCTCATGTTAATTAATGTGCATTGTCCCTGTTAAAATAAAGAGTTTAGAATTAGTGTAGGGCATTCACTCCTTAATTAAATTCAGGTTAAATTAAATACCGGAAGTGGAGGATTCCATGGACGAGAACCAATGAACCGCATAATTAGATTGTTTTCTATAGCTGCACGGTATATTAAAACAATTAAAAAATCTTAATATAGCATAGCAGTATGTTTCTAAATATGCAAACTGTTGTTTAGCGTGATTTCAAAATAAAAGTTTAACCCCTCGTTTTGAGTTTGCATGTTTTGATGTCCAAGAAATTAGAGGCTGTAGCATTTCTGTTGTAAAGAAGTGGCTAAGATTAAGTGAACTCTTGAATTAACTACTTTTGACCAATTACTCGATTACCAAAATAACCGTTAGTGACAGCCCTAAATTAGTTTAATTATAAGTAGAAATGCACCTGCATTGTTTTGCATTTTGTGAATTTCAGTCGAATAAAAGACTGTTTTTCCAGTCATATTTTATCACTGAATATTTCTAAAATATAGTGTTTCTTAAAAATATTGTCTCATCTCTTTTTTTCATGGACCCAATATCGTGTATCCTCGTGTGAGCTGTGTATCGTCACACCCCTACTAAACATTATATATTGCATTTGATTTTTTTTTTTTTTTTAGTGCCCCTATTATGCCATTTTAAAGGTTTCTAACTCTGTTTTGGAGATCTCCTACAACAGGTTTACATGCATCAAATGTCAAAAAACACTTTCATTTTCTCATAATATACATTGCACATCACCACATTTTTCAATGATTCTCAAACATCTCGACGGATAAATCCCTCCTTTCCAAGAGTCTACTCTGCACTGATTGGCCAGGTGACCCGGTCTGTTGTGATTGGTCTACCGCTTACAGCGCATGTCGGAAGCTAAACATCCATTACCATAACTGAACTTCAGCTCTGTTCCTAAAGCTTACTAAAGCTCAGCCATCGTACACACTGTAAAGACCATATCAATTTTTTTTTACCATATCAATATGAGCGCGAGTCTGATGATGAAACATTGGAAGAACTAGTTATTCAACGTTTCTCAGTGATACTCATTTTGAGGTACATTATGAGATGTTGCAACTGTAATTCCTCACCATTAGCATCAGCAACAAGTGTATGTCCATCAACAAACCGATGTGTATATTTCTAATTTATTCCGGTG
Source organism: Squalius cephalus (assembly GCF_949319135.1). Lineage (NCBI taxonomy): Eukaryota > Metazoa > Chordata > Actinopteri > Cypriniformes > Leuciscidae > Squalius > Squalius cephalus. Next base: position 17,191,977 of record NC_137142.1, read on the forward strand.
CACATGTGGGAACTGTATCAATGCATGTGTTAGCTGAGCACTAATGGAAATGACTGATGTAACATTAAAGTTTGTAAAACAAATCTTTACTCAAAGTAGTAAGAATGACAGAAAATCTGCATTAATAGACACAGTTAACAGCTGCTTAGCAGAAGCATTTCAGTATAAGACAGTAATGATGTAAGTTAGCCGGAAACTCACAAAACTATGTATTTTGAACACCCGGTTGAAAATATATTGATCAATAATTATTCATACATACAGATTGTGATTCTGAGGAGCAAGCTGGTCCAAATAAACTGGGTACTGACCCATCTTTCCAGAGCAAGTGTTTTGCGAATCCCGCATTGAACTCCAAGATTTGAGAAGCAGACGTCAGTAAAATTATGTGTTTGAGGGCGGTTCAAGTGGTTCCCAGACAGAAAGTACAACATAGGCGGAAATTATGCAAATGCATTTTCTAGTGACGTAGAACCGTCACGCAGTGGGATTCGAATTACAAACGACTTGTATATGCGGTTCAGAGTTGATTCTTTCTTTTGGGAGACAATAACTTCATTTATCGTGCACTTTCGACTTTACAACTTTGCAGAACTTTTACATTCGCAAACAGCTGTATTAAACACCGCATGAAAGGGAATATTTGAAAAACCATAATTGGGCCACTTTAAAAACAAAACAAAATACTCACTATGCCTTTAAAAAAATGCCTAAAATACAAAGCTCTTAAAAGTCTTTCACGTTGAAATATTTGTACAATCACAATTTTCAAGTGTTATAATTTGCTAAGGTAGAAGATAAACAAATGACACTAGTATGATATTATAATGTACCTCTTATTGTTATTATTGTATTTTTTATTTATTTTATGAAAGATGCAAAGAAGCTGTATGCCACTGAGTCAAAACCAATGTGATTATATTTCAAGTGCATTTTAGAACTTAACTTTGTCTTATTATACACATAACCAGATGCAGACAACCAATGACTGAAGCATTTTGTTTACAAAGGTTCACTTAAATCTGGCATACATGTTATAAACAAACAAAGTGTTTTGCTTATTTTCCTAAAAAGAAGCTGAGTGAAGTTGGCAACCAACCCCTAAGTAGTAAGTAGTTTACACTTTAGTCACCTAACGTAATAAACTATACTCTTAATAAATCTGAGTTTGTCCTAACCACATGTGAAAACAAGCAACAAAGCATTATATAAATTATCTGGGTCTCTTTCTAAATCTTTAACAACTTTATCCGATAACAACCTTAAATTTCATGCAGAACTTCCATTGATTTGTTCCATTGTTCCATTTAAAGTGAGCTTCTCTTAAATGAACCAGATTTTGTTGTATGCCAAGTATTCTCATACAACAAGCTCTGCTGTTGACACCAAATGATCAAGAAAGGCAAAAAAAGAAACCCAAAAAAGCTATACGGGGCAGTCTGTCTGAGCTCTGGAGCACTTACAGGCACTTAAAACAGATCAACAGCACTGAAGGCAAAGCTCCATCCTGGCACTCTTCCCCTCTTTAAACTCAGACCTATGAGGCTGTGGGAGCCGTTAAATATATTCACTACAAATAAAAGGGTAACAGCAATATGCCCTTATTACAAATAGCATGTTTTCACAAGCTTAAAAAATAAGAGTTCATAAATAAACTAATGAATGAAAGAATTAATTGAATGGGTATATAAAAAAAAACTTACTTTTATTACTTTTAATCTTTCAGACATGGTTTAATTCAAGGTCAGGCCAGTAAACACCCTCTTTGCTGAGGCAATATGAAATCCACCTATTGTGTTTCTGTGTGTTAACTGCAGGACTGGGATCAGGATTGAAGCTCTTGCGCCGCTGGAGATATTTCTAGTCTAAACACGTTTGGAGTGATGCAACTGCAAGACATAACGTGAGGAAAGTGGCAAGGTTGTTTGTTTGCATCCAAAAGCTTTATAGAGTAAGCAAGTAATGGGGAGGTCTTGGTTACTTTTATCTGAGTTCGGGAACGAGAGCATGAGCATAGCTGAGGGTTATCATGAAAACTATTGCATTAAATCTGTCAAGAGCCTAAAGGAACCTCAAGAAAAACACAGCCACACCCAGTCACCACTAACTACAGGCATGGGCCACCTAATGAGGAGTCTGGCAAAGTGTGGCAGGCAAATTGCAGATCTCCACAAATTTATGAACATATGCATGTGTATTTACTGCTGCAATTTTTTCTGCAAAGCCCCCCTCCCTCCCTCCTCTCTCTCTATATAATATAGTATATAAGAGCAGGGGTGTCAACCCCATTTTAGGTCCTAAACTGAACTTAGTCAGTTGGTATCATGATTTTAGATATATGGAACTTGCTATGGCTATTAGATTACATTTACATACAAAATTACACAATGTAGTATATTAACTTTTTGTTAATATTAAGTATATTAAGTATATTAAGTGGTAGTTGCTTAGACTTTCAAAGGAGGGACAGAAATCTCTCAGATTTCATTCAAATGTCTTCATTTGTGTTTTGAAGATGAACAAAAGTCTTACGGCTATGGAACGACATGAGGGTGAGTAAATGATGACTGAATTTCCATTATTTGGTGAAAAAGGCCTGATTCTCAGTCAAACTTAAATACATTTTAACAGCTAAAATTTTTCTTTGAACCTTCTAAAAAAATTGGATTGGACTGGATTAGACTCCTCCACAGGTTGTATTCGACCCGCAGGCTGTGTTTTTGATACCCCTGGTATAGAGAAACGAGGGGAAAAAAAGAAGGAAAATAAGCTACATTGTTGGTTATCACATTAGTTTGCTTCACAGCCCAAGGAAAAGCCCTCATGGCAGAGACAATGGAAGAACACGCTGTTCTGGGTCATCTGAAATTGTGCTCTCAGCTTTATAGCTCTTGTCTGTATCTCCAACTAGCTTCTGAACATCACTTCAGAGAATGTCTTTTGGATAACTGACACTAAAGCCACTCCAGAAGATGTTATGGCCCTGGATTGTTCTTAAACTTGGGTCTATGTGCTAAGGATGTTCTAATCTTGAGAACCTGGATGAAAACACCTTGTGACAAATGAAGAGATTAACAATAATTTTGCATTATATTGAAGTAGATGTTTTAGCTCAGAACAAAAATATAGGCATGCGTTTGGTGCTTTCAAAATAATGTTTACAAGAGATGAATTTTATATCATTAAACTAATACAAAAATTGTCATAGTAATTACTATGATAATCAAAATGACCTTAATTTCTATTCTGATTACATGCCGTCAGAAATTTTAAAGCAAAAAGCACCTAATCCATCTAATCCATCATTTCTGTTTGTTATGAAAATGTATGACAAAAGGTGCTTTGGATCTACCGTTGTAATCCATGCGGCTGCGAGCTGTGAGCTGTGTTTCAAAAACAACCGAAACTAATGCATACAGCGGACGGCTTTTGCGAAAATGATAAAAAGCCAAACTCAAATGAAATAAATTAAAACAAATAAATAAATAAAGTCCCAATCAGTAGAAAGCTTATGAGCAGAGGAGAATGAATAAAGGCATGGGGCTCACAGTAAGCGGGTGCTTTCACAAGGACAAATTTACATTTATAAAGGGATTCTCAACAGGAGCGCACACACATTGAGGTGCTTGCAAGCTATTTGCTTCCGTCTGATTAATAAAATGAAGTCTATTTTCCAGCTTCTTTAACAAGCGCCACATCTAAAGTGGAATGAAAGAGAAATGAAACCCATTACAAATTCATAATGCAAAACTATAATCACAGTGAATGTGAGTCATAGTACCAGGAACCGTAACTTCAAAAGTAAGAAGAAAAAAAGACAATATTTATGGAATGAACCACCCTCTAATTGCAATTAAGCATAAATGTGGCAATTATTTAAGGTAAACACAACTTCACATAAAATACTGAAATAAGGTGATATTTTTGTTCCTAGAAAGTAATAATGAATAAAAGCTATTATGAAATGAGCATTTAAAGAGACTAAGTGGCGCATAAATTTCTCTCTTAATGGTATCATGCACAGGGAAAAATTAGTAAACAGTTGACAGAATTGCAACAAGTGAAAGAAAGAAAGAAAGAAAGAAAGAAAGAAAGAAAGAAAGAAAGAAAGAAAGAAAGAAAGAAAGAAAGAAAGAAAGAAAGAAAGAAAGAAAGAAAGAAAGAAAGAAAGAAAGAAAGAAAGAAAGAAAGAAACCTCTTGCAGTCCTGGCTCATAAAAAAAAAAAACTTTTTCACAACTTTGGCATTTGGCATTATTAAATCATTATTAATATACAATTAATAAATATATTTAAATAAGCAAAACTGTGACAGAACTTGACTGTCTAAAAAAAAAAAAAAAAAAAAACCTTGCACACAAGCAAATCCTTGGTTCCATTCTGAATGGCACGGGGCCCCAGTTTGAATAAGAATGACACCTCTGGTTGCAATCTATGTGAAGTTGTCCTGAGGGATGATAGATAATAAAAATCATAATAAAAACAGAAAGAAAGAAAACAAAACAAACAAAGCTGGGCTTGTTTCATCAGAAAAAAATAGGGGGAAATGGAAAGATTAAAGCCATCACCTATAGCATGTGCCTTGCATATGAATAACACTGGGAACCAGATGAAAAAGCAAGCCCCACCAGGGAAAAAAAAAAATATCCCTGGGATTCCAAACTTCCCACAAAACATCCCTAATTAGTGACAAGCCTGCAACCCATGAGCCTAAAGGGATATTTGTGTTTGATTATTTTGGCATGATATGACAACAAATGGCGATGGAAGGGAGGACAGGAGAGGAGAGACAGGAAAGACAGAGTTGAAAACAAGGCCGTCGGGGCGGCGCAGAGCAGCTTTAGGCTCTCTTCCAAAAGTCATTCTCTCTCCTGCAGATTTACACCCTGCAGAGAAGCACAAGGCCAGAGCAGTCGAACACCTATCTGCACAGCAAATAAACATGGCATGACTGATTTAGCAGTTTGACTGGATCCATCACACCTCTTTTTCTTCCCCTGGCTCTAATATTCCCCACGGTCACAAGCAGCAGAACCGATGATATATTTCTCCCGTCTACCTCTCAGAGACTCAGAGTGATTTAAGATCATTAAACGCTTCCTTTCCTATTCTTCTGTTTTTCCTGGTTCTATTCCCCTTTGCAAGTTGTTGTAAAGTTGTGCCGGATCCAAGTGGAGAGAACCGGTACGTTGATATGAAGAATATGGCAATCATTTTTCCTGATTAAAACTCTAATGGATTTTGCTCAGTAGAGGCTAGGTGAGAGCTTTTTAATGCATTGCAGGTGTGATAAGGGAATCACAAAAGCACTGCTGTATCATAGAGTGCTAAACTGGATACATTTACATGCAAGCATTTGGCATGCACTTCTATCCAAAGCTATTTTTAGTAAGTGCGTTCACTAGGACTAAACCATGGAATTAGCGTTGCTAGCGCCATGCTTTATCATGAAATATTAGCTGACTAATTATCTCTGATTATGTTAGTCTTATTTAAATGGATAAACTGAGTCAATTATGATAGCTTGTCCCAGATAACAAACCCAGATAACTGACTAATTTTTGCTTGTTTAACTGGGCAATATGAAGTTGGTGTTGGACTTTATACTGACAACTACTGGCATGGATGCAGAATTACACATAAATGCAGTAACTGATGCCCTATTCATGAGTGTTTCTGTCATCCATGATTAATGTTGTTCTGCAACCGAAAAGGTTTGATAATAGAGGGGCTATCATGTAGCCAGGCCTTCAGACTGATGGCAGAAGGTCTGGACTGCAACACAGTTTTTATTGGTCAAGGACCGCCCAAGAGAACGTCTGACCGACATGTAAAGCAACCAATCACAGTTTTGTTCCACTTCATGTTAAAGTCAGTGTCCCAACAATAACAGACTGACGTGCATCTAATACATTATTCATTTAACAATGTTGTGCAAGTTTACACTGCAACAATGGAGCCACGAACTTCACATACTTTTGAAAATCTGGCATTCAGTTGATCCTGATAAGTGCTCATTTTCACAGTTGTTTTGACAGCTTTCTACCGCCATGAGGATGTTTAGCATCACGACAGCTTTGTTTCCAGGTGGACTGTTAAACGGTCCCAGACACATACATCTCCCGGAAATCCTGTAGAATTCAACCAATCAGATGATGACTTTGAAACTCCCGAAGTGTTTCCCATTTTGTGTGCCTTATGCATCAGACATTCAGCCAATGGTCCGTGGGTAACACACATACAAGCACAGCTCCTATTCACGTCACTGGAAAATTCCAAAAGCGGCAATTTTGTTTCCATAATATATTTCACAACAGTAATGTTTTAGCTCAAATCATGCCATTTTCAAGATGGCAACTCTTTCAAAACGGCAGTTGGCACTTTCATCGGAAGGGAAGACTTCCATTTCAGTGTTAAGTTATTATAAGAGATATGCAACGATAATGCATACTGCTATATACTGTACATTTGTGGATGTGCTAAAATCAAAAACAAAAAAGTATATTATCTTGAACCTAGTTCACTGTACTTAACATGTGGCTTTTTGGCAGTCACGCTAGTGACACCAAAGACAAAGTTCTCAACGCGGTAAACCACCAGGCCATGACAGTCCATTGGAGACGTTGTGTTTTTTTCCCAGGGACTGGCTGCCAAACAGTCAGTGTGCTCTGGCCCAGTGCCGCACATAGGAAAAACTCTAAAGCGCCACTTTCTTTGCTCATCCCATCTGTTGGTTTTGGCTCTAGCATCACAAGCAGCCAAACAGATCTAAAGTCAGCCTCAGCAAACAAGACAGTAAGCCTGCCAACCCTGTTCCTCACATCAGCGTTCTTACATCGGCCACTGTTTCTAACCCTGAATAAATAAAAAAAAGACTTTAAAAGAAGGGCTGCATAATGCACGTTATTCTGTGTATTCATATATGACTCTAGAGAACACTCTTTTGAAAAGATGGATTTAAGGCAAGCAAATTCCAGAGAATATATACCCACTATATGTGAATTGAATCACAAATGGTATTTAAACTGCAAAAAAAGTGCATACAACAAAATATAAACAATATTATACAGTACAATATATAGTTATAGGGGTCAGTTAGAATCAGCAAGGATGCATTACACATATATATATATATATATATATATATACACACACACACACACACACACACACACATACATATATATATATATATATATATATATATATATATATATATATATATATATATATATATATATATATATATATATACACACATACACACACACACACACACACACACACACACACACACACACACACACACACACACACACACACACACACACACACACACACACACACACACATACAATGTGCTAATGCTGCTTTGAATAAATTCATTGAGAGATTATGAAGTCGATATGGATTTTTGAAATCTGTAATAATAAGAACTACCCACAGTATCTGTGTTTTTGCTGCTAATTAAGTCAAGTTGTTGTTTCTAATTAACTACAAAGAGAGACACATAAAGCCGTACACAGTGACTCTGCAACATTATGCACTGAAGAAGTCAACACTCTCCTCAATAGTGCAAATTCAAATCACACAAAGCTGCATTAATGAATCTAAAGGGGGCAAATTTCTCAGTATCGTGGATTCACTTATCACGTCTATAACAATACCATACTGTGACAATCTGCAGCGCTATTGTATCTTATTCAGAGGCACAGGGGCCCAAAGAACCATGCAGATATTCATTAGATGCTCTGCCCTGAGATACAAAGATTTCTAATTATTCACTGTCAACAGTGGACCCCCCGGGCTCCCCTCTACATTGCTGTATCGAGCAGTCAAAGTCAAATGAACACAAACAATGAAATTAAAGCGCTGGTCATGAGACAAATGATTGTTTTTAGTCAACCGCATGCACAACAGTCGTGAACAATGAGAGCAGGGCGTAACAGGCTAATTTAATTAGCCAATGCCAGTGAGGCGGAATTGCTCTGAGGGAATAAGTACAAATTTGGGCTGCCAAGAAGCTCTATTTGCTCAGTTTGAACTTGGCAAAAGTTCTATATTGATTTTAATAAACTGAAGGAAAAAAAAAAACAGGCCGAAGTGATTACCGAATGACTGACAAATCGCAAGAGTTACGTAGAGCTGTGCCAGCTACTAAGTGGTAAACAAACAGACTAGAAAAAATAAATAATAAATTAAGCAAATAGCCAAGCATCACCACAAGCTAAAACGCGCTGGCACAGGAAACGGCGCCTTGTTGCTCTAATCCGTCGCAGATGACACGTGTTTTCGCTACCGCAAGGGGCCTCTTATGAAAACACAGATGAGTTTTAGTAGCACATGCCCCAAACCACAGCAGGCGGCGGGGAACCATCACACACACGACAATCAGATCAGATCAAATCAGATCGGACACGGGCAGAAGCAATATAGGTGTGACTTACCTTTGAGATGATGTTCAACAGAGTGAGGTAGATCCATCAGGCCCAGGCAGGCAGAACATGAGGGAGAACAAAATGAGAAGAAAATGTGGTTAGCAATACTGAAGGCAGAAATGACAAGTTTGTTTTCATCGTGCTGTTGACGTGACATTTCTCTCCATTTTTTTGTAACCTGCGGAGCGGCGACAGCAAAAAAAAAAAAAAAAAAACCTAACATGCGCAAATTGACAGTTGAGATATTTGCGTTAGCGAGGGGGATTTTTCTTCTTAAACATTTGGATGTTCATCATTATAACTCGAGTAGATCAATTTCAACAGTAGGCTGACTGCCCAGGGCCCCTCTGAAGCGACGGAGGGAGAGAAAAAAACAAGCAAACCAGTTGACCAAAGTGATATTTTGGCAACCCATTTCGATTGCGCACTCCTCTGGTGATATGTTACCTGCCACTGCTGTGCTATAGCATGTCTTTAATGTTTACTCTGATTTATTGAGCTGTATTAGTGTTTTGACATATTGACTAGCTTGGCTCACAGATACTAGTTCAAACAGTTACAGACCATCAACAGCACTGGAGCAGAAGCTTAATCACACGATACTCAACAACTGACAGCCTGAGAGTTGCCATAGCAGCTGGCTCACACTGCGACAGTGCCGGGAACGGGCCGAGGGATGTTGTCGAAGGGTGATTGGAGAGAGAGAGAGAGAGAGAGAGATAGAGATAGAGATAGAGAGAGAGAGAGAGAGAGAGAGAGAGAGAGATAGAGAGAGAGAGAGAGAGAGAGAGAGAGAGAGAGAGAGAGAGAGAGAGATATGAGTCAAAAACCCAATGGATGAGGTTGTAGACCATCAACATTCCTGCCACATTTTTCTACATCCCTGACAATTGACAACAGATGCTGCAGGCAGCGAAAATGCAATCCCAAAATTGGGAGCCCATCTGACTGAGTGCAACGTCTGGCCGTCGCTACGCAGTCCATAAAGAGCCAGCCAGATAAGCATTTAACAGGACGCAGATGGAGGAATAATATGCAGTTTTGCTCTTAATTTCCAACCGTTTCCTGCTGCTTTTTTGGTCTGGCATAAGAGCTGCTTTTCCTTTCCCTCTTGATTCACTCTTGAAAATCCATCCAAATGAAAAAAGGGCCAATTAACTTAACCCACATCATTTCTTTCAAGGGCAATGATAGTTTTCTGTGTTAAAGCATCTTTTTATTTTATTTTTTTACTGAACTGAGCAAAGGCATCTGGTCATTGCAAGCAATGTTTATAAGCCATTCATTTTGACGACTGGCTTAAAGTTCAATTGATATCTGTCATTGTTTTAGAGCTGTCAAAGTGCGAGTCCCTAATAAAAGGCATGTACGAGCCATCTATATTTCTAACAGCACACAAATTGAGAAGTTTAATACAGAATAACATGACAAAAATATAAGACAAAAGAGTCAAATGATGCTTGCCAAATACAGCTATATAAATAGTTCTGTAGACACACTAGACGTTTTTCTGTAGAAAACACATGCAGGAGCAGGCATGGATGCTCATTTTCTGGCAAAATAAACGTGTCTGACAAAAACACAATCTGTAGTGTCTGACAATTTACAAGCATCACACACACACACACACACACACACACACACACACACACACACACACACCTGTATCTCTCTCCACACTCTGCCTGGGTTCAGAGAACCCTTCACTCCTGGACAAACGCACAATACAGAAGACAGCTATTTCCCAGTCTCTTATTCCCCCGAGACAGGAAGTGACATCAGAGACACGTTCTGTGATCTCTGTCTGCAGGCAGGGTCACAGAGAGAATAGAATGATAGAAAGAATGACAGACAGATAGAACAATAGATAAAATGATAGACAGAATGATAGACAGACAGATAGATAGGATAGATCAAATGACATATCAATAAAATGATACAGAACAACAAACAGGCAGGAATAAGGACGTAAGGATGTCAGGATGGATAGATGGACATAGATAGATATCATGTCTCTCTCATCAAATGTGTTTCTGGCCGTGGTTTTGAGGTGGAGAGTGTGCAGATGTCCATGTGCAGTGAGTTCATTATTACAGCACTTACTCTAACAGCTTCTGAACTGTGACCAGTGCCTAGTCATTAAACATCCCATCTCACACCATCTGCCTGGACAAACCAGCAAATAGCCAAACACACCAGCCAAATATCCCTCCAAGTTTTGGCTTGTTTTTGAGGGTGAATTATATCTACAGAACTGTTACGTCAAAACAGATCATATCATATTCTGCTCAAAGTTTCTGTCTCAAAAGTCTTTATCTCCTAAACATTCCTACTCTTGAAAGAAAGATGAGACACTTATTATGAATGAAATGTTCTAAAAAGCCCCATGCTGTCTATGTGTCATCCTCTACTATATCCTCAGCAAGGCCATCATTCAGCAAAAGGCAACAGTTGGTTTTACATTCTACAATTTACATTCAATTACTCCGATTTGTGGTCTTAATGACCAGCTACAGCAGCAGTAACTCATGGGTCTCAACTAGCCACAGTCATTAGAGGATCCAGTGAAGGCTGCGTGGTAATTAGCACAGAGAGGAAGACACCGACAGCCCTCATGACACAACACTGCAACTGCACCTCCGACTCATCCCTCTTTTTAATTAGCAACATTAGCAAGTTAATCCCGTTCCTTTCCCTCACAAGTAGCACTGTGGGCATTTGCCACATGCAGTGAGTAAAATGTGCCAAGACTCAGATCAATAGCATCCAAACAAATTCTCTTGTCTGAAAAATCGAATTTCACATGATTTGAGTCCAAATGGCTGAATCCCAATATGCATGCTTCAGAGAACCTAAAATATGTACTGAATTGTGAATGATACAGTTCAAGTAAGCAAGTATAAGGTATGAGCACATAATCATGGAATTGCATTTTGATATTGCTTTAAACAACTGTTGCAGGTTTTGGACAACAGTCACAAAAGCAAGCACAGACAAGTGTTGTAAATCCATTTGGAATAGTGCACATTGCTGGCACCTTTTACGTAGCATTTTTTGGGCCATTTTAAGATTATCGCATCAGCTCATAACTATGCCCAACTGAAGTGTTAGATTTCCCTTGTGTCAGTTACTAAACCTACTAACAACCCAACCTTGGACAATTTACATGTATCTCTGTCTCTCTCTCGTGTGTGTGTGTGTGTGTGTGTGTGTGAGATATATTATATTAGCCATTGTCCAACCTCCGCTTAACAGGTACAACCAGACATTGACAAACCCATAAACCGACTATATTTACAATGTGTATGTAAATCCTAATTTGGTATACTAGATCCGTGTTCAAAAGTTGTAGCCTTTTTTTCTTTCTTTTTTTAACCATTTATTTTAAAGAAATTACATTAATTTAGCATGGTTACATTGAATTGATTAAAAATGACAGTAAAGACATTTATAATGTTTAAAAATGTTTGAATTTCAAATAAAAAATTTCATCTTTCTATTACTCAAAAATGAATCAGTTTTAAGATATTAACAGCACAACTGTTTTTAACTTTGAAAATAATAAGAAATGTTTCTTGAGCACCAAATCAGCATATTAGAATGATTTCTGAAGGACACTGAAGACTGATGTTGAAAATACAGTTTTGCCACATGATTAAATTACATTGTAAAATACATTAAAATAGAAAACTATTATTTTAATTTCTAATAATAGTTAACATAATACTGTTTTTATTGTATTTTTGATCAAATAAATGCAGCCTTGCTGAGTGTAAAAGCATTTTAGAAAAAAATCTCTAGAACATCTTTCAAACTTTTGAATGGTATTGTATATAGAATGAACAGTATGTGAATAGGGATTCAGACTAAATGTGAATGTCACCAGATCAGCAGCACATGTGGAACCTCAGAATGCAGCTTTGAATCCCCTCACAAATGTAATGACTCCCTTCACCTGCATCATTGAACACTGTTGCTCTCCGTCTCCTGATTGGCTATGTTGTGCAAGTGCAGGTTATATTTCACCAACATACTTCACATCCATCACTGCCAATGTTAATGCTTCACTCCACTTAATCTCATTGTAAATTCAACACTGAAGCTCACGTTTTCACATGTTCATTATTTGAAAGGAGCATTCTTAGCACGGAGAAGCTAGCTCAGTGCAGCAACACACATTTTGTTTTCGGAGCTATAATGATAATGACTGCATACATTACAACACCTATTCATGATTGCCGCTATTAAAGAGAACAATGCATTATGCATGATAATTCATACGTTTGGTGTTAAATAAATCTTATAATATTATTTAAAAAGATAAGCATGAAAACAAAAGGCATTATAGTTAGGCTAATTATAACTGTGGTCATAGTCATTTACAACAACTTAAAGCTGATTATAACAAAAGACATAAATATAGAGTATGTTGGACGCAGGTGAGCTCTTCTGACAGCACAATTCAGCTTCTTTTGTAATCCAGACAACAGAAACATAAAAAAGAGAACAAAAGCTGAGGGACTGAAACAAGGGAGTGAAATCAAACTGATATCAGTCCTAAACTGACTGTCTGATGCTTTTGATATTTACTTCAAAGCCACCGAGGCAGAGAGCTGCTTGTGCTTTGTGGGTGATTGGCTCATGCCTTTATTCTTTTACTTTAAAATGATTAAATAAATGATACCAAAAAAAAAAAAGACAATAAATAAAAAGCACCACATCCATCTGTTAGGAAAGGGTTGACTAATTGGCCCATTGCTCTATGTAAGAAGCTACCTGACTATTCAAAATTATACTTTCGGATTCATACTCTAAATATGTGCCAGACGGAGAAAAAAAAATCCTGAATGAATCATCAGATATTGGATGAATGAAAGACTTTATGCCAAAGTGATGAATTATCCCACTGAGAATTGCCGCTCAGTGATCTTTTACAATCTTTCAGTTTTTCCAAGAGCAAATTGTTTCATGCTTTGACATATTGTCAGGTGAAATCTAATCAGGGTGCAGGTGAAATATACTGTAATAAAGTCTTTCCAGTCAAATCTTAATTTTACACATAAAAAATGTCAAATGAGAGTGGGGAGCGTACGGTTGTGATGCTGAGCTCTAGAGTACGTGTCATACGCGTGTCACTTCCCTTTGATCTGTGTTCCTTATCCTTTGTGAGTTCCTTGACTGTTTTGTACAAAAACTGAATGTCGATGCAGAAAACAAAACAAATAATGTTAAAGCAAAGTCGGAAATTTTCTGTCTCTGGGGGTGGAACGACTGTTTTGTTCTACGCTGAGCTGTCAGCGGAGCATTGAAGGATGGGCCAAGTGAGCATGAGGGTTTGGATTGAGAGAGTGACTGAGGACTGAGGAAGAAAGAGAAAATATAAGGAATTAATAAAGGTAATCAGGGAGAAAAACAAAATAAATGAATAAGACAGAGTTATAGAGCGAGAGAGGGAAGGAATACAAGAAGTAGATTAAGATGTTAGAGGGAGAGAAACATTGTGATGTGTTTAAGATGTTTAAGAGGAAGATGGCTATGGCTGGTGTGAGTGTTTGGAGATTTTACTAGTTGTGGCTGACATCCAGCCGATTCTTGGCTATGTTTGAGAGAAGTGTCTATTTAGCAGTAAAAGACAGTGTTGCATTCCCTGTGAGGTTACCACCCTGTTATGGTGCTTGTATTTTCAGTAAAACAACATAAATTAATACTTTTATTAAGCATGGATCCATTAGATTGATCAAAAGTGAAAAGATGAAAAGATTATTGGTTACATTTTCTATTCGTCAAAGACTCCATAAAAAAATGATCATGGTTTACAAAAAAATATAAAAAAAATGTTTTTGAGCATCAAGTCAGCATTTACAATTATTTCTGAAGGATCGTGTAACACTGAAGACTGGAGTAATGATGCTGAAAATTCAGTTTCCAGTAATAAATTACATTTTAAAATATTAAGATATTAAAATCTAAAAAGGTCATTTTAAATTGTAATTTTTCAATATATAATTTTTGATTAAATGAAATATGATACTTGTATGATACAAAAACATCAAAAAAGAATCTTACTGAAAAATCTTACCAACCCCAAACAACCACAAGCAATATGTCCATTTTGAAGAGAGAGAGAGAGAGAGAGAGAGAGAGAGAGAGAGAGAGAGAGAGAGAGAGAGAGAGAGAGAGAGAGAGAGAGAAGAAAAGAAAAACTCAATATTGATACATTTATCTAAGCAGCAAAAAAAAAAAAAAAAAAAAAAAAAAAACCGAAAAAAAATATTGTGATAAGGCCCTTGTTGGGCAGATACATAGAATTACAAAACCACTGCTGTGTTTAGCACTGTAAAAATTATTGTAATTTTAACTGTAAAAGACTGTAAAAATGTGACAGTAAAAACCTGTTAATTAGTTAACAGCAAGTTCCTGTACTATATATGCATACACATTTTAATAGATCTAACCTTACATTCCATGTAATTTTACAGTAAATTACTTTTTAATAAATTTTTTTAAGTAAATTACGGCTTTAAATTGTAAGATTTACATGTTACTCTGTAAATACGTTGACATTTTAGTGCATTTTGTACAGAATTACTCACATCCACAGCTGTCAGTTTTATTAAATTACAGGATTTCTTTTTACTGTGTGTTAGGTCTGAGTATGATACTGTATGCAGGTTTTCTCAACCTCAAGTGGAGTAAATTAATTGCCTTTTTTCTTTTCTGAACTCCACATACACACAATGTCTTCACCACCTACCTGCTCTAAATAGTCTAAAAACACTGTGCTGTTGCTGACTAGCAAGTGAAAACTAGACTGCATGTATCGCTGACTATGTAGCACTATTGGTTTCCTTTATTTTCTTTGGCATCAGTGGCCCTCTGCGGTTTAATTTAGATTTGAGCCATATGGACTTCAGATTACATAACTGCAGCAAGCACAAACACATTTCTAAACGTAAGCCGTGGAAAGAAAGCCTTAAATAAACCGATTTAATCCAGGAACTCAATGAGTCCCATTGACATTGACACCTCAGCTCCAAAATCCTCACACACTTTCAACATTATGATTTGAAAGTTATCATCCACTGAAAGGAAGAGTTTAACGTCATCTCACTATCGCACCTGCTCTCTAAGCCCAGCTCTAATAAAAAAATAAAATAAAAAAAATGCTAAAAATTAAACATGCTTCAATACATGAGCCCCCTTAAATTTCAAATAATGCTAACTAGGCTGTTTTACATTAGCCTAGAGCTTTAACGGCATTGTGATTTGCTGGTTTACATAACTTCCCACCACCAGAGTTGCCCTCAAAAGCACCGGTTAAGAATGTTGTTGTTTGAGAGGCAGGGCATTTCACAGCTGTTTACATCCTTAAACTTCTTTTCACCTTCCTATGTCTCAAAGAACAAAAGCAACTATCAGAAGGTGCATGGGACCCGAACGGCAAGAAGCCTAACCTCTCTTAAACACTCATCAATCATCATTGCCAGACTAACTAAGCAGGGCATCCTGGCTTCATTAAAAGGTAACGTGCCAACCTAATTAAACAAGCTTAAAATGGACAGGAACCTCAATTACATGTTGCACTTGGCGAAAAAGACGTACTATTAAATGTATTAAAAAATATACTTGAAATTCAAGTAGTACTGTATGTTTATAGAACATTTGTATTCCCAAAATGCTTATATCTAAAATTATATTGAACTGCATATATTTCTAAAAAGTATACTGAAGTACTTTGGTAATACATATTATTAGTTAAGCTTTTAAGAAATACAGTATGCTTAGCACAAGCATATACTTTAAGTGAACTTTTAGTGTTTTTACAGAAAACATACTTATTTTACTCTTACTCAAAGTATATTTTATGTGTACTTTGTGTAAATACTTATGTACATGTATGTGCTTTTTTCGTTTTTTATTTTTAAGAAATGTGCAAACATTTCAAACAAACTTCTTTCACGTTGTAATTATGGGGTATTGTTTGAAGAATTTTGAGGAAAATAATGAAGTTAATCAATTTTGGAATAAGGCTGTAACATATAACAAAATGTGGAAAAAAGTGAAGTGCTGTGAATACTTTCCGGATGCACTGTAAATACATAGGTAGGTCTAAATCTGGGTGCTCAATTATATCAATGTTATGTATATATCATCAGATCTTCCAGCCCTAACACTTGTATAGTTTTTTGTCAGTGTTTATTTAATTAAAACCTTCCAATTATGCAGAATATACGATGGTAAATATTTAATTGATGGGTTGTCAATATATAACAATACAATAGGTATGATAACTGCAAATCCACCTTTCGCTGCTCGGAGTCCAGTTGTTTCTGTGAATTACAGCGATCCATTTGCTTCTCTGCACTGTAGCTTTCGGCAGTCTATAAAAATATACCTCAGATTTCTTGTCAAATCTAGTACAGTCAACCGCACAGCTCTTTGACGTTTTAGATGTCTTTTGAGTGTTTTTCGCAGCATTCACACTGAAAACAAACGCTGCCACTCAGTCTTTTTGCCACTTAGTGGTCATAACTGCAGTCATTCCGGCTGACAGTGACGTCACGCACATACCCTCTATAGTGACGACAGACAAAAGGATAAAAATGGACACTAGTACGTCAAGTTGATGAGGATTTAGTCAAAGCTTTGAAAGGTAAACTGAGAAGTCAACTAAATTCCAATGCATATCTATGCAAATTACATTACATAAAAAATTACATAAAATAAAAACATACATTCAAACATGAATGCAATCATTGGTTAATTTTATATCAATTATTTTTTTCCCTTTCACAGATCCTGTGATAAAGCAGTCTTCAAATACTAGTGTCTGAATTGCAAGCCCTCAGTTGCAGAAAATGCACGTCGTACTCAAAGAAGTGACTCTCCACTTGAAGATGAAGATCTGACATTCAAACTCTTCTGTTTCTTTGTTTAGTTCAGCCATTTGCAGGCTTAAGTTAAAAAAAAAAAAAAGCATTAATCACTTCTGCACTTTGTTTTCCAGTAATTCAGGTATAACTGAAATGTTCTACAAATGGGTAAAAATAGCTCTGCCATAGCATTTCACTGATCATTCATTTATTATAATGTATTTGTCGAGAGATTGTGTATACTTCTGTACTTTTTAATGCACTAGGAATTTATTTTGTAGTGTACACAGTGATATAGTACTATAAAGTACTATATAGTGTGTGTGTCTTAACATTTATATTAAATGATTTTTGCACTTTTTTATACCATTTTGAATACTGAAATATAAACAGCTTTAAAATAAACTAGTAGTGTAATGCTAATGCATTTCTAATTAACTGAAATGCTACAGAAATGTTCTTGAAACACATTCAAATTAATTATTAAAGTATATTTTGAATAAATTTACACTTAAATTGCACTAAATGTACTTGAAGTGGTTCCATTTTAACACAATTTAATATATTAAAATATATTGCAAATAGCTTAAAATTGATCTTGAGCATATCTTGATATACACTCAATATAGAAAGTTGTTTCAAAATAATATATTTAATATGCATTTAGTATAGTATCATTTAAATATATTAAGTATGTCCAAAAAAGCACAATTTAAATATATTTCCTTTTCACCAGGGTATCCATCCATCCACCCATCCATCCATCCATCCATCCACCCATCCATCCATCCACCCATCCATCCATCCATCCATCGTGAATTCATTGAAAGATACAGCAAAATAAATGATGTTTGCATAAATAACTGGGTAGGCCTAAATGTGGTGTATTTCTATGCACTCTTTAGCTATTGCATAAGAAATTATTGTACAACAATGCCCTAAATGGCTCTTCCCTTATGTAAATTTACCATTATAACCATAGCCACGGCCAAAAATATAACACATTTTACCACAGATTTATTGCATTATTTTGGCGGAACTGTACCATCGTGAATCACAAAGGTCCCATTTTGTATTTGATAGATCATGATCTTGCGGGCCTGCTCTAAAATCATTATGAATAATAAGAGTCGCAGCCGCATAAAAATGCTAGCACGCCTGTTTATGAAGATACATTCATTAGAACCCAATAGGGAGTAGCTTGGAAAAATCCTGAGAAAAATTACATCATATAACACATGAGAATACAGTCTAATCCACTGTGCTTTGCGCACCTCAATCTCAGAATGCTAAAAGTATCATTTCCTCATTACAACTCTAAAAGCATCTAGGAGGCACAAAATCGAGATCCAGACACAAACAGGAACCAATGTTTACCACTGCCCAAGGTTATACGGGGGCTAAAGCTTCAGCTGGAACCTGGCAGCACCATTCTTCAGTCATATTCCCAGAATGCTCATTCAAAAGGTCACTCATTTAGCATGCTCACAAGAATAGAGCTCTCAGCACTGCGCCTAAGCCATTTTATTGACGACTGGAGAACCACTGCCATCTCCTCTCCGGGTTAAACATTAAAAAGAACGCTTTGCTGACACTTAAAGAGCCTTTGTTACTGAGGGAAGCTTATGGGGCTAATTTAACAGTGCTCAGGTAGCTTTGCGGTGTCACTTGCCGTGGTATATAATTCATGACCTCTGCTGGAGTTGAGTCCAAACGCTAATTAGCCTCTTATCACTGTTACAACACTGGGACAATGGCAGCCATTTTGGTTCCACTCAGAGAAGTGCTTCTTGTGTATCGAGCCAGGATTGTCTCTGAATAGAAGGCCATTAGCAGTGTAGCTGTAGACATAAGACACAAATCAACTATGCTGACATCCAGACATGCATCTCTGGATAGTAACGAATAAATGCTGGACCTGCAGGCAGACCTTGTTAATGACAAGATGTCTGAGAAACACAGTAGGGTTTGAATGCATGCAACAAAGCCTGGCTGGACAGAGAAAGACAATGTGCTGGAAGGCTTTTTAGTGCGGGTATTTACAGTGGTCCCAAATACGTATTTGGACACTTTAAGTTGCTTAAGTAACACTTAACAAATGTATGAATGTAATTGCATTAGAAAACACAATAACAAACCAAGTGCCATCTGCAAGCATACAAAGCTAAACCTAATTTTGGCCAGCTGGTCAGAAAAAAAAAACTTTTATTTTAAACAATATATATTTATTACAAACCAACAGAAGCAGTGAATGCTTTGGGGTATTTCATCTTCATAATATACGTATATTTGTTTTATCATGTCAAACCTGATCAATTTTATTCTGTGTGTTATTTTGTTCAAAAGGTGTGATTATGGAAATCTTTCTTTGAAAAAAAAAAGTGACTTTGAAATGTTACATATTTTTTAAGTAATACATTAATGTATTAATTATAGTCATAAAACGTAAATAATTATATTTTATTTGAGTACATTTTAAATTAATTGATAAATACATTTAACCTCTTAACATTTAGTGACAGTGCTAAATCGGTCCCTGTCGCTCAAATCGCCAACTCTCACTCAAAATCAACTGCCTTGTCACTGCAAATGGACATCAGTGGGAAAGGAATGGGTAAGCTCATGTTTTTGAGTTTTACATCTAACACAAATGCGGTTTTATATTCTAAAGATGAATCTTTTAAATGAACACAAACACTCTCCTGCAGGGTAAGATATGTCATCTTGAAAGAACATTACTTTTGTAAGGACAGCAAGAACATCTTCCCTGCAGCTTCTCTATTATCAGCTCTGGCAGTATGAACCTGAATACCATCCTGTCTGTGACATGGACAAAATAGAAACTTGAAAATTAGTTTCTTGAAAATGTGACTCAGCAAATGTGTTGACATGATGCTTCTCCAATGTATATCATCTCTGTACAGAATCAATTTTGCCGCAGATCAGGATTGGAGTAGAGCAGCTTTGTGCGAGGAGTAGAAGAAGGGCTGGTGGGCCGCGGAACATTCCGCCTGTCATCCGCTAGACGATTTAAGCCTTAAAAAGTGGTGGTATTGTCAGCGATGATGGCTATGAGCCAAATGCTTACTTAATCCTGACAGTAAGATGCTGTCATGCTGTCTAAGAGAATACAGAATGCTCGCCACTGATTTGAAGCACAGTTGGTATACAATTGAGGACATCATCTCAAGAATAACTTTAAATTATTGTGTGCAATCTGTTGCTTTTCAACATGAACAAATATGACATATAAACTTGATTAACATACTAGATGTGGGAATTATAAGCCTGGTAAACTAAGTAAAACTAAGCGTTAACTGGCTAAGCGTTAACTTAACTGGCTAACTACACGAGTCTAATCAAGAATCTAATTAACACGTTGGCAACCTAAATAGGTTTCATTCTTGTTATCTGAACGACTTGTTTTTTAGTGTGGACAAATTTCACATTCTGACAGCAAAATGTAATACTGGATACTTTTCCTTCACTTGTTTTACCCTTTCAGTATTTCAATCAAAGTAAGAGATAGAGCAGAATAAACAACAGCCAGAATGAAATTTGTTGCTCCATCTGAGCAACAAGATGAAACACATTATGATAAGGTTTATGTTAAACTGTGAAATAATCCTTTCTGACAGCAAATCTTGGTTTAATGCACACAACAATCTTAACATCATGCTTCAATGAAGCCTGAAAGAAGATATATTGCTTTCAAAATTGAGTCATTCGATAAAGATACTCAAACCTTACAGTATGTCACGCTATTAGTGAGCAGAAAAAAGACACTGAAAGCAAAAATGAATCATAAGATATCCAAAACATGTCATAACATAAGATAGCAGCTCCTGGTTTGAATTCTCTGGATTTTTTGGACACAATGGACAAGGCTCCAAAAATTGTGTCTACAAATTCTATGCATGTGAATCTAAAACACAAACAGATGGTGTCTTTTCAGTGAATCGATCGCAGTGCCGTCTCGGAAAAACTTGAATGCGTTTACCATGCATCTTCATTTTATTGTGAAAAACTGTTTTATTACCAGTAAAATCTTTTGCAGAGAGCAAACCAAACAGCTTTCTTTTGCAGATATATGCAGTTTTATCTTAATCTTCCACTTCTGACAGTATTGTTGAAAGGAGAAAGCAAGAAAGCTTCCAGTTATTGTAAGCTCAACTTATTATGTTCAAGGACACTGAACAAATGTATTTCCTCAGCTTCCTTTAAGGCATATGTAGTATACAGTATCAGTTACAGCCATTTTGTTACCCTTAAGCTACTATCCCTGTATAGGGCTCAGATGAGCACATCTGCACTTTAAAAGAGCAAACGACTGGATCTGTTATGAAAGTAGCCATATAACTGAAAATACTAAAGAGACTGTTGATTTTTGGGTAGGTGACTGAGCCTCATTTGAGCCTCATCAGTGATGTCCAGTAGGCTACTCCAGTCACCATTAGGCTAGGAGGCAAACTATGTACTTGCTGGGCCTTTAAGACAATAATGCAAATCAGTAAGACTTGAACCCACTGGTCAATTGGTTTAAATTTTCCGTACAATATATATTTCTCAAACACTGCCATACCACACTAATCCACACTAACACTAACTAGTTTATCTCCAACCTTAATCAAACTCACCTGCCTATAACATCCTAGTAATCCTGAAAACCTTGATTAGCTTATTCAGGTGTGTTTGATTAGGGTTGGAGCAAAACTCAAGGGCTGGACCTCGAGGTCCAGATTTGAGAACCCCTGATGTAAAGCCTTGTGATTTCCATGATGAAAATGCAGACAGAATCACAGAATCTATTATGACAAATGAAACTTACTGTATAAAGCGGCACATCACAGAATTTTTGAATGAATACATTAAGGGTAGGGCTGTCCAATGATCTTCAGAAATCATTATACTATACTGATTTTCTGCTCAAGAAACATTTATTTTTATTGTATCAATGTTGAAAACAGTTGTGTACAATTTTTTTTTCAGGATTCTTTGATGAATAGAAAGTTCAAAAGAACAGCATTTATCTGAAATATAAAGCTTTTGCAACATTATACTGTAAATGTCTTGACTGTCACTTTTGAATCCTTGCTGAATAAAAGTATTAATTTATTTACAAAAAAAAAAAAATATCTTACTGACCTCAAACTTTTGAATGGTAGTGTATAATGTTAGAAAGCTTTCTACAACCCCAAATCAGAAAAAGTTGGGATACTGTACAAATTGTGAGTAAAAAAGGAATGGAATAATTTACAAATCTCATAAACTTATATTTTATTCACAATAGAATATAGATAACATATCAAATGTTGAAAGTGAGACATTTTGAAACGTCATGCCAAATATTGGCTCATTTTGGATTTCATGAGAGCTACACATTCCAAAAAAGTTGGGACAAGTAGCAATTAAGAGAAGTTAAATGTACATATAAGGAACAGCTGGAGGACCAATTTGCAACTTATTAGGTCAATTGGCAATATGATTGGGTATAAAAAGAGCCTCTCAGAGTGGCAGTGTCTCTCAGAAGTCAAGATGGGAAGAGGATCACCAATTCCCCCAATGCTGCGGCGAAAAATAGTTTCTCAGAGAAAAATTGCAAAGAGTTTGAAGTTATCATCATCTACAGTGCATAATATCATCCAAAGATTCAGAGAATCTGGAACAATCTCTGTGCGTAAGGGTCAAGGCCAGAAAACCATACTGGATGCCTGTGATCTTCGGGCCCTTAGACGGCACTGCATCACATACAGGAATGCTACTGTAATAGAAATCACAACATGGGCTCAGGAATACTTCCAGAAAACATTGTCGGTGAACACAATCCACCGTGCCATTCGCCGTTGCCGGCTAAAACTCTATAGGTCAAAAAAGAAGCCATATCTAAACAGGATCTAGAAGCGCAGGCGTTTTTTCTGGGCCAAGGCTCATTTAAAATGGACTGTGGCAAAGTGGAAAACTGTTCTGTGGTCAGGCGAACCAAAATTTGAAGTTCTTTTTGGAAAACTGGGACGCCATGTCATCCGGACTAAAGAGGACAAGGACAACCCAAGTTGTTATCAGCGCTCAGTTCAGAAGCCTGCATCTCTGATGGTATGGTGTTGCATGAGTGCATGTGGCATGGGCAGCTTACACATCTGGAAAGGCACCATCAATGCTGAAAGGTATATCCAAGTTCTAGAACAACATATGCTCCCATCCAGACGTCATCTCTTTCAGGGAAGACCTTGCATTTTCCGACATGACAATGCCAGACCATATACTGCATCAATTACAATATCATGGCTGCGTAGAAGAAGGATCCGGGTACTGAAATGGCCAGCCTGCAGTCCAGATCTTTCACCCATAGAAAACATTTGGTGCATTATAAAGAGGAAGATGCAACAAAGAAGACCTAAGACAGTTGAGCAACTAGAAGCCTGTATTAGACAAGAATGGGACAATATTCCTATTCCTAAACTTGAGCAACTTGTCTCCTCAGTCCCCAGACGTTTGCAGACTGTTATAAAAAGAAGAGGGGATGCCACACAGTGGGAAACATGGCCTTGTCCCAACTTTTTTGAGATGTGTTGATGCCATGAAATTTAAAATCAACTTATTTTTCGCTTAAAATGATACATTTTCTCAGTTTAAACATTTGATATGTCATCTATGTTGTATTTTGAATAAAATATTGAAATTTGAAACTTCCACATCATTGCATTCTGTTTTTATTCACAATTTGTACAGTGTCCCAACTTTTTCTGATTTGGGGTTGTATTTCAGATGCTGTTCTTCTGAACTTTCTATTTATCAAAGAATCCTGAGAAAAAAATGACAAATGGCAGCAAATACGCATATTAGAGTGATTTCTGAAGGATCGTGTGACACTGAAGACTGAAAATTCAGCTTTCATCACAGCAATAATTACATGTTAGAATATTTTAAAAAGAAAAGTTATTTTAAATTATAATACCAGTAATATTTCATAATATTGCTGTTTTACTGTATTCTGATAAAAAAAAATAAAAAAAAATATCCCCCAAAAAAATGCAGCCTTGGTGAACATAAGAGACTTCTTTTAAAAACATTAAAAAATCTTACCGATCCCAAACTTTTGAACGGTATATATATATATATATATATATATATATATATATATATATATATATATATTAAAAGTCCTCCTGCACTGCAAAAAGCACACAGGCCTCTCCTTTCCCTTACACCTAATAAAAATAGCACAAAAAGACAGACAAATACTAGGTTGTTCTCTGTGGGAAGCAATTACCAAAACAAAGAATATGAGCACAGCAGGAACGTAAGGATCACTGTTGCTTAGAAACAAGCTTTTGCAAAACAGATATCAGATTAAGAGGCAGCTGGGTAAGTCCTGCTTAAAACGCTCTCGGCGGCGTCCTCCTCGTACTCGTGTTGAATCGGGGAATTAGGCGACTGAGGCTGCTCGGTGCAGATGTGCCAAACGCTGTTTCTTTCTACTTCTAACTGCCCAGCATGAGTCCTCATAAACACAGTGCTCGGTACACATCCCTTTCCATCCCGGGGTCTCACTGCAGCGCAATCCTATTGGCATCACAATTACGGACTCTCCTGAGCTAGGTGGGCCCTTTTCACGGCATGCCTGAAACATATGCTCGTCTTGTGAGAGCGAGAGAAAGAGACCAGCTCTTAACATGAGAAGACCCTACGGTCCAATGAAGTGGATGACCCGCGGGGCACTGGAGTATGTATTTATCCTTAATCAGCACACAATGGAAAATAAGCCTCATTTGTATCACTCCTAACTCCTCATAAGCCCAAGTCAATTTGAAAATGGCATACAAGTTTATACCGCAGGAACAGGCTGCCGACAAGCCAAAAGCTACGCATTTCAAATGAAAGGTCATGTTTTCTAAAGTAGAAGCACAATGGCAAAATCCATTTCCCTACAAATGAGTCATTAACATTTGGCTGGTTTTACGCTCCACTTCCCTTGGACCGCACCGAGCTTACGACCAAGAAATTGATCTTAATCCATCTCTGAATGGAGAATTTCCATCAGTACGGCAGATTACATTAGTTAAATGTATTCTAATATCACAAGAAATCCAGACAATAACCCAGAGAACTGACCATGCAATGAACTCAGAGGTGGGGACATTTATCATCGGTAATTACTAATGACCCTCAGATTAACCTTTCTTATACTACACAAGATCCAGGTAATGATCATTTTACAAGGTTTTCTGGTCAAGGTGTTACGGTGTAAAACATTGTATGATCAATCATAATACGCTACCTTTTAAGCATGACTGTCAGGTAGAGCGGATCGTTTTTCCACTTGAATAAGCATAATGAAGATTTACTCTTTTGAATTCAAATGTTTTCAATGAGCAGTTTCTCATCCAAGTACCATCAATGGGCAAATACCAGTGACATTCCTATTATTCAGTACATTTTTATGTCCTCATCATACTGTATGTCTCAATTGGAGAAAATATTAAACTCCCAATCATCTTTGTTGTCTTTTATCACAATATCTAGGTTTCAAAGATATAAGTGAACAATTTTGTCATGTTCCCAGGTGCTATGAAATTCTAACGTACAGTATTTTTAAGAAATACATAATTAACAATAAATATATTTATTTTATTATCATTATATACATTTATTATATAATGAATAATAAACAAAGCTTTTAAGCATTAATTAAGTTTAAGTGGCTGAGCTTGAACAGATTTTATTTCTGGAAGTCTGGATTACCTTTCACAGAAACAGTTCTTTAAAAAAACACAAGCAATACATATTCATTTTTAAAAGTAAAAGTTCAAAAGGTACTGCAAAACAGGAATGACCAACCATAATCTCACATTGAGTGTTAAAGGTGCATGGCTACACAGATTTCCACCGTAAATAGTAGAAGCCTTTGACATTAAAAGTATGGTGAGCGAGCCCAGCAGAGCATTTATCGATCAGGGGTTAGAGAAACGGAGCAGAGCAATACATGCACTTTACTAATAGGCCATTACTTATTCATGTTGAAAAGGAGGAGGGTGGAGGCAGCGAATCTGACAAGCACAGCACAACAGAAGTAAACATGAAATAAAATGCCTAAGGAGGCTACTGTAGCCATTATTCAAGTCTAAAGAAAAGGAAATATAGTTTAACTGCTTTAATACAAACATGCGCTTCAAAGGAATGCTGCAGGTATAATAGCAGTGAAGTACAGTATATACTGAATATCAGTGTCAGCAACATTTGCCGGTTGGTTTTAAACATACAATGGAAGTAAACAGGGCAGCACAACCAATAGTAAGATACTCAAAACCAAAGATGTCCACAAAACCTACACTTAAATGTTACTAATCTTAACTGTGCAAAGCTATTTGCGGTATTTCAGACCTTTTTTTAATGAGCATATAAACCCCTTGATAATAACACCCCTTTAATGTGCAAGGGTCTTTTTGTAACCAGGATTTTTTTTATTAAAAATAAAGAAATAAAAACATCCACAATGTCACAAAAGCTGTCGATGGAGGTTAAATTGTTCTGAACTTGAAACATTCCATTAAAGCACAGTAAGCAGTGTTTTTTTGTTTGTTTTTTTTAAATGCGATATTCCCCTTTAAGCACAAGATCTGTAACACACCTGGCCTCACCTAAGGATTCTGACTAATAATACCCTATTTGGATCACGTTTAATAAGTTTAGGTATTTCCTGTGAGTGTAGTGACTGTGGGGTGAAATATAAGACCGAATGTTGAGCAGGAAAGTCAAGACAGCGGAGTCCGAACTACTCCCTGAAATCATTACAACAATCCCAGATGTATACAGAAACACATCTGAGAAAGACTGCAGGATTAACTTCTGAGAACTCATTTAAACTAACCATAACATCCTCTGGCACTTTTGCCTAAGTCATTTGGTGAGAGGGATTTCTTTTTCAGACAGCTCCATCCATACACGGACATGCTCTCATCAACAGCTTTCATACAGATGCACTCATTTTTTCCACATTAAGAAGTTTTGTCTCTAAAGAAATGAAAAGTACTTTTTTTTAAATATGTTTTTACTCACAGAAGATTAAGACTTCAGTCATATCAGCAACCTAATAAAGCTGCTTAATTTAACATGGAGCGGATAATAGGTGGTAAAGAATATAATAAATGCATTAATATATAGTGTTCAATGGCAAAAAAACACCACCAACAACAACAACAACAACAACAACAGGCTGGTCAATTTACATGCATGTTATAGAGTGAAAGTGAAAAGGCTATTTAGGGGGAAAAAAACATTAAAAATCAAAAAGGCCACTGGCTCTTTTAAATGAAAGGCGAGATTTCCAATCCCACAGGTGCCAAACTAAGTATTACAATATAACCAAGTGGTTTGTCTCCTCCCCTTATAATGTCACTAGGGGAAAGGAATCTGCCAACATGTGCGTGAAAGTACCACAGCTGCTGTAAGGATTGTACCGAGCAAAGCGAAAAAACGCAACAATGAGAGGAAAGCAATCCTTCCTAACATGGTGACATATGTTAGACTGGTAAAATGACTAGACAATTTGCCCATGAATAGAGTCATGCTGATCAGTACATCCTCATCGGATCAAAAGCAAAGGCCAAGCAACAGGATACCCCCTTCTGACTCCTGACATGGCCAGAGAAAGGATGACTTCCCCAGTCCATACCACCCTATATTGTCCTTCTCCATGAGGTCAATGAGTAACTGACCGGCAGGGATGAGTAATCAATAACCTCTCGCTTCTCCTGCAGCCATGCGCTGCTTTCACCATGAGGCTTCCATCTTGTCTCTCAATGATGACCTCTTAGGAGACCATTGTTATTGTAAATTTACAACCGCTGAACCCACCTCCTGGGTCCACTGGTACGATCAGTAATGTAGATTTGTCCATAGAGGAACATTTGCTGTGGACATCCTTCATTGCTTCCAGGAGATTTAACAGTCAGCAAGAGGAAGATAATGATCTGTGCTCATGTTATTAAACCCATCTGTTTATTTCAATGAACGTGCTCCTATACATCGACCTCTCTCATGCAGAAACAGACAGGACATTGAGAAGAGGAATTAGGCAATACTATTATGACCTCATACAGTAGTAGAGGCAAAGAGGTAGAAAATGTTTATAGATCTTCACTCATCTACAGGTTAATAAAGCCCACATTGAGGGATCAATTATGTCAGTGTAATAGCTTTAGACCAATCTCTTCCATGTGGCTGAGCACAGGAAACTGCCTGGAGTTTCCCCTGCAGAGTGACTGATAGGTTGAAGACTCGTGATTGAGTGACCCATGGGAGAGAGCAGCTGAGAACATGGTCTGACATCAGCTCCACAAGATTTGGATCCTCTTCATTGTGGAGGGTAAAAACAACAGTTTAAATTGAGGCAAATCCACTCGGAAAGCTCTAGAAAATCCCCCCGCTCATTTATCCACACATCTAGTCACAAGGCACTGTTGAAAACTCAGAATTGACAGAATTTTATCTTTTATTTTTCCTTTTCTCAAACCGAGAATAATTTTTGCTCTCATTTGAGAGCTACCAACAACTACCAGCCCCCACAGGAGTCACTGCTTCATATTTATTTGAAAGTCAAATATGCAATTGAAAATCAAAAATGAGGTGCAATCAACATGCGTTTCCCCCTTTCACTCCTTCCATTATTCTGCTGGAAACAATTTTAATTTTGTTGTGAGCATTTATCTGTGTTATAGTTATAAAATGATTGTACGTATTGCAGTCTCATAATTAGAAGATGACACTTCATACATTCATAAATAAATAAATAAGTTAGACTTTTTTATCGGATTATATTAGCTGAAAACATGTGACTTGTGTGAGACTAAAGGAACTACATTCTGCTTCTCTGCTCTCATCTTTGATGGAGATGTCACATCCAGATCTCTCCATCTGTCTCTCACACTGGGCACCTTCAGCAGCATGTGATCTCGATGAACTCCAAGCCTGCAGGCATTTCATTAACCACCCGGCAATATCCCCAAATGAACACTGAAAATGAGGAAGCTAATCAAACAGAAAATATACAGTGAGGTCCAGAACTCTGAGACTACATTGAAAATCTGCTTTTAGAACTCAGATGTATAGGATTTAAAACAAAAATTAAATATATGTACTGTATATGTATACATTTATTTTATCCCAGTACAAATATTTAAATGAATCAAGATTTTAAATATTTGATGCCTTTTAAAACATCCTCATTGATCAGCAAGTTTTGCACAAACTTGTGAAATTGTGGCCCAATTGCTGCAGTCATTAAAGCAAAAAGGGGGGACATACCAAATAGTGAGAAAGTATTAGGGGCCGTTTTCATGACACCATTTTCAACTAAAAACGGAAAACTTTTTACATTTTTGGCCATTCGTTTACATGACAACTGTGTTTTGGGGGCCTTAAAACACAAACTTTTGAAAACTGGTTTAAAGTGCAAGTTTTTGAAAATTATACTGTTATCATCTCCATGTAAACTACAAAAAAGGGAATTTGTGAAAACGGTGTTGTCATGTGCATGCGTATTACGTGTTCAGTCTGTAGGTTTCTTTACAAAGTGGCATTGCCCAGTACTGGCTTGGCAGCATAATACAGCATTTTTAGCCATTTTCGTGGATCTGTGTGAATTAGGATCGTTTTGACCACGTTGCCGTCTGTACCACTGTATATCTATATACATGACTGGATTGCTTATTGCATTCTAAACTGTCAGCAGGCGGTGAAGCCACCAGAAGTGTTCGAGCGGCCATCTTACAATCCCCTACCGACAGAGGACATCACTGACTTATAGCCAAAACATTGTCCAAAAATCACCCGTTTTGCAGCTTTTCAGTCGCACATGAACAGTTTTTTAAGAAACTGTATGTACATTAATTGATACTTCGAACGTTATCTGTATTGTTTATGGTTTTTTCGGGCAGGATAAACGATATATACTGTAGATATCGTTAAGATGGGTGTGTCTAACCAGTGAATAAATGTACATGACGTAATAAGTTGTATGTGCATGCCTTTCAAAGCATAAATCTATATTCAGATTTCAGAAGAATCATTGTGACATTTGTAATATAAATGCTGGTGTCTCGTCCATCAGCTGATCTGACATTCGCTATTATAATGAAGATGAACGTAACTTTTAATGAGCGGATAAATTCCCGACATTAATCAAATAACAATTTAAATGTTTAGGACAGCTGCGTTGTAAGAATGTACAGGGAGACTTCAGATATAAAATCACTGACTCGTAAGGTAATGTTTTCTCATTAAAATCATATGATTTCATATTCATTCAATATAATGTGAGGGAATACTAGGGAATACCAATATAGAGATGCCGTGGCTTCACTTTGTATGACGTCATGTGCAATCCAGTCATCTGTACTCAAAAAACACAAAAGAAAATATTTTCCGTTTTTAGTGCATCGAGATGTAAACAACCCCTTAAATTCATGCTAATTTTGTATTAAATTAGAAAATGTAAAAATAGCAACATTCTCACTAGTTGTATTTAAAGTATTTGAACTGCATCATATATAAAAGGAAGGATAGTAAGAATCAGTTTTATTAAAAAAACTAAATCACGAGGTAGCAGGGTCGATCACTGATCTCGAAAAATGCTGGAAAAGTGGTACACTGATGTCCTCCTTTTTATGTGGCTCTGAGACTTTGGTGGCTCAAAACACTTGCCCTTTGAAAATGGACAAAGGAAATGATCTCCAGGGGCGATAAGTCGAGAGGTACTGAAACTGAGCCACCTTGAACTTCAGTAGCTGAACTATTGATTGGTTTGCCTTGGCATGGTTACAGAAAGTAATTTTGAGGAAAAGAAAGCAGGGAGGAAAGAAATGATCAAAGCACTTTGGTCCTATACCCAATGGAGCAACACTTACGAATTAAAGGGCAACAGGCATTTATATCTGCCAGGTCCATGAATGAGTCTTTCCCAACAAGACTGAAAACTTACTGAAAGTATGGAAGATAATGCTGTAATTGGAGGTTGTTTTGAGACAGAAGAAGTGGTGAGACCACACTGAACTACATTTGTCTCCAACAAGCTGATTCAAAATCTATACTTGCTACGCTCATGCCCCGAAGTCATATCAAGAGTTAGCCGTTTTGCTTCACTAAGTTATTGATGCACTGTATGTATCTGATCTGTTTTAGAAAAACAGTTTAGTTTGTTTAGATCTTTTATAAAATGAAAGATTCCCCTTGAGAATCTTTGAGATTGCTCATATGGAAATCAGATTTGTGTGAGTCAGTCAGTAAAGTCTGATTCCAACCTTCTAATAGGACTGGAACATCAACTTGTTCTACTCGCAAGACTAATTCCTGGGACTGACAGACTGGAACAAGAAGAAACGAGAAAAGAACGCCAGCTGAGAAGACTTGGAGCCGTACAATTGATTTATTGACTCAGAGTTGTCAATAAGTGACGTGGATCAAGAACTCTGGATCACCCTGCTGCTGTTATAGTCCAGTTGATGAGAAAGACAACCATTTTATATAATATTTGTGATCCCCAACATTTTCAGTATTACAAAGAAGGACAGACTAAAGTGTAACATTATTTTGTAATTCCTTTCAACAAGTAACACATGAAACAACTGTAGAATTCACTATATAACTTGCATGAACTAGCCTCAGATTATTGGATATATATGTATACCCTGAACTTCATATCATGCTATCAGCCCAATACAAGAGATATTTCTACATTCTTTGCTCCACCAGTAATATCTTAATTGGCTGGATAGGAGCTTGTGTTTTCGGTCCAAGGTCCGGTTTTGTACTCGTTTCAACACCAGATGGTCAGATTTTAGCAAGTAAAGCTTTCACACTGACAATCATGGGCAGTAGAACAACCAAATGAATTTATCGTGGTAATTGTTTTGTTCCTTATTTTTCTCTCTGAAGGGAATATCTCTGCCTGCCTACCTCAGACTATTATGAGCAACATATTAAGTCAACAGAAGGTCAATGGGCAATTAAGATAAAGAAAACTGTGACCGGTTGCATGAACTGCTTAGATTAGTCTTAAAAGTTAGTCAACTAATTTGATTATTAAAGACTGGTCTTAAATTTTTAAAGTCAGTTACATAAAACGGTAGATCAGTCTAATTTTAAATGGGAAAAGTAAGTCTGATTACCTCCTGACCCCAGGAGCAGTTCACATCTGCTAACAATCCATCTGCTAAATATAAAAAAAAATATATAGTACTGTATATATAAAGAGTTTTTCTAAGAAAGCATTTATGAGCTATTATTACAATGACGTTTAATTAATAGGTGTCAATGTGTCTTTTAGATGATGTTTAAAGTAATTTCTCCTCAGCACAACTTCAGTTTAACACATTCATTTATGGGCCATAATGGGCCGGTTTCACAGACAGGGCTTACACTAAACCAGAATTAGGCCTTAGTTCAATTAGGGCATTTAAGTAGCTTTTATAAACGTGCCTTGAAAAAAAATTGCTTTCAGTTAAAACAGCTCAAACATGCATTTTAGTCTGAGACTAGGCTTTAGCCTTTTCTGTGAAACCGGGGGAATAAGTCATATAATTTAAGTGTGACTTAAGGGGCCAAATACTTGTTGAAGCCACAGTAAAAATGTTCAGCTCATGCCAAATCACAAAATAAAATTCTAAAGCAGATAAGTCTGGTATGGGAAGGTCTGGGAATTGACAAAAATTTCACAATTTGATTTGAATTCACAAGCTTGCAATTTGATTCAATTCTGATTTTGTTTTGATGATGGATTTATTCAAACATATTTAAATATTGAAGAAAAGGTTCAGTAAAAAAAAATAAAAAAAATAATGAATATGTAATATAGTGTATTTATTTTGCAAAATGCTAAAGTTCATCTCTAGTTCAATCTCTCTAAAGTTAGCTGACTAATGAGTTTATAGTCACTGAATGGCTTTTCTGAGGTAAATGTAACATTGTGTGACATACAGTACAATACTGTTAACAAGAAATTTTATTGATGTTGTGTTTAAAACACTGATTAAGTGATTACATGAGACATGATGTGGATTTTTGACTATTTTTTAACTTCTGGGAGGCGTGCTACAAAGTTTTGTTTATTCATCAACTGAAAAAAGCATAGACTAAAAGATCAGTTCTTGAAATTTAAGAATCAAAATTGGTTCATCAAAATGAGAATTGATTACAATCGAGAAATCAATATTTTTAACCCAGCCCTAGTCAGGTACTGTCTCCAAACATACTATTTGTAAGTCATTTTAGATTTATGGTTTATATTTACTATTACTTACTTAAGTACTAGAATAAGGCCCAGATGACAAAATAAGTAACAGCAGCAGACACAAATACACCATGAACTTTACTGCAATGCCAACATTCCAGGACTCTAACTCTCGTCACTGAAGTGACCCAAAAGACAAAGAACACAATTCCCACCGCTATGGGCTAAAAAAGGAGGTCTTTCCTGAATTCCAAAAAGATTTTCCCAAGAACCAATCCATACCTTAGTAAATATGTCGTGCCCTTTGCTTTCCTGAGCCTGGAAAGGTCAAAAGAAAAGGCCTCAAAATGCAAGCACAGTTTCACATTGAATCAATAATATTGTGATGTAGGTTTCTGCAGCTTAAAAAAAAAAAAAAAAGTCTTGGCACAATATTTAAAACTCAGATTCCTAATACTGTGAAAATGTACCTCGTTAAACCAAATTAGGGGGATTTACCCCCTACTGTTGCTAAGTCATACAAGCCATGGCAATCTCACGCCACCACATTTCATATTTTCATGCAGTGAAAAATACATTGTGAAGCAAAGAGGACACTGACAATGCGCTGACAGATTAGACAGTGCAGGCTACTTTTGATATGAAACAAAGTCTCAGCTTTCAATTATTTTATTTTTTTTTAAAGAAAATCAAACAATAAATACAGTTTTTGTGGCTTTTTAATGTGTGGTGTAGCACCTCAATTAAAGCGGCACATGAACTGATCATCTCTAGCATGAAATAAACATGAACGAACATCAGAAGGTATGTTGTTTCAACTGCGGAAATACGTCAATACACCATTTTTCAAGTCCAAGTCCACCGACGTTAATCTACTAACTCTCTTGTCTGGTTTGTTTATCGAACAAAATGGCACATTGGGCGTTATGATTGGTCAGATCGCCTGTCAATCAAACTCCAGGCGAAGGGTGAATTCTGTAGCTAAATCCAAAGCTAATGGCTACAGGAACTTACATACAGTATCTGTAATTGTGAACCTAAACCTAAATGCATTGTACACAGTTATTCTTTGAAACGATTGGTTGTTGTGCTATTACTCCATGCCTGACTTAGCAATTATAGATCGCCCCTTTTCCACTTTACCAAAGCATCAGCTAGTTCTACAGCCAGAGCTCTTTCCTGAGTGTTTTATAAAGGGAAGTTGCATTAATTAATATAAGTGTACAGTAATTTTCCAGCAGAGTTTTGTCTTTTTCTAAGTCCAGAGTCGGTTTTGAGCACAGAATAATCCAGGTTCCCAGTGCCTGCTTCTGAAGGCATCCAAACCCCCTTCAATTTAGTAGTATTACTTTGCATACGGTTTACACATGATGTGCTTGCTGCATTTAAACCTCCACTTAGCGAAGTAGATGTAAATGGAAAAAAAGAAAAAAGAAAGAACCGAAACCTTGTCGACAGAATTCTCTAGCAGGCAGCATTAAGGCTGAGACTGTCTTTGTACTGTAAAACAGGCCTGGGGGGTGATATCAGCACGCTCAAGCCCGACATTAGCATCTCGCTGCTAAACCTTCTGGAGTTCCTGCTCCACTAGGGGCAGATCAAAGAACAATTCAGTCACGAACTCTTATCGACGCACAAAAGCGCCGTCGCGCCACTGAAGAAGGAATATGGCCATAAAAAGGGATTGCCACTTTTCAAAGGAATAATGTTTTTCTAGAAGAGAAAAACAGAAAAATACAAGCATGTGGTGGCTGCAGATATCAGAGAGAGAGAGAGAGAGAGGGAGAGAAAGAGAGACTCCTATGCTTCATACTCAGGTCTCTATGCAGTTAAAAGGATATTTGTGTTTTCTTGCATGCTCCATGACAGCCTCTGACTTCTAAAAGGATGAATACAGAGCGCTGCTGTTTGCATATACAAAGTAAGTGTTAATTATGGCGGCAAATCAATGCCTAAAAGAACCGAGCGCAAAACTGAGCTGGCACGCACGGTAAATGACTTTTGCGAGAGGATAACAGATCTACACACGGGGAAACGGGAACTCGCAAGCTCATTCAAACCCTGCGCGGGCAGATGACATCTCCTCTGCACGCAATACAAGCCCTCGCGCGTACAAGATCATTCCCCACGCTCTTGCGCTTGATCTTCTCTCGCCTGCTGCTTTTGCTCGCTCGAACACTTTTATTTTTGGCAGTCAAGGGACTTACTATTTTAATAACCTCAAATGTCATTGGTTACTTCCCCTTTTCCGGAAGTCAGTTGTGATTGGACGCCTGTCCAATGACCCATAATTCACTTGACTTGACACATGAGACATCACTTAATTTGTTTCATTTATTGTAGTTTATTAATGTGTAATGTCATTTAATGCATTGTTCATATAGAATAGATTCTTACCAGATACTTTATTAACATGAAATGTCTTACTAGTGATTGCATTGTGTTGTTAAGAGATATTTACAGACTGTTGATGCATTTCCATGGTTATTAGCTTTGCAAATCTACCAAAATTAGTATACATTTTTACGTAATATAAGTGGTTCATTATATTTTCTATTGTAATGTACCATTATAGCTTACAAATGCCTTTTCAGAATTTGCTACAGAATACAGAGGAACAAAATTAAACCCGGCTTGTATTGCGTGCAGAGGAGATGTCATGAATTGAATGAGCCTGCGAGTTCCCGTTTCCCCACGTGTAGATCTGTTATCCTCTCGCGGAAGTCATTTACCGTGCACTCGGTTCTTTAGGCATTGATTTCAGGGTTCCCACTCTAAACCAAATGTCAAATTCCCTGACTTTTCCCTGACTTTCACTGACTAAAAAGATGAATTTCCATGACCTATAATGAACGGCAAAATGTGAACGGCTGCGAAGTGCACCCTCACCCATATTTGATAGCTCAATAGTAGTTTTACAAACTTTACATTTAGCTTTTCTGTCGTCTACTTTTAACACCCAGTCTTTAAATTGTTCATTTTGTAGCCAAAGCTCTTGAAATTTACATTTTCCTGGCATGTTTGCCTTAGTCGAATGCAGTCACCTGTACCTGTTAACTAAGTGATTTCCAATTGGGCGGGAAGGGAATAAATGAATAAATATGGCGCTCAAAATAGCTTAAGCACAACAATACAGAAGGATGTGCGAAACAGTGCGATTAAAAAAAATCGGTATAGAAAAATTACATTTTGATAAATGGAAACTAAAATTTAAAGCAACAAACTAAATTCCCTGATATTCCATGACTTGGACAAAAACTATATAAAATTCCCTGACTTTCAATGTCTGGAATAGACCTTTAAAAATTCCATGACATTCCAGAAATTCCATGACCCGTGGGAACCCTGTGATTTGCCACCATAGTTAATGTAACCCTACTGTACAGAGGAGATACAGAGGATGCACACAATGTAACTATGTGAAGACATTTTAAGATGCTCATAGATTTATAATATTTACATAACACTAACACCTGACTGTCAATGTAACTCAGGTTAACAACACATGGTGCTGGATTATGTAGTTTGTCACAATGTGTTATGCAACATAGACACTAAAGAATGACATTCAAAAATAAAAGAGGACAAGCTTTCTCTGCATTCAGAACAATCACAGAAGATTCCATAATTAATGTTTTGCTATGTCTAAAAGTGCTGTAAGCATTCCTTTTGAATACCACATTGAAACACCCCTACCAGCTTTTTTGAGTTGATACAAGTTCAATGTTAATATAAAAAAAATAAAAAAATAAATAAAATACTTAAAATACACACTACCATTTAAGGGTTAGGCATGAGTGTGATTTTTTTTTTAAATGTTCAGCAATTTGCTATTTAATCAAAAAATACAGTAAAAACTAATATTGTTAAATAATCAAATTTAAAATAACCGTTTTCTTTTTTCATATTTATTTAAAATGTAATTTATTCCTCTGATGGGAAAGCTGAATTCTCAGCACTAAATGTTAGATGATTATCCTGATGACACTGTTTACTCTATTGCTTTAGAGCTGCTGACACATTACTGTAAGTGAACAAGGGCACTGAAAACTGTCAGGAGGGATGGAGTGGAACAATATGTGCCTGACAGAATCAAACAGAAGCTCACCTTGCATAATTGTCTAATTGCATGCAAGCACATCTGGTTGTTGTAATTGCATTTGTTCATGTAGTCAATTTATTTCATTATGGCCTCATGTGAGTCAACTTTAAACTCTATTATTTTGGGCTGACTTCCCATATTTCCACACACAACATGCTACATAGTCTAAGCTACAGATGTTGTGTTCTCTGTCTATTTACTGATCGCCTGATACATACTTCATACAAAAATGGAATGCATTTTCTCACTCTAGCATGATTTAATCTGATTTTTACTCTGACAACTTTTGAGTGTAAGGTATGCAATATGCAAAACTGTGCAATGGTAATATTTTACTTTTATAACCGCTTTACTTTGCATGATAAAACAAAGAGAAATCTTGTCAGTAAGATTTATTATTCAATACATTAAAAAAACAGCTAGTGTTTCAGACTGCTTGACTGACATATTAATATTTTTTATATCACAGTTTTGCTTTTAATTGACTATTGTACAGCTTACATGGACAAGACACTTTTTTTTACACTACTCAATTTTCATGACAACAAATCGATAATTAAGTGACAGTGCAGTTGGACAGGATTTCCAGTCATTAGCTCATCCTGTCAGTGTCTCGCTGGCTCAAAAGTCAAAGTAATTTCCTAAGCCCTTACTCTTAAACTGACCATTACACTTAACTATAGACACAGTGGCCACAAACTTAATACAAAATAAGCACCTCTCTACAGTTCTACACCACCAATCATTATTGTCATTATTATTACATTATACAAATGGAAGTATACAATTTGACCATAAATTCAAGTGGATCCAAACTTCCATTTTAATTAGCTCATTTTAAATCTCTGCTTTTATGCTGTTCTGACTAAAGTGGTGATTCTGAGGTGTAAAACGTTTAAAGAGTCCTGAATAAAACTAAATTCTATTACCAGCTACTAGGCTGTGTTTACACTTGGCATTAACAGGTGACCTTTATGTCCACATACACATTGAAAAGACAAGTGCAAACACGTTTCTGATCGGAGTGTCTTTCGTGTTTGTCATATATTTCTGTACAGGAGATTTCCGTCTCTGGACATCCAAAATTCGAGTTTCGTGGAAATCTTCAAATCCAGAAAGGGATTGCCAGGCCAAAGACAAAGTTTTCTTGCAACAGGTTAATACACAGGTAGGCTACATATAAAATGTTAGGGTTAGCAGTTTATGGCAGAGTATTTCTGCCATAATCTAAAGCTAACTGGACACTTTATTCTTTTTTGTGTTTAATTTATCAAGTTAACTTGTTAACTCATCTTCATTTTTTTATAGACCCAAGATGTTACAGCAGTGCAAACACTCGTGCTTCACTGCTTCATGGTCTTCCCATTCTCCTTGGCGACGATGACTCAAGAGTTATCTAACTGTGTTTTGTAAGTGTGTGTTTTGGTTAGTTTTTGAGTTTCTGTATAGATTAAAGTATAACTCTTACACCCGGTTTCACAGACAAGGCTTAAAGAATTTGTTCACTTCAGAATTAAAATTTCCTGCTAATTTACTCTCCCTCACGTCATCCAAGATATTCATGTCTTTCTTTCTTCGGTCGAGAAGAAATGAAGGTTTTTGAGGAAAACATTCCAGGATTTTTCTCCATACAGTGACTTCAGTGGGGTAAAGGCTTCAAACGGTTTGAAGATCCAAATTGCAGTTTCAATACAGCTTTAAAGGGCTCTACAAGATCCCAGCCGAGCCGAGTCTCATCTAGTGAAACGATCTATCATTTTCTAAAAAAACAAACAAACAAACATTTATATACTTTTTAACCACAAATGCTCGTCTTGCACTAGCTCTGCGATGCGCCACGCATTACGTAATCACGCCGTAGGCAGAAGTACGAACTTAGTGTTTACAAAGTGAACGAGCAAAGACTAAGTCAAAGGCCATTTACAGAAAATAAATAAAGTGTAAAACAACAATGTCGGACGATACTGAAGTTGGAAGAGAAAATGAAATGGAGTTTTTCGCTCTACTGTACATTTCTGAACCGGAACACATGTGACCTTTCAACATGATTACGTAATGTGTGGTGCATCACAGAGCTACTACAAGATGAGCATCTTTTGGTTAAAGTATATAAATGTTTATTTGTTTTATAAAATGAGCGATGTTTTGTTTAGATAAGACTCTTATTCCTCGACTGGGATCGTGTAGAGCCTTTGAAGCTGCACTGACACTGATATTTGGACCATCAAACTGTTGGACCCCATTGAAGTCACTATATGGAGAAAAATCCAGTAATGTTTTCCTCAAAAAACGTTGTTTTGTCTCAAGATGCACACCAGTATTGTTTTTTTCATTTTATTAAGGTTTATTAAAAGTACTTAAATATACTAATTGAACTAATACTGGCTTAATCTAAGCCCTGTCTGTGAAACCAGGCCTTAAAGGGATACCTCACCAACAACGAAATTAACTAATCTACTCATCCTCATGCCGTCCCAGATGCATATGACTTTCTTTCCTCGGATAAATATAAACAAAAGTTTTTTTTATGAAAAAATAATCCCTCTCCTTGAGTCCATATAAACTATATTAGTTGATGCTTCAATTACCATATAAAACACAAAAGTCTGATTGCAGTGCATGTAAACACAATCTAGCCATCGTATTTGCATTCACAGGTCGACGTCATATAAATCCCTGCCCACTCTCAAGATGCCGTTTTGACAAGAAATTAAACTTATTTGAACTTGACATTAAACATGAATATTTTAAATTGTTTATTTAGACTTACTGTACATGATACTGTACTGTGAGTCATTTTTCACTTTAATGTGCTAGCACTGCCATTGATAGAGGTAAAAGCAAACGTTGTTTCACGCAGAAGGTTCTGCCTTTCCAACATGTCCACGATAAAGGTCTATTACAGACCTAATTTAAATGTTGTGCGGGAAACAGAAATCCGATCAGATATCTAGATGCAGAGACCACTTGATGTGAACAAATGTAAACGCACAGTGATTGGTTGATGATCCGGTCTGCTTGATAGGATCACAGTGATCGTATGTTAATGCCTAGTGTAAACACAGCCTTAGTTTAATGCAGTCCACCTCTTGTGTATAGAAACTGAAGGTCACACAGGAGAGAGAAAAGAAAAGACGGACTCTATTAAAGTCTGAAGTGCAAGTGTGAGTCTGAGATTAGTCTTAAGGTACCATGAAACTTATTTTCCGCTACTCCTCAAAACTTTACATAGAAAGATGACTAACTATTGTTGCAAATGACAGCTTTGTGAATCAAAACTCCTTTTACCATGCCAAATACATAACTGTATATATTAATGTATTTGGAAGTACATTAAAAATATAATTCAGACAGGCCTCTTCTATCTATATATGCTATTAGTTCCACATGACATTTGCATTGAAACTCAACATGCTACAGCAATGACATCTTAAAAAATTTAATCTTAAAAAGTATATCAGTTGTTTTTCCATATTCTTTACAGGAGCGAATTTGTCAAGCATTGATGTGGGTGGTGAACGCCCTCTGTTATCAGACAGAATGGTAAAATCATTTGCTTCCCTTTTCTGCTGCAAACAATCAATGTCGACCTCTCTGAGGATCAAATAATCAGCCTTGGGCTATTTTCCCCACGCTTCCTAATGACAATGCTAGCAAATTAGTTGGCTTACAACTTCCCATGCCAAGGAGCTGTATAGTTTCTTAAATGGCTGTGAATCACCTCGTCTGAGCCACACTAAAGGCCTTCGTTTTGTCTTCATAACAGCCTAAGAAAGAGTGGGATCTATAATAGCTGCGAATTAATTTATGTTATTCGCCATCTGTCTGAATTTGTGTCTGTCTTTGAGAAATCGACAAGTGAATAGTGTGTATGAATTATGAACGAGGAAGTAGGCTGTTTTCAAAATTCATCTCATCCAGATCTAGTTGATACTATTTATTAATATGAGAGACTATGAGCCGGAGAGCAGCATGTAAAATGGTTCATTTCTCACCAATACAGGTAAAAGCATAAAGGATGAACTTCTGGTGGCCGAGTTCCCCCTGCTGCTTTTAAATGACAGCCATATATCTTTGTCCCTTTAATTATTAACAGGACTCATATTAAATATGATTACAAACTATGATCAATGATGGAATTTTAATTACCACTAATAAGTGACCATCTGCTTGGCAGCCAAGGGGCAAGAAGGGGGTGGAGGTCCAGACCAATGAGAATGGAAACTGGCATTAGAGAGTCTGGCTCGCTGGAGTCATCCATATGAGTGAAGAAAGTGTCGTGTGCCAGGGTCTAAAAAAATTGACCTTCCCATCCCCTAGATATGCATGTATTTGCACATGTTCTTTACACACACACACATGCACACACAATGTGGAGAGCTCAGTATCAGTCTTCTTCTTTACACTCACATTAGAGTGCCATTTCCTATTCCATTCTCATTGGTACCAAAAAAAAAAAAAAAAAAAGCCTGATCTGTTCTGAGTGTTGTATACAGATGGTAAATAAATATGTTGTGCAAAATTCTGATATACACGTACATTTGCTGCAACCAAATAGTTATACTTTAAACACTCGCTGTGTTAAAGTCAAGGCAAAACCCATTTTCTGTAATGTGACATATTCACAAGAGAAACAGGATATTCAAAGATGGGGAAAATAGGTTTCATTTCATCCATCTGGAATTGATTGGATTGAGAAAAGTGGGCATTTCATACTGAAATGGAGTCAGAACAAAAGACAGCGTGTTTAAAAAAAAAGGTATCTATTTGGCTACGATTGAACACTTGAACACACACATATACATATATAAGAATCTTCTAATCTGTGCACAAGTTTTATTTTTCATTATTCTATTTATTCTGTGAATAACACAAGAAATTATTTTCAGTTTTGTAGCTGATTGTGTGTATATATATATATATCATAAGAGCAAAATGAGGGTTATATATATATATATATATGGGGCATCTGTGCATGGGACTTCCCTTGGTAATCTGGAAAGAATCGGAACAGAATGTAAAACTGAAACGGATGACCAGCAGCCTCCCATGGGCGTCACTTCATATCTCTGTCTATTCTGTATGATCTCTCAGACTCTCTCTCACAGTTGAGAAAGAAGGCCTGTGCACATCAGCATGCTACACAACATTGCTCTACACCAGGGACTACCATACGCCTTTGCTGCTCAAAGTCAAGATGAATGCCCTGCTCGGTCATTTCAAACAGAATCTCTCTCTAACTTTCCCCCGCTATCTCAGTGGACATCTTGTTAACATTGATGAGTTCAAATGTACTTCCTGTCTCTCTGAACAGCATTTAAGTCTCACTTCTTCACTCGTAGACGCTTTATTTGCTAGTAAACAAGTGATTGGCTGCCGTATCAATGTGAGCGAGAAAATGTTACAGTGAAACGGAAGGAGTTGACAGAGTCTCTTTAATTGTCTCAGATTTAATGTGCTCTCAGGATCTTCACTGCTCTTTCTCTGTATGCAAATAAATCAGTGTGTATGCGCATGTCAAAAGCGGCCTGAAATTAACAAGAAGCAATTTCCTCTATGCTTGTCTTTCATTAGCAAATAAAATGGACAGTATTTGGATAAACACAGGGTTTATACCTCACTGTGTGAGACAGCTGCTCTTTATCACATGTGACACCAATCATTTGGATGCTGTTAAATATGTAAACACACAACATGACATATTAAACAGACATCTGCTACAGTGAGTGGAGACAATGTATGGGCCAGTACATATCGTCTATTCAATTTGATCCAGTCTGTTAAAGACAATAATGAGACAACAGACTTCAAACAATTTTAAACCATTCATACTTTTAAAAGAATAAACGTTTAAAAGTCCAGAAATTGTGCAACACACTTTTCCATTGTTTTTCCACAAATCCAAAACTGCAATGGATAATCATAAAAATCATTATTTAAAAATCATAATCATTTATTAATCATAATAAAGTACATTGTT
The DNA here is from genome assembly GCF_949319135.1 of Squalius cephalus. Classification (NCBI taxonomy): domain Eukaryota; kingdom Metazoa; phylum Chordata; class Actinopteri; order Cypriniformes; family Leuciscidae; genus Squalius; species Squalius cephalus. The sequence continues at coordinate 17,235,594 of NC_137142.1, forward strand.
AAAGCAATATTTAAAAAAGTATATAAAAATGGCATATCTTCCTTTAACTTACAGCTCAAAAATAAGTTCAGTATGAAGAGTTTTGTCTTTGGAAAAGTCTAGAGAAAAACTGAAATAAATAAATAAATGTGATTGAAAAAATTTTAAATGTGATAAAAAAAAAAAAAGTAGCTAGTTATTAATCTATTAAATAGATTAAACTAGATTAGAATGAATAAATACAATTAGATTAACATATATAATTAGATTAAATAAACAAACAAATAAACAATACATTTAACTGTACATTACTATTGTAAATTTAATAAAATATATTACAATAATGTAAATTAATTTTAACACATTTTCACATTTATGTCATTGACATCAGCTGAAAGCTGGATGAATAAGCTTTCCATTGATGTATGGTTTGTTAGGATAGGACAATATTTGGCCGAGATACAACTATCTGAAAATCTGGAATCTGAAGGTACAAAAAAATAAAATCGAAACATTGAGAAAATCGCCTTTAAAGTTGTTCATTTATGTTGGCGATTTTGCTGCATCCACTCACAAAAATATATTTTTTTATATATTTAAGGAAGGAAATTTACAAAATATCTTCATGGAACATGATCTTTACTTAATATCCTAATGATTGTTGGCCATAATTTTAATTTTGACCCATTCAATGGTTTGTTGGCTATTGCAACAAATATACTTGTGCGACCAGGGTCACATTATTATGATTGAAAACTCCTGCAGAAAATAGACCATGAGCCAAGTCTATACGTTACAAAATAGTATAACGTAATAAAATGCAATATTTATTAAATAAAATCATCAACACAATCATCCACAGCTATGAACATATATTACCTCAAAACCATCAACTTGCAGACCTGATCAACCTGGCAACCTTTCAGAACACCCTAGCAACTGCATAGCAATGCCCCAGAAACCACTCAAAACACCCTTGTATCATTACAGCAAATTTTGCACAAGGAAGTGCCACTTACATTTCCTAATACAACAATCTATTTCTGAGTACTATTATACAGGAAACATCACCCCTTAATCACACTGTTGCTGGATTTAATAGACACACTCTTAAAAGTACTAAGAAATGCCATCTGTTTCTGCAATGACAACACAGACAGTTTCTGGGGAAAAAATATACAACATGCATTGGCAGATGAGTTGACATGCGTCACTGCAATAAACTGTGTTAGGAACATTAGTTTAACTGCAACACTTTGTTTTGGATTGTTTACACAAGAGAAAGTACATACTCATTTTTTTAATGAGACAGTAATACTGCAAATAATGAAAAAAAGCAACAAACAGAGCCATAATTATCATTGCAACAATATATGAGTGTGTCCTAAACGCTTCACATAAACCGTGAGCATCAGGAATGGATATTGACTAGGGCGATATCAATGTACACAACAGCAGTGTACAAACTCCAAACTGAGAAGCACAAAAATAACAATAAAACAACACAAACCACCCTCAACATTTGCCCAAGAGGGAGGTGAGTTTCCATTCCTCTTCCCTGTCCGTCCAATCAGTGCTAACCATCTCAGGTTGGCGTCTCATGTGGTCTCCACACAAAGTACACCAATGCTGGCAATTGAACACCTGTGTGGTTGCTTCATCATCAAACGAATGCAGATTTATTCCACGCCTCAGCATCCATCCATCTCCATGGCAACAATGCCACCAAGAAAGAGGGTTGTGCTGGAGAGAGCGAGTGAGAGATGAATAACTACACCTGGAGATTTCATTACATGGACATTGAGTACAGGAGCGGGGCCCTAACTGATATTTTTAGCCTGGTACGCCCTGGAACGTCTTAACACAGTGGAATTTCTGAGCGATTGCCTATCTAAATAATGCAAGACTGCTCTCTCCGCTGAGCTCTCAAGCCAAGATGCAGGAAACATCAGAAGATGACAGAAAACTGGAGGAGGAGGAGTAGCTTTCTCTCTGGCCTTCTGCAGAAGTCTGCCCATGTTCATTTCAAAACAATTCAGTGTAGTGGTCTCAAAGTGAGCCGTTGGCAAAGTTAACTTCCTTGAATGGGGGAAAAAAAAAATCCTACAGTATAATCTTGAGATATTAATCCGTATTTTCAGAGACATGGCTGGCCGTTGGCCTGTGGGCATTTCGATTACTATGCATTAACTGCCATCTAGGAGTTAAAAGGTAACACAATGCTTTAAGGGGGAACAGTAGGTCAGTGTGAAGGGTTTATATAGTGACATCAGGGACTCCTGGGGTCCTCAGTAGAAAGAAAGAAAGAAAGAAAGAAAGAAAGAAAGAAAGAAAGAAAGAAAGAAAGAAAGAAAGAAAGAAAGAAAGAAAGAAAGAAAGAAAGAAAGAAAGAAAGAAAGAAAAAGATTGTAAAAGTCATGAGAAGTCTAGAGTAAAACAAACTCATCTGATGGAAACAATTTCTGCCTAACTATATCAGTAGAGAAAGTCATTGAACACTGATACTGTCATTATGTGCAACTGATATCTGTGCCAGAATAAAGCGGCTTTGTCTACTTATAAAGAACCACCAAAACAGTTGTTAAGAACAGAAACACTGAGTTAAACTCAAAAGGCCCACAAAGGGAGGGAGAGAGAGAGAGAGAGAGAGAGAGAGAGAGAGAGAGAGAGAGAGAGAGAGAGAGAGAGAGAGAGAGAGAGAGAGAGAGAGAGAGAGAGAGAGAGAGAGAGAGAGAGAGAGAGAGAGAGAGAGATCCATCATTATCAGTAGGAAGCATAGAGGCTCTCACAAGGACACTGGATGACTTTGAAACAGAGGATCAAACGACTTCATCAAACGTGGCAGAATAAACAGAATCAAGACTGGTTACCACTCCACTATCATGTGTGCTCTTCCTATCAAAGACACTCACTCACATGATGTTCTTGAGACTGGATAACACAGAGCAAGGACAAAGGTAGAGAACTGAGAGAGAGCTTGAAATTATACTTTGTGGTTAAAGCAAAGATGAAAACACACGGACACAAATACACCAAGCAGCATCTGCTGTTGCTGGAAAAAAAGTCAATTTCAAGCAAGTCAATAATGAGATTTGAGACAACGGCTGATTCATGTCATTTTACAAATCACTGCTGTTCAATTGCTTTTAAATTTGCAATCGCACACAGCATGCAGATGCTAGGTTGGGCTGCGCCGTGCCGTACTAAGCACTGCGATCGCTCCTTGCAAGAAGAGAAATGCAATATCTCTTGATTTCATAAGGATTGGCTAGTCAAAGTTCATTCCTCATTCTTCCGACTTCCTGCGGTGCAATCCATATCCGCAAATCTGACAAATAAACAGAAGACAAGGGACTGAAATTTTATTCTGGGGTGAGTGGAGGGGGGTAAAGGGAGGAAGAAAGAGAAATGAATTTATAAAAAGAAAGAGAGAGAGATGGGCCATAACAAAGAGAGTTGAGATGGGAAGTTTCGTCTTCCCAGCATGCCGTGCCGTACGTCAAGCAAAGAGGAATGGCATAATAAGTTTTAGCACTCCCGTGGGCAGCCGCTGGCCTGTCTGTAATATTGCTAGCAGCTCGCACACGAGTTCCGCGGCAGCAGAGGTGCCATAACAGAGCCCAGGACAACCTTAACCGAGTCCCAGTGCCACTCTGCCAGAACAGAACTGCTGTAAATTCACAGAGGTCCCGGCAGACTCGCCGGCAATGCCAGAACCGCAGCCCGAAAGAGGGAGTCATAATCAGGATGGTCTGGAACATAGCCCTACTACAACTGGAACAGCCATTAATCACGCTCAATGGAGAAGTTTAGAACAGAACCTGAGGAGGGAGGGAGAGAGAGAGATACTCAACAGTCATGTGAGCACACCAGCGTTGAGTGTGATCTGAATACTTTTGGACCAGTGTCTACTTACAAAAGGGGTGTGTCCCAAACCAAATAACTTTATGAACTTCCTGTTAAAACCAAGCCCGGTTTTATCTGGTTTTATCCGAATACAGATACGAATAAGTGTGAGATTGTTACAGATATAGATACTGGCTCTGCTGCATAGCCCTAACGAACAACATACGCTCTATTCGGATGGTTCTAGTTTTCTAAACAACGTTTGAGTTACGATTTTTATCACTCGACTTCTGTGATTTCATGTACTGATTCGGACGGGACTTACATCTCTGTTTATTACAGAGGTGGGAGTGTGTGTTTTCTAGATGTATGCGTTACAGAAGGTAACGTGTGACGAATATGTCTACATTTTTATTTATTATAAAAAAACCCTATTCAAGTAAACTTCACAAGTTTATGAATGAATGAATTAATGAATGACACATTTATATAGTGCATTTATATGTACTACTGTACACTCTTTACAATCATATCAGGGAATCTCTCCTCAATCACCACCAGTGTGCAGCATTCACTTGGATAATGCGATGACAGCCACAGTACAACAGTGCGCTCACCACACACCAGCTATAGGTGGAGAGGAGAGAGAGTGATAGAGCCAATTCAGTGGATGGGGATTATTAGAAGGCCATGATTGGTAAGGGCCACTGGATGGAATTTGGCCAGGACACCGGGGTTAAACTCCTACTCTTTACGAGAAGTGCCATGGGATTTTTAATGACCACAGAGAGTCAGGACCTCGGTTTAACGTCTCATCCAAAGGACGGTGCTTTTTTGACAGTATAGTGTCCCCATCACAATACTGGGGCGTTAGGACCCACACAGACCACATGGTGAGCACCCACTGCTGGCCTCACTAACACCTCTTCCAGCAGCAACCTGGTTTTCCCAGTAGATCTCCCATCCAGGTACTAACCAGGTTCAACCCTGCTTAGCTTCAGTGGGCAACCAGTCTTGGGCTACAGGGTGATACGGTTGCTGGCATACCATTATAGAAGTGGCTGTTTATGATACCCACATAAGTGAGCAGCGAAATCTAGACAAGCATCTTACTCTTACCTGACAATGATTTTAAAAAGAGTAGTCTTCGCAGTGTTCCTGTTTTTTTTTTTTTTTTTTTTGTTGCAATTTGGCTCTATTTATTAATTTTATAATAAAAAAAAATTGAATATGAAATTCAAAATCCATATTGAAATGAAAGCATTTTGAAGATTGGTGAGCAAACAGTAGCTCAGGTAGGTCAAAACACACGAGGAGAAGCATTCGGTTAATACAACATCAGCAATCACAAACATTTGTATTCGGACGGGATTAGCATTACCTAAGGTCATTTTTCCAGACCTTTTTACAGAAGGTAAAAGTCGACGTAATCTTTACTGACATTGTCCGTAATGATTACTGAGATGGCATTCGAACGGGACTAAAATCACAGAGAAGCTCTGGTAATAATTACTTTACCCCACCTCTCCATCTAAAACTAATCCCGTCCAAATAGGGCTATACATGGAAATACATGCATCACATGAGAAATATGCCATGTTTTTCAATTTCCTCAAGTTATTTCCACCAAACCTCAAATTACGTAATATAATTTTGAAACGAAAATTTAATTTTAAACATTTAAGGAATTAAACGGTCAACTCTTTTGTTTTACTAATTTCACTGCAGCTAGCATTTTACAACAAGTAAACATACACAAAAAATATATTTTCAGACTTTTTGCAAAATTTGACAAAATGAAATTAAGATTGGAAAGAGTAGATAAGAATATTCCTGTTATTATTCTCTTCACTGACACAATTGTCTCCTTGGTAAATGTACATTATTTGTGGTAAAAAATAGCAGGTACAATTTCAAAGATGTATATTATGATATAGTATAATAATATAAAATATATAACAATATTTAAATAAGATACATAAAAAAATGTAAATCATAAACCATTTAAGTAAGTTTGTATAATACTGATTGTGTGTGTATGTGTGTGTGTGTGTGTCCTCCGAGGCAAGGGAGGCAGTTCCCTCCAGTGGGAAAATAATCTATATTGAGAGAGAGGAGGCCATGCCTCTATCGTGCTATGATTGGATATGATTATGGCAAGATTGATTGATATGATTGGTTATGGCAATATATGATTGGTTTGTGAGATTAATCCCTCCTCTTGTTTTTGTACGCGTTCAGGAATCGATCTGAATGAAAAAAGTGATGGCGTTAATGGGAAGACTAATTAAAAAGTAAGTAAACAACTTAGATCACTGCTTTATGTCACATCAAAATCAAACTTAAAATGGCTTGAAAACATGATGACTGTGGGGGGTTTTAGTGAGCAACCAGCTTGGTGAAATTAAAGGTACATATTATCATGTTGACTGATGATCCGAAAATAAGCTGACTATTAAAAAGAACAGCTGAACATCAGTTCACAAATAAAATGTATTGTTTAATTACTGCCTTAATTTATTTAAATTGATTTAGGTATACTTGTTTTTAATAAATATAAAATTACTTAATGTAAAAATACAAAATATTAGCATAAAATAAATGATGATGGAATGATAAAAAAGTTTTCAATGGGACCGTCACATAACAAAAAGTAGTTGTAAATCTGTTATAATAAAAAAAAAAAATCAACCCCTCAGGCATAAACATTTCCAAAGCTGCAAACACTAGCCATTCACGGGCGAGAGAAGTTGATTTGTGATTTCAGTACCTTCACAGGTCACATCTAAAATAAACAGCGACAAAGGAAGCCAAACTCAGTAAAACAATGAGGGAAAGGGACGATCGGCTTTCAGAAATCACAGCAGGAACTCTAAACGAGGGAATTCTCCTGAAAGGTTTCCTGTGATGGAAAGGAAAGACTTGCAGACACAACGGCACACAAGGGGCTGATGGGAGACTCTGATTTGACACAAAGCAGCTCTTGGGGCACTCAACACAACTGCCACATACAATCAATATTACAACTCGCACCTAATACAACAACATTTCCCAGCAGCTATGGCCCTTTCTGTGTTATCTATAATAAAGAAATGCTAATATTCTGTGTGCATTGGATAAAATAAAATAAAAAATAAAGCAGGTAAATAAAAATCAGGTTTCCCTGAAATGCCAAATACTGCTACTTCAGATACCAGATGATCAACACCATGGATGGTAACACTATTTCCATAATCCACTTAACACATTCAACTAACTATAACTAACATGTCAACTAACTCTCATTAGAGAATTAGTAGACTGTCTGCTTAATATCTGCTAACACTTTATTGTGATGCTCCTCCAACATACATTCTACTGACTGTAAGTAACTTTGCAAGAACATGTCAGCTTATTTTACTGAATGTCAGCTTATTTTACTGAATTCTAACACACACCAAACCCTAACCTAACAGTCCACTACAGTCTACCAACACTCTAATGAGAGTTACAGTAGTTGACATGTAGAGTAGTTGCAAAGTTACTTATAGTAGAATGTCAAAAGTGGACCATCAAAATAAAGTGTAACCTAAAACAGTTCTAGTCTTGGATATTGACTGGTCAATACAGTGTTCCAGCCATGCTAAAATAAAAGATAAAGTAACAAAAAAAAAAAAAAAAAAAAAAACCTCATGCATGGTCGAATGTGCATTTCACTGAGTAGGATGCACTGAATGTACATTCTGTTACTGTTTTCATGGTATCCTCCGATGTAATGACTTCACTTAATGAGTTGAAATAATGTTTTGATAAAAAAACCAATTAATCTGAACATTTGTATTGCACAGTAACTGTTTTATTAGACCAATAAGGCAGTGCTATATTGTGAATATATAAGGTTACAGGCACAGCATTGTATCTAGTACCTCACTGCTTAAATATAAGATTGCTACACCAATGTACTTTCATTAAAACTACATTAAACCTGCTTTGGTGTAAATCAAACACCAATATGCATGAATAACAGCAGCGTGACTATGCCAAACCAGCAAAGCTGAATTTGAAAAATTAAGTTTCATATTCATCACATTGTTGTAAATGAGATTCAAATCAATGATGAAATGACTTGTCAAATCATGGATTCGTGATACAGCAGATTGTCCATCAAAAATGACAAAATGCTCAATTACAATGCATTAAGGGACTTCTATACAGCAACAGCTAATGACAGTTTATGAACGGGATGCCAAATTGCCGTTAACAACTAGTTCTGAGAAATGAAGAAAAGATAACAGCATCACCCGTTAAATGTATCTTTCACCGTCTGGTGCTTTGCACGGCCATGGTGATCGATGAATGTTTTGGAACACACAAATCAAGTGACCCTCGACAAGCACTTAATGACAACAAACGAGCATCTCTCCTCGTTCTTCACGATCCCTTTGTTTCTCTCTCTGTTTTTCATCGCCCATACTAGACTGTCATCAGATCCAATATCACACTCTTATTAAAACAAATGAGTTGATCTCACAACAGCCTACTCTAGATCCCTGTGATGTAATTTGGTCATCTGACTAGGTTAGGCTTAGAGGAAACAAAGCGATGACTGGAATTCGATAGTAGTTTCGTCAAATTTATGAGCATGGCTTCTTAAGTGACACTAAGCTGCTGATGAATCTTTTTTGTTATTTCCACCATTGTTAGCACAAGAATGGGATTGAATTTTTCATTTCTGAAAGCATGAAATGAGCAAATAATGACCATATCTGGAGATGTATTAAGCTAGAAAATATGATGGATAAAATAGACCTACTGTATAGTCCAAAAGCCTAAGACCACACCGACAATTTGGGAATTTAAGCTAAAAATATAGAGTTTTAGGATGTATAAGAAAAGTATATATAACGTTCTTTGTTTTTTGCTTTCATCCACTATTTATTTTTAGATTTAAAATACATAAATAGGATATTATATTTTAGCATATTTATTTCACTTTTAATATAAGGCAGACAAAATGTATTTATTTTGTAGCTTTTACTAATCAAGAAAATTTTGCACATTGTTATACTGATAGTATAGTTTGCATTTTTTATTTATTTATTAGAAACATTAATTCACAACATGTGAAATAGACAGGATTTTCCGTGGTGGTCTCACAGTTTTTTTCTGCCTATGTTAATTCATGGTGAATGAAGACTGAACCTGAAAAAGGTTCAATATGCATTACTCTCACTGAGAAACTTTCAATGCAATTTCACATCGCCCGCCACCTTCCTGCGTCTTAAACAAGGACCTTTCTGTGATGGGGACAGCGAAAGCCGGAGCGCAAGTGAAAGACTGAGAGAAAAAGGGGAACATTAGCTCAGACAGACACTGCTACTCTGACACGCTGGGAAGAGATGGAGGGAGAGGAAGAACGTGAGCGAAGACTGGAGCCTCTGCGTTTGACATGTGGAGACATCAAAGCCATGGAGGTGGAGAGAAAGGCAGAGGAGAGCTCATTAACATCGACATGCCAGTCTCTGACATGGCACCATGACACCATAATTACTGCCACGCTCGATAGTCCTTCGGCTCCACCCTCTCACTGCTCCAGACAGACAGAGACAGACAGAGACCAGGAAAACACCCATGCAAAATGCTTATTTATAATAATGTAAAAATGCTAGGGCCCTGGGCCTAGAGGTTTGGGCATATGCTACTGACATGCCGTGGAGCTCTTTCAGCAAATGCAGGTTCGAATCTGGTCTAATTGCATATTCAAGTCCTGTCAGAAAGATCGCATTTACGAGCTCAATGCACATGAACACCATCAAAAGTTGTAATAACAAGTAGAAAAATGTTTAAGACCTGAGTTATGGCAGACACAATGGAGGTTATGCACAACAAACTTAAAACAGGTCACAGTTATTTTAAATTTTAATAATATTTCACAATATGAAAGTTTTTTTTTTTTTTTGTATTTTTAATTAAATAAATGCAGCCTTGGTGAGCAGAAGAGACTTGTTTTAAAAACATTAAAAATCTTACCGATCCCAAACTTTTGAACAGCAGTGTGTGTGTGTGTGTGTACATTTTTTGCCCATTTTTACATTCTTAAGTCTGATTTCATACCTCTCCTAAATAAACTGTATGCTATGAGGTAGCATTCATGTAGTCAGTGCAGATAAATATTGTCCATATAACAGAATAAGTCTTTAATCTAATGCAAATATGCACTGTTTTGCCGTTATGCCACTTGCGCTGTAAACGTTCTCCTTCGGACCTGTCAACGGAACAGCACTATTCATTTCCCTTCCATTGTCCCTACATGACAGCGCTCTCCAGATTGAATGCAGGCCAGAAACCTGACCACATCGTGCCTGAGGAACTTTGGAAAACAGCTCTCTGTACACTTGACTACAATGCTGACATTTTGAATGGAGCGTCAATAGGCAGGAGCGTGCCGGCGTTGCATGCATGGTAAAGCAGACACAAAAGAGAGTCATGGCAATATAATTAACATTTAGAAGCGAAAAATGCAGTGTGAGACATTGAGAGCACAAACGCGCACAAAGACGACAGCCGGCGCAATAAAAGGCCATGTTGACAATACATCTCAACCTGGAAGAAGGGGGAAAAAAGGAAGGAACAAGTGTTGTTGTTGTTTTTTTATTAGACTGAGCCGGTATGGCTTGTACTATAAACATACTAAAACGCGTGCGTACGCGTCAAAATATATGTCGTATAAGCTGTAGCAATTACAGCAGAAAACACATTTGCTTTAGAACAACGACACGCGCTGTCACTGCCATAGTAAGATCAATCACTACACTCTCTATTGATCTACGAGCTGATGGCTGCATTAATTAGGACAGTTGGGAACAATTACTCTGTTAAATCAAAACATCCACAAACGCTCACAAATAGTCACGCAAACCCCCCAGGGTAGGTTCATTAATGTGATCAGTTTGATTCACAGAATGAAGGAAACCTTCACTCACCTTGAACCTTGACCTCTCAATTAAGTTATTGTCACAAAATAAATGATTGATGATCATGGTCAAAAAGCCTGTCATGGGTAAATGGAGGACTAGCAAATTAAGGAATTAAAGAGAAAGAGTCAAAGGGAATGGGCTGCTCTGGCAAAAGAACCAAAAACATTCAAATTTGCCCAGTTCCTCAAATAAGTATCAGCCTTGGTGTCACCTGCTACAGAAAGGCATCAGTGTCTTATATTGGATGCTTTCCGTCTCCTCACAGTATTGTTTTCTGTGAAACGAAGAGCTAGAGTTTGTGATTGACAGGCCAATTAATTTGCCACTCTTAGTCTGCAGTCAGAGTCACAGAGCTGTAATCAGACGAGTGCGGATGTGATGCTAACAAAACCATGGGTTACCTTGCACTGGTCTGCAGCTCCTTCCTTTGCTAAAAAAGTTTGGAAGTGTGCATGTCATAATGGAAAGTATTGTATGACACAGTCACGCAACAATTACAGACAGGCTCACAATCATGAGAACACAATGGACATTTTGGTTTAAACAAATAGCTAGTGTACCATAGATTACTGTATTATCAATTATTAATGTATTTAATAATAATGAAGAATTAATAATACATGTAACTCTATATAGTATATATAGCAAGAACGTGATGCTGATGAAGTCATACTACCACTGATATGCTGGGCTTAAATGATAAAATGAGGGAAAAATATCTATAAAAAAAAAACTTGGAATGGAAAAAAGTGCAATAAAATGGCATACTAACAAAGCCTCATGCATTTTAATCAAGTAAATGTGCCACTGCTGGAAATACTAAACTTGTTTTTGTTTTTTTGTTTTCCTGGTTTTTTTTTTTTCATTAGGGACAAAAGCTCAATGAAAATGCTGATGCACAAAACAAATGCATTGCTTGGCATGTTTCCTCCACGCGTCAGAAGCATGCACCTGTCTTTCATTTCTTCTGTCTACCTTCTTCCCTGCTGTACTCGCAACCTGTTCAAAAGTAACGTCTTGCTTCTTTAGCGTTCTCATCTCCATATTGCATGTCTTTGAGTGGAGCCATGTTCTATGCTGTGTGTGAATTGTGAACAAATGAAAGGGATCCCTCAGGCACTGCTGCTCGGTCTTATTCTTGGCACTTCACCATCATGAATTCTCACAGAAGACGGATTCCAAAAGCAGAAACGGAGAGAAAGAAGGAAGAAGGAAAAAAAAGAGGGCAAAGGGAATGTAATTGAACTGCCATGAAAAATTAGCATCACCTAGCTCCTAAACCAGCTCTATGAGGTACTTAGTGAAAAAAGGCCATTTGGACTTCAAACCATGGTATCAACTGCCAGATTTCATGCCACCTTTGTTTACGAGTCTGAAATTGATTTATTGAGGAGGGAAAAAAGAACGAAATGAAGGATCTGTGTAGTAATTGACCCTATGACGGTTCTGGTCCGGATACACACGATTGGTCAGATGTGGAATCCTAATTATCTCATTTAATCAAGATGGATGAGGAGATGGTTCAATATCATCTGAGCCCAAGAGGCCACATGGAACGACATGAAAGCTTAGAGCCATACCTGAAATCCCATTAGGTCCAAGACAACATGACCCACCAATGAAAAGACATCTTGTACATCTGTGGGCCCTTAGAACAAATTTGGACAGCTAGTTTTTGGATGGTGCTTCATCTAAAGCAGCTCTGGTAGATGATTTCATTAGCCGCAGTGGGTCAACAGATCCTTCTAATGCTTCAATCAGATGTTAGCGTCCTATTAACATATAACCCTTTTTTGAACAAAGAAGTTCTCCTTCGCCTACATGCACCTGGATGCAGATGAAGTGGATGCTCAGAGCACTACAAACACCCACGTTTCCACAATCTGTGGAAATATTCATAGTGCATCCAGACCGAACAGACAGGGAGAGATTTTCTTTGTTTTGGCTATTAAAGCAGTCAACACTGCTGCAAAGCCGACAGCAGCTTTTTATTCACTCACCACCTAATTTCAGAGAACAATGAGGATCATGAAAATTGCAGGGACCTCTAATTGACTGGCTTAGATGACTGGCGTGTGGCATGTGGCGTGTGGCTCTAGCGCCGCTCGTTTTGTATCTGCTAACGTGTGCATGCGCACACACACAAACACACACACACACACACACACACATATACTTTCTCTCTCATTCTGTCAATGGTAACACTAAGGGCCCTCTGATGATAAAAACTTCCCATAGACAGCAATGACAGAAGCTCAATTAATACCATAGCAGCCGTAGTATCAAAGAAGTGAGGACCTATCTGTTCACTCCGGGCATTTGAGCTACAGACAATGCAGCTGACAGGTTAAAGCAATTACACTGAGGGGAACAGATAATTGGACATTTTGTAAACTAAAGCAGGGAAGAGGGTATTAATGTTGTGCATACTGATTTAAGCATGATAAGAGAGTTTCAGTTTTTTTCTTTTTTTTTCTTTTTGATCACGGACAATAGTATTGTTTTAAAGTGGTATTTATTTTAATCAGGCAAACATGAAGATTTTAAGCATGAAACAGCATTTTAACATGAAAGACATTTCTATACAAAAGATAGTCCAAAGTGGCAGTCGAAATAAATAAACAAATTAATTAAAAAAGCCGTGTTTACACCTGGTATTAAGATGAGTTTCTATGATGAAATCTATGGTCTTTTTCAGATCTTTAGATCTAATGTACGAAATAAGCCTGCGCAATTACATATGAAGGCGATCGGAGACGACGGAAAAACATGTGGAGAGCAGCAGCATTCGTTTCAGCTCTGATAGCTGCAAGACCACGATGAAGGCTGTGAGAGCGTTAAAAATGGTGAGAACATTAGTGCTTGGTAAGTTTTTCATCTTCAAACCAAACTTGGGACTTCAGCCGACAAAGTTTAAATCCCCTCTGGCTACCGTGCTTTCCATAATGTTTACACGTTAGGTCAGTAGGTGGAGAGGTGGTCCGTCTTTTGGCTATCTTCTGGAAGTGGTCGAAAGTGGACAAGCTCAAAACGTTTTAGACCCCATTTACACCCGCATTTAGTGTCGTCCACTTGTGATCCAATCAACCAAAAACACATCTTAACACCATCTTAATAATGGTGTAAACAGGGCCTAAATGGAACAGATAGGCTATATTTCTAATATAACATTTTCATAAAGATCTATTTTTTTCTAAAGCTGTGTATATGTAAATATTCTATGTTTTAGATGCTGTCAATATATTCATATTTTACATTGTACGTGTAAATGTTATGTAGGAATACCTACAAAATTGAATGAGATCAGGCTGGCCATGGCCATTATCAACAATGTTATATGAAAAAAAAAAAAAAAAAAGTTGTTTAAAGATGATCAAAATGCTCTAAATGTGTGTTCCATGGAAACGTAAATAAATAAATAAATTATGGTGGGTTGGAAGGACATGAGGTTGAGTAAATACTACTCTTTATAAACTGTTATTTTAACAGGCTAATCAAAATAACCACTGGAGAATACTCACTCACTGAGACAGATGTGTCAATCAGTGCAAATCAAAAAACAGCCAGCACATATTAACAAATGCAGGCAACAGAAAATAAATGCTTTGAAACCACACCACACACACAGATGCTAAAGCTCAAAAGCCTGGCCTCAGGTGACTTAAGTCTTTAATAATACACTATGTGATACCAAAATTCAATTTTAAACAATTGTTTCAACTACTTCAGTCATAAATCCTCCATTATCCTTTTCTGTCTGTCTCTCTCACCTCCATAAATTGTCATTTATGTCAGTCGATCGGCTGCGAGAAAAGCTAGTTTGTTTAAATAACACATCATCACATACACTCACATATGTGAGCCATCCCAGTAGACTGCACATAAATATAAACAGCTAACAATATAAAGATTCTTCAATAAATAAAATATTATTTTATGTTCTGCAACAAAATATAACAGCATAGGGGTTTGGAATGACATGAGATGAGTAAATAATGACATAATTTACATTTTGGGGTGAACTACTCCTTCAAAGCAGTTTTAATCCCTATTGGGAACAAAGCCACAAGTTCTTTGACAGATAAAGTAGATGGGAAGTTTTGGAACTTAGGAGCTTCTGCACATTTGCAATTTAGTTCAAAGTTACAGACCTTTTTCATCTAGCGTTTCATTATTTCCATGCCTTTTGTTCTTGCGTATATAAATTGAAAATTCTGAGAGAAAAGAAAAAGAGAAAACAACAAAAACAACCCTTATGACTTGTCCTCTTTCTTTACCTGAAGATGACATATTCAGCATCGGGCAGAGTGGGAAAAGAAAAACTTAGAAAGGGTTTTCATCATCCCGTTCTGAAGATGTATGACTGGCGTAACATGAGAAAAATGAATTCCCAATTGAGCAGCTTATCAATATTCAACAAGTGTGCGGTAACTGTCCTCCCACTATACCCACCAGATCCGCCTGTCGATGACTCTAAAGAAGTCTAACGTGCTGCACATCAGCAATGAAGGGAGGTGGCGAAAGAAAAAATGAGGTGAAAATATGTCCCAAGAGCATCTACCGAGTCTCATTACACCACTCGGTCGTTTCATTTTCTCCTCAGTATTTTCATTTTCCCTTTTAGCTGTTTGTTGGGAGGTTTCTGAAGCCATCAGAGGTTGAGAAGAAAAAAAACTTCACAACAGCACAGAAACACAAGCCACTTTTTCTGTCAAGATCCAATGAATTTATGACAGTTACAACTACAAAACAAGCTCTTTACAGAGCACATCTTTCTCTCTGATCTCAGACGAAGACACAATTTAAAGGTAGCATACCGAGGAGGGCAGGAAGAGGTCAATCTCCATCTGCCTCACATGATTCAGCAGTCATTCACAACGAGATCATTTTCCTGTTACCTGCAGCCATTTATTATGAAGTAATCACAATTAACATCACCATGAATGATCTGGAGATGACTTAATATACAGTGATCATACCATCCTTACTAATAGTGATATTAAAATACATCTTAGGCTTAATATTAAGTAATGTGCATTGTGCAATAAAGAAGTAATCCAAATAAAGTTTCATTCTAATATTTTTTTTTTACCAGTAAGTCTCAAGCAATATGTCAGTAAATATGTTAATGGATAGTATACTTAGTATGAAATAAATGTATTTTTAATACATTTTGGCCTAGTTTGTTATTGCACAAATTGCATACAAACAAAAAACATAACTGTGTGAAAACAGACTAGGGGCAATAAGATTCAGGTCAAGACTCAAGAAAATTTACCAAGTGTGAAAACAACATAAGTGCAGAACAAGAATGATATTTATACAAATTTCACACTATTCTCTAATGGTTATAGATTTTGGGATCACGCAGGGTAACAAAGTACCTCAGTCCTTCTGAGCAGTTTTTATATTCTTATTCAGAAGCTCCTTAAATCATTTGAAGGCCTGAGAGAGAAAGCCAAACAGTATTTTGGATGACTGTTTTAGAGTTTCCTTTTCAGCCTCTGACCTCTACATGGACCTCATTACCGAAGTTGGCAGGCCTGATCTTTGACCCAAGTTCCTCTGAGTCAGTACCAACTTTAAATGAGGCTCATTCATACATCTCATACATTTTCTCTCTGTGAATGGACGTTCAGTATGGCAGACCAACCTAAAGGCCAATTTACACCAAGAACGATAACAATATTGGTAACCACACAAACGGACGATACCGTTCTGTTTATTTAATAAGTGTGCACTGAGGTTATGTTGTCTGCCATCTTAAATGCTTGAGCTTGCTAAAGTCATGTGGATTCTGATTGGCTCTCAATATTTATATTGTTCATCAGCTGGAGAAAAAAAAAAACTTTTGTGATTCCAACGAGACATGTAGCATCTTCTCCACACAAGCAGTGCGCAATATCATTGTTAAAGCTGCTCAAATTGAAACTCTTTGCATGAAACTTGCCCTTACCAGCACTTATATAAAAGACTCCAACTAATTCTTGAAATTTGTGTCTAAAAAGAAAGTAATGCTTTCTATATACATCGTGCCTTTCCATGTTTTGGCCTTAAACGAGCATTGCTGACACATCGATTAATCAGGCCACTTGTTTACCACATTAAAAAGCTTTCGCACAGGCATTTCTCTTGTGTGAGACGAGTCATGCGGGGCAGTGAGAGAGAATGTGGAAAAGAAAAAAAGACAGGCAGAGGAGTGGAGATTCATCTCTTCGCGGCGGGTAACGGAGCAAGATTTACGATCCGCACAACGCTCGCCACATTTCCCTGTCCCTGCCAGACGACAACTGCTTCATTATCATTTTAAATTGGGCTTTTTGTTTCCGGCGACATGAAAACAGCGGCAAGGTAATTGAAAAGTAAACTGCCGTTCGCCAACGACCTCTACACAGCATCCTAATCTTCACACAGCAGAGAGAGAGAGAGAGAGAGAGAGAGAGAGAGAGAGAGAGAGAGAGAGAGAGAGAGAGAGAGAGAGAGAGAGAGAGAGAGAGAGAGAGAGAGAGAGAGAGAGAGAGAGAGAGAGAGAAAGAGAGAGAGAGGGGAGGAGAAAACTCAGCCTTTTTTTTAAGTTGTAGCCCAAATGTCTAAATATGGTTGACACATAATCCTGAATGAATTTTTAGGGATGAACATTACTTAAACATCACATTTGAACAGAATGTATATATTTTTTTTAAATCCCTAGAGTGGATAACAGGGTTGATTGGAAATAAACAAATAAAATAAATAAATATAAGTATAGATGAATAAATATTCTTTATTAATATGTCACTATAATAGCCTTTAAAACTTTTAAAATTGATAGAGAAAGAGATAAAGAAAGAGGGAGAAAGAGAAAGGTTGAATTAATATGTACATTTTAAGTCAGTCGGTGGGCATTTATGTAAATGAATGCAAAAGCTGTGCCAATGAATGATTGTGGAAACCTGGTGAAAGAGAGAGGAAAAAAAAATGGAGAAAAAAACAACACAGAGGACTAAGTAGTGACAGCGAGGGGGACGCGCCAGTGTGCCTGGAGGTGGCAGTGTGCATTAGTAAAAGTGTCTTGTCTGCAGGCCAGGTGTATTCATGACCATTTTACACAGTCCATTTCCTCCTTAGTCACTCCTCACAGCACAAAGCCGCAGAAGAAGTCCTGTTATTACAGGAGCTGTTAGCCAACACATCCGCAGCGCCAGGACTCACATAACTGTTCGCATCGGTCCCTCCGCAGCCCGACAGTCAGTCGAGGTGAACTGTACGAGGAGGTCCGAAATGAATAATTGACACAGTCGGTTTTCGGATGAGGCAGGGCATCTGAGACAGGCTAAGATTAGCCACTGTTACTCCTGACAGATGGGAGGCAGTTGTCAGAGGAAGGAGAGAAGCAGAGGAGGATCAGATGTCAGCTCATTACAAATTCACATTGCTCTTTTTGCACCTAACATCCATTTAACCTTTCACCCCGGCACACATGCCTCAGACACCGGCGGCTCCTTTACAGAATAAAGGTATCCATTTACTTCTGCGTTCTGAGTGAGACAACACAACTGCATGCTAACACCTAACACAAAACACTAACTTCAAACGTGCCCATAAACAAAAGACTATACTGTACGTCTATCTATATTCCTCTCAATCTAAATAGTAAAAAAGATCATGAACCATTTGCCACTTCCAGTAGTCAAATTTATTTATATAGTGCTTTTCACAATACACATTGTTTCAAAGCAACTTTACAAAAAGTTATACTGCTCTGTTTATAAAGTCTTAGTGCTTGAATGTTTAGTAAAGCATGAAGCAAGACTTATCCAACATGACCAATATATTTATCCAACATAGCATATTTTTCTATAGATACCAAAAAATATTAATAAAAAAAGAATTAAATTGAATTAATACATTTTGTTTTTATTTAATATTTGTGTGCTATGTATATTTATTACAAGTTTTGTTAGCTTAGCAACATGCTAATAGCAAACTACATGAAACAATTGAGATAAAAATGTCCTGTGCTATTTGCAAGTTGCTGTCTAGGAACATAGAATATAAATCAACATTAGCATCATAGCTGCTACAGACCAGTGCAGTTTTAAAATGTTATGCGAGTTGAATATAGATCACCACAGACAACATATACTCAAAGTAATTGAGTTTAATGAATGCAAAAGAAAAAAAAAAATTTGAAGGATCTACCTGCTGTTAATTGAAGGTCTGAGAGTATTCCTAAAGACAGCCAGCGTTCATTAGGACAGTAGACTCTTTTGAGCTGGAGGCAAACTCATTAATTTATGAGGACATGTGCTATCAACATATAAAACAGCTTCTGGCAAGTAAACAATGGACTGCATGTCTCGCATGACAACAAACACAATGTCAGCTCTCCAACTAAACCCAAGATGACATGCTGACTGTTAATGCATTTGATTAGCTGCTATCCTATACATGCCTGTGTGTATCTGTGCACACAATAAAGTGCAAGAAGTCAAGCCTCTGCACTTCCTTCCCAGCTAAATCACAATCATAACACTGTTACAGTAACTAAAAAAGCTTGTAAGAACAGAAAATGTGAACTACTTATTATAAATACTAAATAGTCCTAAAATGAATCCTAAAAACTGCATAATTGCAAATAATTAATCTTAAAAAGTGAAAGTCACTCCAAAACTTCTAGTTTGTACTGTACACAATATAAAAAGTGAAAATATTCCATTATTTGTCATTGGAAAATAAAGTATATACAGATTTATTCTTCCAAAAAAAAATCATTTGATAATAAATTGTTCTCTACATGGGCCATTTTAAAACATCAAAACAATTTATAATGTTAGTTTTGCTACAGATGTGCACAGGCCTAAACATCAACCTCAAATATAGTTTAGTTCAAATCCTGATCAAACTCACCTACCTGTAACTTTCTAGTAACTCTAAAGACTTTGATCAGCTTTCTCAGGTGTCTTTGATTATGGTTGGAGCTAAACTCTGCACGGCAGGAGCCCCCCAGGGCCGGATTTGAGGAACCATGACACAAGCTATTTGTAGACGAAATGATTTCACTTCAGTCAAATGAACAGCTGTGCAGACAGTGTAGCCCCTTACTGAATGCCCACTGTATGTGTTTGTTTATTATAATAATACTAATATATTAAAAAAGGTCTTCAGTTTGATTGGAACCAATTATGGGTCCAGATCTGGAACATGGACTACTAATTGGTATCCTCTAACAGTCATACTACTCTTCTCCTCTCTCTGTTTAGTTCATCTTTAATGCAATATGCTGATTTGGTGATCAAGAAACATTTCTTATAATCATCACTGTTGAAAACAGTTGTGCTGCTTTATGTTTTTGTGGAAACTGAGATTTTTTCAGGATTCTTTAATGAATTGAAAGTTCAAAACAACAGCACTCCTTTGAAA
Source organism: Squalius cephalus (assembly GCF_949319135.1). Classification (NCBI taxonomy): domain Eukaryota; kingdom Metazoa; phylum Chordata; class Actinopteri; order Cypriniformes; family Leuciscidae; genus Squalius; species Squalius cephalus. The sequence goes on from NC_137142.1 coordinate 17,255,777, forward strand.
TAGAAATATTTTACAACATCATTAATGTTTGCTTTCAGTCCCTGCTGAATGAAGTATAATGTCTGTCTTAAAAAAGAAAATCCCTAAATCTTTAAATAGGTATGTATAATCTAAACAATTTATTTTGAAACATGACTGGGAAAGGAAAGGAAAGGATTTTGTCGTTGATTTTTAATACCTTTATCTTTGTACTTTACACACTTAACATTGCAAATAACCAGCTTGCTTTTTGTTTTCAAGTCTCCTTCTGGCAGGTCAGATTATAGAGCAAATTACCACTGAGTTCAACCAGTTACAGACTGACGCAGTCCAGAGCAAAAGAATGCCATTGCTTGATCATGACTTGATCAATTCACCTTCTAACAGACCAAAAACATCATATGACTTTACGCCAAGAGCTCTAACTGATTTAATGTTCTGTAACTGATTCTAAAAGTTCAGTCCAACTTCCTTAATCTTTCTCTTCTTAACTTCACGGATCAGAACATTGAGATTAGCAAAGAATTCTATTTCATGTCTCCATCAAACGTCGGTGTAGGATCAGAGGTCTCTTCGGGATTACGAGCTCGGCTTCAAACGTGACAAACAAGAACCAGTTAGAACGGTCCAAATGGGCATCGGCAAACCCGATCTTTTCATCCGCCAAAGCGACATAAAATAACAACCTGACGTGGGTTTGGAGGGTTTTTATTTTTTTGCTTTAGTCCTTCTTAAAAATATCCTCAGTGTTTTGATGCTTCCTTTATTTATGACTACAAAGAACAGCATTGTGGGAGTGAGGAGAAAAATAATACTTGGCAGACCTTCCTAAAGCGTGCTTTTGTATTTTTTCCTTAATAAAACCCTATTCAGCACAGGGGTGACAGATAACAGGCTGTTTGTATACGCAATAAACAGACATATTCTACATCTGCCAGTCTTTGATTCTGTAGCGCTGATAACTTGCATGCATGAGCTATCAACTGAAACTTGAAAAAACAGTCTTTACAGTCCCCTAATGAGCCCGTAGCCAAGCTCAATCGCAGGGTGTGATGTGAATCGCAGCGCTAACCATGCGGGAGAGCCGTCTCTAAAGAGATGCAACAGTAGCGAGTTTAGAAAAAGAGGAAGAAGTTAAAAAAGGGACAGAATCCATCATCAGCCACCCTACACCAGTACTGAACTGTGAGCGACCTCAGAGGGCTGACCACAGGGAAAGAGAGAACAATATGCTCGCTGGCTTTTTCTTTATGCTTTGCCCTGTGTCTTTCTTTGTTGTTTTTTTTCAACCGGCTCATGCCGGGTGAAATGACGGACGCGGTGCAGAAGGTTGGGGTGTCAAATCCATCACAGTTGGCTAAAAGAGGGGGGCTGATGGTGAGGAAGGCGGTCAGCAGTTTTCACTAGATCCATCACGCAGTCAGTCGCACTCAGAAAAAGCCATAACAAATGAGACTGCATGGAGGAGGCCAGAAGGATCTAATCATAGGGAGTTAAATCAAAGATTATTGACACATTGGAGCCAATATGGCAGCTCTCATCTAGGGTATTCAAAAAAAGAAGACAGTATGTTTGGAGGAACTGCGAAATCTGGTGTGATATAGAAGAAAAAAAAATCAAATACAAAACAAAATAATAATAATAAAAAAAAAATTATACAAATGTAAAATACAAAATAAAAAAAGTTTAGAAATAAAACAAAACGTATTACATAAAAACTTTTCAACGTAAACAGTGCAACTAAAAGCTAAACTGGTACTGCATACATCAGAAAAGGGTGCACATTTAATTGTATTTTATTTCTGATTTCATTTTTTTCATTAGAGGTGAATGTGGCACCTCTACTAGGTTCTGCCACAGACTAGGAGGCGGCATGATGTTTAATGTGATGCAGTTTGAAAGTGTTTTTGAGTAAGTTTACTTTCAAAATTAAAACAGTATGGAACAAACTGGACTGGAGTCTACAATATAGTGACAAACAAACTGCCTGTTTGTTTTTTTTTTTTTTTTTTTTTTCTGTATTGTTTAACTGAAGGTTCCGCAATGTCATTCCAGATCATTCAGTCCCAATTCAACTCCTGGTTTGAAGACAAATGGAATAGAGTATAAAACAGTACTGGAGCTCTGTGAGTTAAAAAGAGGAAGTCTTTATGTAAAGAGAATGATGCAAAACTCCACAGGAATCAAACCCCCTACAGATGATCCAAATTAGAATTGTATACAAGTTCTGGGGGATGTGTTTTGGCTGCATGTGGTATTGTAGGCCGGTAGAACAGTACTATTCTTGGAGGGTATACTAGGAATATAACAATGCTTCAATTTTACTGTTTTTTTTTGTTTGTTTTTTTTTGAATGCTTACGCAACAACTCTAAAAGCAATTGACACACATGCATGACACAGATGAGATTTCCCTGCAGAAACAGCAATAGGAAAGCACAGACACTGCATTTTGTCCCGATTAGCTGTGTTTAACGCAGCAAATTGCCGCCTGCATTTTCCACTGATAAAACACCTGTCTATGGAGCTCTGGCTGCTAGTTCATATACTGTTAACCAGAACAGTTCACAGATAAATCATTGTTTCACTGGCTTTATGCTACAGTAAGCCACAAGATCATTTATCAAGCAATCCAGCCAAGAAGACTGGGGCAAGAAGCCAAAGGAGCCAGCACAGCTTTGACCTTTGACACTGGCAAGGCAGGACTCTGTCCAGAAAAAAACACACCACAATATACTAACAAGATGGGAATTTGAACTTACAAAGTCACTCAGGGGTGATTGATAACATAATAAATTCATAATTAAGTGCACTGTGCAGAAAGTATTCATTGAAAGATAATAAAACTAACAATTATAAAATGATAAATATACATTGAATTTAGTTGGTCTGTGAGGCATATGTCATGTGCAGTCTAAAAAAAACCTAAAAAGTATTACATATAACACGGAAACCTTTTAATCATGGAAACAATTAATCATACAAACACAACATACTATTTCCAGCATTGCTAACTGGACATCACAGCCTATTTATAATCATCAAACTAAAAATGCTAAACTAAATGCAAACTAAATCAAACATATCCTCAAAACTCACAGTCAACTAAAAAAAAATTGGTGTGCACTTATAGTCACAAAAATATATTTTTTTTTTTAAGTGCACTAATGAAAATATAAGATCAGGGACATTAAATAAAGTTAATGGGGTCCATGCTGATATGTCTTGTCTTGAAAATTAAATAAGCAAATGTCATGCATTTGGAAAAAGAAAAAAAAAATCTCAAAATGTAACAGAAAAAAAAAATTACCTCAACTGTAACAAACAGGTTTATCTGCATAAAAGGTTTAGAATGCTTTGAAAGCTTCATTTAAGTCAGGCTCATTAAGGAGTGCTCAGGCAGCAGAAAACAAACAGGTATGTGCCACTTATGCTTTCATGTAAGAAGAAAGTGGGAAGAAAAAGGAAAGCGGAAGAGAGGGAGAGTTGTTCTTAATTGCACTTCAAAATGGCAACAGCTGGCAGACTGCAAAAAAAAAAAAAAAAAAAAAAGTAGCCTGCAGTTATAATGCATATCATAGTCAGACAGCGAGAGAGAGACATTGACAGGAACCAAAAGAGAGTGAAAGGAAGACCACTTTCTCGAGTACAGCCAACACTGCAGGGGATCCTGATCTATGTATGCCCTCCTTTATATATAGAAAAAAGACTATTAACAGCAATAAGCTTTCATGTCCCGGTGCCTCGGGTGTGTGTTTTGACAGGGGAGATGAGTCCCAGACACAAACATGTTGCCTGCTGTGAGCTCGGAGACAAGCACATCTCAGAACTGCACCCTCGAGCTTGATGACTTCTACCGCAAAGGCCCTGGCAGCTGGCCAGACACACGGCTACAAACCCTCAAACCGACCCTCCTATAAAGTATCACCTCTACAATACCAAACACACAAGCGCCTTATCTGAAATAAAGAAAACAGACGGATGAAATTGTATAATTGTTCAGCAAACAGTCACTAATCTTATCCCATTCTATACGCCTTGATCTGGCAGGCGGGTTTTATCCAATATTGTGTGCGAGCGTTGTCATTTATTACGTGTTTGAGATGTTCGGAACCCAAATAACTCTCGTGAGCGTCTCTGACACCGTGCCAGACGTTGCAGTGGTGCATGGTTCAGGATTTGTGCTGCACCATCTCAAATCAAAGCTTTCTTTAGGCAGCTTTAAGAAAACCCAGTGTTTGTTTTTAAAACGTCTCAGTCACATCGTTACATATCTGAACCGAACATCAATTATGTGCAGTTAGGTAATATCCTGCCACAGCTAATGCCTCTGGGAGCCACCCCAAAACACCCAAAAAAATCTCTCTACTTGTAACTTAAGTAGACATGGATCAATTCTACATTTGAAGGAAATTGGATAAATGTAAGAATTACCAAAGCTTCTTTGTGATTTTAATTCTGTTTGAAATGTTGCTGTGCTGGTAAAGATTACAGCGTCTTCTATAAAATTCCCTCAAAGATTAACTACAGGTTATAGCAGTCCCATCTGAACTGTCATGCTGGTAAAATTCATGTGGATCATTTCAAAGTTGTAGGTTGTGTAACTGTCGTTGTACATCAATCACTCAGAGTGTCTCAAGTGGGTGAGGGCCAGTGAGAAGACACAAGAAAACAAAAAAATTGCACTTTACAACAGCACCTTTTTTTAAATAAAAAAAAAAAATGTATTATTATTATTGGAGATATGTAGATTAAATATTATGAAATATGAGGCATGTACTCCACAAGTCTTGAAAGTCAAAGCCAAATAATTAAAACAAAGAAATATTTTTAGGATTTGTCAGGAAATATTAACAAATTCATGTTTTTGTTATTAATATGTGTATACATTTTCTCAAATCAAATAACAAAGTTATTGTGACATTGACCTTTGGTACAGAGTTAACATGCCCAAAAGCAAGTTTAAATGGCCAAATGGTGTGATTGGGATAGAAAATCTTCTCTCAAAACAAGAGAGAAAAATAGAGTAAGGACAAAAAGTTTGTTGTTCAAAATAGGAATAAATCGCTCCAAATCTGTAATAATTGTTTAATAATTATTACATAACTAATTAGCAAAACTAGTGAAATCAGTACAGTAGCATGTGACAGAAATGCATAGATGCATTAGACAAGCCCATCACTGTTTTGTCTACAGACATTGCTTATCCCTCCCATGTGAATTGGCAATAAAAAGACATCCGTTAGAGAGACGGAGAGACCTCAAAACATATCCTGTCCAAATAGGGCTTTAAGCAAGCAATATTCCCCCATATTTAGAAAGTTTGTGTCTTCTTGAAGCACACTACTTAGATGGCAATGTTTTCATTTGAATTTAGAGAACATATATGTTAAAACAGTGGTTCTCAAAGTGGGGTCCCATGATCAAAAGCCAGGGGGTCAGCGAAATAATTTGCTAGGCTTCAAAATTTCCCGGACTATAGCCCATGTCGCGTTTTTTTTATCATCTAAAATGTGCTGCAACTTTTTCCAAAGTGACTTGTAGCCTAATGCATAAAAGTAGACATTTAAAGGTATTTATAGATGTATTTCTCATGTCTGTGCTACAGCTAAATACGCTGAGTTTCTTTCGGTGCATTTTTGAGACATGCTCCAGTTTACGGAGACCAAGACGGCAGAAGCGCATCCTCAGTGTTTTCTTTATTTTACAAAAGAAAAACGTTTCGTTGTTATTTTGAATCTACACTATACAGTTTCGGATGATGTCCTACTCTTATCTGTATGACCATAAATGAGAAGGTATTTTAAGTTGTTTCTGCTTCTATAAGGAAAAATTCCACATACACACACAGTAGCTGTTTCTCATTTGGAAGGCTTCGTCCTTTGGAGGTTGTATTTGTCGGCCGCATACGTCATAAATGACGTCTTATTTCAGAAAAGCAACCATTATAAAATTGACCGTTATTCCTAGTGAAGTGTAAATTTGTTTTCGACTTTGGAATGTAGTGGTCAATATACTTAAAATGAAGCAGACTTGACGTATATGCGGCCGATAAATGCGCCCTCTGGAGGACGCCGCCTTTGAAATGAGACACAGCTTACAGATGACTTATCAGTTCCAGCATTGCTGACTGGACATCACAGCCTATTGATCATCATCAAACTAAAAATGCAGTCAACCTGTAGCTCTCCTTGAGAGAAAGAACGCATTATCTTGGTGTTTTGAGAGGACTCTCCTGTTTATAGTTAGAGCCTGGCCAAATCCAACCTTGGAAAAGCTGTGTCGGTGCGTGTGTTAGTCTTCTTGGTTACAGGTTAAGGAACCATTGGCATTATTGGAGATTGACTGAGTTGTTGTTCTGGACATGCTGGCGCTCTGAGACCAGGAAGGTCACGACGTGCCTAACTTCAGGATCCGAGTGTCAGCTGCATAATCGATGGAGATATGCTTCCGTCTATCTGTATATGTGTGGAAAATTACTATGTTAATCTATTTCTTAGCCAATCAGAAACTGCAACCTGAAGCAAGGATGTAGCTTAGACCTTGGTGAAGGCTATAACTGCTGTGATCTTTGTAACTGTAAGGGGGGCGGCCTACGAACTCCCATGTGAGTCTTGAAGCTGACTTCTGCTGATGAAACTGCTAACTATTTTCAGTAAAACTTTTCTTCAATTTATTTTAATTCTGACTCCGGGTCTTCTTTCAAACATCTGATCCTTGGGTCCTAAACTGTTACCCCCTAACAAACCAAACATAGAAAAAGGTATTTGGCCCGATTTAAATTGTCTGTTGTGTAATATGTAGGCTTTGCCGATTAGCGTGACCACCACCTTACAGTCACACTGGTGTTATTCTAAAACCAGTTATCACATTTGAAGGATCCTGTTTTACATGGATATTGGGGCACAAGTGAAAGTACAAAGCCTTGTTTATATAATAAATAATAGTATAGCATCCAAATATGGAAACATTTGGATTTGTGCCGAATGAGAGAGGAGCCCAACACCCTTTTCAGTTTCACTTTAAATATTTATTTATTTTAGCTTTAAAATAAATGTTGTTTGTAATGAATAATTTGTTTATTTTATAGACTACTTATTCTTTAATTTTTTTTTTATTTTTATTTTTTTTGAATAGGCTACTGTTAAATTCAAAGGATTTGTTGTGGAGTAAGGTTAAAATGTTTGTAAACATTTTGTTCGTACTGGTATTTTACCTTTTATTTTTAATGTAATAATAGCCTAATAAAATGCCTAATTTATCTGGGGTTTTTTCTCTCAACAACGGTGTGACATACTCAGGTGCAACTTATTTTCCCAAAAATAAGGTCAATTATAAATTTGTGCTGTATTATTAAAAAGTGTTTTTACAGGGGACCATTTGCACCAATAAAAAAAAGCATATTATGTAATTATATGTATTAGTAAAGTGTCCACCCACATTAACTTCAGGTTTAATCACTGTTATAATTATGAGAGGGTCCCAAGAAAATGTTCTTCCCTTTAAGGGGTCCCTGGCCCCAAAAAGTTTGAGAACTCCTGTTTTAAGAGGCATCTACTGCTGGTATGAATCCCGACTGGGAGAGTGTGAATGCTTAAATTTTAGCATAAACATTTCTAATAAACATTGTGTTATGTGAAGGCGACTTCTGCAGGTATTCTCCCTGCAACCTTTCCTACTTTGAACAAAGCTGACCTATGAAGAGAAATAAAATAGTGTGACATGCAATGGATCGGGCCACAGGCAAAATAACGTGCCACACTCAGATAAGAAAATGATCAAGTGCAAAGTCAGTCACACACAAATCAATTCATTTTGTCTACAGTATAGGTCACAGGGTTGGTCTGTCCTTGAAATAGCAAAGCCACAGTCGTGTGTGTGTGTGTGTGTGTGTGTGTGTGTGTGTGTGTGTGTGTGTGTGTGTGTGTGTGTGTGTGTGTGTGTGTGTGTGTGTGTGTGTGTGTGTGTGTGTGTGTGTGTGTGTGTATACGCATATGAAATCATGCTGCCTTAATTGCGCGAGAGGGAAGCGTGTACTATAGAGCACAAATCTCACAAAACTTGTCGTGACAATATAATTAATCTCAGCAGCAGTTTTAATAAATGCCCCACACTGACGGCTGAACGGTCTACTGAGAGCTTATGTATTACATTTTAATTTGATTTCAACATACAGTATAATCATACTAAAGCTTATAAACTAGCCCCTTTCACAAAGCCACATTTCCCGCTTTGGGTCAGGCCACTTAATAGAGCAGAAGAAAGGTTTCCTATACGTCAGAAGAGTCTGTTTTTTGCATTCTATAATATTATTTGTGTTTCAACAAGAAAATGTGCCATTTTCAGCTCGTAAATTGCATATTAAAAGCAAGATATTTCATACCTAATGGCTGCCATTAGGAAGTAGCCATTCAGTTAAGCTCAAAAATGAATCATGAGTGTGTGAATGAAGCATCAGTCTTTTTGGCCTGCGAGTAAAAGCCAACACAGTTCAATACAGGATCATGCAGGATTCATTATGCAAAAGAATGGAGTAAAGAAACACACAGAGACTCTCCTAATGGCTGAACCTTCTCGACGCAAGCACTACGCTTTCATCAATGACTAAAGCTGAGCACCTGGCTGCTTTTTCCTCCCCTTTAAGCTCTTCAACTACGAAAAATATCATGCAAATGAGAGTAAAGGTTACATTCATAGTGAGTGACAAAGGCCCCATTTCAGGTCTCCAGCTCATCTTCCTGTAAAAGCTTGAACAAGGTAATCAGATCAGCCATTTAGAGGCATGATTCCACTGCTTGAGTCTGAAAGAAGCTACGGTCCTCCATAGGTGCATAATGAGAGCTGTCTTGAAGAACTCATCACACACACAGACGTCTCATGGAGCAAACACACACACATTTAGATTTCTCACAATCCACTCTGACTGGTGCTAATGAAAGCTGCTCATGAGCAATGCAATCAAAGGCTCATCAATCCAGACAGAGCGATAGACATTGACTCTTCACCCCATTTCCCAGAGGTCTATGCAGCAATCTCTATCAGTAATCTCAGTGCTTTGGACTTCACAACTTACTCTTTATTTTTCATCCATACCAAAGACATGTTCTTAATTTACACATGTAGATTAATTAGCATTATCTGCCCTATGGGTACCAATAAAATACTATAGGTTGGTTTTCAGTGTGTTTAACTGAAAAATAGCCTACAAGGAATATTCACAATTTACAATTAAAACCATTACAGTTTACCCATAGTTTTAATTACTAATAATTACTACAGGTTTTGCTGAAACAGTAAAATTGTGGTATTAGTCCTAATAAATAAATAAACAATAAGTTCATATGGATGAAAGAGAACTGGAGAAGACATCAAACTTCAGAAATCTATAAAAATTTGCTTTGATTTTCTTTCACATGCAGTGGTGCATTGTGGGCCAAGAGTTGCAGCATTGGCTACTTCCCTTTTGTGTTTATTATTGCTGCGCTGATTAATTAGACTTATTTCAGCTTTCCCTGATAATACTGCATGTCTGGAGAACTAAGCTCTCTATCTCGCCTCAGATCCCCCCGTAGAGATGAATAAGCAGTTTGAAACTAACAGAAACAGAAAGAGAGAGAGAGAGAGAACACCATTTTCTATCAAGCAAACATCTACAAGAGGTTAATTTGCTGAAACGGCAAAGATTATGTTGCCGGCACTATACTCAACATTTCTACCAAGATTGTTCAATAACAAAATAATTTTATGTATGAATAAAATAAACTCTGACTCACTCTGAATCACTGAAAATATTGAACAAATTCTGCAAAGCCTTACACGGAAAACCACAGCCCAATGATTCAGTAGACTATTTGAATATGAACTATGAAATTTGTATTGTGGCTTTACAAAGTATTCAAATGAAAATAACTAAATTAAATTAAATGAATTAAATAACTCATAGATTCATATCAGGACTGCACAGGCTTCCAGAGACAAGAGCAGCCTCAGTCCCACTTTATCATGAGAGCTTCAGTAAATAACCGAATCCACTTGTGTTTACACAGGAGTCAGACGCTTTGGCTTCTCTCAGAGCAGCTCTGCTCTCATATGGATAATTAATGATTGAACACACGCAGCACAAGATTACCCAGTCCTGCTCTGTGTTCATGTCAGAACATCCTCTCTCTTACGTTGGCTTTATAGTGTGGAAACTCCCTTCCATTCATGCCCGTATTCCTCTGTACTATTGAAAAGACTTCTTCAAAACGATTTGTGGGGGGGTTTACCAGCTCGCAAAGAGCATTTCCCAGTTCCCACCCAAGAGCTCTCTCTGATGTAGTGATACAACACAACACCTCACCAAACTAGCACTGTTTGAGGACAATTTGATTTGTCAGGATTGGACACAAGACCGAATCAAAGAGAGAGAATAGAGAGAGGGCGAGAAAGAGAAAAAAAGTTGCTGTGAAGTCACCTTCAAAGACATGCCCCCGTGCCACCGTATTACTGGGCTGAAATGGCTTCTCGGGGAGGAGGCAGCGATTCTATTATTCTTTAAAATGCAGTCCAATGGCTTTTGGGTGCGTGTGGAAAAGCCATTTCAGCACGAGGTCAGGGGCGGCGGGAGGCAGTGCCTTGAGCTTATTGTCTTCTCTGCCTCTCCATTTCCACTGTGCAACTGCTGCGTAATGGTGAGACCTCAAGCGTGCCCTCACAGGCCCGAACAGCATCCACACTCAAAAAGCATCACACTGTTTTAGGGAAACGAGGACAAATTATGCTAAGAACAAGCCATTTCAATTCACAGTACTTGTGACAGTGCATAAGGAAATACTATGGCTCTGTCCAAAACTAAGTGAGCTGGTAACTTAGGCAGCATTTTAAGGCATCATAGAAGCACTCTAGACACTAAAGTTGTTCCAAAAGTTACCTTCATAGCCAAACTCTAAGGCAATAATACAAAACATAATGCATTACACTTATACATATACAGTAAATGAAGTTCAAATATATAAACAATAATTACAAATAAACTTTAATTTATTAAATATTGAAAATTACCAATAAAACCCATCAATCTGGTAAACAGCTGTTATAAATAAATAAAAGAAAATAATAGAAACAAAAAAGAAAAATCTAAAATACATAAATGCATTACAAGATTAGAAAAACAGAAAACTAGGAATAAATTATTATATTATCTACATGAATTGTAACATGACAAAGAACATTTAAAGGGTTAGTTCACCCAAAAATGAAAATTCTGTCAGTAATTACTCACCCTCATGTTGTTCCAACCGCGTAAGACCTTCGTTCATCTTCGGAACACAAATTAAGATATTTTTGATGAAATCTGAGCTATGTCTCACTCCTCCATAGGCTGCTATGTGACCGAAACTTGCTGGCCCAGAAAAGTTATTAAAGAGATCGTTAATATAGTCCAAGTGACTCCAGTTGCTTAATCTTAAGTATATCAAGCGACGAGAATACTTTTTGTGCGCAAAAACAAACAAAAATAACGACTTTATTCCACTTTTCATTTCCTTCTCTCTGGGCCTCGTAGTGTTTTTGCGCTGCGCGTCTGTGTTGCACGTCATCACGCATCACACACATGACCGGCGTCGGCCAATAGTGAGCCTACGTGGTGACGTGTAACACAGACGCGCTGCGCAAAAAGACTACGCGAACCAACTAGAGGCCCAGAGAGAAGGAAATGAAAAGTGGAATAAAGTCGTTATTTTTGTTTGTTTTTGCGCACAAAAAGTATTCTCGTCGCTTGATATACTTAAGATTGAGCCACTGGAGTCACTTGGACTATATTAACGATCTCTTTGATGACTTTTCTGGGCCAGCAAGTTTCGGTCACATAGCAGCCTATGGAGGAGTGAGACATAGCTCAGATTTCATCAAAAATATCTTAATTTGTGTTCCGAAGATGAACGAAGGTCTTACGCGGTTGGAACAACATGAGGGTGAGTAATTACTGACAGAATTTTCATTTTTGGGTGAACTAACCCTTTAAGGAATGATAAAAAATAAAAATGTTATACTTAAATCTACAAATATAGTTTGATATTGTTTAAATATATACCGTTTTATGTAATTTTTTTTTTTACTATGTGTGGAGATTTTTTTGTAAGTATCACACTGTTGCTTCACAGATAAGTTCTCATTTTTTAAGAATCTTTTTTGTATTATCAACAAACCTGAATGCTTTAAATAATTCTTGTTTACTTAATGGAAGTTAATATTGCTAAGTGTTAGCCTAATACCATATGATCATTGACTTAACAGAGAATAACAGAGTCGAACGTGGCGGTTGCCAGCAACACTGCTAAACTCATAGTCATCTGCCCACGATCGACAAGACGCTACGACTCAGTAGGGTGCTGCTGGAAGGGCTACTGGGTTCAGTGTAGTAGCACATTTATTAAAACACTTCACAAACATAGTGAAAACTCAGTCAGAGCCTGAGTGACTGCAATACCTGTCCACTCCGTGTATAAAAACCCAGTTGTCTAGATGAGAGAGCCAGAGGCGGTGTTTTTGGTGCTCAAATCTCAGGCAGGAGCCATGATTTAGGGCAAAGACCTTACAAGACTGTCAAGCACCTTTGCCTGAGCCACTCCAAACCAGTTTTCTCTTTGCACGCGGGTCAAAACAAGACTCCTGACATTATTTGTCACGTGCTCATAAACCTGTATTACATGAGTGCCATATAGAAATGATAAATCAAGTTATGAACACCTTTAGAAAGTTGTAAGAGTTTTATGATCACAAATGCACACTTTAACAAGTGAACAAGTAAAGGAGGAGGCTATACTTATAGTTCTTATCATATGTACCTAATCGTGTTAAAATAAAGACTACACTGGTCTATGAGGCCAAGACCAAAAATGCATTAACCTTATAGCCCATGCACGTACTGTAGCTAAAAGCAAGGTGAGACAGAGCATTTCCAGTTAGGTTGTCTAAAAACCAATTAGGCCAATTCCAAGACTAAAAGGATTTGCAGAGTAGATCAATGCAACTGTAATGGAAACTAGTATTAAATTAGATCCATGTCTTCAATGACCTTCTGCTTACTGATAAAACCAGTTGAAGACCATTATCATATAGTAACGGAACTGTATAGCTCATAAAACAAACGTGCTGTGTTTGAAATCGGTAATATCTAGGCATAAGGCAACAATCAATCAAAAAAGCTTATGTATTTATGGTTATTCATTTGTGTTGGCTGAAGTGGGGCTTAAAGTTTTGTCTCATTACATATAAGTCGATCTGCTCAGTGCTTGACAACGCTTAAAGAGCGAGAGAACTTTACGAAGATAAATGGGATGTCATGCAAGGCGTGGAAATGTAGCGCATTGAAATGCTACCTCATAATGAAGGAAAGAGCAATGGGCAGGGGTTTGCTGATTACATTACATCGGGTGAGGATTAACCTCTCAAGATAGCTGAGGTGACATTTTCCTTCTATTTCTCGATGTCTTTAGCACCAGCGCTCCTTTTATTCGACACATTACTCCTAAACAATGCCATTCAAATTCATGAAGGACTGTAGTCAGGCTGGTTTCCCCATTCAGATATACAACCCAATGTTTCAGTAGCAGCCACAATAGCCACATCAACAGAATCCTCAGACTAACTTTATCATAATGGCTTCTTAAACTTCACTGACTTAATGACTGAAAGGGACCACAATCACACAAGGCTCAACAATATGATCAAAATGTCACCAATGTTATTATGTGAAATGATATTGCAAGTGCATACATCTAAAAAAAAATGAACCCTTGTTGTTGTTGAGCCTCACAAGATTACTTCGAGAAATACCACACCATCTCTTAGCGTTCATCACACTAAATATGACAGCAGTATAAATATCATATCATAAAAGAAAAAAGGTTAAAAGGAAAGTGGCCTCTTCTTGAAACTTCATTGTGAACATAACTCTATGGCCTAAATACGTTGCAAAACCAATTCTTGTGAATATGAATTGCTGTCATGTATAATGAAAAGAATCTCATCCTTTGAATAAGGACATTTGAAAGAGGAAGGAAAGTCTACACAACCTTCAAGCTTAGAAATACATTCCATTTAAGAGTGACTGTGTTTTTCTTGAGTACAATGAAAATACTACCGATGAAAAAGAATTGAATATAGATCCTTCCTGGCTGATGTAGCATGAGTGTTCTCAAAGCAAAACTTCTCCAGCTGGTACAAAATTGATCTCGCTCCTTATTGATAACCAAATAGATACTGAATAAAGAACTCTATGATTGGACTGATGTGGCTCAACCTGATAAACAAACACTTTGTAGGGGCAGAAGGGGAAAGAAAGTAAACAAATCTTGGCACGTTAAATGAGACACATTGATTGCTTTAATCAGCCTCAAAGCTGGGTTAAAGCTGGCCTGCTAGACTAAAGTGGCCTGGTCTCGCAACACACGATATTCCTATAATCCCTTTTAGATGGGGTTCAAATGGTGGATCGAGAAGCTCTCCATGTATCCAGTGAGATGGAGTGTACACACATTCAGTTGACCTAAAAGGTGGGTTTGAGACACATTTATTGAATTAGTGTTTATAGTACCAATGGAGGGTGACAAAAAGAGGATGGAACATGATGGCAAAGTTTGTTACTCCCATCAAAGTTTTTTAACTGATCTTTTTTTTCACACTTCCAAACATTTCACACTTTTTTTGAGAACCAAGCATATTGCACAAACAAGAGTACATAGAACCAAACAAAGGGGTACATAAAAAGAAATAAACGCTTTCAGACATACTAACTTTTTAGTATGTTTACATAGGGTAATGTGAAAATATGCAAGGCAGTCTCAAATCTACAATGGCTCTCAATTAGAGCATGCTGCAGTTCCATTTTCCACCACAGATTTATATTGGGGCGCTGTAGAGCTGGGGAGGACTCAGGCACCCTCTGCCCTGCTTAGTATCATGATACATGCCTGACAAAGCCATGTGTTAAAAAAAAAAAAAATATATATATATATATATATATATATATATATATATATATATATATATATATATATATATATATATATATATATATATTACACGCCTCTGTGGAATACTTGATTCTTATTGGTCAATCGCGCCATCCAGCAGTATGTTACCCCCCGATAACAACCAGTAAAAACTGATAACACAGGCTCATCTGGATAACTGATGTTGGCGTTTTACACTTGCTAGGAACGTGTTTTCCTTGTGAAGGATTAGCGTTTGGTGAGCTGTACAGTTATTTAAAGGTCCCATTCCATGGATTATTTTATTATTTTATAATGTTTCCTGGGGTGCCCTTATAATGTTAGTATGTTTTTTAGATCAAAAATTGTTATAATTTAGAAATAAAAGGCATATTTCCTAGCCTGATTTCATCTTCTGATTTAACACACTGTTTGAAGGGGCGTGTCTGCTGACTTCAGCGTAAACGCCCACTGCTGTGATTGGCTGACATGCTTGCATATTAAATATCTGGCATTACATGTGGAACTATCTGGAAAACTTTTACTATTACAGCTATTATACGTTTTTACTATTACAGCTATCGGGATTAACGAATCGTGAGAAGTTTTTAAGTATTTAGATCTATTCCCATCACATAAAAGGTTGCAGTGATGAGCATTGAGCAGATGACAGTCTGTTGATCGCGTGAAAAAAGATCTTATCATTGCAACGCAGTTTCTGCACTCACTAATGATTTCACCAATGCAAACATGAGGTATATAAATACAGTAAGAGCTTCGTTGTGCAGTGTAACAGCGTCATTGATTTCATAACGAGTTTTGGCAAGTGTCCAGATAAACTCGCGCTGTGTGATTGACAGCTTGGGCGATTGGAAAGGGATTGTTCTTTGATCGCTTTCTGTAAATTAATCACAGTTTAAGTAAGATTATTTTCATCCTACTAAGAGAAACGATGTGAAGTTGATCGCTACTTCTATAGTAAATCACTACTTACCGCTTGCTGGAATATAGTTGAAATTGCCCCCTTCGTCAGTATGAAACGCTGAGAGAAGCCTGCTTGATATTATCCCAGGTTAGAAAAACAGTCTGTGGTGAAATGGACAGAGCAAACTAACAACTTCGAATTAAACTTTTGCAGTATCCGATTATAGATAAACATCAACCACGTCTGTTGACATTTCGCCATCAATACGCCTGTATTCCTGTGGGCGGAGGTTAGTCAAAACACGGTTTTAATGACGTCATTAAAGAAGGAAGTAGAGGGATGTAGTTCAATCCAGCCGTTCGATGTAGTCATCTTCTGTTAAATAAAATATCTCGCTTGGCATTGAACTTTGAGCTTTATAATTTTACAGATATTATTTATACTCTAACAACAACATTACACACTAACTAAAGTTTGAAACATGGGATCACGAAGAACGGGACCTTTAATATATGCCATCCAGTATCACAGACTCGCTTCTCTCCCATTTCATACAAAGGCAGCTGCTGCCATTCTGAGACGATTGTTTTGTACAATGTAATGGATAACCTACAGGTATGATTTTAAAACAGTTTCATCTCAAATCACTATCTCTTATCCCCAAAATTATATATATATACACAGCACCGTATCCCTTAAATGTCCATCTAGTTTGAACTTGCCACTTGCTAGCAAATGCTTTTAAAGAGCTAATCAAATATTTAAATATTTAATGTCTAATTATTTACTTATGTGGTAAGTAGCCATGTAATAAGTGGGATAATGCACATGCAATAAACCCATTGATGCAAGACCAGATCACCCTGTCAGAGTTTGTTATTTATCTGCGATAAAAAAACGGCTGGATGTACGACTTGACCTGCTCACGTTCCGACTTGAAATAGTCTAGACAATTAAAAAAGTATTTGTTGCAGAATGCTGAACACTTTTATAATTTATTATTGATTCAGTTTATGGGGTCTATGTTTTGGATTAATATTTTGGTGGGGAACTGGCCCAACCTGCCCTTACAGGTGAGCTGCGGCTGCATCAGTATCTCGTTCTCTATACATTTGTAAAGCCACAATTTGCTCGTTCCTCCTTGATCCAGATCTCTGAGATGGGCCACTAGAGTCCGTTTAAACCCACACACTTCCCCCCCTACTTTAATATGCTTGACTCTTCCAGGCCCAGGAAGTGTCATCACTCGTGCACACTCTCAGGAAGCGCAGGAGAGAGCATGTAGGGTGTGTTGCTGCCCACACAATATGCAATCATCACTGCATCTAGAAGTCTGCCTCGCTCACTCAAAGTTTACCGCTCTCACAAAGAGCATACCGCACAGATTAATGTGGGTGGCCGGAGCCACACTACCGTGAAATTCAAGTTAACCCTGCTGAAGCGAACATTAATTTCACACCTTCAGGTCACAGATTCATGCCCATAGATATGTGCTTACACACGTATACACATACACTAACACACTTGGATATATCTGAGGGACCTCCACAAATGTCTTTAGTTCGTGGTTTTTGACAATTAGGAAAAAAAGTTTTGGCCATTTTCCATGAAAATAGTACACATTGGTGTCATGTGATTTATTTTTATTTTTTTATTATGTTGCTTTTAATTATCGATAAACGTGTATATAATAGATATAAACTTTCTGAAGCATGCAGTACTGTTCAAAAGTTTGAGATCAACAAATATCATCATAAACTCAAACAAAAGAGAGTTTATGATGATAAGGATTACATTTTGCTAGTGATGTCAATGCTGATCCACTTAGCATTCTTCATATGGCTGTTTGCTACTGGAATGGGCCACTGGCTGATAAATATTTCAGTTCGGTTTGAAAGGTTGTACAGAATGCACACTAGGCCACAATTTTCAGGTAGCAGAGATACGTAAACAAGCAAGTCTGTTTAAGCATTGTTAGTGGTTTCCGTCTGGGATATCGACGTCTTTTCAGGGTGATGGCAAAAGCGAACAAAGCATTCTACAGAAGCTTCAGTGCTGGGTAAATAATGCATACAATCATTTATTCATCTCAGAGTGATGAATACTCAGGGACATTCAAATGAGAGGGAAGAAAGGCAGAGACGAAGAAAGGGAATAAGAAGAGAAATAAACAAGAACATTGAGCGTGTTTATGTCAACACTTTAGATTGGTAATTCTGATTGTAGCCATTGCTGAGATCAAGGATGGCACAAGGCATTCCAGCCTTGAGTGGAATCATATTGAAAGAAATGAAGCTGATGTGCTATGTTTATGTTTTAACATGCCGACATGTTTAATGTTGGAACAGAAGTAATAAAATAGTCTCAAACGTTAACATTTTTCATGCTGATTGTAGTTCAATGCCGCAAATCTTGCGTTTAGAGATGTTGCAGAAGTACCTTTGGGCCTTTTTTTCTGCAGCATCACAAAATGCAGGATCCAATTATTTTGGGAGGAAGGAATACCATGGCCTCTGGCTTTGTGTGTAATTGTATGTCATGTAGGAGTCTTCCCGACACAAATCAAACAGCGGATGTAAACAAAGTTAGTGAGAGAAAGAAAAGAGGAAAAACAAACAAAGTGCATGAGAAACAGGTCAAAGATCTGTACCGTCCTAATCACGGTGGCTCGGAAAGTCCTTACAAGGACTAGTGAGCAGAATATTCCTCCAACATCCTGACTCATTTTTCTCCACAGTAAGGAACCTCCAGAGATACATCCTTTCAGACTGACCCTCTAAGGACGACTGCTGGAGGGTGTTCAAACACATCTGACAAATCAATTAAAATGGAAATTATTATCTTTGGATTCCAGGGAATTGATGATGGCAACAATTTCACCCTAAGGAAAAGCCAATTTGTGAGACAAGAGTCACTAAAAAGTATTACTGTAAATATTAGCATTTGCACTGCATGTTACCAATGTTCTTCATGCACTAACATACACATTGGACGTTCACAACGACATATATAATGATAAACACGTCATGTGTGAATGACCCCTAAGAAAGGAAGTTTTATATATCAGCAATAGGATATTATTTTGCTGGTACAGGTGGTATAGCACACACTGATTTACTTTTAGGCCGCTAAATCACTGAGAACCAAAATAGACAGGCAGTGGCAGGACATTAGTTTAGGGGTCAATAACCACATAGCAGCCAAAAAATGAAAGGGGAAACCCTTGCTTTACTGATGACTGAGAGTTCAGGCCTGATGAAGGTGGTGATGACATTAGCCTGTTATGAAACTCCTTCCTTTACAAAGACATGATCAATGAGCTGTTGACACCAGAACATCCTCTGAAAGATGAAACGCCCAATATGGAGCCAATCTCCCTGTTGTGGTCTCAGCAAGGACAGGGCAAAGGAGGAGTCTTTTGGAAATTAAAGTGTCTTAAATATTTGATTGCAAAAGTTAACTTGCACCTAATACAAAATGCATGCACATCTATTAGAATAAAAAGAATTTAAACAATTAATTGAATACATCTCATATATTTAAATATATATAACTTCTCACTGATCTCATTCATGTTGATGTCAAAATGTCATGCTCATTTGAAGAGTGATTAAAGAACATTCTGAATATAGTTTGATTAGCTTGCTGATTGGACTTGCTGAGCTACGTGCTAATTTGCTATGATGGATCTTTGTCACTGTTAACTATCTTTCCTGTTTCCAATTTAAGAATTTTCTTTCACATTAAGTTAAATCTAGAAATGTAAAATTTTGATGACTCAAAATTTGATGGCTTCTGTCAATAAGCTATGGCTGATGGCTTTTATTTAAACCTAGCTCCCAAAACGACTCACCTCAGATTTTTTTCTCAGTATGATGTAATTGTACGACAAAAGACCGTCTCTGCAACAGATCAACGCCTACATCTACAGTACATCATTGCCTCTTTAGCCCCACCAACCGATTCACGCATGGCATGCAGTGATAAATACGCAAGAGACGCAATCACAGGATTACTCGAGCAAACAAAAACGATAGACAATGTTTTGATGTAAAAATCTTACTATGCAAGTGGACCTGAAAAAACATTATAATTTTTTTTTTTAAATGCAGCAACTTTAAACTGAAGTTGAACTCCTTTCAATTATGAGTACTGTATATTGTAACTTAACAAGCAGTAGTTTCAAAGTTAGTGTTGTATCACTGTTGTAATCAGAAAATCACATAGCACGTAAGGATACAGTTGTGAAAGGATAGGCACATGGAATGACCTCAAATATCAATGTATAACATTTTAAAACAATGTATCTTTGACAAGAAGAAAAGGCATTGACTTCGGAGCTAGTCCTGAACATCCTCCATGACAAGACCTTGCAGTTGTTTGTAGCTTTGGGACTGCTTCAAAGAACTTAAATAAGAACAACTTTAAAGAGCGAATGCAAAAGATAAGCAGGGAGGAGAGAGTGGACAGCTAGTTCATTCAAAAAACCAACCAAAAAACAAAAAACAAAAAAAAAACATGAACGAACCAGGAGAGAGAAAGAAGATATGCTCATGGAGAAAAGGAGTCATTAAAATGAGAAAAGCGGAAGAAGGAAAGGATGGAAAAGGTGAGAGGGTGAAGGAGAGAGAGACAGAGATATCTAGGCTGTGGTAAAGGTGTCTCCAGGCCCGTGGATCGTGGCCGCTCTGTTGTGAAGCCCTATTACCCATTCCAGGACCATCTTCAACCAAGCCTGCTTGGCTAGGGGCCACAACGAGGTGACGAATCGCGGAGGAAATTCAGAAAATAATTGGAAGGTCAGGTTTGATAATGGCCACTCCAGTGAAAAACAAGCTCTTAATTGGCGCGAGGGCCGTTTGGTCAGTTTTCAAGGTAAAGTGTGAAAGCATTCATTATCTCCCTCGCTCACACATGGAGGGGGGTGCTGTTAGCTTGCAATCTAAGAGAGATGACACCTACACCTGCACACTGTTCAGCCTTAACGCAGCTCATGTGCTCGCACTGTCTTAATGAGCCGTTGAGAAACCATTACAGGAGACTGCTAATGCTATATTGCTTTTCCATATAAGTGAGCTCTGTAGATGTAATAACGTGCGTACAGTACGACTAACATGGCTAATGTACTCTAACGAGGAATTGTTAGACAGACCGTCTTTAAATGGTAAAATGGTTTGTTCACGGCCTGCAGGCTGAAATGGCACAACAAATCCATTTTGTAGGAAAATGTATGCAGCAGTATAATGGCAATATTACAATAACATTCATGTTAGGGCTGTCTGATTAATCGTAATTGATTTTCGATTTCGATCTTGGCTTCCAACGATTATAAAAACAAGATAATAAAAGGTAAAACGATTATTGATCCGCTGCCGCATTCCATCCAGTACACCTTCCTTTCCATCACAGCAGTGCGCTTTTGTTCCTCTCTAAAAGCTCAAACTTAAAGGGGTAAATCTCGCCAAAATGCAACCTCCCGAGGCAAACTTTTGTTTAAAAGCATAATTAGAATGGAAACGCCACTTTTAAGTTTGACCGTATTTTCGTTTTCGGTCAAATTGCCTTTTGAATGGGAGTGCTTGGGGCACTAAAAATCGAAAATCAAAAATCGCTATTTTTAAAACACTAAGAAGGCTCAACACAACATGAAACTTTGATCAAAGTATCACCAGGGGCTCTACACATGAACTCGAGCATTGAGAACATTGTTTGTGTACACAGAGTTTACTAAAAAGGAAGATTTTGAACAACTCACTGTAGCTGTGTCCGCCGGCATTTTGACAGTCAAAAATAGTCGATCTCCGAATGCGAATGAACTGACTCTGAATTTTAGCATTGCTTCTTATATGAGGATCCTTTTTCAAATACAAGGTCAATATTGATTTTCACTAACGACAAAACAACAAATTATCCGCGAACTTATATGGAACTAATCTTTAGGAGCTGTCAAAATACGGGCGGACACAGCTACAGTGAGTTGTTCAAAATCTTTCTTTTTAGTAAACTATGTGTATGACTTTGATCATATAGCCCACCAATATTTGTCTTAAATAATCGTGATTTGAATATTGACCAAAATAATCATGACTATGATTTTTGCCATAATCGAGCAGCCCTAAATCATGTTTTTAAAATATCATAATGTTTCTTACCAAAGCATCTTATTGTGTACAAATAATATTACTGAGAATGCATTTTCTAGCTTTGCTATATGAACAGTAATTATTAAATATGGGACTTTGTGTAAAAATCTGTAAAAAGAAGAGAAATGGACCTCTGAAGTGCTTAAAGAAAACACTGAAGCACCTAACACAGCACTTGAGTTGTGATTTTTAATGTGAATACAACAAGATGATCAAGCAGTATTAATTCAACAGTGTCAAATCTAAAACGGTGAAGAGGGGGAAATAACACAGCAACATGGTTCATTTAAAAGTCAGTGCCTTATTATTCACCAAATGATGCAAATAGATGACAAAAATCAAAGACAGGAAGGAACATGCATTATGCATAGCACATTTAAATGGCATTAGTATCTCTAACTTAGCATGGTCCCTCATTTTCATTTTAAAAATAAGGAAAAAAGTGAGCAGCACAATTTTTATAAATAGTTTATATAACTAAAAGTATTTATACAATTAAATATATATTGCATTTATTAAAGTTTAATATATATTTTTGCAAAACCCTTATGTTTTATATTATTTAATTTTAATTTTATATTATTTTGTCTTTATAACATTCTTGCAATGTATTGGCACATGTACACTACCTGCCAGGTCATGCCTCTAACAAATGTATTTAACCTGAACAACACCATTACAGTCAAAACAAACTAGGCTTAGCGGGCCCCATTGGTTGCCGTTGCAGATCTGAAATAACTGTACAGAATATGAAAGCCTAATACTCCATATCAAAGTAAGGCAAGTTCATGACTCAGGGCTACTGCTATGTCTTCACTCCAGGCTTTCCCTACAAAAACACAGCAGATGGCATCAGTGGTTCTGAAACACCTCTGCATGCTTGCATGTCACAGAACAGAGAAATAACCACAAAATTCACACAACCTGATCCTTCTAATTCCCATGATGCCATCTGGGACAACAGGTGATGCTAATGAGGGATCGCCTCAAATCCCCCACAGCTTTGAAAGACACACTACCGTCTTTGTTTAGAGGGGTCAGTTTGACACTGCAGACACACACAGCGCTCCATCAATGTCTTGGTGGTCTTGGCCTTTCTCTCTTGCATTAGCTGTGAACGTTTAATGGGGTGAGTGAAGAAAGACTTGTGTTGGGGCAGTGGGGAATTGAAGGGGGAAGGGCTGTCATATTGATCAGCATGATTAGAAAAACACATGTGGGCCACACAGCTACTGAAATAATAGACCTAGCCCTGACCATCAATACAAGCGGACTGTACTAAAAGACTCTACTGAGCATTCAAACCGAAGTTTGAGAAATTAATAATACTAACAATAACAATATACCTATCAATAATAAATTAATATACCTATTATTATTATTATTATTATTTATTTTTTTACACACAAAAAATAACATAACAATATTTCCAAATTAAATATCAAATACAAAATTAAATAAGAAATAATTCCAAATAAACCACAAATAAATGTAGCATGTAATTTCCAATCCAGCAATAACCAGAGTTTAATACAAATACTTAAATACTTAAAAATAATTACCAATAAATTAATCATAGTATATTATAATATTATTATCATTATTATTTATTTATTTTCACACACCAAAATCTCAGAATCTAACAGATTATTTCTAATTAAATATTAAATACAAAAATAAGAAATCATTTTAATTTAAATAAGAAATAATTACATCTAAGCTGCAAATAAAAGATTTTTAGTTTAGATGTAATTATTTCTTATTTAAATTACAATTATTTATTTTTATTTTATTTACTTTATTAAAGGTAACATGGAATTTCCAATCTAGCAGTGTTTAAGAAAAATAAATTAAAACCCACAAAGTATATTTTTCAGCATACACTATAACTATGAAAATAACAGGATGAAGAATGTTAAGAAACCAAACTGAGCGGGTTGTCGAGGGAGACAAAAATGGATTTGATTTGATTTGCATGACTCATTGAAGATATGTGGGTCAGAGAAGGTTAATGAAAGTGCTTCCTAATATCTTAGGAAGGGTTAGGCGATGTCCTAACCCATGGCGATTTCACCCCAATTCTCACCTTCAGGAGGCCCTTCCACAACAAGTATAGCAATCCATTGTGAGAAAGTTTAAATGCTGACGATTCATCACCATAAGACAACTCATAAAGGCTGGGTGAGCATCAAAACGTCTTCACCAAATCAATGACTAAGTGTCTTTGCTTTTAAATTAATTTCACTTGGCATTCCACAAAGACGTGTATGACTGAAACCCCTCAAAGACCTAATGAGCTCTCTCCTTATCTTCCACAGGCTATTAACAAAGTGATGGAGAGAGTGATGACCATTAAAGCAGCAGAGAGATGGACATAAAAACAGACAGACACATCTATTTGTCTATCCACTCTCACCCATTATCTGAAAAGACATGATGCATTTCCAAGCTTACTATTGCACATTTGGCTTTGATTTGACAATGATCACAAACAAAAGTGCCAAAGTATCTTCAACAAGCCTAGTCTCAAAAAAAAAAAAAAAAAATACATTAAGACATTTCAAGTTCTTCCACCCACATCTTTACAGAATGGACTAGCCTACAGCCAAAACTAGCCTACTTGTGCCTCATGAGACATCAGTAAAAGCTCTTGCTGTTCAGCAATAAAACACAGTTTATCAATGCAACCTTTTGGAGAGTTTTTTGCACAGCAGCCCAAAGCCAAGGTCCTTGAGAGTGATTCTGCTCATTTTACTCTTAACACATCTTGCCTACAGCTCTCAGTGTTTTAGCAGCTTTGTGTTTTAAAGCTTTTGAGAATCCATTCACTTGGTGTCCAGACTTCCGGGGTCCAAATAAGGAAGAAATCAAATCAATTAGCAAGCACAAATGGATAATATTTGTAAAATGTCAGAGAATGCCAAATGGAAATAATTTTAAACTCTGCACTATTTTAAAAGCCTAAAACCTCAGGGTGCCACCCTCCCTTCCTGTCATGATTGTCTGGTGTTCTATACTTCTGAGCAGAGATGTGCCGGAAGCCGAATACCTTATTTGGAAAGGCACGGAAAGTTAGTAGGCTAGAGAAAGAGAGTAGGCTCTCCGAAATGAGGGGTTTAGAAAGGCTGAATCTTCGAACAAACCATTTTAAGATGCTTTGATGAAGTGATGTGCAATGTATATTATGAGAAAATGTAAGTGTTTTTTTTGTTTTGTTTTTTTTTTACTTTAATGCATGTAAACCTCTTGTAGGAGATATTTTACCATTAAATTACTTTTAAAATAGCATAATAGTGGCACTTTTAAAATGTAACAAAGAAAACTATTTTCCGTTTATGAATTCAAAAATAAACAATTTAAAGGGTAACTAAACCCTAAAACAACTTATTTTAGTTAATGATCTGTAAGACTGGGGCTTTATTAATGCTGTTCATTGATTTAAGTAATTTTTTTGACATTTGGGTTTAAAGTGTTTTAATTCTACAATATATGGTGTAAAAACGTCTGAGTGCTGCCCTCTTCAGGTTGAACAGTGGCTACTGCAGTTGAATTTTCCTATTGGAAGTTGTGGTACCCTCTGACGTCAGAAGGTACCAGCTAACCACGCCCTTGCCTACAGAGAGACGCGTCTCAGATGCAATGAATTCAGAAATATGTCATTACAGAAGTTAAATGTGGTCCAAATATCACTGCATTTGAACACCCCCTTTAATGTTTCAGTGTCTTTTATATTTCTATTCCTATCTTTTATTTAAGTGGATTTCAATCAGACATCCTGATCAAGATGCATAACAAGGAACAGACGTATGCAGTGCATGTATGCTCTTGTATCAGATGGATATGCTTCTTGTACACAATACAGACTTACGAGTGTTTTTATTGTTGGTTAAGATAAATTATACACCTTGGAAATAGATGCAGTATATTTCTAGAAAATGTATCATTGCTTGAAACTCAAATCTGCACAGAATGATACAAAGACAAAACTGTTCAAAACAAAGGCATAGTGTGTGTGTGTGTGTGTGTGTGCGTGCGTGCGTGCGTGTGTGTGTGTTGAGCATCCACCCCAGTTCGTTTTTTTACCATCATTAGGCTCCATCATTCCTTGCTAAAATGAGGCTTAGCACATACTGTAGGTACACCTCTCTTCTCCTTTGATCATAGCCAGCGCTCCCTCTCTTTCGCTCTCTGCCCGATCCCCGGTAAACAACGCGCCTGCAGCGGCGGTGCTCGCTAATGAAGCATTTTACAGACGTAGCGTTCTGTTCCACTCAGAGAACCTCTACTACAACGGCATTACAGCCGGTCACATAAAGCTCTCCTGACTTTCATCTTCAAATCTCCTAATGAACACCTGCTCTCATATCCTTTCTCACAAACACAACTTTCCCATTATCTCACTTGAATTCCCTCCATTGAGCTGCCTGCAGGGAGTTGGGTCGACCCACGGATGGCGCTGTCCCGCCTGGGGTGGGGTGGGGGGGTGTGATCCTGGAGCAGATCTCGGTTCAGGCGACTGGTGCTCATTGTAAATTTAACATTATTGATTCGGGGTCTGGGGTGACAATTGGACCTGAGATCAGATAACTGTAAACATAAACCACGGCGACATGCGAAGGGACACTCGCTGTGCTCCAGGGGTCTGCAGGCACTGAGTGATGATAAGTGTCTAGCAGCGTCCTTCTGTCTGTTGTATGTTCTGGAAACAAAATGGATGCTACTTGTGATGAAGAGGTGACAGTGAAAACAACATACGATTTTGTGCAATGATTTCACTAAATGCGACAAGCTCCTGAGAGTGCAGGGAAACTGCATGTTTTAACAGTAGGGCTGTTACTTTTGTGAAAAAATCCTGTTCGATTTTTGAGACATAAGTGTTCATTGAATCAATTGTAAAATCGATTTTCCATGTCTAAAGACGTTTCCATTTTAAACGCCAAATATAGGCAAATCCACGGACAACTAAGTTAACAGGCATTAGGACGAACGTAAAGAGGGCACGCTCGCGCCGCGCTTGAGATGCGCACAAGTCAGCAATATTTCTGATGATTTATTGGCGTGAAGTTTCGTGCACAATGACAAACAGGAGTGCAACATTCTCGAAAAACAATAAGCAGAGTGGATTGCCATAACATCAATGAAAAACATTACTGCAGGCTTCAACATGGCTGTGTTTACGATTAGAAATGTCAAACAAATTTCACCTACGTAGGCGATTGTAGACCGTAGCCCGAATCTGTATCTCTATGCATGAGACTGTATGAATACCGGCAGAATTCACATTTTTGTAGTAAACAGACACATATTATCCAGAAGGATAATTTGCTGTTATGTGTGTTTGTCAGAGCCTGCAGTTGCTGTGTGACGCGCGTTCGCTGCGGGCGTATCGTGACGAGCTGGACGCGCTCCGAGAGAAGGCCGTTAAAATCGATTCCCTATTTTCGTTTTCGAAACCTGTGTTGGTTGTTCCGATCGATTGTGCAATCGATTTTCGAACGTAAATTGACAGCCCTATTTAACAGTGCTGAGTTTCCAGAATTCAGTAATGTATCTATCCACACTTGAAGCAAAACTGCTGTGCAACATGAAAAATTACAAAGCCAGTTATTAAGATGATGTTTATGTGGAGGGATTGGGAGCAATGAGATGGGCAGTGGGAAGGACTATCCAGCACAACGACAAATGGAAACCAATCGATTGGCAAAATGTCCTCCTGCTTGTCACAGTCATGGCTGCTTAGAACAAAAACTCAAGTTGGATGTGCGTTCGTCCTCTTTACGTTCGTCCTAATGCCTGTTAACTTAGTTGTCCGTGGATTTGCATATATATTTGGCGTTTAAAATGGAAACGTCTTTAGACATGGAAAATCGATTTTACAATTGATTCAATGAACACTTACTGTATGTCTCAAAAATCGAACAGGATTTTTTCACAAAAGTGACAGCCCTACTGTTAAAACATGCAGTTTCCCTGCACTCTCAGGAGCTTGTCGCAACTTGACTTTCCGATTAAAAAAAAAACAAAAAAAAAATTAGACGGACTGCACTCAAAAAGGATTTTATCCTCATTTCAATCCCAATTACAATTTTTAGACAGACAAAATGATAGTCAGATTAGATAGACAAAGAAAAGAACAGTCAGATAAACAGAACAGAAATTCAGACAAAAGGAAAGTCAGAAGGACAAAAGGATAGTCAGATAGACAGACAAAATTAGTCAGATACAGACAAAAGAACAGTCAGATAGACAGAAAAAGGATAGACAGATAGACAGAGAAAAGAACAGTCAGACAGAAAAAAAGGATAGACAGACAAAAGGATAGTCAGATAGAAACAAGGATAGACAGATAGACAGACAAAATGATAGTCAGATAGACAGACAAAAGGACAGTCAGATAGACAGACAAAAGGGTAGACAGACAAAGGGATAGACAGTCATACCAACAAGAGGATAGACATACATTAAGATAGACAGATAGAAAGATACTTATGTGTACTTGCCTAAGAAAGTACTGGTTAATATAAGGTGGGTTAAGATTAGGTTTAGGTTCAGGGTTAGTACCTAGTTATTACCCAGTTATTGTAATAACTATGATAAGTACATAGTATATACATGGGGAACAGGAATAAAGTGTTACCTAAAATTCCCTGATACATATGAACGTGGGAACCCTGGTTGTTGCGTTTGTCGTATCATATTTTAGTTTAGATAAATCTCTAAAAGTATTTTTTTTTACTGCATGGCAGAAGGAACTGAAAATCTGACAGGCGCACAACACAAATCTGTCTTCTCCACTTTGTCTCCCTCTCTCTCTCTCTCTCTCTCATGTTCAGAGGCCACTGAAAGCTGAATTTGCCTCCCCTACACCCCCACCCAACAGTATTGACATTCTCCTCATTTCCCCCAGTGCTGAGTGGAGTCCGGGGTGTTGCACATGAATTATGCAGGCTGGGACACCACAGAGCAGAGAAACACCAGTGCCATCATAATTGAGACAATTGAAAAGACAATACTAGTTGGTCAATAATTAGGCTGCAGGAGGGAGAATCAGATCCGTTCCTACTCCTCCATCCTTTTCTCTCCTTGCTGTGTGATGAACGTGCCGCCCACAGCAGCGACTCCATTTGCTGTCCACACTCTGTGTCTTGGGTAACTGTTTTGTTTTTCATCTTACAAGTCAACTCTCACTATAACTTAGACTCTTTTGTAAGCATGATATTTTTTCCCATTATTTTCTTATGCAACTAATTGCAAATATGTCAGATCAAACCCAGCACTGCAAAACGTAAACACCAATTAGTGCGTAAATGTTTTATTAAAATGCAGGTTTTAATAGTAGTTTGTTTCCTTTCCTTTTTCTCTATGAATATTTTTTTTTTTTTTTTAAATCAATTACTTCAACTACAAAGCATTTTTTGACACAATAGAGTACAAACAGAAAAAAAGTCACATAGGTGAGAGAGGGGCAGTTCTTCTCTTATTGATTTGTGCACTGAGGGTAGAGGGTAACAGGAAGGAAGGACCCAATGGCAGGACATAATTCCAACTAGCTCCATACTTAATGTCACTGTTCAGACCAGCACTGGGCAGGCTCTGTATTTTTCTAGAAGTCCGTCAATTTGTGTAAACTATGTGGCATTATTCATGATAGGGGTCTGCAGAAGAGGAGGGCTATTGATTTCTAGCACAGGTCCGGCTCTGATTCATAAATCCACTCAGCCACTCGAGACTCCCAGAGGATCTATTATCCACACTGGTCTCCATCCCAAAACAACGGCTCAAGGTGATCACCATAAAAGTGCCAGTCGTCGTCATTTTTCACCAACGCCAGGTCAAATACAAAAGCCTCAGGTTTTCCAGGAACTACGTGATCTGGCCCTAAAACTCCTGATATTGTTGATTATACCTGACGAGAAACTTTAAAACAAAGGGACACACAATATATCTGTGCCAGATCAGTTATTTGTTATTTTTAGGAGATAGAACTGTTTTTACTTAATTTCTCTGATAACAAAGCTAAATTAAAATACAAATTGAAGAAAAAAAAAAACAGTACACACTGTATGTGCAGGGGGCTGGTCAGATTTTTTAAAATTGTTTTTCCAATTGTTTTTAATGGGAGCGCCTCGTTTTTAAAACGGCAGCAGTGTGACGGGGCGCTGAGCGTTTATTTCACTGTCAACCCAATCATATTGGAGGATGGTTGAGACAAATACAACACCGAACAACCACCACATTCTACATGGACAACGTCAACAGATATATTTATTTATGTGTGTGTGTGTGTGTGTGTGTGTGTGTGTGTGTGTGTGTGTGTGTGTGTGTGTGTGTATGGCTGTGTAATTCACTCATTCAGTGAATTACACAGCCAGACTAATCGTGTAAATGAATAAATGGGCTCTCTAAACCTTTAAATGCACTACATTCTGCAGGGGGTTTCTAATGTTGTTTCATGCAAGCCGTTTCAGGGTCAGCAGGACATTATTTGCATTTCACAGGCACTGTTTGCATTATTTGCATTTTGCAGCCTATTCAATGCAACACAGAAAAATATAGAGACATTAACCCACATGCTGTGCAAGTCTAACATAAACATAAATGCAACACCTTCAGAGCAAGCGTTTTATATGTGAGTGAGTTCAAATGTACCACTAGCTGCAATTCAGAATAGAAGGCAGACTATTTCATAGATGTCGGATCATTTACAGGTTTTGACAGTGTATTTTAAGAGGACTTTACTTTCTGTTTTATTGAGTCTCATTTCTGAGTATTTGTCAAGGTTTTCCCTCCTGATTGCACACACAAAGGGCTCAGTGTACATCTTGGCTCGCCCATTAGGCTTTATGGACAGCTGTATGCACTTTTATTAGCGGGTTAATGGCATTTAAAGGAGCAAGTGCTGAGCTAAACCCACAACATTAAAAACCAGAAAATGGTACTGTGGGATTCCGGAGAGGTCAAACGAAACGGCTGCTCGAACACAGCTCAGCTTCGACCCTTGACATCTCTTCTCATGTCACATAAAAACCGCCTCCGCTGCTAATGCTACGTTTGCGTCAAGCTGAGAATTTGATGAGTGAGAGGAGAGAGAGGAAAATACCCAAACACGCAGGCATTGAGCATGCAGCCTGAGCCTTAAAACATAATGAGCGGAAGTAACGCAAGTACCAACTGCAATTTAGCGAAAGGAACATCAAGGATTGAGGAAAAACTATTTAGCAGCCTGTTTTCAGACATAATTAGCAGGAAAACGGCGCAACAGGACTTTCCTACTTGCTAGTTTTAATTAGCTCTGCTGCTAAATCTTTGCTAAGAGGTAAACAAAGGCGATAAGCTTGAGAAACATCATATCCAGGTGCCTTTTCTTCTGTGTTTCTGTTGATGAACATAAAAAGGAGATGCTAATGCAGTACAGTAACAGTCCCAATGCTGCCTCTGTGAATTTCATTACTTGGCTGCTTCCAATTTGCCCATCTGTCTCCTAATTATTGACTGCATTGGCGACACTGCTTTTGGCTCTGGTAAGCTGCAGGACCACGTTCACACTCACTCTCCCGTGTCTGTTTTTATTAAACACGGGGGCTCACTGTATGCGCAACGGCTGCTTATTTTTACGGTGGCGGGCTGCTTAATGAAGGATTGCACAACATTGCAAACACTGTTTGACAAATGCGATACAGTATATTAGTCTTAAATCAGTACCGGAAAGTCACTTCCACTGACAAAGTCATGAGGATGATTTCTGGATGGTTGTAAACCCGTTTCCGAGGACGAGATGTCTTAAATTGAATTTCTGGGGAGGAAAAGTCATGCCAAGTGCCTTTCTGGTGTGCTTTCCGTGAAATCGTGACCTATTCAGACCTGCACATTCCCAACAGAACCCAGACTCTCCAAGCGGGGAGAGACAGATAAGAGATGGAAAAAGGATGGAGTGATGATGGTGCAATGAGTAATGGAGGATGGGTAAATGGACAGATCGAGCCCTGTGCGAGCATGTGGGCAGAACAGACAGACCCGAGTACTCCACCACCCTCTCTGCATTCCTCTTTTGAAAGCTGACCTTCCCAGAATCCCTTTCACCACTGATGCATCCCTTTTATTAAAAAGCACCAGTGCCTCTCTGCTGGCCAAACTGGGACCCTTAGACACTCACAGGTACCCTATTACGCCCCCAACCCAACCTGCCCTCTGCTGCATTTTCCCTCCTACACTCCAGTCTATCGAAGTGTTTGTTGTTTTTTTTCCCCCGGTAACACGTTTGTGGTGATGGATGAGCGTTGAGCATCTTTCTGACAGGCCTGCAGCTGATGCCACATAATCACTGTATCACCGTTTAGGCAAAATTACCAAATTATACCAACCCCCCGGAGGCATTGGTGCGACTGACAGGTCCAGCCAACAAAAGAAACACAAATATTCCGAAGTGGCAGTGGACGAAGAGGGGGAGGGAAGAGAGAAGTCTAGAAAATTACAGCTAACCAATTAACAGAGCGTTCTGGCAGTTTTGGTGACTGCTCTGTGATTACGTTCAATAAGGCAATAGAGCAGCTTTCAATTAGAATGTTATAACTAAAATAATGTGTCACTCTTGATACAGCAGATGATTTGAGCATGTTAATATATTTCTTTAAAGATCCATTTAAACTTATGTCCATAATGACAAAATCAAGCATTTAGTGATCAACACCTCTTTATCTAACCATCTGAATTCCTGTTTACAATTCAAATTCAGTAAATAAATTGCAATTAAAAAAACACTGTCAATTCAATTTAGGTTTGCACACCCAGGCACTAATAACAGGATATGATGGTTGCAAGGCTCTGAACCGCTGGACTCTTGTTTTCCAATAAAGTTTGAAACAACTTTGTGTGCATAGGTGACATTTACGATGTGCCCACTTGCTGCTTCCAGAGCCACCAGCCTACATGTTCTTTTCTGTTCTGCAAGTGCCTGTTGAATTATGGGGGGCCCACTTCGCCATTTCATAAAGTCGCCTGAAAAACATAAGAGCACCAAAAAAAGGAAAGAAAGAAAAGTGTAATGTCTCATTTTACACTTGCATGATTCAGGATTTGAAAAAAAGAAACATGTATTTTAATTTCCTTGTTCTCTTTAAGTAGCGTCATGAAACTAACTTGTGTCATGAAACTAACCTTGTTTCTGGTAACTTCCCCGAGAAAAAAAAAACAAAACTGTCTAATACTTGTGCTCTTTGAGATAAAAAAAATTATATATATATTATATTTATAATTTGATATAACCAAAAAAACGTGATAATAACAACAACTACATCATAAACAATTTAAACTTGTCTGTTCAGAACTAGCAGTGGAATATTCTTATATTCTTTTACATTTTTCAACAACGAAGAATTTTTCACAGTTGCATAATGAAAATATATCATACCTATTCAGTGCTGAGCTATCAAATAATTCTAAACCGTGAGTAGCTGAGAAAAAAAGGACCTGCGGCAAAACTCTGACTAAAGCATGAAGTGAGAAATTTTGATTCAGGAAGATCACACATAGCACCTTGGGCCACTTCAACAAATGGAGAAATTGCTCTCTGAATTCTAACATCCACATGAAGGGATTTCCTCTGTTTTTCTTCTCTCAATAGAGCTCATATACAAACTTATTCTGCATAAAACACACAAACATACACTTAGGAGTAAATAACCACGCATAAAGAGAGGGTCAGTGCAGAAAGTTTCGGTCCAAACTAAATTGTTGTGCAAAGAGGATGACAAAAAAGAAAAAAGGACAGTGTAACAAATTCACAGAGGAGAGAGCCGTAGGCAGACCACCAATAACCAAATTAAAGTGGACAATCATCTCTGCAGGAGTGTCAAAGGCGTCCAATCAGAGGAAAGGATGGAGCTGCGAGTGACAAATGCAACCCAGTGAACCGATAATGATTCGGAGGGATAATTTAATCTAAATGAACTATGTGTCACTTATCAATAGTGGGTACTTTGGTGTAATTAATTTTCATTTGCAGGGTAAAGAGAGGCGAACAGACGGTCCTTGGATGAAACGGGGCATACGAGTGATTTCTCATTGCTAACTCACCCGAATTCATCACACTCGCTAAGACATGTGCTAATGATTAGTATTATTGCTCCAGGTGTGTTTACAGTAAATATTGGAGTCCTGGCATCTGGCTTGGGGTGAGAGTTTGACGCTGATGGAGAAGATGATAAGACGACCTTCAAAACCAGCTAATAAACGCTGTGGTGCGCCTGATGCAACCTAATTTAACTTTCTTCTGTAGTTATCGAATTTTGTATGCAGTGAGTTAAATGTTGATTGATATTAAAGACAGCAAACTGAGAGGGTAGTCATTTTACAAACAGAGCAAGCCTTAAAAAACAGAACTTTGATTATAGTCTAAAAATACATGAAGCTCAATTTAACATAAAAATGTAGAATATATCATGTATATTAGATAGCTTACATGTGGAGAGAAAGAGAGAGAGTCAAGTTCATGAGTCACTATGAATTTCTCATCGCAGAGAAAGAACAACCAGTTCAGTCAAGACCGCCCATGTTTGAGATAATTACACCGTGTCCTAACTACACACGCCGCAATACGCGATACGCAATAAAAGGTATCTTTTCCATGTTAATCAGAGTTTTTGTCCTAACCAGCCGAGACGGCAACGCGACGATTCTATTTTAGAAACAGTTTCTATTTTTCTGTGACGTCGCGCTGGAACAACAAACACAAAGTGTGGCAATGACAATCTCAGGTACTGTTTATGTGCTTTATTTAATGTTAAAAGCATGCAATGTGACTTTGAATATCATTTAGTGCTCTCAGCTTTGTAGCTGTAAAAGCAACAATGGATAATTCACCTCAGATCTTGAAATTAAACAAATGTAAACAAGAACGTTCAAACTGTGAACAAAGAAGTGTATTCTTTGACAAAGATTGTTTTAGTAACTCAGCAGCCTATGTATTTTTAATGATGTTTAAACTTTTGCATCTCGCAGTCACGTCGCATCTAGTGTGGACAGACAAATTATTTGTCGCTGGAATCTTATCGCATCGCATCTGGTTAGGACATGGTGTTACCCATTAACTAGTTGAGCCCATGAACATGACATTACTCAAACACCGGTCCAGCTCCTGATCAAGAACTTTTTCTGTCTGTGCTGTTTACACGGGGGAAAAACCCCTGCAAAATGTACATTGTGCAACAATGTTGTCACATGAATACAAATTTTGATAGAGCTCATCACATGAATTAGATATGCACATGCGAAAAGTCATTTTCTTTTTGTTTGTGTCAGTACATTTGACTGATTTTACACATCTGATCAATTCAAAACCAACGAATCCAAGTCTGAAAATATACATAAAACATCAAACTACTGTTTAGCAAAACCCCTGTTATATAGTGGTTTTCCAAAGTTAATAGCCACTCAGAATTTTCACTGGTCATAATTTTGACATCGATGCCATGAGGAAAAAACTGCCATATAGATATATCTTAGGCTGATGTCACTTTAAGACCTGGCGCAACTGTTTACGTTCACTTAAAAAATAACTGACTGTTTACATGAATACTCGCCAAGATCTGCATTTTGACATTATTTTGTGCGTAATTGACAGTTAACACACAATAAGCAGTGAAAAATAACTCAATTTAATACTAAGAGGTAGTACTTAATGTGCACGCACTTTGGGCGTGAGAACAAAATCTGTGGGGCTGAGTAAAATGATGCGCAATACGCACAATCCCACGCTGAGATGAAAGCCCTGTAACACCAACAATATTCATCCACAGCAAATGAAGCAAGTGAGTGAGGGGAAGTGGGTTTGCGTGTCGGAGAGATGAGAGAGTGAGAAAGCTCAGCTGGTATTGTGTGTATCTATGTCCTGCCCAGAGTATATTTATATGAAAATAATGTTTAGCAAAACAAGTTGTTAT
The DNA here is from genome assembly GCF_949319135.1 of Squalius cephalus. NCBI lineage: Eukaryota > Metazoa > Chordata > Actinopteri > Cypriniformes > Leuciscidae > Squalius > Squalius cephalus. Next base: position 17,291,734 of record NC_137142.1, read on the forward strand.
ATTTCTATGGTCCTATGTTGTAGATAATTTCTTTCTCCTTGCCTAGAGGACAACTTAAGTAAAAACTAGCATAGCGTACCCCAACTCTCCCCTAATCTACTTTTAGTTTTTGTTTCTTTCAAGTTTGCACTCAGATTTGAGGCTGAAAGCTATAAAACTTTCACTGCATTAATTTCAAAGGCATTCAGTGTGCTTTTGAAAGACTTGATAATAAAACACTCCCTCCATGAGCAGCCTGTCTGAAACTGCATGAGCAAATCGTTGAGCCGGTGAACCCTGCGTTTTTGTGGTCAAAGTTGAGACAGACCAAACAGTCTGTGTTCCTCACTCGAACTCTGAGGCTTGTTTTAGCCTTGGTCAACACTCACTTAAATCATTTCTGTCCATCCATCACGCTGCGCCTCTGACACCCACTAATAGCAGGGTGTTTGAAACACAACATCTGCAGGGATGTCTTTTGCCCCCTCTGAAACCCCAGATGCGTTAAATGGGGCCCCCCACAGTCCTGCAATTGCTAGAACCAGGAGAGTCTAGGGTATTTATTATAATATAACTTATTTTAAATAAACATAATAAATACCGTGGATATATGGTATAAAAAATAAAAGATTTGTTTTGAAAGATTGGAAATCTTATTTCTTTGACTAATCAGACATTCAACACATTGCCCAATGCTCACTTGCTTCAAAAGCTTGCCAAATTGAAGACTTTATAACACTATAATTTGCATGCATAAAGAATTTCAAGATTGAATTATGTAGAAAAACACTGATTGATATGCATCAAGTTTAACTGTGAAGTTTAATGACAACAGCTACATTTAATCACTCATTCTGCACTCCAAAATAGACAATCTTAGATTTTCTACATTCGAAATAATGAAATTTGTCAATTATTTCCATTATTAATGATCATCGATTACATTTTTGAGCACTAAAACATGTTGGCAATGGCAGAGATGCTCCTGTATCTTGGCAATCTCTGGACAGAGAAATAAACGTAAGAAAGCACTGACAACATCAGAGCAGTGTCTAACACGATTCCTTGACCTCAGCAGACTCAGAGCCACAATTATCGAACGATCCAGCACAAATCAAAATAGAAAACACAGGTGACCCTGAATCCTTTGATTATGTGTACTGTAGTTTCAGTGAATTTCAACACCAGCGCAAAATGTATTATTTAGAGTGTACATTGAGGTTTTTACTTAAAGAGAATGAGAATAAAAGCCAGAACAGTAAATGACATGGAAAGGATTTTGAACTGCCAATCTGCGGCCGCCTCAGGGAGAAAAACAAAAAGCAAAGAGAGAGTGGGTGATTTCAGACGAAATCAGCGAGTGAGAGCCTCTCTCTTCCTCCTCCGTTCTCCTCCATCCGTTCTTTTTCTCATCTGTCTTAAACGTTCCTCAGGGACGTTAACTTTTCCCAGGCAGTCCTCTTTGGCTTTAACAATTAATGTGCTGGGGCTCCACAGTGACAGCTGATGCTAAATACTGCACAGTTCTGTTTACGTACAAGCGCATTAATAAAGATGAGACCCTGCTGGTTTTGAGGAGAAGAGACAGAGAAGAAAAAGAAGAGGAGGAGGATAAAATCAGCTTCCTCCTCCATTCCTTCAAGTAGCCCACACCATATTGGGACGCTGAAATCAGCCCCTGCAGTGAATAAATGAAGAGCATTGGATAGTGTGCATTCATTTTCAAGAGATATGTATGCGTATTTCCAATTGATCATAATAGATGTGATGCAGAAAAGCATTATAATCGGTCATATCAAACATGTTTTTCTCACTAGTAAACAATCACACTACATATTTCACCTTGAACACTCTAAGTGAAAACCTCTTCACATGGAAAAAAAAAAAAAAAGAAGATTTGACTACTTTAACAGGAACATGAGTGTGTGCTTAATGTTAGCTGATATATCAAAGTCAGAGATGTGTCCTTGGTCAAACTCTGAACACTCACTACAGCTACACAAACAAAGCAAACTGTGCTTTGTTTTCTTCAAAATGAAAAAGAGAACACATCTGCACACACACAAAAAATTGATTTTTGTGCTGGTTCAATAATTCATAACAATGCTTCATCTAATGTTTCCGTTCTGTTGATTAGCCAGTGTATTTATAACCACATTGCTAAAGTGTTTTGAAGTGATATTCAAGCACCATCAACCGTTGCATTAATATTTGATATTTTTGCAAATAATCTTTGTCCTTTTTTTAATGTGTCGAGAGACAAAGGGTTGTTTTAGGGATATGATGAATATAAAAGTACAGGAGGATATTGTTTAAATGGAAATTTATGCAGAAACTCTAGCCAATACATACAAACTCACACTGTATGAACATTACTCTGTGTTCAACATTTAAAGGAATATTCCAGGCTAAATACAAGTTTTGTGGCAAAATGTTGATTATGAAAGTGAATGGGGCCAATCAATAAATACTCTACTCACTGTTTCAAAACTATAGCCACAACGAATGAAAAAGTTATGTCCAATTTTACATCTTCATTGCCATGATAACAACATGCCATAAACACAAAAATTATAAGACAACTGTAATAGATGACAGAATGAAAAAGGAATAATACACAAGTTAACAATTATATAAACTAAATGAAATTATACTACTTCACATTTCGGCTTTTAAAAAAAAAAATCATTTTTTTTTCATTTAAGTTGCATAAACACGAGGGAGAGGTTGTTGTTTTTTTTACCACAAAAGGTAATCAAACACACCATAAATTCTGTTGATTAAGATTAACTTGTACTATCCCTTTAAGTTAAACTAAATTAATTATATAAATTCCACATGTTTTTTTTTAAATAGCTGCCCTCTGAATAATATACAGTACAGTAAGTTACTAAATAATAAAAAATTCAAGCGTATACACCTTTTCGTAAGAAATGATTTACTGAAACGGGACCAACCCACAAAAAAAAAAAAAAGCTATTGTCCTAAATAAATCACTGGTTTCATTGTCAGATTGAGGTAACACACAGTTTTATTTAGTGCCTTTTTCCGCTACGGTGGGAAGATAATTACTGTCATTTATTAATAATCCCAGGGCCAGTCTTCAGTAATGTGTCCCACATGTGACAGCCTGATCCTACAAGTGTCCCATTTGCCTCTGAGATACACAAGTCTTGGTTTTATCTAAGCCAAAAAAAAAAAAAAAGTGAGAACGCATGAAAAAAATTAGAAGAAAGAGGTCTGCTGATCACTAATAGCACCCAATTTTCTTGTCTTTGGCAAGAGAGAATCAAATGATGAGAACAGGAATCCAAAAGGGCACTTTTTGAGATGTCATGTCCCATTGGTTTCAAGTAAAGTATGCGTATGAGAAAAAGAGCCGAGCTAGTCTGGATTTAGCTCATTATTTACAGGCACTTTCCTGAGGCCAATGGTGGGTTGTTCTTCACGGCGTTCAGCGTCTCTGTCCAAACACAAGGAAGCATTTTATCCCTTAGGCTTTGTTTTTCTCCCTTCTCTTTTACGTTTAATTTCAACATTAGCTAAGGCAATATAATTTGCCATCCGGTGACCTTGACAGATTGTAGCAGGGACGCAAGCCAGCACCAATGCCTTTGAGGAATGAGTATTTGATAAGTGGAGCAGTTTAGCTCGCTAGGTACAACTTTAACTGAACTCTTCCAGAACTTTCAGGTCCATCTTGATCAAACAAATCCTGCCATTTATTTGTCCAATTTTACTTTTAATCGACAATGAAAGCCTTTGAGATGCAAACATGTATAAAAAAAACATGCTGAAGACAAACAGATCTAATTAAATCTGTTATCTTTTCACCATCTGGGACAGGGACAATGGCCTTCTACTCATCTTTGCAAATTGAATTTATTCATGAATTAAGCTAAACAGAAAAAAGGCACCTTCAAAAGTGGCTACCCCGTACAAAACTTACCATGGTTTTACTACAGTAACACTAACTGCAAAAGCTAAAAGATTTTGTGAGAGAACACAGCCTATTACAGCTAGGAGTTATACCTTTATATTATTAACAACTTTTTCTGGCCCCACCAGAGAAAAAAAAATATTAACAGTACATTTAAATGTATTTTAAACTAAACTAATAACAAAAATACATGTATATTTAAATAAATAATATATAGCGCACTTAAAGGCAAAGTAAAATATAGACCTATGTTAATATATTTACGACTAAATAATAATAATGATAATAAAATAAATAAAATAAAATAAAATGGAAGAAAGAGGTCCGCTGATCACTAATAGCACCCAATTTTCTTTTCGCACTTTTTGATATGTCATGACCCATAGGCTTAAAGTAAAGTATGCGTATGAGAAAAAGAGCCGGCCTAGTCAGGTATTTACTACTAAATAATAATAAATAAATAAATAAATATTATTATTATTATTATTATTATTATTATTATTATTACTATTATTATTATTATTATTATTATTATTATATTTCAAAGTTGTATATATTTCTGAAAATTTGCTAATAAAATAAAATAAAATAAGATTTTTTTTTAAATTAAATTTAATTAAATAAAAAATTTTAATAAAATAAAAAAATTGTCAGTATGTTGTCAGTAGATGTAAAAATCTCATCTACTAGCCTCATTGGACCAGCAGAAAAACAAAATCAAATGGGGAGACCTGTCATGGGGAAAAGGTGTTTTTTTTTTTTTTTTTTTTTGCAAGAGCAAAAATAATAGCAAAAAGACGCTAATAAACTAGGACAAATTTCTTTCTGTGGCGTCTGCTCTACATCACCTGAGACTTTAGTGCCTCAGTCTATATGGCAGTCTCAGGTCAACTGAAACTAGAGAAAGGAACGCAGGAAGGAAGCAAATAAATGGGAAAGAGCGAGATAAAGTGGCCTTGCACACTGTAAAATCTCTGTTCTCGTCAATTCCAGAGGGAAGTGAGAAGCCCGCAGGTAAGACTTCAGAAAAGGTCGAGGTAGTAGAGCTCCCTTTCTCTGCCTTTCTACCAAAAGAGAGGGATACACTTTCCTGCGAGCAGAATGGAAGGAAAAGGGCTTGTGTTCTGGCAAATTATGGAAGCATAAAAAGCCCATGCTGGAAACATTTGACTACACCAAGATATAAAAGGTAAAAGGACCATCTGTGCCATTTGCATCCCGCTCCCTGGTTGTCTCTGTGGCGCAGTAGAGTAAACCATCTTGCAGCAGATGCCGATGGAACCCAAACATACAAGTTAGTGATGCTGAAAGAGCTTGTGTGTCCAATCAGAATGAGCCTTAGAGATGATAAATATGCATTATAATGTGCTGCAAGTTGCAAGTATAACCATGGCAACTGTCCCAGCCTGTTTTGCCTATGCAGTGTTGTTTGTGGTGAGCTCCCTTACATCGCTACTGTAAAGTTGATGCCATAATGAAGCCGTTTTCCAAGTCTAGAATGCATTAGTAAACTCATCTGAAGCATAGGGACTAGAAAAATTGATTCACCAATGCATTGCGATTCTCTCTCCAATTATTTGTAGATTGATTTTAAAACTATGCATTAATAAATCTGTTTTTTGAAAGTATACACAGGATAAAACATTATGGATACAGACAAGTGTGGTGAAGGTAAGGTCCTAATAGGTAAGGGTGATTGTTAGTTGATATTTCTATTTCTTGACACATGGAGTGACTGGCATTCACCGAAAGTAAATTATTTTTTCCAAATGCAGGTGTTATACATACTTCATTCAAGACTAGAGGTTGTACTCAAATGGTGTGGCACAACCCAAAAATGGTTGTCTGGTTGCTATGCTAAATGCAAATATTAAAATTAAACTCAAAATAATCATGCAAAGTTATAAATAGGCTTATTAACTTTTAAAATGGAGGAGAAATGCTTCCCAAACTTTTTATCGTTGACATCAAAAGCAAACCATCAGTATTTTACTGCAAATTGACTTTTTACTTAATACTAGTGATCGACTGATATATCGGTCGGCCGATAAATCGGGACGATATTTGCGGGTTTGACGTGTATCGGCATCGGCCGATACATGGCTGCTGCGTTCGCCGATAGTTTTTTCCCGGCATTATTTACAGACAGGCGTCCGCAGGCAGCTCTGTTGCTGGAGACGCTGCACTTCACGTGCAGCCCATGCACTGCCCCTCCCACACAGTGCTGGAAGCCTCTTCAAGACAACGGCAAGTTTTAAACTTTCAAAGCATCTTTTAACTGTTTGTCTTAGCTGAAATATTGCCATACATGCATGTTTCCACTTTCAAAGTGGAAACACATTGCTCTATATGTGCGTGCAACTAAGCAAGTTTGTGGGTCCAAACGGAAAACACGAATGCCGAATGCCTCATCTATAAAACTGCTTGTCATTGTATTTAGGGAGCTGCAAATAGCTAAGTTTTGAGGCTATCCATATGCATACGGCAGCTGTTATGAACTTTGGTCATAGGATTAAATAATGCTGACGTTGTTCCGTGATTCCGTGATATTTGTGGGAGTTTTATTCAGCGACCACCTGGCTGAGGTTTGGACGTGTGCTCATAAAAGAAGCGACGCGGTTGTGACACGCATGCGATGCAGCGCGCTCGTTTGTCCAGGCGCTCCTATGCCGTGGTGAGATGAAAACATCTAAACTTTTCAGAATGCCGCAAGCGCACGCAGGTCATGTGACAAAAAACAACTGACCTTTCCATGACAACATCGAAAGCTTGGCCGCACAGCTGATCATAGCTGGACAGGGCGGGTTTTTATTTATCATCTCCATAAATATATGTAGTCGTAAAGGGCTAGAAATAAATTAATCCTTACTTCCTCGTCATCATGGAGAGCGTAGTTCATGGTTGCATAGCAACGACAGACGTTTATTATGCTGCTTGCTTGTTGCTACTGTGTGCAATAGTGTAATTATTTTATTTATGCTTAAATATTTATTTTCAGAATTTGTTTTCAGAATTTGAATTATGCTTAAATATTTATTTTCAGTATTTTCAGCATAGAACTTTTTTTTTTTTTACTTGTTCTACCTCACATGTTTTTAATATTTGTCAAATATTGTTTTTTTTTTAAGTTCAATAAATGTTCCTTTTTTAAATTGAGACTTGTAACATTTGTTATCATCGTGTCATTTTTATGATGTAAATTGAGTGAGCAAAAGCAGTATCGGCTCCAAATATCGGCAGCCCGTATCAGTCATCGGCTAAGGCTGATGAAAAAAAAATCGGTCTCGGCATCGGCACTAAAAAATCCATATCGGTCGATCCCTACTTAATACTAATAAAATATTGAGCACAGTGTCTTTTCCAACATTATTTTAATTAATAATATAATGAAATAAAAATATTAAAGAAAAATTATGTAAAAAGTATTAAAGGGCCCCTATTATGCTATTTTAAAGTTTCCTGATGTTGTTGTGGAGTTTCCTACAACATGTTTACATTCATGGAAGGTAAAAAAAAAAACTGTTTAATTTCCTCATAATATACATTTGCACATCATCACATTTTCAATGACCCTCAAACGACTCGTAAGATGAATCAATCTCTCTAAATCCCTCCTTTTCGCGATATACTTTGCTCTGATTGGCCAGACAGCTCAGTCTGTTGTGATTGGCCTACCGTGTACAGCGCGTTGAAAACAAAAACGCCCATTGCTATAACAACGTTAGCTGTCCTGAGGCTTCCTACACTGTAAACTAAACACAGTAATGAACAATGACGTCGATTTGACCATATCAATGCGAGCGCGAGTCCGATAATGAAACATTGGAAGAACTAGTTATTCAACCCGAACCTCCATCACAAGGACGACTCGAGCAGGACTCAGTGTTTCTCACTCAGTTTGAGGTATATTATAAGAAGTTGCAACTGTAATTCCTCACCATCAGCATTAACAAGTGCATGTCCATCAACAAACTGATTATTTTACTTGTACTAATTTATTTACTGAGTATTGTTCTAATATATTGCGGTGAACATGAGGAAACTGTATCAATAACAGTGCATATACAATATACATTAGCCGAGCTCTAGAGTGAATGATCTGATGTAACATAAACGTTGGTAAAACAAATATTTCCTCAAAGTAGTGAGAATGACAGACAATCTGCATTAATAGACACAGTTATAGGTAATCGTGGTCCACAACTGATTAGCAGAAGTATTTCTGTTAGACAGTAATAATGTGAGTTAGCCAGTTAGCAGGAGACCGACACAATATAAAACTCAAAACTACGTTTTTTGAACACCATCTTTCAAGAGTAAAAACGGTTTGCTGAATCCTGCATTGAACTCTGAGATTTGAGAAGCAGTCATCAGTAAAATAAAGGGAAAACACCAAAAGTTTAGGATTATACTGCTGTGATATTGTGGTAAAGATGAATTTTTACCACTAATTCTTCACATGCTCGTCCTTGGGCAGTGAAAAAAGAAAAATAAAAAAAAACTGGCTTAACCTTCACATTATAGAGTACAGCGCTGTCTTCTCGACATGATGCTATCCAGTATCCACAGGAATCAGCTGCAGGTTTGAGGTTCAAGTTTTCCCTGGTGTCTGCGCGTGCAATAAGTGGGCGGGCAATATACTAATGTTTCGTCTTGACGTCACAACAAAACGGCTTATGACTCGTTTAAAAAACGATTCATTTAATTGACTCAGTGTCGACTCTTACTTTTGAAAGACAATAACTTTATATATGGTGCACTTTAAGATTTAAAACTTTGCAGGATTTTTTCATTCACTTAGAGCTATGTTACACACTACATGAAAGGTCATTTTTAAAAATCCATACAGTAATATATTCAATATTCAATTTATGGTAAATTTTACTACATTTTTAGTACATTTTGGCTGCCTTTGTTGGGCCTATTTTGTTCATCGTAATCTTTAATGTATGATTCTAGGGACCTTTTTGTTTCTTTTGAAGAATAAACAATTTTAGCACTGTGTTGAGCCACCACTTGACGTCCAATATAACATCTTTGTCCTGGAGCAAAACCAGCTGAGAACCAATGGACTACAATTAATTATGCTAATCTGGTAGCAACTTCACTCGCAACTTCACTTGGCGACACAGTATGACTTATTTGTAAAACATGATTTCTATAAACTGCAAACAAAGCTGTAAGATAGACTTTCTGCAAGAACTGAATAAAGACGCTCAACAACATATTCTGACATGAAAAAAAAAAGGAACAACACAGACAGTCTCAGAATGGGTATGTGGGTGGAAATTAGTCACAAAAGAGTAAACGCTTAAGACAAGAAAACTGAACGATGGGTAGAGTGTACAGACAGAGAGAGGAAGAGAGAAGCGACAGAGCACGAAGACTTCCAGGAGATGTTGGCTTTGACAGAGAAATAATGAAGTGACATGATGTTGATGCAGAAAGAGACAAAATGCAGCTTACTCGTTTGATGCTTTTAGGACTGATGAATCTCCTAAGGGCTGAAGAGGAGACATACAGTATGTTCCTCTCGCCGAGATTCTGCCTTTGCACTAATTAATCACATCATCCAGCCATCCAGGATTCGATAAGCCTATAAAAAGCTTTAGCTCAGGCATCACTGTCTGAAAGATTGCTTCAAGGTTGCTGGATGCTGTTACATCCAATTCAATTGTTTTAGCTCAGAAGTGACATAACATTAAATCAAGGACAGTAGAGAAAGCCACAGAGCTACTCATTTAGTCAATATCGGCTCCTTGTTAGAAAAAACAGGTGGCAGAACACAAAACATTTAACAATGTTTGCAAGATATTTGAGCTGCCCCAATGGCAGAAATATTAGATACAGAATAGGAAAGAAAAAAAAAAAAAAACAGTTACGACTGGAATGTTATATCCCCATCTCCACTTACAGAAAAAAAAAAAAAAAAAAAACTAGAGTAAGCACAATGAAATTAAACAAGCAAGACTCTGAATGCATTTTTAAAAGTAAACATATTTAGCAATGGTTAAAACATCAGACTAATGCATGTTAACATGGAAAAACTAGTTTAAAAAAAAAAAAAACATAAAAGTGCAGATAAAGACACAGAATTCACTTCTCTTTCTCACCTTTTTGTGCTTGAATGAACACATTCATGCAAAATTATGTCAAAATGCCCATCTTGGCGAGTATCCTCATTGACCAACTAAACCAGCTTAATCAGGCTGGGAGAAAAGTTAAATTAGCTAAGACCAGCAAAACCAAATAATTCAAGAGCACTTGTCAGCTGGTAAGGCTGGGAGACCAGCTAAACCAACTGACCGATCAACTAGATGACAGAACACCATCTTAACCAGGCTGGGAGACCAGCTAAACCATATCAAGCCATCTTAAGACCTGCAAATCTGCATCTGATGGTGTTTAGCAGAGTAATGACCTTGTATATCTACATCAGACCACCTCAGGAGAAGTCCATAGTTTAGAGTCTGTTCATGTTTTAAGCACATCTTCACCACAGCAGGCAAACGACATGACACAAGACACCCTCCTGCATTCTAAATCCCGTGACGCCGCCTCGTAGCGACGCCGTCTTCCAGCCGCTACCAGCGTGATGCTCATCATCACTCACATGAGTCAGAGAATGCCATAAGCTAATGGAATAAATCAAGGATGAAATATCAATCAAATTACAAACTAATAGTTCCCTTAATGTCTTTGTTGGAGTACAGATGGCCCCTTCAGCCAGCCAAGCACACCACAGCAAGTCATCATAATAATCAGCGCACTAATAATACCACTCCATTAATCACATATACGCGCTCAAAGTGCATCGCTGCAAACAACGGGTGCTCTGCTGCAGGAACATCACAAAGTTGAATCGTGGTAACACTCACTCATTAGACTCTTCTCTAGTATTCATGCTTATTGTTTAAAGGAACAACAAGGTAAGAAATCCATTGAGGGAGTTCTGTGAGCACTACTGTTCCCTTGGCTTCTGAACATAGTGGTCTTCAGTTACCTGTAAAAAAATGAATAAGGGCAACATGCAGATACTTACATTTAGCGGGGAGGTCGTAGCCGCAGGTGATCTTGGCTTTTCCAGTGTCACAGCCATTTAACGAGTGGCACTCTTCATACAGGAGATGACCCGCGGCTCTGTGTATGCAGCCATCCACTGAAAGAGAGAAACAACACCACTGTGAGAACTAAGGGTGTAAGATAATATTGTGATATTATGTTTAGCAACACTGTATCAATATATCTATTTGTTTGCATCCAAGATTCATGGCTTTGTTCAGTTTAAACCCCAATCGTTAGATGGAAGTCTTTTTATCTCTGAACGTGATCTGACATAAGTGCAAGGGTGAACCGCTAGCGTTAGCATTGGCAAACCCAGCTCACTAGTTACCACCAATGGAAGACCAAATAATGATACCAGCTCCCGCCGCAGTGTATAGAGGTGAAGTGTGGACTCATTTTGGCTTCCACTATAAAGAAAGCACTTAAGGAGATCAACAAGAGTCATGTTGTTTGAAAAATAAGCCGTGCCAAAATCCAATACTCAGGGAACACATTGAATCTAAAGAGCTCAAAAAACATCCCAGCGCCATCCACGCTGCTGAGAACGGCGTTTAGATGAATACTAAAGAATTCACCAAGCACTTTACTATTTTTCCTTATCGTATCCGTATCATTACACATATCGTATTGCCAGATTCTTGGCATTACATAACCTAGCGAGAACAGATATGTTGGCTGAAATATTAAAAGCTTTTTTTTTTTTCATTGAAAAAAACATATCTATTTTTTATGATGCTATGATTTATGATATAGTTAGTTGATATTTCATAGTGTTAGTTTAAACTTTTTTGTGATTATGGGGTGTTTGAAATTCTTCAATATTTTTCCTTTTGTGCTCCAAGAAATACAGGTTTTGAACAACAGAGAAATTATGACCATTTAAATTATGAGGTGAATGAATATTAAAAATCTTATTAATGAATGTATTAAAATAGGAAATAATACACACAAGACTATATGTACAGAGATAAATAAAAAACTCATTGTAGATGAAGGCATGACCCTTGAACTACTGATACTAAAAAGTGCTAAACCACCTCGTGTCCCCAACCACTGTTGATTCGTGTAAAATTAATGTCTTGAAGCTTTTGTCTTCCGTGTTATTTTGCTCTCCCTTGGATATCCCCACCTCCCGATGTTTTAATTTCACATGGTTAAGCTCAGGATGCCTTTGACTGATGGTACTGCTTACATGAGTAGGCAGAGAAATAGAAATCCAAATGGTCTCCCTCCCTCAAAAGCCCATGACACACCTCCAGCAACCCATTATCAATCACAAAGAAACATCATAAAAGTACAGTCATAAGGAAAACAAATAAATCCGAAAAAGAGCTTGTAAGCAGAAATGAAGGACTTATTCTAACAGACGCAGAGCTCCTGACCTCTATTCTCAAAGAAGATCATTATAAAGAGAATATGGAATTAAAACCGACTGTACACATCATTCTAAAGAAAAAGAAAAAAAAAAGTTTTCATAATCTTTAATCAAAATTCTTCCACATCTGAAACGTTTGTTCTGCTAGCATAACCAAGGCTGTGATATTGGGGAAATATTTTAACCAATTTTATCACACTCAGCCTTTCATGAACCAATCATACCGTATCCAGCCCAATCCTACATTATTATAGTTACATATAGAGGTTTAATACTTGTGTTTTAGGGGGAAAAAATTCTAAGTAACTCTGACACATAACTTTCCTGCACCAAACACAGTTTGGATGAATGATCTATAATCATATGAAATTTTGAGAATAGGTGTGTTATTATCTTTCTAAGAAATCAGACTTTTAATTTTTGGCATGGCAGACAAAATATCAGGCAAAAAAAGTCAAACACTTGAAGCCCCCTCAAGTATTAATGAAAAACGTTTACATACAGAATAAAAATCTAGTTACAGAATTAATATTTCACACTGAAATGTCACATTATTGTCGTTAAATGCATTAACAATTCAAAATGGTGTTCATGTTGATTTTAAACACATGAAAACAAATCACTTGTGCGTTAAAAACAGCTTCAGAACCTGTGATTGATTCAATGCCCCAGCCAACAGGTCGTGATACATGTGACCTAAATGTAAGTTTTAGCTGCTGCCACTGATCTGGTTTGCACAGAGATGAACAGCATGTCATAAAGGAGATCAGTCTCAGTACGCTAATGACACAAGCAGATGAGAGGCAATAAAGATGACAGACAGCCCGCTGTTACAGAAGAGAGGCTGCTCGTGCTAAATTTCATGATCGACCTGATCCACTCGCTCATTCATTGTACAATGACGTTGTAAATGAGTGCGAACAGCTTTGGCAAAAAAAAAAAAAAAACTATTTTTTTTCCCTTTCTTTCTTATCAGACACTACCTAAGTTGACAAAAACTACATACAGGGTTTTTTTTTTTTTTTTTTTACAATTTTCTGAAGGAGACACCAGCTGGTGAGAAGATTTTTCCACCACAATCAATCATCTTTAATGGTCTGAGCGACAGCAAGTCGACAGATACAGATTCCGATGGCTTTTGAGAAAGCACTCAGTTCGAATAGATGAAGACAGTGACAGAGCTTGCAATGAGAGAATCGGTTCCTTAGACAGCCTAACAATTACCACATCAAATGCCATCAGACTGCATTGGACATGTTGACAGAGTAGGCGTACTTCTTTACGTCCTGCAGTTTTGTGAAGTTGTGTATTTTTTCAATACATGTACAGTTCCTGAGAATTTCAGCATGGACCACATGGAGTCATCATTAAATTTCAACAATATTCATTTTCATTATACTACAGCTGAATAAAAAAAAGAAGTTAATATTGAGAAACGTACATTTCCAAGACAATATGGCATCGTCAACTTCTGTTAGTTACAAATTAGTTACAAACAATGGCAAAAAAACACCATTAACCATTTCGTCTCCAAGCAGCAGTATTTTGTGATTGATTCAATAACTCACTTATGGAGAGTCACTTGTTCCATTCCTAACAAATTGATTCAGTGAATGATTAAATTGATTCACTCATAAAGATAGTCACTTGTTCAGTTCATGAATGAATAATAATTTTTATACGAATCCGTTCAGTGAGGGATTTAATTACGCACTTATAACGAGTCACATTTTTTGTTCATGAGTGAATCACTTGGTGCCACCTACTAACAATGTAACCTACAGAAGAAAAAAAAAATCCCTTATTCATAGAGTCGCAGAAAGTCCCAGTGCTGTATGTTAGCACTGTCAGTCAATCAAATTCTAGGACCAGAACTAACTATTGTATAATTTTAAACACAGAATGAATAAACACTGTCTATTGTATATTACAGGCCCCTGTAAAGAAAGTTCATTACACATAAAGTCTCTAGCTCAGCAAACGGCATCACCATAAAAACTGCATATTTTGCTGGATGTAAAGTACATTATTACAGCTCTTATGCGTTAGCATTTAAAGTCATTTGGCTGTGAATCACGCCTCTCGTGAATATGCCTGGTCAAGCACACCACAGCCTTTGAGAGATGAGTGTTACAGGAAGTGGAGCATGTTATTGCAGATTGCGAGCACAGTTTAAAGGCAATAAATCCATGTAGTATGTTGAACAGATGAATGGAATAAATCTTCACAACATGCATGCATGTTGTACCCTCAGTAATGGCAGCCTGTTTGCAGAAGCTTGTGAAGATGTGTTTACTAAAAAGTAATAATTAATAACGCTTTACAAAATGTTTATTTTTCATTAAAGACAGTTAAAAGAGAAGCTCATGATGTTATGGATCATCCCAGTTCAGTCTGTGACTGTTAACTGATCCTTGTTTGCAACCCACTAGTCTCGCGTATCCAGACCTTTAGACTGACGGCAGAAGGTCTGGACTCCATAGTGGCTTTCATTGGGCAAGGACCGCCCAAGAGGACATCTGACTGACATGTAAAGCAACCAATCACACTTTGTTTTCTTCAGTGTCATGTTTAGGGGTGTAAAAACTTAGAGTTAATGTCCCCACAATAACAGAATATCGTGCAATTCATTCAAGAATGTCGTGCAAGTTTACTGCAACAATGGCAACAATGGTGCTGTGAACTTCACATACATTTGAAAATACCGTGTTTAGCTGATCCTGACAAGTGCTAAATGTCACCCAACAGTCCGTAGGCGTGATGTCTGATGCTGAGACTATAGATGATTAAGATTATGATAGACAGAAAGATAGACAGACAGATAGACAGACAGACCTCAAGTCTGTAAGATACTCTTACATGCTCTTATATTACGCCACGTACAAGGCACAACGTCTCCCTTTAATTATGTCAGAGTTCAACTTCAATGCCTGAACTTCCACGGTTCCTGTTTGTACAGAGTTGTTGAGCAAAATCTGGAGCTAGAGGCCAAGGAGTGGATCAGGTGATACAAGTCAATCAGCACATAATCCTCACAGCCTGTCAAAGCCCATTATTATCTAACCTGATGCTGCTGGTGAACACATCAAATGTGTTTCAGCATATGTTGAGCTTTCTTTCCAATGTCTGATTATTTGATGCTTATGCAGCTCTCGTATCTTTGCCCTCTGCATGTCTCAAGCTAGTCAAAGAAACATCACAAATGCTGATTTATTCTGTTTCCTCACAATCCCACGCCAAGCATACCATACTGGCTTTCATCTTCACTCGGATCAGCCTAAAACAGTGTTTTCATTTTATTTATTTTTTGCTGCTTGGTTTGTGTTTATCACTGACATCAGTGACTTGGTTGAATGTCTTTTTTTTTTAGAAATTATTATAGACCACAAACAGACACAACAATTTCAATGATGCAAAATGCATATTACACTGTAAAATGAGCAGCTCTGCTTTAAGAAGGATCGTGTGAGTCTGGAGTAATGACTTCTGTAAATTCAACTTTGCCAACACAGGAATAAATAACTTTTTAAAATGTTCAAATAGAAAAAAATAAATAAATAATAATAATATTATTTTACATTTTTACTGTTTGTTTGTTTGATCAAATAAATCCAGCCTTGGTGAGCTGGATTAAAATCAAATGTTTGTTTTTACATTGAAAGCACAATAAAATTACATTATACATTTAAATAAACCAGCAAATAAATAACCAAACAAACAAACGATCACTGTGTGATTTAACAGTGATGGAAATATTTTTAATACGTTTTTTTGTGTGTGTTTTCGTTTTTTACAAGTGATTTATTTTTTTCAATGTCACACTTTGTGCCTGAGATGAAAAATGATGAGTGGAATACAAGATATGGTGCATAAAAATGTCTTAAGTTGAAGAACACACACAGAATTGGTGGTAGATTGAGAGTGGTTGTAAGAGAGTGCAGATTTAGTTCTTTACGGAGCTTCAGATCACCTCCAGCAGGTGCTAGGTGAACTCTAGGTGAACACCAGCTGCTGCAGAATCCTCCTCCTCCTCCTCCTCCTCATCACCATCATCATCTTCTCACTGGGCTCAAGTCCCTGGACTTTCGTCTTTTGTCCGCCTGCATGGGATTATCTATCACCCACATGCACAACGACATTCACATTAGCAGCGTTTTTAGACTCTCATCAATATTCTAGGCAAGAGGCTGCTGGACTGCAGGGTTTAAAACGAGTTCCCGATTACAAAATATCTGCAATACAAGAGCTTCAGAGCAACATATCTTTGCGTCTATCGCCTCGCAACCAAACGTCTGTTTGGCACCAATCCCCTACGTGACTTTCTGAGGATATTGAACTGTTTGAATTGTTGTACGATGCAAGAAATGATTTTCAGAAGTAATCTGGGAGTTCAGCTCACTGTGACAGCAAATCCTGTTAGATGCGTTGAGAGGCTTCAGCTGATTTCTGTGGCCTTGCATCATAGTAGCTCAGGTTTAATTTCACTCCATTAGTTTGGAGACGAGTTCAGCAGGCTGGGTACAGCAGATGCCATATCAGGTGATGCCAGCGTCAGTGTGAGTGGCAGCCCATGCTCCCTGTTTCACTGCTAAGCGAAGGTATCAAAATGCACCAGCATTCATACATCTCTAAAGAAAGGCAATCTGAAATCGCTTTGGGCACTAAAACTGAAATCGTCTGCCGGCTCAATACTGTAATCTCCCTAACCTCCCACCTCCCCCACCGCAGGTATATTTAGAGATGAATTCCGATAAAAAAAATGGCTTTTGAGATGAGAAAGCAGAGCAGAGAGCCTATTCTCCCACCCAGCCCAGGTAATGAGCCCACGGGGCCAGGCCTGGATCCCGGGCGCAATCATGTCCAGTCAGCCGATTCCTCGACTTTCTAGTCAGACACAACAACTCATGGCACAAAACAATGTAATTCTTTGCAGGAATCAATAACCATTGCTTTCTAACCAGGGGAATTTGTGTAGGGCTCCAAATGCAGGACTTACTGTTCCCAATCGTTCCCTAGCGACTCCAATGATTTCTGTTCATGACAAATGAATTAACAACACCGAAAGCAGGTCTCAGCCGAGCCGCAGCAGAAGCGTGACCCAGATGCAAACCGGGGTGTCAATTTATTTTCTAATCAGGGGAGGATTTAAGGAGAATTCCCTGCTGATTGCGACGCTGGCGAACTTACAAAGGCTGCCTCTGTTCGGCATTAGCTAAGTGTGGTGTTATTGTCACCTTTGAACGGAGAATGTGTCATTAAGAGATATGGTGTGCTATTTGTGTCTTTCAGGTGCAATACTAACAATTAATGGTCTTACCAATACATTTAAGCAACATACATTTGGCTGCTTGGTTTCACTTAAGACACGTTAAGTGCAGTTTAAGGCGGCTAGCTTCTGCTAGTTGCCATCATCTGCTCTGTGGCTTATTATGCAAATTAAAGTGACATCACAACCGGGGTCATCAAATAAAAGCCCACCAAAAGCATATTCGTGCAGTCTCCTCAAGTTGATGTTTCAGTATAAACACTGATCGCTTGGCTATTAAAGAAATTTGCAGTCCCTGGCTTCCCGTGCTTTCAAGACAGCTGCCGAGGCTCTAAAAACAGCACTTTCAGCCTGTAGTAATCCTGTAACTATGCCGCCCAGTGTAATATTTCACTCCTCTTCAAAAGCCACAATGCCCCTGCTGGACCTTTCAACAGCGGATCTGTCATTTATCTGCTCTCCTACTATGCAGCATAGCATCTGGTGTTGTCCACCATCGCCATTCCAAGTCTCCTCCACCATTACCGCTAATGTTGCATCGATCCACTCAAGACGTGTGTGACTCAGCGCCAGTTGAGTTATTCATTTTGAAGGTGTTCTGCATTGATTTTGTCAATAATAATGAAGACTAGATGAAAAAAATTAATCATGACAATAATTAATCGATTTTAAGAAAAAAATTATGAGAAAAAAAAAACACTGCAAAATGTTTTTGAAGAGAAATGTAAAAAGAATATGATTTACACCAGCATACTGAATCACACACATATACATATATATATATATATATATATATATACACACACACACACATACATATATATATATATATCGACTCAAATAAATGCCATTGTAGTTAGAAGAAACTGACTAAAATTAATGAAACGATGACATGTTAAAAATATTTATCAAAAACAATGACTAAAACAAAACTGCACAGTGTGTAGGAGCTTGCAACCTCAATATCCTTTCCTTTCTCCTGCAGAAGTGCAGACGGTGCCTGAAGAAAAGTCAGGTACCTGTTGGGCACATGCATGAGTTTTAACGTTTTCCCACAAGCGCTGCAGCGAGACAGTAATGCCTCGCTAACCTCCCAAAGGCCTTTCTCGCAAAGTCTTTCTCTCTCCGACTCCTTTCCTTTCAATTTTTCCCTCTGACACAAAGATCCTTGCTCTGCTTTCATTATAATACCCTGCTTTTCAGAAATGGTGTCAGGCGCAATTTTCCCTCCCTAATTATTTTCCGTCCCTGGTGAGGTTTGGAGTTCAGGCCTGGGGGAGCAGCTGCCATTAAGTGCACACCGGGGTGGGTTAGGGTGGGCTGGGTGAAAAACAGAAACTCTGGAGGAGGAAAGCAAGAAGAAGAACTCTGTAAATTGTCCTAAATTAACTACACGGATTGGAACACCTCAGTGCCAAATAAGTTGGCAAACACTTGGAGGTCCCGTGCTATTCTGTTGGGCCGCAAGTCAACTTTACGATTAGGTAACTGAAAGTGTTGATTCCGAATCCATGCCTTATTTCCTGGCTCCTCCCCACCCCTCCTGTTTCCAGCCCCTGTGATTTACCACACAATTTTCTACCCAGCTAATTCTACTGGAGGAGATAATGGCATGAATTAGGCCCTAATCAAGTGCCAATCAGAGATCCTTAGAACTCTAAATGTCAGATATTAGACGTCTCGTCACCCGTCGCTAGTTTCAGAGCTCCAACAAATTGTTATATTAGCTAATCACACTCGCTATTCAGGCAATGGGAATAAAGAGAGTGACATTATTCAAGTTCCCTTCAAAACGCTGATGGAAATTATAAAAATCTCACCTGTCTCAATGGTAATATCAGATTTGACTGGGAAGCTACAGATAAGAATTGTGGCTTTATTCTTTGAGCTTAGGCCCCGTCTACACGGATATGTCTGCGTTTTGGCCTCCAATATATATGTAAAGACTGTTTTACACAGCCTTCTAAAGTGAAGATTAAAACAAAAAATCTGTGATACATGTGAACAGTTAATTTCTGTTATAGTTTTTGTATTTTGATGAAAATATCCTTTAAATTTAGTCAGTATTTCGCCATGTCATGTTCTTTTATTTTAGTCAGTTTTACTATGAATTTAAAGCTGCAGTCCGTAACTTTAAGTATCCACTCCTGACTGTTCTTTGAAAACTAAATTTTTTCTGTCTTTGTTGTGACTATATTTTTTCAGTGAAGCAAGGAGCTCATAAAAGGTTTAAAATGACAAGACAGAATCTGACATTTTTATTTATTTTGTCCTTGGTGTCCACTGTGATAGAAACTGTGCACTCACATATCACTGCCATTAGACCGGACCAGTGAAAACACAACCAAAACACCTCTTAAAGCAACTCTGAGAAAGAGAAAAAAGACAGCAACCTCATTCCGTGCATTCTTTTTGGATTAGAAGATCCGCAGACACGTCAAAATGCATTTTCTATAATGTTTTGGCCACAGTCGTTTAAAAAAAGAGGAGTGAAAAAAAAATAGTCATTGGGGTAGCACTGGAATAACACTAGTGTCTAGCACCCAGGGGGTAGGGTCAGGCATTTCAAAGAAAACACAGGATTGTTCCCAGGCTCATAAAGCGTCCAGGGCCAGGTTAGGTTACCAAAGCTCATCTGGTGCTGGCGTTTTGCTGCACAAGACTCTGACAGCTGCGGACGACTCGGTGCCAGACCCCGGCAGAGCCGGATTCCTGGGGACACCATAGCCCTGACACTTGCCGGTCATTCTGAATGTTTTGTGCTGTTTTGTTAGACTTGTATTTCTGGTGTGGGCTCTAGAGGAAGCAGATACTGTCAAATAAGGGCAAGATACAGTCAACATTCTCAACACTTCAAGGCTGAAGAACTGAGGGATGATGATTTCCTTCAGACTCTTATACCCATGTACACACACACACACACAAACTCACACCTTCTTTTCCCCTCCAAACAATATAACTATGATTTTTCACCTTTGACTTCTCATACAGTGTCTTATTACAAAGAAATCTCTGCTGAAATGACCATTATCACCTGCACCCTCAGGTCAGATTGCCTTTGGCACCTCTTCATAAAGCCACAATTACACATTTCTAGCAAGGCCAGAGCAACACATAAACACAGCCTCATTCACTTATTAATTTACTCTCACAAATACCAGGTAGACTCAAATGTATCACTCAAACATATGAATTGTGAAAGAGAATCTTGTAATTTCAATATATATTTATCTTTTTTGAAGCATTATATAAATTAATGTATATATGCCAGCACTCGTTCAGTATTCTAAGTCAAATACTATGTTTCTATTATAATAAATAAGACTTCATGAAATCCACAAACATCCATTAGTTAATAAACAACAAGCTAATAAACAAGTAGTACATGCTCTGCATGCCCAGCTGTCAAGCACTGTCAATGAATAAAAATACACATTAAATCCTCAGTGATAACAGTGTGACATAAAAAGTATTCGCTTGTACTTCCATTTGAGGCAGTAAAGCAGCTGCGTCTCAACCATCACAAGGACACCAGTGAAGTGAATTTCATCCTAAGTTCAGCCCGGTGCCGTGAAGGTAAATAGACGGCCAGTCAGAGGTGAGTCCTGGGACAGAGGGCCTCTGTTCACTTGTTATTTCTGGAAAAATGACAACAGCGCTGGCCGCCAAACCCAAGTAATTACAGGCAAAAAGTGAAATGGAGTCTGTCCATCAGAAAGAAAGAGTGAGAAAGGGGGAGAGAAACACCATTCTGTCTCAGTACGTTCCTGGCTCTCAGATGGACTTTTCCACAGAAGCAGTAATTACGGAAATGAAGAGAGATGGAGCCAGACAAACAAAAGCCACAATTTCAGATTAAAATGCATGAACATCTGCTTCTGTTGTGGTGCCATTCACCTAAGTGTACAAGCCAGAGCGTACAGAGACGCCACTGTGAGAATGATGGAGCCTGACTCTCCAGTGACAAAATAAAACGAACTTAAACGAAAACGGAAGAATGCAATCATACGTACGGAGTCAAAGATCATGGGCCTGAAGTGAGGGGAATGAGTAATAGCACCGGAGCACGAGAGAAAGATGCACCTGTAGAGCAGCTCTATGTTTGAAGGTCAGAGAAAATGTGATGGCCTGAAAATGTAAGTTGCCAAGGCAGCTGAATGTTGAAAATAAAAATCAATACTTAGCAGACAGCAAGAAAAAGAAAGAAAAAAAAAACACTTAACAAAGATAGCAGGACTTAAAGATACAAGTGTCTACTTGAGATTTGTATGAAGTTGATTTCAAATACAAAAAGTCTTTCTCCAAATCTAGTAATAATATTAATGGAAGACTAGGAGTGCCACTTAAAAATACTGTACACATTTTTTTTTTTTAAACATAAAAAAAAAAAAAAAAAACATTACATACATACATACACACACATACACACACATACACACACATACACACACATACACACACATACATACATACACATACATACACATACATACACATACATACATACATACAGGCTTTATCTCAGCCAGTCCTTCGGGAATTTGCTGCTGGCTCTTATGTAGATAGTAGTTAAACATGAGATATAATTCATTTGAGGTACATCAAACTAAAGAAAAAAAATTAAGTTTCCTAACTTTATATTTAGGCTATATTTAACTTAAATCCTGTACTAGAGAACTGTTTTTTTTTATTATTATTATTATTATTAAATATGTGTTCAATAAATATTATTTGATATAAATAATAATATTCCATATTTGGCATTGAGAAATGGTCCATTAGTGATCATGATATGGGCTTCAGTCAAAGTTACATTATTGCGCCATTAGATGGGAGCAAAGACTGTCTTTATGAGTGACGTTGACAAATTAGTAATGGAGGCTTGGGCTCAACTGTTAAACTGTAAACTTGAGATTTGAATGTTGAATCCGTTGAATCTATTTTTCTTCCCTATCGTTCTAATCTTCTAGGCTGCTCTCGATCATAATTAGTAAAGGCTAAGTACATTACTACAGAATCCAGGTTTTTAGCTAGTCAAGTATCAGTCACTATGGGGAATGAATACAAGGTCAGGAATATTCCTGTTAGATTAGCTTCAACGTTCCTTCGTTACTAGTTGAAGTGACGTTGAAGAATTAGTAATGGAGGCCTGGGCTCAACTGTTAAACTGTAAACTTGAGATTTGAATGTTGAATCCGTGGCGTAAGTAAGTAATTCCGCACAAAGGAGGGTTTTTAAAGACACTCCAATGTTGTTACTTATTTATTTACTCACTTTACTGTTGTATAAACACAATATTACACTCGTAGCTGTGTGATTACAGCCGAATACAGCCAAATCACACTGTTACTCGTGTGATATTGCTCATATGTATATACAATCCACAAAATAAACAGATATTTAAAATTAAATGTAACAAAAAAATTAACATTTACCTAAAAAATGTATTGATTATTTTGTATATTTACATGTATTTATTAATGCAGCACAGTGGAGAAAAAAAATAGTTATGAAAATAAGTCTTAATCACAGCTGCCTACATTTGACATTTCTCAGCGGTTTAAATGATGCAGGTTAACAAGCCAACATCAGACTCCTTTGAGACATGTTACCTGTCAGGCCGAGCATTTGAAACGTGTCAGCATGCTGATGTCTAAAATTCCAACTGCTCAAAAGAACTGTAAAACTAAAAAACCTGACATTGATCAGGATTAAGCTACTGCTGCCTGGCATCACCATTTAAGCAAGAAAAAAAAGGATGAAGTGGCATTGCGTAGGCTGATCTAGCAGAGAATATGTGTGTGAAAATTGGAGACGGCATTCGGAAGTCAACGAGATTGCGGAGCGTTCGAATCGGTTGCAACATCGCGTAACAATAGGAGCCAAATGTGACGGTGAAACAATATCCCTGCGGTACACGCTTGCTTTGGTTTGAACACCATTTCTAGTGAAAGTTTAATTGATTTTTATGTGTTAATATCATTAAGCGTAAGGTAGCTGTTAAGAATGTAAACATCAATAAGGCCCATGCCAAAAATAAGCACCGTTGCAGTGGTAAACATTAAGACTGAATCAATGCATCTTATAGAATATTTGTGAGAGAATAATGCAGCAGGAGTTTGTTTTCCACTTTTTACTGAGAAGGAACAACACAAGTGTTAAAATAAATTATTAGAAAGAAAACTACACTCGCCAAACCATTTCATGTCATCTTTAAAATAACTATGCCGATATCAACTCCTCTCCAAAGTGTCCTCTGTGAGCTCTAGAAATAATGCATGTGTGCATAAGCCAGAGCTGGGAGAGCCTTTTTAGTAGTGACTACACAAATTAATCTACATTCCTGCTGTTTATACATTAGCTACTATTAGTATAATCCTTCTATTTTTCTTCCCTATCATGCTAATCTTCTAGGCTGCTCTCGATCATAATTAGTAAAGGCTAAGTATATTATGCTACAGAATCCAGGTTTTTAGCTAGTCAAGTATCAGTCACTATGGGGAATGAATACAAGGTCAGGAATATTCCTGTTAAACAGGAAGTCATATATAATGTTTAGTTCATGTCTTAACTGTGAAAAATAGGCTAAAGATGCACCCTTGTCTCCCTCCTTTATAAAACATATATTCAGTTAACTTTCTTAAAAAGTAGACATTACCGGGATCAAAATGCACGTTATCCAGTTACACCCATACTTTCACAAAAAGGAAATTAAGAAATAGAAAATTACATACTGTAGTGATTTCAGTACAATTGGCTACACATTTCAGTTTCTCACTGGGTAGGAAAACAAGGGACAATCCAGCGAACACAAGCAAACAAAAAAACTCTTTTGACTGGGCTTTATTTATCTTTCATTCTAACCCCCCTTCTTGTCACCGGCCACATGAACACACAAAGACGGAGGCGGCTGAGGCCAGAGTCAGTAAACGACAGAGAGGAATCCTATCCAGTGATTTATCTGACGGGCCCTGACAACTTTCCAGCAGACTTCCAGAGAACACTATCAATTAATTCAGCTTGTGTCAGCATGGGAGAGATTAAGCATTAGCAGCTGCCCACTAAAACACCCAGCGCTCCCCTACACACCTCCTCCCGCCCACTGCAGGCCCAGCTGTATGGCACAAATCACTGGCCTCACGTTGACCGGCACCGGCCCGAAGCGAAAACATCAGTGCCACACGAGTAGTGTAAACATTTAGAGGAAGAAGTCTGTCTGAAACTGTTAACTGGTTCTTCAGATGAGTCTGACGACTACTCTTTAAATACTGAAATATTTCTGAGTGGAATGAATTCTGTCAATATTATGGTCTGATGGTCTACACTTTTGAAAACAAAACAGAAACCTTTAAAACAAAACAAGACAAAATAGCCATTTGTTCATTTCAATGTGTTATCACCCATTACGGTATAATGATTTATGCCTTTGAAAGTATACTAAAACAATTATACAATATGTGCAAAAGATAAGGGTCAAAACATTTTTTCAACAATTTTGAATGTCTGTTACACTCACCAACGCTGCATTTATTTGATAAAAATTCTAAATAAATATTATATTTTAATATTTAAAATATAATTTATTCCTGTGATGGCAATGCCGAAAACAGTACTGCTTAATATTTTTTAAGAAACTACTTTTCAGGATGCTTTGATGAAAAGAAAGTTCAAAAGAACAGTATTTATTTGAAATAGAAATATTTTGTAACATTGTAAAAGTCTTGTGTTCAATTTAATGCATCCTTACAGAATAAAAAGTATCAATTTCTTTAAAACAAATCTAACTGACCCCCTTTTAAATGAAAAAAATTTAATAAAATCTGTGAAACAAAATGAAACACGCAAACAAGTTTGTCATTTAGGTGTGTATTAGCCAGTGTCTGTAGTTTTGAAAACAAAAACAAAAGAAAAGCAAAAAAAATAAAATAAATTAATGTCAATGTACTTTACCAAATATGTTTTGTTAAGATGCCCAGCTTATGAAACAGAGGAGCAGCCTGTGTCTCTCTTGAGGAAAAGAACTGGCTTATATAAATTACAGACGTCTATGGAGGTAAGATCTTGGGTTTCAAGGGTTCTGCTAAAGTGCAGCGCATTAGCACAAGCAAGACTATAATAATTATACCATCTTGATCCCAGTCTGTTCCTGCTGGTCTTCTTAATTAACACCATCATTTTTCTGTGGGGGAAGGGGGAGCGAGGAGCACTAATATACTTGCAGGACTTTCACACCAAATATTGAGAACTCTATTTAAACCATTTAAAGCAGCAGCCTACATGTTTCCAAGAGTCGGGAGTCGAAATAGAACTACTTTGATCCTACTACTACCTAATCCACACACTTTGTCAAGTGAGAATAAAATAAATGTTGCACATCCAAGGAAATGTTTTTTTGATATCATGATCAATGCAGAAAGGTTGAGGGTCTTCTCCCTGGAGATCATCTGTTAAAGCAATTGTGTGAACTGTCAGTCTGGCTTATGATTGACAGGAAGGAAACGCATAATGGCCAGCATGCTTGGTCGCCTTCTCATTCAGTCGTGTTACTCCACGCCTGACTCATCACTTTTTCTTTACCCTCTCGCTCTCAGCACAAGCATTCATGCAGGACTTCCTGTTATAAAAACGCCTTTAGTGTACAAGCGCCACTGAAGAGTGACTGAAGAGAAACAGCCACCATTATCCTGACACCCTGTGGCAGTCGCTCTCTGAATTCCAATTAACACGGGTTGTATCTTAAAACAATATATCACAATTCAACAAGTTAATTGCTCCCAGCACCAAAAGCTGATATGAAACCACATTAGGAAGAGCGAAAAAAAACACCAACTTATCTCAGCGGGGTAAATACATTTTGAGCCAAAAACAGAAACGGGGATGGAAACTACAGAACAGTACAATTAAAACTCTTTTAATATGCTTCAAAAATTTCTATTTTTCTCTTTTGATTTATTTTTTGATGTGTCATTGCACCAACAGCTGCAGCAAATCAAAAACACAGTGTGAATTTAAAAGACCCGAACAGAATTTGTGTTCTCGGGCTGAGCGCGTACGACTTTTAAATGCCCTTTAAGCACAGAGAAAGCTTTACTTTGTGGCAGTATTTCAATGAGAGGGATAATCAGCTGTGTTAAAGGTTATGACATTTAAATGAGGTAATGAGGTGAAATCAGATGAGGCATTCATAATCTAGTTGGATCATCTTGCACATATTCATACCAACACTCTCTGGTGACTAATGAGAGTTACCGTCAATGAAATCTATTACTATTATGATAAGTATTATTTCCCTGATTCTATATATTGGATTTTTATTTAACTTAAAATATGAAGCCCAATATCATCTTACTGTAAAATGTTTTAGTTCAATCTATTGATTGAAACAAATAAATAATCTCCTAGCGTGTGCACACATACCGAAATGGCAGCATTCCTACCCATGCTTATCAAGGATTGACTGAGTTGGCAGAGCAAGACAGCTGGTTTGGCTGAGGTAGAGACATGTGTCTTTACCGGTGCCAGATTTGCCCATGAGCACCGAGGGCAGCTCTAGTGCTTCCTGTCAGACGAATAGTGGAGGAATATTCAGCAGCGAATTCCCTAAGGTTCATTTAAGAGACAGAACATGTCCAGCATGTCGGTTGGAAATGACATGTGGTGGATTCTGACACTTTTTCTCCATGAATATGTCTGTGTGTTTTGGTGATGTGTGTGCACTGAGTGCAACCTTCAAGGACTCATACCACAGTCACATTTCAGCTGTCCTCCAAGTAGAACTCACAGAAGGAACCGGCCAGTTGAAATATTGCTTCCAACAAGAAGCCGTATCATGAAGGTCACTTGAGAGGCTACGCATTCGTCCGAAGGACCACATTTTGTTTAAAACAAACATGCTGACTGAGACAACTTGACCTTTAAGGGCCAAGGTTGTTGTGCTTCCTGTCATTGGGCCATGGCTACTGGAAAGAAAAACTCTACTCCAATACCTCAAGTGAACAGTAGTGCAAGAAACTTTTGGCACTGTTATTTTTTGCACAATGTCCCATTCATATCAGTGCAAGAATATCATGAAAGTCATTTGTTAAAAAAAAAAACAACAACAACAAACAAAACAGTTGTTTCCTAAACCCTAATTCTAATATGACTTGTGGATAAAGTAAGGTTTAAACCGCTAAAATAAATGATCAGTTTAAAACAAAATGGCTTTTGCCTCTCCTCTCTGCTCATTAAATGCTTTAAACCTTGCTTTAAATCTTACCTTTACATAATAAACACAGTTCTGTTTAGCCAGAGATGTTAGACAACACCTATGCACGTTGTCTCATAAATGCATCTTTTAGACCGCACTGCATGCACAGGGCTTTAAATAAATGGTTTCCTCTTGCTCGATCTATTTGAAAGCGTCTATTTGGTGTCAGACTGAGCACACACACAGACTGGACCAGGAGCTTCAGAGCAGTTCCAGCTGTCACTCAAAGCTCCAGCACCAGTAGCTCAGTCTCACCTCATTGTCTGGGTTATCTGCAATTCTAATCAGGGAGGCACAACCTGGCAGTCCGGCAGGGCTCGTTTTCAGCCGACTCAAAGATTATCTCACCTCTCATGGTCTACCTCTCTTTCTCTATCGTTCTCTCTCTCTCTCTCAAGCCATTTGTCTCTGTCAGAACAGATAAACCTCCTTGTCCTCAGCTAAGAGGTCTTGGATGAACCTGCATAGACAAGGGACAACCAATCAGCGGCCTCGCTGGACAGCGGAGCCCCATCGCTATTAGCCAAATGGACTTGAGACTGGATGAATTATGGTGAGTGCGGTGATGAGGAAAGCCTGCAGAGAAATTGATTTATTTAGCACAGTCATAGCCACACCTGGGGTCTAATGGGTTTGCGCCTCTCATTGACTAGATCTGGATGGAGCCCACCTACCGTTTACATGAGGATACCAAAGCGATGAAACAAAGTCCCAGAAAGTATCCATATAGCTGCATTTGGATTTACACACATCTTGTTTATTTGTCCTGTATGAGCCAGCTGCCTTGCTTCCGTACTTAGCTACAAAACAAAGGCAACACAATACCAGCTAGTGTGCAGCCGTGTTAGTTGGTAAACACACGGTTAAAGGTCTGTACTGTTGCCATGGCAGCAGAGAGAGGTCTCTGTTTGCAGTCGGCCATTGATCAATAGGTTTAAACTTTCATCAGATAGAATAGGGAAGGTGGATTAGTTTATCGAATTGTTGCGCTCGGGTCAAATTTGATAAAAAATATTGAAAATGTTCCCTTGGAGAACCTGAGGTCAGGATTAATTATTTGAATGTGGCGAGATAGACTCATAAGCACATTTATTCTGGGCTTAAGCATGAACGCTCATGTCCAGTAGCCACATTACTCTAATGATGTGACAGAAAGCAACCCAACTCTCCAGGGTTCAGACGCAGCATATTTCTCAACAACACTTAAGCCATTTAATAACCTATTTAATTGATAAATATAATGTTTGAGTATATTTCTAACAGGACTGGAGGGCAGACATAATGAATGGGTTTTTCTGAAGTCATTTAGAACGGGTTGGAAACTAGTTTAGTTTAATTAGATCCTCCAGAGATGGGGGAGGAGGTGTCCCAGTTCTATTAGAAACTATCCTTTCATAACATGTTTGCTAAACGCCAGGCCATTTCATTAAAAGAATGATAATTGTGTCTAAGAAAGAGCACAGGCACTGGGGGCCACACTGGAGTCTCAAGACGTATATACTAGCACGGATAACACCTGAAAGATCATTCAGACTGGACTACCTTAATATCATATCAAAGAAAGAAATAAGAAAGGAGACTGTTGTGCAGCCTAAAACAGTGAATTGTCAAGGCTGGCAGAAAGATATGTTGTCAAAAAAAAAAAATGATGTCATCCATTTGTGAGTGGTGACTGTGCAAAGCATGCTAATGGTTGTCAGAATGATGTTAGGTGGTTGCTAGGATAAAATCATGTATCTGATCACTTAGAAAAGTACTTGGTGCAGGATGAGTTGCACAGTGAAGTTTAAGACTCATGCCAAATAACAGGATGTCATGTTCCTGGAAGAACAAACACAAAAGGTACATCACAAAATGACAGAGAGCACGTCTGCTGACTAAGTGAGGCACTTCCACACTTGAAACTGTGTTTTGTGCACTTCACATTCATGAAAAGGTGTCCGTTTCCTCTCCTTTCTGCTTGTTAAACACGTTTCCTCACACAGGAGGCACAAACATTCTCCCAGCGGCCTTGGGTTTTACACTCAGAGATGCAATAAAACATGCTATTTCAGCATTCTCTTGTCAAAAACACAGACCCCCCCTCCAAACACTCACATGCGTTACACAGTTCTCACACCGTAAGTGACAGTCATGCCTCTTTTATGATCTCTAATATAAGACCAGTGGTGTCTAGACGGGAGCTCACATGCACCTGTGAGATGCCAACAATTACCAGAAAATCATCACCGATAGAAGGAAAAGTGTGAGCAACGCAAGCTTGCCAAGAGCGATGGCAAGCTGCAGTAACAATTTTCAAGGTGAGAAAAGAGAGGCTAAAGCACTTGCAACACATACTCAAATTGCGTGATGAAGCCGCTTTACTTCCTTGTACACATAACAACCCTAATGCATGACCCCCAATATTTACAAGACTGGATTAGATTAGAATAGAAAATAGAAAGTATTAGATTCAATGTTTTCTACAAAGGTATTCTGTTTTATCTTTATTTTCAGTGTAATCAAATCTGGAAGAATGTAATTATACACAATATAAATATAAATGATGTTCATTTGTAAACTTAAGTACATACTGTATGCAGTAAAATAATAAAATCTAATTCAATAATAAATTCAATTCAAATAATTCTAACCATTGTTACCATGCTAACCATGCTAGTTAATTGAAAACCTCTTAAAAAAAAAAAAAACTATAATAAAACACAAAATAAGGCCACAAAAAAAAACCTAATTAAAATGGCAAAAGCACATAAAATTCCAACAAATTAAAATGAAAAATAAAAATATAAAAATAAAAGCTAATTCAAAAGCTTAATATTAATAAATACTAATACTACTCACCTAAAGGATTATTAGGAACACCTGTTCAATTTCTCAATGCAATTATATAATCAACCAATCACATGGCAGTTGCTTCAATGCATTTAGGGGTGTGGTCCTGGTCAAGACAATCTCCTGAACTCCAAACTGAATGTCAGAATGGGAAAGAAAGGTGATTTAAGCAATTTTGAGCGTGGCATGGTTGTTGGTGCCAGACGGGCCGGTCTGAGTATTTCACAATCTGCTCAGTTACTGGGATTTTCACGCACAACCATTTCTAGGGTTTACAAAGAATGGTGTGAAAAGGGAAAAACATCCAGTATGTGGCAGTCCTGTGGGCGAAAATGCCTTGTTGATGCTAGAGGTCAGAGGAGAATGGGCCGACTGATTCAAGCTGATAGAAGAGCAACTTTGACTGAAATAACCACTCGTTACAACCGAGGTATGCAGCAAAGCATTTGTGAAGCCACAACACGCACAACCTTGAGGCGGATGGGCTACAACAGCAGAAGACCCCACCGGGTATCACTCATCTCCACTACAAATAGGGAAAAGAGGCTACAATTTGCACAATCTCACCAAAATTGGACAGTTGAAGACTGGAAAAATGTTGCCTGGTCTGATGAGTCTCGATTTCTGTTGAGACATTCAGATGGTAGAGTCAGAATTTGGCGTAAACAGAATGAGAACATGGATCCATCATGCCTTGTTACCACTGTGCAGGCTGGTGGTGGTGGTGTAATGGTGTGGGGGATGTTTTCTTGGCACACTTTAGGCCCCTTGGTGCCAATTGGGCATCGTTTAAATGCCACGGCCTACCTGAGCATTGTTTCTGACCATGTCCATCCCTTTATGACCACCATGTACACATCCTCTGATGGCTACTTCCAGCAGGATAATGCACCATGTCACAAAGCTCGAATCATTTCAAATTGGTTTCTTGAACATGACAATGAGTTCACTGTACTAAAATGGCCCCCACAGTCACCAGATCTCAACCCAATAGAGCATCTTTGGGATGTGGTGGAACGGGAGCTTCGTGCCCTGGATGTGCATCCCACAAATCTCCATCAACTGCAAGATGCTATCCTATCAATATGGGCCAACATTTCTAAAGAATGCTTTCAGCACCTTGTTGAATCAATGCTACGTAGAATTAAGGCAGTTCTGAAGGCGAAAGGGGGTCAAACACAGTATTAGTATGGTGTTCCTAATAATCCTTTAGGTGAGTGTAAATGATACCAGAATAACACTGATTATAACTATAAATAATGTGACCTCCCTTTTCTTTTCTGGCTATAAATAATGTTTCCTCCCTTTTCTTTTCTGGCAACGTTTGCATATTATGGGCAAAACCCTGCAGCAAATTTTGACTGATTTAAATAAAAAATTGGCTTTTAACAGCAGGCAACAGGAATGAAAGAGAGGCTATGAAAGATAGACATGCATCTCTTCAGTGGGTTGTACTGTTATATAATGTGTTTTTGGATTTTTTTCTGGAAAAAAATAAATAAATAAAACCTTATTGGTCAATTTGACCCCTGTTATGCATTAAATAGACTTAGATCTCAGGGTTTAAAACCTTATTGGTCAATTTGACCCCTGTTATGCATTAAATAGACTTAGATCTCAGGGTTTAAAATTGGATAATAATCCAGATGGCAATTATCTACTGACTTGGATTTATTTATTTTTTTATTTTATTTTTTAGTTCTTTCATCATCCAAATGCACCAATTACCCATCTCGATTGTGAACTGTATAACTGGGCCTGGGGTTCCACCTGACCTTGGAGTCAGAGGTTGACAAATACCGCCCTGATTAACCCCTTGACAAATGACCCGGTTGGAACATTTAACATGATTAATAATCTCTAGTCAAGCAGAACTATTCAGGAAGACGCTTTAGGGAGGTCACGTCCTGTATTGAGGAAAAAAAAGTGGTTCATTAAAAATAACACAAGAAGCACCTGTGATCAATCATTCAAAAGTAGCTTAAGACATTTAGAAGTAGTTTCACTCGGTATTTCATTTTTGATAATGTTTAATCTTCCGGCAGACCGGCATCCATAGGTATAAAATGACTTCAAAGATTCTCGTCCTGGCACAGGAATACACGCCTCCAACTTTATCATCGCCAACATGTGCAACAAAGCAGAAACATCAGGGGTCAACCGCTGCAGGGCATGCAAGCTCCTTTCATACTGTGACCTCGCTGTTAGGATGATATGCACCGCCAATGAGTGAGCTGCTGTCAGAAAGCTAACTTTTCTCATTTAGAAAGAAAGCTAAACTTATCCTATCTTTTAGAAATGCTATCCAGGCCCTTATAAATGTTTTCACAATGGTTAGCTAATTGTTTTTTAATTCTTCCAACTATTCAGCTTGGTCAAGGTCAATTACATTCCAGAATTAAAGAGAGAGATTAAGTTTCACTTTTCCAGTTTTCAACAAAGTGAGTCTACCATCCGATTACCTTGTAGTGAGACACTTAGTCATTCAGTGACAGTTCTGACCAAGGAAACACCTAATTGTGTCTGTGACTGAGGAATCAGACTTTTTAAGTGACCACTAAAAATAAGAGTTAGTAAAACTGTACACTCGATGAGCGGGATGTGAATGCAAAACAGAAAATAATAGTCATCTATAGACATTTTTTTTTTTTTTCATTATTGATTCCTTGCTTGTTTAGAGCACATGATGTTGCAAGTTGTATCCCATATCCTTTTGATTCAATCTGCAAAGTACTGATTGGATAAAAGGTATGCAATCCGACATGTTTTCCACTAAAACATTTCAATATGTTCTCATTTGATCTAAAGGCCAAAGCCCTCTTGATTTACAAGATCTGATGCATGCTAATATGCACAAGTTTCTTTCAAGCTACATTTCCATGAAAATCATGAGCTGACCTCTTGAGAATGGTGGAATCATTTATTTTATTGATTTTCTGTTTCTACTATAAAAGACCAGCTTTTTAACCCAGCTTTCCTTCCTTCTTTCCTGGCTTAAGTATTGACTGCTTGTTTTTCTTTGCATCATCGCAAATTAAAAATGTCCGTTAACTTGAATTGACCATGAAGAAAGTAAAAAAATAGTAGATTTTCTAAAAACCTCATGTCATTTAATGCAATGACAATGAATTGGACTAGTGCTTAAAAACTTCAAAAAAGGTGCAAAAGCACCACAAATGCATCAAAAAAGCTCACTTGCTATGCAAAGTTACTGTATGGCTTCAAAATACTTGGAATATAGTTTTATAGTGCATATATTAATCTTTCATGTTCCACAAACGAAAGTGGGAGCAAATATTGACAGAATCTCTTTTTAAAAAAAACACAACAAATTATTCTGTTTCCTACAACTGTTTCACCGACATGACGACTGAGTAGAAGAAGTCCAAAAAAGGCACATAAAGAGGGTTTCTCAAGGGTCAGGTTGGGGATTTTCACTGGGCCATGTCTAATATCATTATCGTTCATGGTGCTTAGCCAGAGATGTGCCAGAGGTATTGTTTCTGTCACACCGCCACGGTTTGACCATTTTTAACATCAGTCAGTCGGTACTTTGATGCTGTTCTCCTATCTGTTTTTCCTCTTTTAAACAAACTAATTTTTTCAAGAGGGTCTCTCGGAGAAGGCTGATGAAGAGGCAACATCTGCTTTCAAAGGGTTTGTTCATTATTCACCAAAGAGAGGGAGAGAGAGAATGAGCGAGCAAGAGAGAAGATGAAGAGGAAAAACAAGGGAAGGAGAGGCACCTGAGTAAACAGAGTGCCATTGAGCACAATCAATTAAAGGAATAGTTCATCCAATCATGAAAATTCTGTCATCATTTACTTACCTTCATGTCATTCCAAACCTGTATGACTATGTATTTTGTGGAACACAAAATGTGAATGTTCTAAGAATATCTTGGTCACTCCAAAGTGAAGTGGTCTACATTCCAGGTCTTCTTATACTGTAGGTTTGTGAACAAAACAGAGCACAATTTAAGATGAAAATCTTAATTTAAGCCCTGGCTTTCCTGGGTGTATTTATGAGAGTCCATAAAAGATATCGGATTTGCGAATTGATCTGAATTGGATCATTTCATTGAATCAGTTGATTCAGTTCACAAAACCAGTCTGAATGATTCCATTCAATAATCCAGTCAAAACAGTAACACCTTACTGGATTGGAAGATTATCAGTGGAATTTCAAAAATGTCAACTTGCATTTTGGTCTATTCTCCTTTTATGAAACTTTCATGGTGTTTTAGTGTACTTTTGAAGCTTGGCAGCCCCCATCCTCATTTACACTTTTGTGTTATATAAAACAAAGACGTATAGGTTTGGAATTAAAAAAAGAGTAAATGATAATGCAAAAATATAAAACATGAGTAAACAATTACTTATTTTTAATTTGGGTAAACTATTATTTTATATAACATGGTGGATCATTTAATTTGTTCTACAATGGAATCCAGAAGGAAATATCGAAAAGCACTGTATGCTCTTGAAGTTCATGGCCTGAAACCAATGATTCCAACAAAACAGCCCTACAAATATACAGTAAACAATAAACAACCTAATGGGGAAAATAGCATATCAGAGCTTTTTATTGTGTGAAGGATCACAGTGCAGTGTGATTCGCAAGGAAAAAGTTTTCTTTTTTTGTTGCAAAAACACTCAGTTGGCCAAAATGAGCTCTGCCTTCATTTTTGTGCAGCAGTGTCCTTCCCAGGGTAATGGTATTTTGTATAATGCTATTAGTAAGCTGAAAGCATGAAATCGCAGCACTGAGACCCACTTTTGTGGAGGCTGATAAAGAAGAGCGGGGGAATAATGCCCTTGTAGGCGAGGTTTTTTGAGTCTGCACTCTAAATTCTGGTGAGAGGAGCTTAACGCGCAAAACGGCCGGCACATACCCCGGTAGCTATGCATTCTAAACGAGAAAGAAAAAAAATCATCACCCAAAAAAACAGAGGGTTGCCGTCTGCCAAAAAGAAACTGACTGGTGTCCGTTGACAAGTTGAGAATGATCTCCATCATGGACTGTCAGTTTTTGTGACAGCTCACTTATCTGGAAGTGATGTAGAAATGTAGAGAGCTGAAATACTGTTTAAAAAAACAACAACATTTAAATAAGAGAGAGACTTAAATGATGGGCCAATTCTAATCCATGATGTTAAAAAATGAAAACATCCACTTAAGGGGTTACAAGCTAGTGCCTCTAAAGCTGGTGCTCATAAAAGACATAAAAGTCAGGACTCCAAAGCATCCTGTATAGCCCTAAATTCTCACCAGGGTGCGGGGCCAAAGTCTGACCTCTTCCCCTTTCCCTAACATAGGACACACGGGCCAGCTGCAACAATGATCTTCTCGGGTAAAATTTCAAGGGCTGAAAAACAATCTTTACGTTGGCAAATAGATTGTGGTTCAGGCCACCTCAAAGGTCCTGGGGACAAGAAGAAAAGGCCAGGAATGTGGAAGTAGAAAAAGGAAGAAAGAGGTAGAGAGGAAGACGGGATGATTTAATGTGTCCAGCAGCTCCAGGATGGCACCAGATTGTCTGTCTCTGTGGCCAGGTGGAGAGGATATCACTAAAGATGTGACCAATATGGTGAACAAACATGCAACCCCCATAAGTTGCTACTGTGTGTAGGACTGAGCATTTTCTTCTTTTTTTTCTTCTTTTTTTACATTAATAATTAATAAATAGGAATATTTACTTTTATTACTTTAATGATTGCATTACTTTATTCATGTAACTGAATTAATATCTATAACAAATGACTAAATATATATTTATTTGTTTATTTATTTACTTAGTTTTTCATGTGTTATGAATATTCTGTGATTACAGTATGTACAACATGATTATGTACTATTCAAAAAAAAATGTGTGGTTGAATGTCCAGCTAAATAATATTGAGATATAATGCCACTATAACATAAAATTAGAATTTGGTCATAAAGACTATTTGTGTCAGAAGAAACTAGTAATAAGTGCAACAGTGTCAGTATAAATAAATGTTACCAACATCAATATTCAGTGATGTTAAAATAGACTTTCTCTTAGACATAACCTGAATAAGTATTAGATTTGCTGATTAAGATGCATTACAGCGAATAAAACGTGATTCCAGCACATAACCATATACTGCAGGTACTCCTAAATGTGATAAAGTAACTTCACACAGAACATGACATCACCAGAGAAGGATTCAGTAGCTTTAGTGTTTTCTCTCCTGTCGCATTTCCGCTATATGCTCCATTAGTAATGCAGCTTTAGCATGCGGCTTTAAGAGCCTGTAGAATAATGAAGGTGCAGTCATACACTGGCTAAAGTCTTTCATATTATGCATGCACTATTATCAGTAATCAGAAAGCACACACTTATGGAGAGAGAAAGAATCTCGAATCAAGTCCAAGCCAAGGCCATTTAACACTAAACCAAGACGAAGCCCAGTGACATGAATGAGTTTCTCCTCTGTTGTTTAAAGTTTTATGTCATGTAATATGCATATACAGAAATAACAACTAGAACCACAGCAGCATTAAATTGTGTCATGTAAAAGACATTCTCAGCAGCTAAAACAAACTTACATTACTCACACATGTTCGGTTGTGCAATACAACACATTTTAAAAATTGACTAGTTGGTGGAATACCTTAAATATCTGTATAATTAGACTTGTTTCTATTCGAATGACCCCTATTAGAGAGACATTTACATACCAGGTAGACAGAGCGCAACCAATATCATTATCAAAATTGACTGGTTAATAATCAACAGGTTGATTGTTTACACATATAACCAGTGACATCCTATTTTCCTACAGATGTTTTGACTCAATTTCCTGTAAAACCCTCAAACTAGTAACTGTGTCCTTGACGCTGTGGCATCTTGTTGATCATTAACTCCAGGGTCTCATAAATCAAACCCTTCCATTCGTGTCCACTGGAAGAACCGATTACAGATACTTGTGCCACAAACACTTCCCAGCATTTCAACGACAGAATAAAGCGATAGGAAGAGAGATACATTCAGATCTGGCAGCCAAGAGAGCCATAGTTAAGAAGATTCAATTTCAGATCGTTCTTTCTAAAGACAGATCCTTTTTCCCCATCACCGGACGCACAGGAAGCAAAGAGAAATCTCAGAGCTGAAGGCTATCTCTGCACTGTTGTGACAGCGCGAGAATTGCAGAATTTTCTTTAGAAAAACACCTCATTGACTGTCTCGGGAAATTCCGCCCCATTCTTCACGGGTTGAATATAAAGTGCAGTGGTATTGTGTAACCGGTGGGAGTGTCTGATCCATAACAGTGTCTCCTCACCTGGTACGTCTGAGAGCAGATCTCATCCACCTCTGCTGTCGATAAGGCCTATCTGCATAGACCAGACCAACCAAACAAAAGGCCACAACACAGTTCATCTCATATTCAAACTGCAACATTACGCAATTTCAGAATTAAACTACATTTAAATTTCATTTATACTACAGGGCTGTTGAATGCTTGAATCTGATTGGTTGACGAATGTTCTACGGTGTGTAATTATTTTCAGGGAAACACAGCTAAAGTAGTTCCAGGCAGGTCTTGACCGCATTACATGCCATATCACTTCACCAAATGATTTCAGATATTTTAAAGGTCCTTACAGCCTACAATAAAAAGAACAAACCCACAACGACACTGACCAAACAAATAAATAGTAAACAGGATAAAAAACGACAAATTATGTCCATGTGTTTTGCCACAAAATTATGTTTTATTATGTGCGGAAAGCACATACTCTATTTCTCCAACTCAAACACACATACATACAGTACGGACATACACTCGCACAGAAACGTGTTGTCAGTGCCGCTCTGACAAATTTTTTTAGTAAAATAATTAAGCAACTTAAAAGCTTCATGTCATTTCTCACTAACAGTAATAACTGCACTGTTCTTGAAGCAGATAAACTTACTGTTTCACTATTAGTAGAGATGCTCCGAACACTGTTGAGAGATGCACAGACTCTCTCTCTCTCTCTCTCTCTAATAACTGCATTAGTCTGCTATCAGTGGCTTAAGCCTCCATAGCTTTAAAATTAAGTTTTGTAATTGGCAACAGAAACTTTGGATGTGATGCGCAAGTAATTTGTCCTTCACACAAGAGTGTTTTAAGGACAAAAACCTGACAAATGTCTTGAAATACAACATCTGAACAACTGGTAACAGTAGTATAAGCGAAATACCACCTTGGGTATGCATTATTTTCTAATAATTCTTTTCTAATTATTTCTTACTTAAACTACATTTTATGAATCACAAATATGTGAATATAAAATCATGCAAAACCAACCTCCATTATGCTAGAGTATTGGGGGTGGTTGCCAGGGTGTTGCTATGTGGTTGCTAAATTATTCTGAGTGCGTGCCAATAGCTATGTTTCCATCCACCTATTTTTATGCGCATCAAAAAACACTGGATGGAAACGCCAAGATGCCCATAAATTCTAAAAACGCATAAAAAAACAACAACATGCGCATAAACTATGATGAAAACACATTTACCGGATAAATTCCTCAATGCGCATCAAAAAAAATTAAAAAAATTCATGAGACTTTGCACGATGGGACGGCAGTTAACACTCAGAACTCTCTTACACGACTGCATTCCCAAACAGCAGCATCTGCCTCCGAAAGCAAGATAACATGTTTATTGCTTTTCGTCTGCGTGCTCTGAGATGCAAGTAATTTATTATATACGAAAAGTATTATATACAGTGGCTTCTCCTACATT
Organism: Squalius cephalus; assembly: GCF_949319135.1. Taxonomy (NCBI): domain Eukaryota; kingdom Metazoa; phylum Chordata; class Actinopteri; order Cypriniformes; family Leuciscidae; genus Squalius; species Squalius cephalus. Next base: position 17,331,200 of record NC_137142.1, read on the forward strand.
TTTTAGTGATATAGTGCCAGTTTACCAAGAAGAGATGATTTTGTTCTCTGCGTCTTACTGGATGGAAACAGTGCTTTATTGGTTAAAGTTTTATGCAATATTCCAATTTTGCACATAAGTTAAATTCGCAAATTTAGGTAGAAACATAGCTAATGTGTTGTTATTCAGTTGCTGAGATGTTTTGAGTGGTTCTTTATGTGTTGGAATTTGTTTAATGTGTTTTAATGTGTTATTAGTGTATTGCATGTTTGTTGGTCTCATTTTATTGTTCACCAGGAAAATCGTCAATCTAATCACTTTAAAAAAAGTAATAGCACACCAACTCTCAACAAGCCGCTCGATGTGAGAAATCATGCATGTCTGCAGCACAAACGGCGAGGACCAGTTACCTGCCAAAGCATAATACTCAGGCTTTGAGGTTAGTTCAAGCTCCTAATCCTCAGTAAGAGTAATAGTAGGTTTAGCAAGCACTACTAATTAAAAAAGGTGAGGCACACTTAATTGATACTGTTTTAGGCAGTATCCCCCACCCCCACACTCAAAACAGTCGATTTGCCTGTAAAAGACATCTAATAGGACCTTTAATGATCCGTCGCTTATGTGAATTATAGCGCTCGTAATTGCAGTGGGTTTTACAGCAGCATACAGACTATGATGAGAGTGGCTTAGTTTTCTGAATTGTGGTTTTGGAAGGTTGCTGTGAAAGGCGATTGCGTGTACAGAATCTTTGTTTGTTTATAGCTCTCACCTCCAACTTTAACAGCTTGTGACAGGCTAGCTTTATTAAAGTGGGCTTTGAGCATGCGCTGAGAGACAGTAAACCTTCTCTTACTGCCGGTCAGGGATCAATTCTGACTGCTGCTCCTCAAATTAACAAAACTCAATAGCCAAGAGAGAACACCCTGCAAGGCTGTGTAAGAGGGTTAAATGGACGGGTTTAATACTTTAATCAACTTTAATAGTTTGCACTTTTTTCAAAAGTAATCGTTGGTTTGGAGAAAGACCTCTTCTTGTCTCTGATGTTTGCATATTCTAATGAGAATAATGTCAACTAAAGGGTGTGTGCATGGATTAAGTGCTCTGCCTTCCCATCCCATGGATCTGCTGATATTTCCTGTTGCAATTTTTTCATTCTCTCATTTCCCACTTCACTGATGTCTGATGAGGTTTACCAGGAGGTCCCCTATTGATCTCGCCAACAAATATGCTCAAGGCTTCATAGAGAACCAACATGGTAGCTACGCATGTCTCTGTAATTGTGTACATCTGAGTTTCTTGACTCTTTTATCTTTCATTTTACCCAGGAAGCCTTCTGTGCAGTGAAATCATCAAAAGCTTGTCTTTCCATGTAAGTCTTTTGGGTTTTAAGTCTCAGGTACAGGGTTGGGGCTCAGAAGTGTTGTGTGAAAACATGCAATAAGGCTGGGGAATGAACCATCACTGGTACAGTATATGAACTATTCAATTGCAAAGCAGCACACAACACACAACACCTTTGCATGCGACCACATAGAAACACACTAAAAAATATTCCACTCAGAAAACCTAAACAACTACATAGCAATGGCCTGGCAAACATCCACTACACCCTAGAAACGTGGAGGTGAGTTGATAAAACTTTTTTATCAAATGAAAGCAGCCATGGTGAAGCTCGGAGAATTATTTCAAAAACAAGTTAAAAAAAGTTAATTTTATAGGAGTTTATTCTACTTTTGTCTACTTTTCTTTACTTTTCTAACCCTTTTTGCATCTGGTAATTAGGTACATTCACACACACACACACACACACAAAAACTTTCTCCAGTCAAAGCATATTAAGCTTAACTATAACTCTAAGTCTTAAGAAAGATGCCAGATGTGAATTTGGCCACATGATATAATCCTGAGTCAACGGTTTTATTTCACTACAGATACAATGACTGGCTTGCCAAGGTTTCTGCAGCTGATCCTTAATCTGCTAACAGTAAAACTGAGGCCTCTTTCATTTTTTGCCATAATGAGAATTTTCAGCTTCTCTGTTTCCACCGGAGGAACATCCTTATAATTAGAATTTAATAACCTCCTCCCAGGATGTCAGTTAAACTCCTGTTCTTTTGAGCCTATCTTATTTATGATATAATAAGAAAAAAGGCTGCTAAGCTGCTCTCAGTTTTCATTTCTAATTCATTTTTGTTTTGTTTCGGAATCCGACAATAATTGATTGGAATTTCTGTGCTAGTCTAAGACTCTCTAATCTAATTATTCCTGGGAATTAGCATAATTGAAGTATTACTTTAGATTTCACTTAACAACACCTTGAAAGAAAGGAAGGCTATACTGCATTTCTTTTAGCCGTACATTATGATTGCAATTATTTGCCATGATACCGCTAATAAAGAAATAATGAGTCATGCAGAAACATTGTGTACACCAAATGAACAATGCAATATGACCATGAAATGTGTATACAATTTTAAAACCCATGCAAAATGAAATTGGACAAGTCCTGGTTGTATTACAGTAATGATTTTTGCTTTATAACCAGGTGAAATAGAATCTGATAAATTTTGCTGTCTAGCCACTGAATTAACAGAATGGTGAACAAAGAAATACTGAGACAGATACAGGTGATTATGCAGATATATGTATAATAAAGGACCAGGTAACATTAAACCCCTCTTAAGGATGTTGCACACATGTTAACAAATGAATCTTAGCTATTTATAAATAAGACCCATGGTGACATAATGTAGTCCTTCACACCTCTCTTAATTGCATTTGGTGGATGCAGGTCAGGTGTGAATGGCACCAGTGAGTGCTGATTAATACTCATTAGACTAACTAGGCCTCACTCTCTGGTTCACAGGACACTATTGTGAGGACTTACCCCTCACAGAATGAACCTCAAATTGCCCAGTCAGGAACTTTGGCCTTTTTTGCCCCATAATGTAATGCCCTTTGACCCAAAATGGCCACCTATTGTTAAATAGGGGAGGGTAAAAGGTGAGGGACACCATCCCAAACAACAAATGTGCTGATGCCGGTGAACGTGAGTTTCATTTACATTTATCGACAACAGATGCATCTCAGAAAGCAAAGCAAGTACAACAATAGACCACTGACTCATGATATATTAGATTGTATTCCGCTGTGGCGTCAGACAAGGGGAAGAAAGGCACAAACTCCACAGGGTATTTTCACAGATAATACTGCCATGCAGAAATCTGGTTGACATGGAATTGTGGCTGCAATCCCGGCGCTGGGCACGATCCAAAAAGAATTCTATTCATTCTGCGTAATAAAGCTTCATAATATTCCAATGGCAACACGTAGTTAAGCAAACCACAGATGTGGTCTCTTTCTATCACAAAGGATGGTCTGCTAATATTCTGTTTGGAATAAGAGGATAAACTACTCTTATTCTTGCAGTAAATTAAAAGTTAAAAGTAGGTCAGGCTATGGTTTGCGCTTTGTTATGCAACTCTTAATTTTTCTTTCTTTTTGTGCAAAACAGAAAATGTGGGGGGTTTAAATGCATTTTCCCTTTTATCCCTACTCCCAGGTGGTCAGTTAGCGCTAAGGTGAGCACAGGGCAGACATTATTAAAGTGATTTTTTTTTTTTTCCTTTCCACGTTGCGACTAATCAAGTTGAGGTAATTAGACCCGCACGCCTGTGTAGATTGACATGAAGATTAACGAGTATTTGTGCCACGCTTGAATGGAGGTGTGACATTCGCTGCTTGTTGTCTGAGCAGACCTGCGGAAGCGGGGTGTTATAATCCTGCGAGACTGTGAGCTACAGTAACTAAACACGGCTATAAACATGTTTTTCTCTTTCATGAAGCGCTCTTAAACACACTAGCCATGACCCCCTGCACAAAATAACCAAACAAAGACTCACATTATTCTCAAATAAACTACTGCAGCCTAGATCAAGAAGAGATTACAGGCAATGTTATACATGTCCCCTCTAGTTCAAAGCCCAGACAATCAGGCTTAATCAGATTCACACGGCCAGTTTATTGCTGGACTTTGTTTTGTCAGACTTGAGACTCAAAACAGGGAAGGGGTTTGAGTGCAGAGGGAATTACAGACAAGATGAATGATTCAAGATGAAGCATTTATGAAACATTTCTCTTCTTGTTGTTGCATGCTGAATGTTTCTAATCAGCGTGCTCAGCCTCTTAAACAACAGCGATAAAAGGACTTGTAAATCTTCAAGCCACGTTTTAAGTAAAAAAAAAAAGGCTGTAAAAAAAATAAAACGGTAAATTTAATGACCATCTGCTCTCTGCTGGAGCGGACTTGGGTGTAATGTGCTTTTTGTGCGATCAAAGGGACCATCCGCATCATGGCGGTTTACCTTCAGAGATTTCAGCCACCTCCTACTGAGAGTTCACAGCCCTGCGTATTAAAAAACACTTTTACAACAGACGTAACAAGTTAAGCCTTGCTGAGTCATTTCACAACAATACAAACAAGAAAAATAAAGGTTTTTTTTTTTGTTTTTTTTAAGAACTGAATGTATAACTACATCTTGCAAGTGTTGTCTCCATTGACACATTTTATAGACTTTAAACAAATTTTATGTGTCCTTGGCCATTGAAGGTGTTAAGTTACAAAATAAGGGGAGGTGACCAGCCAACTACAAAGATAGGGAAATATTTTACTCAGTCATTGCGCTTATCTCATCTGGGCTCAGGTAATAAAATATTAACAACTGCAATGCAGTCAGGGTCCGTCAGCCCCCTTGCCTGAATCGATTTCAGCAAATAGCCTACCACAAGTAAGACAGCTTTATTAACACAAAACCAAGGGTTTGATATTTACATTTACATTTACATTTATTCATTTAGCTGACGCTTTTATCCAAAGCGACTTACAATTGCTATATATGTCAGAGGTCGCACGCCTCTGGAGCAACTAGGGGTTAAGTGTCTTGCTCAGGGACACATTGGTGTCGCACAGTGGATTCGAACCCGGGTCTCTCACACCAAAGGCATGTGTCTTATCCACTGCGCCACACCACCCCCCATGATATGCATGGGGTACAGTGAAAAATGAACAAAAACACACATTGAGAACAAAGAAAGTTCTCAAAGCCATGTTTAAGTGCGAAAGTGTTTGTTAATATTACTTATTTACTCCATTTGCACTATTTTTTTATTGTTTTTGTTTGATTATCATTGCATGCATCTAAAAAGTAAGCACTTTATAGCATTAACGTTCGCAAAATTTATAGTTTTTGTCATGCCAATGAAGCGCATTACTGATAAATCAAGTGCAGTCCTACAATAAAAGCAGCACTACAAATCAATACAAAGCATATAGACACTCTCACACAAACATTCAAGGACTTCATATTTGATGTGATTTGTTGGACAAAATGCTTTTGAAGTTGATAAAGGTGATAAACCCACACCTGTGACCGGAAATTTTATATAAAGGGTCCTCAAAAGGGGGGCTTTAATGTTGCGTTCATGTACAACATATAATTGAAGAATCTAAAGTTTTAGGCCCTGTTTACACGAGAACGCTCGCGGGTGAAAACGTAAAAATATTTTATCAGATGTGCCTTTCGTTTAGACGGCGACGGCGTTTTTGGGTCTTAAAAACGCAAAAAAGTGAAACCACCCTCCAGAGTGGAAATCTTAAAAACGCTCCACCGTCGCGTTCCCGTCTAAATGGTAAAAACGCAAAAGTCTGCTAGACAGTGAAGGCACCGATCAGTGCTTCACATTGCCACCTAGCCGCCTGGAGTGCACACTACATTGAATTTCACACACTTTTGCGTCACCATATGCACGCAGATTTCCCCCGCATAACGATCGTCTAAACGCAGAATAAAAAGTGATCACTTTTGCGTTTTCTCTTCAGATCCTTTCCGTGTAAACGTAGCCTAAGATAGATCAATAGCTAGAAGCATTTCATATTTTCTTTTAATTAAAAAAATCTATAATTTTTTAAAATATAAAATATTTGTGCTAAACTAAAAAATAATGCCCAATGCATTATAAAGTTTGACTTTTATTGCATTATAAAGCACTGTATGTATATCAAATATATAATTTTATTATATATGTATTATTTATTTTATTATGTAGGCTATATTATATTTATTTCAGACAGAAAGAAAGAAAGAAAGAAAGAAACATAGATAGGCAGATTTTTCTCTACTCTCACTGGTCACCTCCTTACCAGGGTCCTGCAAGATCACCTGAGAGCAAACAAACAATCGCTCACACAGACTCTCGGAGACTTCAAACTCTGTGCAGTGTAAATAGCTTCTCTGCAGTCTATCAGGGGGCACAGCTAAAGCCCTTTGAAGAGTGTTTCAGGGCCCAAAAAAAAAAACATACCAGGGCACTTCAAACAACACTGAAGGGACAGCGGCAGTTGATCTCGCGCTTTCAAGGTTACAGAGCTGTGTAAACGTATACAAGTCCACACTACAAATACAGAGAGACACTTCGGTCACAGGAGTAGGACCACCGTGGCCGTACCGCCCACCTCATAAACACTGATCTACTCCTAAGCCTCTAGTCTCCAGCTGGGGTCTCTGGTCCACAGGGGCTGGCCGAGGACCCAGGTGTAAGTGCAGATTTCACACAGGCATGGTGGCCCACCTCTGGAGTTCATTTAGCCACATGGTAGGGATAAAAGCGAGATGCGGGGCCAAACCTGGCAAAGCCCACCTCCTATTCACACAGAAGTGTGCAGAACCAGTATTTTTATAATGCAACAGCTTCCCTGTGCAATTCTGTTCACGGTACTCAACTGGGATAATAGACACAATTCTTGTGTGTTTAATTTCACATTGTAACTAAAGACTAAATTAGCATTTTATGCAGAAAATGCTGATGCTTGAAAGGCAGCAAAATAACAGTGTCAAAGTAAACTTTGGTCTGGTTTCACAAACAGGGGTTAGATTAAGCTATGATTAGGCCTTAGTTCAATTTTTAGCATTTAAAGTAGCTTTTACAAACATGCCTTGGAAGAAAACATTACTGGTGTGCATCTTGAGACAAAAATTTCAGACAATATATTTTAAGATATGTCAGTCAAAGTTACTTTTAGTTAGAACAGCTCAAACATGCATTTTAGTCTGGGACTAGGCTTAAACCTTGTCTGTAAAACCGGGGGTTGATATTATGGCTTAAGCTGTGTGTAAATGAAAGGTTACATCAAAGCCCATTGATACATAGCGGGCATCTTGTTTACCGTCTACTGTGTACAGTATAAGAATATGTGCAGTAAAGGAGCCAAAAAAAGGTTAAATAGATGCAATAAAGAAGGCCAACCGAAATTCAGTATGCAAATATTGCGATTATTATCACAACTGAACACTTTCAGTTACTCCCCTCAGGAAGACGTTACAGGTCTGTCAGAACCCGCACATCCAGATTCAGAGACAGCTTTTTCCCCACAGCCATCACAACTCTAAACACTCACTTACAGAAATAGGACCTTATCATGATGAATTATTATCTTGCCTGTTTTGCACTGCATTTGCACTTTCTAGCATTGGTTTTTTTTTTTTTTTTTTATTATTATTATTTATGCTGCCTCTATGTGACCTGTCCTATTATGTTTATGTGTCGGCATGGTACGTTTGAGAGTATAACTTGAGTGAGTGTATGAATGTATTCTATGCAACAGGAGTAGCACTTTAAATTTTGTTGTGACAATGTTTTACAATGTTTTACAATGACAAATAAATGATTCTGACCTTCTGACATCCTTAACTATTGTGCCAAATCACATCAATACAATTCAATGGAAGAGTTTCACATAGGCTACCTTATGGGAGCAATCTTACACCACATAATCTTGTTATGAAAAAAATCCTATAACTTAAGCTATTCAAGCTCAATGTTTGATTATTGACCAATGAAATTTCAGTCATTCATGATTATCAGATAATAATACTCATTACCATGTATCATAATATGACCATGATATGTTTTTGTTACCATTATGTTACTTTATATAGTTTGAACTCACAAAAAAGCAATCTACCCAATGAAATATTACAGAGCTGAGCCTAACTTAATAATAGTCTGAAAGTCACAAATCACAAAGAGAATTTTTTACATGTCTGATCAGTACAGTACTGCCTATCAAGCACTATAATTAGATGCATGCCATTGGCATTTATTATTTCATAAACTTTTTTTTTTTTTTTTTTTTTTTTTTTTTTAAGTATGATATTTTAAAGTATGCTATTTTTGGTGGCCAATAAATGAGTTAAAACTGAAGGGGGCAGATGCACAGAAATTATCCAGGGGTTTGCCCGTTCATAGCTCAAAAACTTAATGGAGTTTAGTTACTTCATTAGAAAAATAATGCAATGTCACCTGAAATGGCAAAGGTTAAAAAAGGTACAAATACAGCAGTGCACGTCAACAATTAAAAAAATAAAAAAATAAGATGGCTCAATGTAAAAACGTGTATCTCTACTCCATTATATGATTAAAGCTTATAAATGGATTTTCAAAAGGATGTTAAAAAAAACCTCATCTTATCTGGCATTAGAAGTGTCATTATTATTCACTCCATGAAGTACTTGCTCTACAAACACAAACTGCAGCAGCTGAAGGAACAGAGAACCTTGTCTTAATTAGCTCATATTAATCTCATATTTCCCCTTTAAAACTGCTTTTTATTTCAAATTTGTTCTACTGAGAGAATCAAATAAATGGTCAGAAACTATTTTATTTTCTTAGCTACAGTATGACGAACATGAAGAGAAATTGTCTTCATTGTTTTCGTTGGCCATTGGGATCCAGACACCATTTGAAGGCCTTTAATGGTCTGAACGATAAGGTTCCTGGTGACTGACAAATTAAAACAGCCACTCTGGAAATGTAATGAATATAAATCTAATTTATGGAGAATATTTCAGTGAGTGTTCTCCCCATTTCTTTCTCCATTTCGCAGTTCACCGAGCGGACTGTTTACAGATACTGAGAGATAAGAGCCAATTAGGACTAAGAGGTGCAGATAGTATTGTTGAAGAAAATGTCTCTTCTGCTAATATCTCTTCTTTGGCTCATAAATCCCATCACCTCCCAAAAATCCCTGTTTCCTCCTCCCGACTGGCCATCGCCTCTTCATTCCTCACAAAATCAGTTTCTCAGGCCTACTTTTCCCACCCTGAAGATAACATCTGCCACTGTTAGCTTCCCACTTCGCAATGTTATAATAACCAACTTCCTTAGTGCTTCTTTCCTGTGTATCTTGCTTGTCCTGCCTCCTCTTCTCACTTCCTCTTTATTCCATTATCATATCGCTCTCTTTCTAAACACCTGTACCTTTCATACTAGAGCTTCCAGGGTGTCTCAGAGTCCTCCAATTACTCACAGTTGTGAAAGTAATTAAACAATAGTCAAATATGAAAATGAGTAAATTATACTTTCATTTATTTTTGAAAGAACTGTTCTATTAGGTATGCACTGGGCTCCTATAACTAAACAGTTTGTGCAACTTGGTTTGTGCAGACTAAATCAGTATAATTACTGACTGATTGTCTATATGCAAGTTTAAGTGTTATTTAAATAAATTATATTTTAATTAAAACATTTTATTAATCGGTCAGTAATTGTACTGGTTTCAGACACAAGCCAGAAGTACACATGCTTCATTTCAAGAGGAAAATCACTAAAAGTAAATTATAACTTGCAGTTCAGGGAGTTTATTCAGGTATGGATTTCTGACAAAATATCTCCAGTAAATCGAGTCTTGACTTGTAAAACGATTTATTAAAAGAACCAGAAACTATACTAGTGTATTTGATCCACTAAAAAGAACCAGATCATAAGAAGAAATTCTTCTTGGATTGTACACTAGTTTCACTGTATAGTTTTGATTCACTATTAAAGAATCTGTTCATAAGATACATTTATTCATGAATTGGTCTACACAGGTTGCATTGTATGCTTTTGATTCACTAAAATGAACTGGATCAGATTCAGAAGTAGCCTGGGTTTCCCCATACTGCCTTGAGCAGCGTGATTTTATTCACGCTGCAAGGTAGTCTGGCTACCATGGGCTAATTTTTCCCCTGAAATAGGGAACCAATTACAGAACGGGGAGGGAGCAGCAAGACGATGACGAAGTATATGCGACACACCGAAGCAGTTTGTTTATCTATGGATCCAACATGACAGACGTAAAAATATATGCATATTTAGTTTAGCAAGCAAACACATCTACAAAAATATGCCTGTATTTCAAGTTGATAAAATAATTTAAAATCCACATCAGTTTATTTGTGCCGACGCGCCACGCCCTCCCAGGATCTATAACGTTACCAAGGCTACTTCCACTTTTAAAAATTCATCATAACCGCGCGCGCGATCTGCTTGCAGTCGTCGAGATAGATGCTGAGGAGTTGAAGAAAAGAATAGCTAGTGGAGATTGTAAAGTTGTCGACAATACGTCATCAAAAATCAAGTCCAGTGTGTGGGAGAAATTTGGAGTTATCTGAAGAAAATATTGTAAAAAGCTTTGCTGCAAACATTTTCGTGTTGGATAGCCGCAAATGTGGAACTTCATCCCTGAGGAAGCACGCAGAAACTGGTAACAAAGCCGTTCTATCGAACGGTATTTTTCATATTTAACACTGTTAGTATGTGTGGTGTGCAGGGTGTGTTTGAACCCAAAATTGTCAGATGTAGGCTAGATGAAATTGCGTGGCATAGTGGTGTAGCCGCGTCTGTTCGATTTGTGTGGTAACGTTAGCCATGTTCTTCATGTATCGGCCTTTTGACAGCTTCGGCTGAAGTTGTCCTTGTGTTAATTGTCGTGTAATAACTTCTGTATGACCTGGCAATAAACATTTTTGTAAGTGTGTCTATAATGTGATAGTCTAAACTGATTTTATTTCGGGTGCGGGTCGGGTGTCGGTTCTATTTTAAGCGGGTCGGTGCAGATTTTTATTAGTGCTGCTGTTGGAAAACGGGTCGGGTGCGGATTTACAAAATCGGACCCGTGCAGGACTCTCTGGTGTACACATAAATCTCTGACCCATCGTCGTCTTCTTCGTTGAATATCTGTCGCTCTACATACGTCATCTGGTATAATTTGAAACGATTGGCTATGAGTACAGGCGCATTTGATAGACATTTGTAGCGCCCAATAAACGGCTCTGGGCATTCGTAAACCACGCCTCAAATACGAGAAAATGAACATGTAGTATCCAGACCACGTCTCAAAGAGAAAGTGGTCTGACGTTAGCCAGGCTAATTCAGAAGAGTAATTTCTTTAGGAATTGGACTTCACTACTTGTGCTGTATGTTTGTTTTTGCGCAAGTACTAGAATTAAGCATTTACTCAACAAGTCAAGTCACCTTTATTTATTTAGCGCTTTTTACAACACAGATTGTTTCAAAGCAGCTTTACAGTGATAACAGGAAAATAATGCAACAAATTTTGTTTCGGCTGCACTGCACAGCAGATCTAGTAGAAAACCGTGTCATTGTCCAGCAAAAAGTAAGTTCAGTGATGGTTAATTTTTGTAGTAAAAATTATTAATTTTCTCCATTTATCTATTCAGCTGCTCTGGAGAAGAGAGTGATGTCATCGTCCAGCTCAGATTAGCTCTAATACAATGGTGTCAATGCAGGCAGATCAATAATATTGTGGAATATTAAGTGTCCCCAACTAACCAAGCCAAAGGGAAAGTGGCATGGAACTAAAACTCCATCAGGTGACAGAATGGAGAAAAAAAAACTTTGGAGAACCCAGGCTCAGTCGGGGGGCCATTTCTCCTCTAGCCAACAGACGAACAGTGTATGTTTGTGATATAGGCAGCATTACAGGTCAGAAGTCTGATGCTATACAGTTAACCAGGAAGGCTTAGATTCGGGAAAAGAGTTGAGATATTCAGTCATTTTACGTCCAGTCTCACTGTTTCTTCCTCAGCGTCACCTATTATCCCTGGGACACCCACACAGACACTGGTGTATGAGCACGTGTGTAAAATGTCGGCCCCAGACAGGAGGGCTGGCAGTACCGTGGGGTTAACGGCATGAATGAATTCATTCTGCCCTGTGGGAGCTGTCTCTGTTTTGCTTGAGTGACATTCTCTAGACAGATGCGGCATTCTCCAGGACAGCCTTCACCAGCTGAATATCCAGAAGGAAAGATGCTCTCTCTTGCTTCGGTAACAGAGAGAGAGAGAGAGAGAGAGAGAGAGAGAGAGAAAGAAAGAAAGAGAGAGAAAGAAAGAAAGAGAGAGAGAGAGAGAGAGAGAGAGAGAGAGAGAGAGAGAGAGAGAGAGAGAGAGAGAGAGAGAGAGAGAGAGAGAGAGAGAAAAAAGATGACAGCTTCTCTCTGGAGCTCCTCTTTTTTCCTCAGCTCCATCTCAGGGCAGAAACACAGCATTTGTTGGCGAGAGCACAACCTGACAGATAGCGCTAACTAGCACAGCCTCTTGAGACACACCGAAAGGCTGACAGTCAGTTACGGTCTGTCTAAAGGGCATGACTCCTGGTCTGCGTGTGCTTATTGGAGGTGCCAAGAGTGTCACCCACAACCCCCTTTCATTGCCCAGCACCCCCAAACCCCAATTTCTCCTATTTTATTGCTGATATCACACACAAACAGACAAATATAACAGATGCTGTATAAAAAAATAACAATAAGAAAAACGCACTTTTACCATGATCTGTGTAAATACCAAGAGTCTTGGAATATATTTCTTCATGGGCCTTTGTTCTAGGAAGCTAGGAACTTTTTCAGACCATTTTGACATCTGTGAAAGTGCAAAGGCTGTAATTATGACAGAAGAATGGACATTTTGACTTGAAACACTGTTGTGATGCTGTGTGTCCATGTGAACCTACGTACATGCGCACAGATACATGCAAACAACGTTTCGCGCTCGCAACTAATTGCTTCCTATGGATGCTGGCATTTTACAAGACTGGGGCTGTGGAGTTTCAGCGAAAGCTAATGTTTTATTTTGTACTGCCGTCATTAAGAATGTCCAAATACATCCCTGCAGTGATCCCAGCCTCCCTCCTATGTGGATAATGTGGTCTGCTTCACACTTCACTTGAGAATTGTCTTTAGTAAATTCCATTTAAAATTGAATTATTTTGTAGTAATTACTAAAACCTTCTGAGTCTGTTGACTTTAGAGAAAGTATCCTCCTTCATACTCCATAGCTATGTGGCTAACTCTAGCCCATTAAAAGCTAATAGTACTGAACTTAATTGTTTTTGTCCCAAATCTATTTAATCCCATGCTTGAGTTAATGCTTTGTGCACCAGAAGAGCTAATGCTCATCTTGGTGATAAAGATCACAGAAATGCTCTGTGAGTATATGGGCACATCAGATTGGCCTTATCTATTAGCCACCAGCGGGTGATTATCTTCTGACTATAGTGTTAAATTCATTCCAGGTGAACATGCATACAAATAAATAATATTGATAACGAATTAAAGTTTCTTTGATGGCCTGTACACAAGGGTTTAATTGCAAATAAACCTCTATGGCCGGGCAAACATACTAAGTGAAAGTTCAACAAAAGAGCACCCAAAATGCTATTATTATGAATCCACATTTAAAGAACCATATCAAGGTGATATTAATTTGACCCCTTCCCACACATATTGACCCCTCTGTAATACCCTTCTTTAAATAAAAAAAAACACCCTTATATCACCACTAATTAATTGGCTAAATACCTTAAAACTATTTTTCTCATACAATATTACTGAAACTGAAATGATCACTGAAAAACACTTCTGGAGTGATGGAAAAAAGGGCCAATCGGATTGAATTATTTTACTTTGTCCATTTACTGTGTTAAAAGCAGCCACTGATTTGAAAGATCAATCCAGCTTTAAAGGGATCGTGGGTGACTTGAATGCTAGGTCTGTAAAGTGGCCTGTTGTTGAGACTATGGTGCTCTTGTGGGGACTGTTCCTCATTGCCCCTAAAACTGTCAGGATGAATTTTGTCCACAGCCCAGGGCTAAAGGATGCAAAAACTGACCAATGAGTAAACTGACAGGACGACTCATCATCCAAACAAGTATGACTCCCAGTGGGCAAAGCCAGTGAGGCTCAGCGACCGCAGCACCAAACACGAGGGGTTTCCAGACCCAAATGCAAAGTGACATTCCGAAAGGGAATGTTCGGCTTTGTCTGAAATCTCAGCGATTGACCCAGAATAATGTGTAAGGGGAGGGAGGACGTCCTCACTCCTGCGCTTGACTTTTCTGATGCGTCACTGAGGAGCGATGATCACAACTTTTTTTCGACCAGTTTCTCAAAACATATTTGATGACATGGTAAAACACCTATCTATGAGTCACAATTTGAAAGGCTTTGAAACCTGTTACCTGGAGTTATGAGGTCATATCTCTTCCTCAAATAATATGTTTTCATGGGTCACACAGAAGGTAGATACTCCCTGAAGGATATTTTCTCCACAAGCATAGAGATAAAATTATAGATAGCTATGACAGTTTTTTTCTCTGGTGTGCTGGAAGTTTCAGGTGTCTAATAACAGAGCAAATAACAGATTTACACATTTGAAACGCAAACACATACACACATCAGCACTGAAAGGGTACATAACAAAAATGCAAACATAAGAAATAACATTAAAAAAAATATATATATATATACATACTGTATATACTGTTGGTGTATATCAAACAAATGACTCAGTCTTTCCAAAAACATCATTACTTGGATCATGATTTCCTGGGATCATGACTGTTTACTGTGAATGTGTGAAGGGAAAACCATTTACAAGCCCCAACAGGGTTATTCCCATGGGAATGAAGGGCTCCAGTGAAGTAGTTTGTTCAGGTGTTTACTGGAAGATGTAAGCTGCACGGGAATGTCAGAGTGTCTGTTTACATTTACTCTAAAAAGCCAAATACTGCACATCCACAACTGTTGGATCGTGCAATCCAAAAGAAAACTGCACCTGTAACTAGTAAACAGTGAGGATTTTAATAATTTATCCTTATTTTTTTCTCCACTAAATGAAAGGGTTCAGGAGTAATGCATTTAGGTGTGCAGACAGTAATTTGCTGGTAAAAGTTAAAACACTTTCCTGGCACCGTGCACACAGGCAGAGCCCAAGCGATGCCATTGACTAACTAATGGCATGGTTGCCGATGGGGATGGGATGACAGTGGGGAGATTTATGTGTGGAGACACGGATGAATGATTCATCATTTCTAGGGAACAGTGATTCGAACACTGAGCTCAGCATGGACAGCAGAATCCACACACTTTAACCGAGATGTGACAGTAGACCTGCCACCTTGTCCCGACACCTGCATTAATGTGTCCTTTATGAAGTGGGGTGGGGAGTAACTGCCTTGGAATATTTTGCTAATACTGTCATTTATTTGTTCATCTTTATATATGTATATTTATTGGTATTTGCTAAGGTATTTCTTATATTTGCCAATTAACCAGCATTGTTGCAGAAAACCCTTACATTACAGGAGGAACATGAGCCATTTCAAGGAACTAGAATATCTGAAAATATGACTTGAGGGTGGCCCATTTAACCTAACAAGTATCAATAAGTCCCTAGCGACTACATAACGAATAGGAAAAAACACTTAGAAAACCATTACAATTACACAGTATGAACACTCTAGCAACGGCCCACAACAACCTAACATTATGACAGTGACATTTACATGGACAAGCACATTAATGTTTTCATCAAATGTAAAATAGTAATAGTAGTAATAAAAGTAATAATAGTAATAGTAATAATAATAATAAATATACAGTATATGTGTTTTATTTAGAATTTTCAACATATATTTTTGGGCCAAATTAATATATAATGTTATACATGTGTAAATATTAATACCAATATTATACATACCATTTTATTACATTCTTCGAGATCTCCAAAACACCATAACACATCAGCACATCTAAATATAGAGCTCAATAAAGTAGCCCAAAAACTAATGGTGTGATCATTTCCTATCAATTAGTCCATCCATCACTGCTGATTGGGCCAGAGTGTGAGAGCAGAGTCTATTTCAGGATCGCTCCTAAAAAAACATGTGAACAAGTATGCAGTGAGGGATTATGGGTGAAAGTCCACCATCCAAAAGAATACACATTCATGTGCTTGTGTAACAAGCATCTCTATCAAAGAGTAAAATGACCTTGTTGAGATCCATTAGATCCACATGCTGCCATTCGCCTTTTGTCCCAACTCTTATCAAAACATCATCCACATGTGGCTGTCAAAAGGAGGGGTTTTGCATCATTTCAGGCTTTAATTCGAGCATGGATGTGGTCGTAGCTAAAGTGGCAGGTGTGATGCTTTTGTTCCAGTGCCTGTGAGCTCAACAGCAGGTGCACGGATGAAACCGTTTTAAGCACTGATGATGTATCAGCTACCAAGCAATGCTGAGGTAACCTAAAGATGAAGTCTGATTCATGATGTTCTGTATTAATAGCAAAGATGAAAGGATGGGTGAAATGTGCAAGGAGAGAGACAGTCGGTCTCACCCCTACAAACTGAAAAACCCAAGGCTGGTTGCATTCAGCACCAGATCAAAACATTTAAAGGACAGTTTTTGCAAACGTGTACAATCTAAACTGCCCTTTGAAAATGATATTCATGCTGAGAGAGACTGAGAAATGGTTGGAAGGATGGAGGATTTGAGACAGAGTATGTGAGTGGAGTGAAATGACAGACATTCCTCTCCTCCCAACGTTTCTTAAAGCATTCTCAATACAATAGGTCCAAATCCACTCCGGATCTTCTATTTAACACTTAGGTGAGAAGTTATCTTGAACAAAAATGTATCATTATCTCATGGAAAAATGTATCATTATCCATTTTTAGATATTTCCATATGCAAAATGGACACATCCTCAACACGTCTATTTGAATTTTAGAAATGGTCTACCCAGTAGTGAATAGGTTGCACAACTGGGGTTTTGGCCAAATAATTATTTTGAAATCCAACTAAAGCAAACCCTTTAGTTCTGATCATATTTTAAAAGCATAATCTTTGAAATGAAGCTGAATGTACAGCTGGTATAGGCTCCGTGGAGATATGTGATGAAACAATAACAGCGTGTTGAATGTGACCAAAATAGAAGCTCTATACAGTATGTGTCTTGCAGCCAATTTGCGAAACATACTGTACACATCCAATCCACACACATGAATTCACATGCTAAAAGAATATGCAAATCCCAACATGGCACTTGTGCAAACCTTCAGGTATCAATAGACTCCATTAAGTGTGAAAAAGCAATTTAAAAAGCTATCCAATGGTTGTGTTCTGTCAATGGAGTCACTTTCACTCCCTCAAAAAAAAATAAAACACATAATGCCCGCAGGCTAACGGATGTTGCTGGCAACACACACGGTCTTAATTGCTTTTTGCAAGGTCAAGCGACCTACTGCTCCACAGCTCAGAATAAGGAGACATAATTCAAGTATGGAACATGACATATTCAAATTCCAGCAAGGAGAATCTGGAACTTCACTGAACCACATTACGGTCATACGCACATTTGAAAATAATGAGATAAATAGACTTGAATGGACAATTTACAGTCTTAATGACATTTTCAAATTATATAATGTTTCATTCATATACAGTATGGAAATTGTATATTCCACATGATTTACTTTTAAAATTTCCTGTGCAAAAACATTTATGTTAAATCGAAAATGAAGAACTATACAGTGTGGAACAGCAGTTAAACAGTGCTAATTTTGGAAAACTCTTAGTGGAATTATAGCAGGGTGATTAAAGAAGGCTTTGAACAGGAAGGGTAACTGCTCTCACTTCTACTCCACATACATACTCTGGTCTCGCACAAACTTACTAAGACGAAACATCACCTAATTTGTCTGGTTGGTCTAATTTAAACCTCAGTGCTGAATGAAGATTTCAAAGTTCTATCAGATACAGAAGATTAGTAGGAAAGTAAAAAGCAAAATCATCATGTTCTACACCAACAACCAGACTGATAGACATCAGGACTTATTTACATCAGACGTAGCCCATCAGGACTCCATCAACATCCAGCAAACTAAACAACCCCAAACAGTTTATATAACCAGTTGCATCTCTAAACTGCCTCATTTACTAGAAAGCAAAAGTCAAAAATATTGCGATCATTTACGAAGTCGAACAAATTTATTAATTAACTGTGATTACAAAATGTAAGCTAGAAATTATAGTAGCTATAAAGTATCATTACATTCAACCTAATAATTGTTATTATTGAGATTGTTTAGATTAAGGAGAAATACAAGATTTAAACATGTCTATTCAAAACAAAGTGTAGCTAAAGTGGCAACTAAAGAACGTGCCTTGCTGACCACACCAAATTTATTTTTGATTGAGTTTGTTGTGTGTTGCCTTTGTGGCTCAAGAACAGGAAATCACTCGACCACAGCAATGAAACCCTGTGAGAGTCAAAAACTGGGTGGAAAGCTAGTACGCTAAAGCCTTAACCGGCAAAACAGTTTACAAGTACAATTAAATGACTGTGACCTTTTGCCCCACCCAGAGTTCAAAGCCCGATGCAGTAGAAACTTTCCCTTCTATTTACATTAAAGAGTCAGCTTTTCTGCCAGATCTTAGGTCATTAGAAAGAAAAACAAGAAAACCTTCAAGAGATAAAAGCCTGTGTCTTTCTTTCTTAAGAGTGGCAAGTAAGATGAACTTGTCACAGATGGAGGTCCTCACCTCGATAAACGATAAGCGGTAGAAAAGGGGGAGAAAAGAAAACACGTTTGTGTATCTGCCGCCCCACTGCTGATATTGTAGGGTCAAGAGATAAAGCCACCCAGGACATTCACGAGTGAGAAAGAAATGAAGAGCTTTGTCTGGAGTGAAATAGGAGAGACCGTTAGAAAAGGGGGGAGGGGAGAGGGAGAAAAGTCACCTTAGATTGAAGACTCAAAGTAATGGGTGTAACGATTCACTCCTTTCCTCGATGCATCGGAACTGTGTCGATGATATGCATAGCAAAATATGTATGTATAAAGAGAACAAAGAGGGATTTTCTTACTATGGGTAAGTTCATGGGTACTGTACTATGGGTAATTGATGCATCAATTACAAATCCTGACGATGCATATCAGAGAGACTAACCTAGAATATCATGCACTTTCCCAACTAATCCTAAACTAACTTTTCTTCATGGAATAGACTTCTATGGTAGTCTCTCCACAGAAACACTGTATACCTGGATCACTAAGGTTGTGTAGCCATTCACACTATCCAACACAATAATAAACATGAACTAACAATACTTTTAAAGCCTTTTAAAATTTTGACTTATGTACATTTGGCTACACTTTATTTTAAGGTGTCATTGTTACAGTGTAATTATTTATTTAAGTACTGAGTAATATTAATCAACTACATGTACTTACTATAGGGACAGGGAAGGATTAGGATTTGGTTGAGGGTTAGTTGCATGTAATTATGCATAATTTACTGTTATTGCTATGGTAAGTCCATGTAACATGTAACATAAGGACACTGTCAAATAAAGTGTTACCGTAAATTTCTACAAATATTAAAATAAAATTATGTACAACTAACATTAAGAACTAACATTAACAATGGACAAAAGGTTTTGTTTGTTTTTTGCCCCACTCTCTGATCCCCTAAAGGCCATTGTGTAATACGCACACTGACTAAGACACATTGGAGGAAGCATTTAAATAATCCTCTGAATGCATATTAAAAAATGCAGCATTGAATAATTCATAGAATTGCATAGAATTTTTATGTGAATCGTCTTGAATCGAATCGTTCTGAATTTGCAAAAAATCGTTCTTGAATCGAAAACTTATGAATCGTGAATCGAATTGATTCGCTGTCTAACCAAAGATTCACAGCCCTATCTCAAAGATAAAGGCCAAAGATCGCTTTTCAGAAGGCAAATACATTTCTGCCTCTACAGCAAGACATTGATAAATGGTTTAACATAATCGCACCATAGGCCCAAGCTGAACGGCTGACACCTGTCTACACGAAATGTAGTCACATCAGAAACAAATAGAACCCATATTAATTACAGTATACAGATGCCTGTTCAATTTCTGACAAACTTGAGTATTGCGTACCAACCACAGGACAAATAGAAGAGTAAAAGAACGTGTCCTGTTTAAACAGCTCATTTGCATCTCTATGCAGACTTTAAAAGGACCCCAGTGTCAGGAAGAAGAGGATAGTTTATTTTTAATGCCATCCCATATCGCATTAGTGATATATATGTTTTTTGTAATATTTGACTCCAGATTGTTTCGAGACACAGTAATGGGGAGTTCGCTAGAAACTTTTGTTGAAAGATAAAGTAGCCAACTGCACTGGATCTGACAGCAACTACATCGCAAATCATAAGTAAACAATTTTTCAGTAGTTTGTCTGTAAATGACAGTTTAATATGGATAATAGGGATGTTGATACTTTTTTCCTATGCAATGACATTAGCCAATCATAACAGTGGCAATCCCAAACTAGTGTAACTGCTTCCCCCTGTTTTCAGAGTTTAACATGTGTTTTCTTATGCTGTCAGTCTTGGATTAGCATTTTCGTTTTCTTCTTTGACACTATACCAAATGTCTTATAGATATGGGTTAATTGGTTTTCTAGCACTCACATCTGGAGATGGCAATTAGAGGAGACAATACTCTTGATATGGGCTTTGATTAAACTCCCTTCTGTGCTGAACAAGACAATGAGCTCTCTTTTTTTTATCAGGGATGCAAGTTTTGTTTGCAGGATGACATGTTTGGGGAAAAAACAACTCCAGATGCAATGCTAACAGGCATATTTCCTTTCACAGATCTTTTTCAGGTACAAAAATATTCCCACAGAGTGTTACATCAGCCTTCATTCACCTGCCGCTGCTGATGAACATCCTCTAATAGTCTCCCTGACACACACGCACGCACACACACCAATATCAAAAGCCAATTACAGCAAAATAATGAAGAAACCAAATTGCCCTCAAGACGTTTCGCATCGTGACAAATCAATAAAAGGACCATGATGACATACAACGAGGTGCCAATAAAGCACAGAGCCACAGAAGCATTTGACTACCAGACGTGGGGGTCACACTGATTCACTGACAAGTGCTGTGGTAAGTAGTTTTGTCACAGACGTGTGACCTCTAACCTTAATCAGGCTTCTTTTTTTCTTTTTTTTTTTGCCACTTCTCCAATCAGGGAAATCGGTAACAGTGGCTGATAAGGGTCTATTCTGGAGCTATTATGAAGAAAGACGGGGGTTTGTGGGCTTTTAGTACACATCAGATAACATAAGAACCACACTAAGGAGAGTGTGATGTGAGACGGATAGTGTATCACGAGTGGTAATCGCTTCCTCACGAGGGACCCAATCAAGCGCGGTCGGCTCCCGAGATGTGGCAGGGGAGAGGGACCCTCCCTGACACAGTGGCACAGATGGATAAACAATGGATAGTGCGAATGGGGGCACACGACTGACCTACATTCATTATCTGGGGACTAAACGGATTCCTCTGTAAAAGTGTGGTGTCTCAAAATTCCAGATGTAATTGGGTTGATTCATGACCCCACACCCCTGACACTTCTCTGCCCCTTCTGCCATGTCTCGTGCTTTGTGTGTAATTACTTCAATCATGTCAAAGTGTGTGCAGAAATGTTTCCAAATGAGGGCCTGGGTAGTGTTGCACCTTCAACCGCCCACACGGGCAACCCCAGACATGGTTGGACACCTCAGACTCCATCTGCCAGTGGACGGCGATATATTTTCTGCTGTAGAATCCATGGAGAAACCACCTAACATCTCAAAATGATGTCACAATGAAAACGTAGTATGATAAGACACTTACCTCCTCCACCACCGAGCAGAGAAGAGTTTGCTGTAGAGGAAACAAAAGAGAGAAAAACAACATGAGTGTCTGAATTAAAGAATGCATTCAAAAGAAGCACTTTAGCTCAAAGCAGAGCACACTATCATTCAGATGAGAGCCAACAGAGATGTAGAACCTGAAGGTCAAGAACACTGGTCATAACCAGACGTTTGCACTCAACAGAGGTTCGAGGCACCAGTAAACTGGCAGACATACTGCAGAATGCTATGATTACACTTCTAAATGAACGCCATTGAGTGCTAAACGCCTAAGCTGCGTGTTTTCTGTCAGAGCAGAGTGGGCTACATGTAGAGCTGCTGTGGTGAGTTTAAGCAGAAACGACGGGGGCCCGTGTGTTTCTTTGATGCCATGTTTCTGATCCCAGATAGTGCAGTGGGCGGCCCGAGGTCGAGGCCTGTCTAAGAAATATCTCCTGCCGCCTGGATAAGAGCGCTAAAAACAGACGGAGTAAAACTATATTCCACTCCTCTTTACTATGTTTAGATAGATATGTGTGGCTGATTGTTCTATTTGAGTGTGGCACCACAACCCACAGTTACACCCTTTCTCTGCTAAGTGTTAAGCTAACAAGTGGTTTCATTAGAGAAAAAAAAGAGGGGTAACTGAAACAAAATACAAATTTAGTCCAAGTATTAAAATGCTTATTCTTAAAGTTTGAAAAAGTAAAAGACACTAAATCTATAGCTACCCAAAGTCACACACACACATATAAGTGTAAGTAAGTGTGTGTATGTGTATGTGTGTGTGTGTGTGTGTGTGTGTGTGTGTGTGTGTGTGTGTGTGTGTGTGTGTTCATACATTTATACATACACACCCATTTAATCTATATATATATATATTTTATAAATTTTTCAATGAAAACAAATGTTAATTATATATCAAATATCTGCACTGTTCAGAAAGAATGCTAAAATATACATCAGCATTTTAACAGCATAGAAAGGCCCTAACATTGCGACTGTGAGCTTCTGTCTGAGCTTTCCCAACAACGACAGCACGGCATTTTCATATCCCAGTGGGGTACGCTGAGAAAGTTGAGAATAATGACCCACGAGGGCCATTTTATTTTTACTTTCTTAAATGTTTCTTTCCCTTTGTGAAGCAAGTCTCTCTGTGGGATTCTTTTGATCTCTCTTCCCCTCGCTCCTGCTCTTTTTCTTAGAGAATACACATCTAGGTAAGCATGAAAAAAACCTGCTACCTCCACTGAGATCAACAACAAGACTAACCCCTCAGCAACTGATATCAAGGGAGACATTAAAACCTTCAAAATGGATGGGGACTTTTCCTTAATCTCTTATCATAAAATGGCGGGAGAACAAATGGAGAACAATGCAGGAGAACAAATGGAGAACAGCTGCTGTATAGAAGTAAAAGAGAAAACGTGTGCACTTTCAGAAGAATATCCCAGTGCTGCTGTGCTGTGGAACTGGCTACTCGCAGTATGATCCAAAAAGTGACAGGAAGAGTCCAAATAGGCCACAGTCAAAATCTAAACAGCAATCCACAGCAGAGGAAAAAATCACGCCATATTGCAGTTTGATAAAGGTATTAATCATAAAACATATTAGCTCACTGTCTTTTTGTTCTACATTTAATCAATCAGATACAATTAGAAAATAGTCATGGCTAAAAGTAGTGATCAACTGATATGGTCATATCAATCAAAATGTGAATAAATGTATATACAATACCGGTTAGTACTTATTACTTTTAAAATAAATTAATACTTTTATTCAGCAAGTACATATTAAATTGATCAATAGTGACAGTAAAGACATTTATAATGTTACAAAAGATTTATATTTCAAATGAATTCTGTTTCTTTCTATTCCTCAAAGAACCCTGAAAATTGATGTTTCCACAAAATATTAAGCAGCACAAATGTTTTCAACAATAATAATAATAAAGTTTATTGAGCATCAAATCAGCATATTAGAATGATTTCTGAAGGATCATGTGACTCTGAAGACTGGAGTGAAGGATGCTGAAAATTCAGCTTGGCCATCGCAGGAATAATTAATAATAACTAGT
Organism: Squalius cephalus; assembly: GCF_949319135.1. Classification (NCBI taxonomy): domain Eukaryota; kingdom Metazoa; phylum Chordata; class Actinopteri; order Cypriniformes; family Leuciscidae; genus Squalius; species Squalius cephalus. Next base: position 17,355,123 of record NC_137142.1, read on the forward strand.
AATTAATAAAATACATTTTAAAATAGGCAAAATGTATTTTAAATTGTAATGCTATTTCACAAAATTACTATTTTGCTGCATTTTTATCAAATACTGTAAATGTAGCCTTGGTGAGCATAAGAAACATATACACTATATACAGATTTGGATTTAATTTCTTACTGTTAAAACCTATGGCTGTCAACAACATATTATATCATAATTAATCTCTAGTCTTTAGAAAGCAGAATGAAAAATTAAACCATAATAGGCTAATATTAAACTTAGAAAACACATTTCTTGATAATTGTACATTAATACAATTGACTGCCCTAAAAATTATTTTCTTATAGCCTCACAAAAGTTGTCTGAATTTGAAAAAAAAAAAAAAGAGAGAAAAACAAAAGCAAACCACCAACACTGCCATCTCAATGCCAGAAAGCAGACAGGAAGACAACACATGCTACTTCCTGCGTCATCCTAGACCTTTGATCCGTTTGGTGTCCACCCTTGATAAGACCACAACGCTCTACAGAAAAAGACAAAGCTCCATCTGTACATGGTGAAGTTTTTTTTCTGTCCTGTTCAGGTCATAAATCCCAGTCAAAGCTTCCTGCTCTCTCTTAGAGAACGGACGAGGACCAGTAGGACTCACAGCGGTGGGTGTCCCGCTAAGCTCGTAAATCTAACAATACAGAAACACCAAGATTGTACTGGTCATTAGTTAGTGTCAGAAAACAACACCGACGCCGGCATCCATGGTGACGACATCCTTACACATTCCCACACTTCCACACACACAATCGCATCTTTCCTGTGTTTTTCCTTTTCACTCAGGGTACATATCAAAAGCAGCTAAAAGCTGCTCACACTTTCCAGCCAGGTCCATAGGGAAATAGTGCATGTCCCCCAGAAAAGAAAAAACATCAGAGAAAAAGAGAAACATTCTGCATTAATACATCAAAGAAAATTCGCACATACAAAAACTTTTGGCAGACAGCAAAAAATGAAGACACGAGATAAAGACTGGAACATGTATATATACAGCGGGAAAACAATGAAGTATTCATCGGTATATTAATTAATCAGATATCTTAAAGTATACTGATAATACAGGACAGTACATTTATTTTAGGGATATTCCCCTCTGGAGTGACCTTAAAGGGGCATTCCACCCATTTGAACATGGTTTTTTATTTAAAGTGGGTCATATATGTAGTCGAAATGTAAAATAAATTTTGAATTTGGTGCCTTCGTGACCGAGGAAAGACAAAAAATAACTTCAGGACGCATTTGTATGAAAGACAACAACTCCCACAATGCACCACATTGCACAGCTCCGCAAGCCACTCCCACTAATCCAGAAAGCGCATATCTGCCTATAAGAGAAATCACTCTTCCGTCTACAAGGCTAGCTTCCACCAGAGCTTGAAATTCATTTCACACAAAATGTCTAGTTAGTTGGCGAACTCATTAGTGCATTACTCCTCGTTTGTATTTCTTTCGAAAAGGTGAATTTTTGCATGGTACCTGGATGTTCAGTCAGAACATATGCGGTGCGAAACTAGGATAGTTCACAACACAAACGTCCGTGTCCTCGTCTGATTCAGAGATTTCGTCCAGGAGAAATTGTCATCGTTGAAATTCTTTGCCGCAGACGGACTCTATCTCTGTGTTCGTAGCGGTTCGTAGTTGCATGGTGAGATCACCGGCGCCACCAGTCCGCCCTAACTCGAGCCAGTCCGGGCTCCCCGTCCGCGGCAGGCAGGTCTTCTGCCTCGGCTGCTCTTCGCTATAATGCGGCTTGTAAAGGTAGCCACAAACACCTGATTCAAGCATCAGACTTCCGAAATCCTCTTCTTCTATATCATATTGAGCACTCTCCTCCGCTATTGTCATAACTTTACATCTGTCTCCACAGCGCCTGTTAGCTTAGCTTCAAACAAGATGGAGGATATTGCTTTCAGTTTCAGAGAGTAAAGTCCCACCCACTGAGCTGTAATATGTCTGTAGCGTGAGCGGGTCCCGCCCATAGACTGTAAAAAAAGATGGACGACACCCCTTCGCTCTCTTCCATTGATGAGAAGTGAAGCCGCCAGTGTCCCGATATGGCGCTGACATATTGGAACTTGAGTCTGCGCAGTAGCGATCTCGGGACCAGACCTGCGCAGTAGTGAGCAGGAAGTAAAGCCGCGAAATCAACGCTCCGCCCTCACTCTCGCAGAATGCACTCAGGGAGAGTGGATTCTGCACACTTTTTAAAAAATTGATTGCAGTACGACAAGAGGTTTGTTAAAATAAAGTAAATACAATCTCCTCAGTCCTCCGAAGATCCCGAAAAAATGTCCGTTGGTGCTTCAGTGACTACTTCACTCAGAGAACCTGTCAATCACAGCTGTCAATCATGACGTTACACCACCGCATCACGTAACTAACTAAAAAACAACTTATTTTTGAAACAGACACTTGAACTTACATCAGCGTGATAAAAACGACAGCAAATTAAAGAAACCACCTTTGGAAAAAAGTGGCTTATGACCTATACTAGGACCAGTCACCGGGGGGCGATCGAGACGTTTTGGCTTCACTTTTCAGGGCTTGTGCGGCACGCTTGGTCCCGCCCCCTGGGAAAGATGAGGAACAAGTGTCTGTAGTCTCAACAGAAATCCCCCCCTCTTACACTTCCTCCTACAATGACGATTTTTGCGTCATTGTAGGAGGAAGTGTAAGAGGTAAATAACGGATTTCTCCCGTCTCAGGGGAAAATGAGAGAGTGTTGCACGACCATTCAATAGTATGACTGGGTTTCTAACCATGCAAAGCTTAATGCAAATGGGTGGAGTGTCCCTTTAAGTCATGATTAGGCATCTTCAAACAACACATTTTCAAAATCACATAAATAATTGACCCTTCGCTAAGCCATGCCCGAAAACCGCCACAGGCCAATCGTGGCTTAGCAACCGTAACTAGGCGCTGGAGGTCTGGCAAGCTTTCGAGCGAGGGAAACTTGCCGAAGCATTGTGCGTATGGATTGTGCAAATCTGATACCCGGTATCCTAAAAGTTTGGACAGGGGGGTGGAATTTTTTTCCTTCCCAAAACCTAAAACACAAGGGGAGAAATTCCGGGATGACAGGATTAACAAAAACACCTACGTTTGCTCCACGACTTGTGAGCAGTAGTCTGGCGCGCTAAAAATATAAGCTTGTCAGGCGTAGCAACAGTAACTAAGGAGGGCGGGGCTTAGCGAAGGGTCAATTGCACTAGTATTGAATCATGTGTCTTGCAATATAGGTAAATCTCTCTTAGGTAAAGAAAAAAAAAAAGATTGTTGATCTCAATGGGAACTTCTGATAAAATAAAAATAAAATAAAATGTATGAACAATGAGCACAACCCTTCAATAAAGAGACAAATCAAAAAAGCAAATAAACAATAATTAACTAAAACCCATAATGCTATCATTTTCTCTTTCTCATTTCACACTATTCTCCATCTTTGTGTCGCGTAAGTGATGCAATTAATGTAGTGTTGTTCATATTGAAAATGATACAATAAGTAATATACTACAATTACCCAGATGATGATGATGATGAACCAAAAAAAAAAAAAGTTTTTAAATGTTGGATAATTTATGCACTCAAAATACATACAGTACATACAATCTAGGTTTCAGAAGATGTGGGAACTCGGGGAACTTATAAATGTGAGCTGAAAACTGTACTTTACCATCAACCCACATTGTCTGCCTTAAGGCCCATGTAGGTATACTTCATTTTCTCAACTCACAGTTGAGTGCGTGAGCCTTTCAAAGTATACTCCTATGGCCATGAGTGCGGAAATACACTTTCGTAGCATGCGCACTATCTAGTGGACTTTGTTTTCTCACACATGTACTCTTGTACTAGCCTGGCAAGCCAGACCTACATCAAGATGTTAGGTCTGGCAACTCACCACTGGCACGGCTCAATCCGAGGGGCGGGATAAACGGTTGTCTTTCAAATTCCCTCTGCACGCAATAGGACAGCGCTACAACCAACCAGAGCGTTTTCCCACCAGCGGAGATAGTTGATAGATTAAACTTTTGCCGTATCTGGTCGGCAAAACTACAAACACATCTTCCATTTTTAAGAATGACTTAAGTGCAATTCTTTGTTCTTTTCTCAAAGAACAGCTTAACTCCAAGTCCTCCAGAGTCGCGGTCAAAGCCGATTCGAAAGACCGCTATTCGCCAGCAGCAGCCGCCATTCTTTATTTTCAAGTAGCAGGGAACCGTCGCAACTCAGTCGTCATTATGTTAAGCCCGCCCCGCCTACTCCATACACAATGTGATTGGCCTGACTAGAGTTTGGTTTTTCCAGTTCGAAAGTCAACGGAGAGTTGCTAGACTACACTGGCTGAAAAATTTTTTTGCTGCCGCTAGGGTGCGTCTAGATTTCTAGGCTACTCTTGTACCATCCGTGCAGACAAAAAAATTTATGAAAATTATGTCAAGCGGACAGTGCGTGAACCAAAGTATACCTTGGGCTTTGTGTTTCAGTATTTGTATAATTTAGCATTTTTGCGCATTTGGACTAGGTTAGCTAATCTGCTAAAGACAGCAGTAACTAAACCAGAGGGTCCATGTTTAAAGCTACATTTCCCTCTAATCTTAAACAATGAACACATATTTGTAAAACAAATGTTAAGGTGCGGTCAACATCTACTGTTTTGCTAATGAAATCCAGTCATTTCAATAGCGATCGGGAATCCACAAGATCGGGAATTTTGTGTGAGAGCGAAAGATTTCCCCATGCAGATTTTACAACGGGTTCAAGTTGATAACGCAGATTCACAGAGTTGACCAACTCTGCTGCTTGGTTTGAAAGTAACTTCTATGCGAGCTTTGCTTAACACATCAACATCACTAAGCTATTGAAAATTTTTGCCCATAAAATGTCACAAAAAATTTCGCTAATGTGACCACACCTTTATTGTTACAATAGAGACGACGATATTATCACATACTTATACAGTCTGACCTCATGACAAAATGTTTGAATTAGTATGATGTGATTGATTCATATGGAAATGTAACATTTTTTGAAAAAAAAGCATGAAGTTCCACCCCCAAACCTACCCGTCAGTAGGGTGTGAGCACGAGCAGATCGTATGAAAACGTACTAATGAGATTCATATGCATTAGACACCAATTTCCCCAAAACATAGAAATTACGGATTTCCATGAGAGTTTGTTGTACTGGTTCAATAGTGTAAGTGTAGAGTACATTTCAGATACAGATAGATTAAGTACACCCTTTGCATGCTAAAGTAGAGAAATTGCATTTCTTAATTAATCTATTTTATGAGAACCTGTCAGCCTTTACAAGCTTCCAGAACTTTTCACATTTTAATCCATATTCTTAGTTGCACAATATCAGAATACGTAATTAACTGACTAACTCCGTCTCGCATAAAGAATGAAGATGCAAGAGTAAAGCAAGTACACAGTCTGCATTAACCTGAGGCTAAAGGAAAAATGATCTGCCAAGACCTCAAATGAACCAAGCTAAAACACTTTACTTGAAAACAACTTGATTTTCTTCTCTGGCTTCATACCCCTTTTTTCTTGTAGTTTGCTTCTAAATGAACACCAAATCCTCCGCTTTTTCACATTCATGATGCCAAGTTCAAAACACCAATATAATTTTCCTCAGAGATTTTGAACCTTCCTATAAAACTGAAGTGAGCATAAACAGAAGCATGTTGACGGAAGAAACGGAGCCACTACATTTAGCGGCCAGCTGAAATGATTTGCTTTTTAATAATAAAGAAGGCTAAAAACAGGATTCCACAGAGTACATTGCCATTTCAATACTCTGGGCATCGATAAAAGTGTTGGAACTAGTTACAGCAGTGGGGAATTCAGTACTTCAAATGTCCAGCCATGTGAAAATAAGCTTGGAAACCTCAAAATAAGGATAATAGGTGAATCACCCTTCAGTTTACACAGACACACACCAAACTTTCCACTTCACAAGACAGCTTAACTAGGTCTGCCAGTCAGCCCAGAATTTTAGGGTGAAGTCATTAGTACAGTAAGCAATGTGTTGTACACCATCACACACACATACACTCACAAAGCGCCCTGCGAAAACACTGAAGGCAGAAAATATCAGGGAGACCTATCTCATGTCAGCAAAGCTCAGCGTTAAATTGAACCAAGTCTTGTGGGTAATGATAAGACTCTTCATTAGCCACTGAGACAGAGAGAGAGAGAGAGAGAGAGAGAGAGAGAGAGAGAGAGAGAGAGAGAGAGAGAGAGAGAGAGAGAGAGAGAGAGAGAGAGAGAGAGAGAGAGAGAGAGAGAGAGAGAGAGAAAGAAACTAGGCTGTATTTCTTATTTGCAGCACATTAAAAATACATGCGGTTTTGCCTGGCCCAGACGCAGCGTAGTGTGATAACTCTACTCGGCTCTTTGGTTCTTTATTGCGCTGAGCATTCCCGGAGGAATTTGTCTGCAACTGCTGAGCACCAGAGCAGGACAAGCTGAATCAGAGAGTATGGGACCAGAACAGATCTCTCATCTCATCTCACTCTCTCTGTACGCATACAGTTATATAGCAGTCAAGGGAAGAAAGCGCCGAAAGCACTCAGTGTTGTACCACTCTTGATCAAAGTCCCTCTTCTCCACATCAGTGAGGTCCGTTCACCAGGCGCACCAATACAGTCCCGCATCTCTGGCTGTAACAATTGTTCAAGGAGGAATACTCAATCTTCTGGATGTCCTGGTATATGATGATCAAGATTTCGTCATTCATAACTCCCAAGGCCAGCTTGAACCAGTTTTGAGAAGTCTTGAGGTTTTGAAATGATTGAATCAAATGAGCATTGTTCTTGTTAAAAACAATTACTGGAAAAAAACGTTTGTTGATGAAAAGTTTTGCCTCACAAAAAGGCGTGTCATAACATAATTTAAAGGATTTGTAATTAATAATACCACAAGATACTGAAAAAAGAAAAAACTATTTTTTTTTCAAATAATCCAATCATAGTCAAACTGATGCAAATGCAAGCAATGTTTTAGTCATGATGTAAATACGTTCTTGCCATAATAACACACTAAAACACTAACAATGAATATCTAAAGAATAAACACTTGCACTTTCAACTGAACCATTTTCAAAGACTAAAATCAGATACCATTTAAGTTAAACTGACTAAAATGTGACAACATAGTTCAAAATAAAAGTTTTTTTTTTAAAAGACTAAAACAAATACTGTATTATTAAACACGAGTCTGAATCTGGCAAGGATACAAACATCTAAAGATGACCCTGATGTGCTGTATAATGGCCTTATACTGCAAGTAACCCACAGATTCAGAAGGCAGGGTCACATAGCTCTAGGAAATGCTTCTAGGCACTCATTTATAAACAATATCAATCACGACAGTAGCCGATAATAAGCCAAACTACTGCTCAATTCTTAACTGACCTTCAAGTTCAAACTTCTATTAATGAGCACAAAATTCACTTTTTGTTGTTCTGTTATCAAACCTCTTCTATATACACAAGGGTCAACGCATGTTTTCAAACTTATGAAAGATATTATTTCCCATTTTCATAAATAAATGGCCCGCAGCATCTGTTCATCTCAACAGAAAGTTATACCAAGAGATCTGTTCAACATATCACATATCACCATTAAATTTTATGTTGAGAACAATTAACAGATGCAACACTGAGGCACGGTGTCACAAATGATGATGGTGGCATCATGGGACCTGCTGAGAACAGAGACAACAGAGCTCTGATGGTTACGTGGAACGCCCCTTTTGCTTCATGTGTCAGAAGCGTCACGGGTGGCCCCGCCATGCCTGGTGAAGAAACGTTTCTCTGTGCTCCTCATCAAATGCAAAGAGAGAGAAAACTAGGCTACATAATTCATCAAGCTGCACACTTTTCATGCCGCTCTTAACTTGGAGTTTTCCTCTGAAAGACACGAAAAATCGCTTTTATGAAGGAGAGCAGCTTTTACTTTTTCTCTAAAGACCAGAGTAATATGGATTTCTCTTTAAAAGAAATTGTAGATCCAATATAATCCTGTAAAACTGCATGCATTTAGAAATGTGCAGCTATGTCTACATTAAATTAGTCTTCATGTCAGTCATGCTGTTCTTGTGTTCATTTGTTGATGTGTATCTTATTGAAACAGAAAGCTGGGATATTGAAGATGACATTAAATAAATAAATAAATAAATAAATAAATAAATACAAATTAAAAAAGGGTCTTATGGAGTATTATTTTGATCACTATTAGCAACTATAGCATCTAGATAGTGTCAAAACAAACATACATGAAATAAAAGCAATTTTCATTTAACTAGTAAAAATATCAGTTGCAATAATATAAAATTAAAGCCAACCTGTATTAAAGTTACAAAGAAAATGGACCAAAATATGAATCCCTATATTTGTGTCTGTACATCATCTCTTTTCCACCTCTGTGTAGTCTTCTAATCACTATGGCTTAATTCATTCTCAACTTCCATCTTTCCTGCATCCCTTTTCCGATCCTTAGATTTGATGTGCAGAAGGGAAAGCAATAACAAACAATAATGGTGAAAAATAATGATGCTCCCGCTTGTGAATGCAAAGATGGACTAATGCATTCTGCAAGGTGTTATGATTCATCGTCTGAGACCAAATAAATAAATAAATCGGATAAAATAACGGGGACAAAAAAAACAGTCTCTTTCAGTTAGTCTGGCCTAAATGACTTCTATCCTTGTACCCTGAAACAACATTATAGTTGATTCAAAAAGAGGTAATGTAGAATACTTACATAAGAGGCAGGAAATGGGTCAAGACTGCAAGAGAACAGACTCATCAAAAAATAATTTGTTCAGTATCATGCAGGCCAGCGTACGAGAAAAGATCTACTGCTAATATATTGCTGAGACAGATTGTGAAACTTGCAGGAAAAAATACATTGATAAAAAAGCATGAGGGATTGTACTGGGTGTACAATGAGTGGGATTAAAATGACCTCATGAGGACCTACAGAAATAAGAAAAACGATGCAGAAAATGCAACCTGAATCAAGGCAAATGCTTTTATGTGAGCCACATACATTCATGGCCACATGCTCACAAGCACCATAAATGTCAAACTTTCTGATGTTGTATTTAGTCAGTTTGTTGTTTACTGAGATCAACTTTGCTTCCATTGCATTCCTGGATTTATTGTATATAAATATGTTTTATATAATAATTGGTCATTTTGTTGCAATGTACACAAACATGTAACATGCAGATGATTTGTACATCATTAAATACTTCACCAAATATATTAACTTAGTTATTAATATTGTAATTTTGTTTATTTTATAACAACATTATTCCTTAAAATTAATATATATTTTTTTTCAACTGTTTGTGACTGTTTTCATTGTAAAAATGAACAAGAACCTTGACTTGCCAGACTACTCCACACAGTTGTAAGAATATTAAAAGGATAAATTATCCAAAAATGTAATTATTTGATCATTTACTTACTTTCTATCCACTGTGGAAAAGGAAATATTAAGCTTTATGTCCAAGATGCTCTGTTCCACATAAAAGTGCATAAGGACCAACTGTGTATGGAAGTGTATGGAAAACAGCAGCTTTGCATTTTTGAGTGAACAATCCCTAAATAAGCAAGTATCATTATTTAGGATTCTGGTATTTCAACTTTTACGCAACATTATCGCAGTTGCCCTGTTCAAAACATCCAATTGCGGGTCCAACATAGAGGACATTGAATTCATGATGAAAGCCAAAATAAAGAGTAATGTAGTTTGCTTTGTACTCTTTCTGGGATTAATAGTAATTTTGGGTCATTAAAAAAAAAAAAAAAAAAAAACGACAATTGTATAGAGTTCAGTGAAACTGGTATTCATTTCAAAACATTCTTATATGTTCCTGCCACTTGAAGTTACAACTAAGGCTGGTTTTACACCTCAAAGGGAAAAGCATTACGCTTGGGTTAAAAACGCACACCACTGACGACACCCACTGTTACTCGCTGAGCCATAAAGAGGAGATAAACAAGGTTATTACCAAAACCTGCATGCTATCATTAGTGCCCAGGGCCACACACAAATAAAGGCGATATCAGAGCACCATGGGCACTGAAAACTTATAGCAGCATTCACCTGAATGTAAAACCATCAAAGGAAAAGTAGTGCCCGTTTATTTTTGCATCTATTAACGGTCCGCTATTCAGAAACCTCGCCGAACTAACAAAGCACATATGCAGCTCATAGTTTTATCTTTAGAAACATAATGAGTACCAAATTAAGACAACATGCAACTTTTTAAAACACAAGCTACCAAGGTAATCGTAACCATACTAAGTAGATTATGACCGGAAAAACAAAAAAATTTAAAGGAAAAAACAAACCTGAAGATGTCTTTAATTATAGCAAAAAAAAAAAAAAAACCTTGTGAGGGGGTGACATAAAAGCATTAACCAACACCAGCTATTGCATCTGGAAACAAAAGATCTGATTTCTTTCTTTAGATCTTCACAGATGTTTTGACTGAACCAAATGACTTTCACCAAAGAATTAAAAAAGGAAAAAAAAATTAAAATACTTCAGCTCGTTGATAACGTCTGTTTATAGTTCAGAAATGCAAGTTTTAAGTTGAGTGTAGTAGCTAAGAAAGTATTTGAGGGATGCATGTTATGCTTGAGATAAGTAGCAAAGGGAAGGTTTGAAGGCCAAGAAAAAGGCAATCAGTCTGAATATTAACGACAGAGATTTGCATAAGCTTCTATTTGAATTTGAAAGGCATCTAAATGGAAGTAGAAGAGGTTATATTTTTGACAGCCCAAATCGCATGCACATAAAAAGTAAATAAATAAATAAAAAGAAGGCCTTAATAAATTTCAGGTACAGCCTCTTTTTTTTTTTTTCTTCTTATCATCTAATAAGAATACTACACAAAACAACAGAATATTATGGGTTTGCTACACTGTTATCAGAGTCGATTACATTGTTTACAGAGCAAAGCATAAGTACAGCATTCCTTAGATTTCTTTTGTATTGATAAAATTATTTGTAAAGCACTAGGATATTAGATGCTTGAACCACTGAACAATAATTTATATCCTGCTTTCCCAGCGACTTCCTGTCTCCCTTATCATGGTACACAGGACCGAACATCACAAATGGTACACTTTGGTATCTCATTAAAAAAAAAAAAAAAAAAAACCCACCTTAGAGGCAGAAATCCCATGCTTTTTGTAAGAGGTCATGGCCTTTTCAACTGGAAAAAATAATTGGTATTCTATTAAATATATATTTAAATGTACAGTAGTGGTCAAAAGTAATGTCTGGAGGACATGTTTGTTTTTAATGACACTATAAAATATTTTCCTCATATTTTGATGGTTTAATCAAACTTGTATTTATAAAATATTTTAAATATGAGGGAAAAACTAAACACTCCACTCTACTCCGTTTCATTGTGTTATCACAAATACAACTCCAAGCACAATGCAATATACTTACAAAATGTTTCACACAAATATTAGGGTTTTTAATGTCTCCTGTTTTTTTATGCAACTGGGTTGCAAAAAGTGTAAACAAACTGAAAATAAAATAAAACAGTTCATATATTTTGTGTGACCATGGAAGATTGACGATAAACATTTTCTGAATGTTAAGTATCTCCTTTTAAAATTCACTTCACATTACATTGCTTTCTATCTAAACATCTCTACAATGGAGAGCTGTCTCGTTTTGCTAGCCAGCCCAAATCTAGAGAGCCTGATGAAATCGTTTAGGACCATATTCTTCTCTAAAACAATGTAAATATTAAACTAGAAAGGGTTCAAGCGTATATGAGAGTGTGTGCATATGAGTGTGTTACATAAACGATAGTTTGCATTCGCCGGTGGAATTCCCACAGTGTGGATAATTGGCTTACGTCTCATGAGCCTTTTATTCCTCTCAGAACTCCACATTTCCGACGCAGGCCAAATAACGACTAACGTCTTTGTATCACGCTGCCACAGCATCTGGCAGAATTCATTTTCAGAAGCCACTGACAGGAAACAGTAAATTGTTATTGGAGAATAAGTGATACCGAGCTTGAATATGCTTGGGGGTTAAGTAAGACACAAGATTCGACTCCCTCCTGCTCTCCAGGAAGAGCGCAAGCACTAATCCTGATGTTGTTCACTTTAGCAGCTAAACATGGGAGCCAGACATTTTTAGACTGCTTCAGCATCTATAGAATAAAATTATCCCATATTTAAATGAAACAGTAGCATTAAGCTCAATTAGGGAAAGTCTACAGCATTAGCAACTGATGTGTTGCCTATATTTTACATATCAGCAGTAGATTGTAAATCATCATTGAAAAGAAAAGACAAACCCCAAATGAATTTTTGTTCAATCAGATCCCTTTAGGATGGCAGGCACATTTCACAAGTACCTGCTGATTAGCTGTTGGAATTAGGATGTGAGATAGTACTAAATTAAAATAAATAAAATAGAATAATATAAAAAAAATAAAAAAAAATAAAAAATACAAAATAAAACAAATAAAATAGTACAAATTATATAATAAAACATGAAATAATTAATTATACATAATAAATTAGGTGTGATTTGACATGTTCAGGAATATTACCAAATTAAAGTGTCCCATTGATTATACTGTAAAACAAATTATAAGATCAATAAGTTATGACAACATGTTTTTACATTGCTTTATCTCATCAAGTTAAGCAATTTTCAACTGTTTTTTATAAGTTATACAATAAGTCAGTTTAATGTCATTTAAGTTGAAATTACTTAAACATCCAAGTTGATGGTACTTAATTTAAGGCAGCAACTTTTTTTTTTTTTTTACAGCTCCTGTATTACTGCAAATAAACCTCAATGTCTAGATCACACCTCAGTTAAAATGTAAATATAAATGTCTGGCTGGCAGAAAATGAAGATCTGAAGAAAAACTCCCCCTTCACTGGCTGAGCATGGCACAAATAGGAGAAACACTTTCCGACAGGATAGATGGATGAGAATAGTGAGATAAAAGACAAGTCAAAACTAGCTTCCTTCTGATGAAAAACACCTTCAATCTCTACTAGAGACTGTGAAATGCGCTACAGATAAATTCTCTAAAAGACGTTCCATTTCCCTACATTTCTACCAGGTAAACATTACAGCTCAAGAAAATTGTGTGTTTAGGCTGGCCAACAAGAATCGCCTCAGTCTTTAACCAGTACACCTCCATGACCTTGCATCAAGGACACTACATTTGAAATGCATTGAATGTCACAGCATTCATTTCAGCACACGCTTAACTCGACTTGGCTCTTCTGTCAGTGACCAATCTGTTTAGATGTGCCGAGACAGGCCCCTTGTTCTAAGATCCCAGCCTGCTTGTTTGCTGTCCTGTTTGATCTTCTTTTCCTTAACCAGATGAGGGTGAATAAAGTGCATTTCAAAAGATTCCATTTGCCAAAAAAAAGCCCCATGATCCCTGTTGATTAATTGGGGCTTTTGGAATAGGGGCCGTAAATATTAGTGTCACTTCCTGGCAAGCTTGCCAAGCTCAGACACGTCAGGACCCTACGGTGCACCTGTCACCTGAGGTGACCCTCCACCTTTGTTTGTGTCCACACATGGCGGTTACTGCAAAGTTGCATGCATTTAGTCAACAAGGCTGAGGTCAAATTAAAGTGAAGCAACAGATGGGTTGAATGCATATGTGATTAAAACTCAATGCAATTAGGGCTTCTGGAGTAGGAAGAGTATGCATGAATACAGGTAGACAAAACTATCCAGAGATATATGCTACACCTGGCTCGAGTCAGAAATGTCTCCCTTTATGTCTCTCTCTCTCTCTCTCTCTCTCTCTCTCTCTCTCTCTCTCTCTCTCTCTCTCTCTCTCTCTCTCTCTCTCTCTCTCTCTCAAAGCAAGATAAAAACATCATGGAAAGTCTCCATCTGTTCAATAGTTTATTCAATCATCATTACTTTTGGATGCTTTACTTGCAGCTGAGTGAAAAATGGCCTCCAAGTTGGACTTGATCTTGATAAACAGCTTCCTCAGGGGGCGGACCGTGTGACCTTAACTTTCTGCACAACTATTGCCTTGCTGCATGTCACATCTAACATTAAAGGTTTTAATTTATTTTTATATTGTAAGAATTTCACATTTATTCTCTACAGAAACAACATAAAGACAGTAGCCTATATTTTAAATATTTATGGCATCTTTTTATGAAAGAAGGCATCACCATTACCAATACTGCTACTGATGTTTCTATGATTTTTTTTTTTTCCCCTAAATGTTAGCCATTACTAATTATAGCCATTTAGCATTACAGTATAATTTAAATGAATCGATTTTAACATTTATTGGGCTTTTTTTAAAAAAAAATACTTTTATTTTAAGTAAATTTCAAACAATCTTCACATAAACCCATCATAATAAATGTCATATTTGCCAGTGCTTTACAATATATCAGGGCTTATTTTTTTCTATTGGCCCAGTCAGACCAGTTTGCACCTTGTAGCACCTTGTAAACAGTGCTTTAAGATTTTTATGTAGGTCTAAAAAAGGTATATACAGAAATCGAATAAAGTTATCAAACACTTCAAAGTCATCACTGCATAAATTATAAATGAAATATAGATTAATCCTTATTAAAGCTACAAAAGTTATTCAGTCAAGAGCAGTGAGTGATTTTTTCTTTTTCTTTTGTTCTTTGATTATCCAGGTTAATTAGGCTGCTGTCACTTTAAGACCTGCCGCACATGACACGGATCTGACACTTAACGCACTTTATCACAACTCCAGGTTCATTTAAGACTCAATTTAACTCATTTAAATGTTGTGTACAAGCGCTGTGCGCATGAGCCATGCGTGTCACACAGACAGGAGAAATCAAATCAATAAAATAAAAAAATAAATCACAGATTCCTCACACAATGATTTTCAACAAAACTATCAACTAACCATGTATGTAAAAACTTTTTTTCCTTGAATGCCATTTTCATTCAAGTATTCACAAAACTGCTGTAGCAGAGTCTTAGCCGACTATAAGCTGCTGCTGCAAGCCGCTTAAACCCGGGACTAGATATGCTGCTCTCGTCCCACCAATCTCAGTATTCAATTTAAAAGGCCCAGTGAGAGCCTACAGCTTGATATAATAGATGCACCACTGCTAAATTGGGATTTGGCATCAGATTAAGCTCTTTATGATATTTCTCCCTGAACAGACTAAAAGAATGTGACATTGGTAGGATTAGAAGAGAACTTCAAAGCAGTGGGAATTTGTGATCATTAATGGACATCCTAATTACTAAGGATGCACCAGAGCACTCATTCTCATAATTTACGATTCACGACTTGAAAACGTGCCTCATTGGCATCTCTCAGATGAATTCTGCCACATCGCTGCACCTATAGATTATAAAGACTCTTCAAGAAAGTCCTTTTTCATACACAAGTGAGCACTGCTCACTCAGAAAAGATGATCTGACTTATCCTGTAAAATATTATTTAATGCTAAAGTGACAAAACATTTTTCAATCTCTTCTACTTCAACTCTGAGTGTACTGTAGGCTCACTCCCACACACAAACAGAAACAAAAGACATTTTCTCTAACTAAGACACTCAGAAATGTAGCCTACAGCTCATCTCTTCAGCTTTCATCTCAATTTCTGTCTTCCTGTAATGTGGGCATGCCACACACAGCCAGGAATTCAACATGAAATAGTTTACAGATATCTAAAGCTCTGGAGCAGGCGGCACACCCTGTTTGTACTTGAGGTGGATCCATCAAACTGGTGTATTGAACTCCCAGAGCGCCTCTCTTCCTCAAATCTCCTGACACACTTTCATGTGAAGACAGTGCCAGACCTGAAGGAGGAAATCAGTCTGGGCTCTGCTAAGGTTCTTGTCAGGGTGACAGAAAAACCCCAAAGGTATTGTTGTTCAACACAATCGTCCAATCAGATACCTCCTAGGATGGCTGGCATGTTATACAGGTGCCTGATGATTGGCTGCTAGTTATTTTAAATAAATTAATGAAATGAAATAAAAACAAAACAAAATGACAATAAAATAATCTAAAACTAAATAACAAAAACAAAAGAATAAAACTATTAAAAAAAATGGAAAATTGGAAACAATAAGAAAATGAAATAAAAATAGATAAAATTATATAGAAAAAATAAAAAGCTCAGATTCCAATAAAATAAAAGATGATGTTCCATTCAATACAGCTACCACCTAACATATTGAAGGGAAGAGTGTGACGATGGCAATATTACATTTCCTTGAAAGGGGTCGTGGAAGCAGAGCAAAACCTGGCTGCTGGGAGAGGCACTCAGGGGAACATAATGACAAAATGAAAGTTAAAAACTTTCCAGAAGACTAAAGCAATAGATCATGCTCTGGATTCCCAGTCGCTTGGGTATGAGACACCTTACAAAATGAAAACAGTGTTTCAGATTCCAAAAGAATAATCCATTCAATAAAACTAACAGCTTAACATTTTAGGCATTTCAAAATGTGGAATATAATGCACTTCCATCATTAATTAAAAAAGGCAATGAAAAGCGGTTCGAGGAAAGACTTTGTGGTCCGCCCTGACTTTTAAAGCATTGGCCTTCCACTTTAGCTTGATGTCTCTGTAAAGCACAACCCATTAAAACATGCCCTCGATTAGATCTGTGGTTACAGCTAACTGCATGGATCACACAAGATCAGGATGTTTTGAGGTTTTGGTTAAATAAAGAAAGAAAGGGAAAAAACAGCAATATTGCATAAATGACAAAGTGTGCAATGCTCCACATGTACTGGCCTGGAAACCCGAGCATGCCGCTGCTAGTCTTGGATTAACCTTCCCAAGCCCTTCGCGCTTAAGTGAAATGGATCGCCCTCCAAATTCAAGGACCCCCCTGCGGTCACCTGTGCTCCCGCAGTTATGCGAGCCCTTCAGTTGGACGGGGGGCAGACGCAGATGTGACGGGCAGCGTGAAAGGGGAACAGTTTAAGTTGAGCCTTGAGTGACTGGATCAAATGTCACCTCACTATTTTATCCAGATGGGAATAAAAGGCATAGTCTAGTTCTCTACTGAACAAATGTTCCCTCGAGTGCCTCTCCCAGCAGCCAGGTTTTTCTCTGCTTCCAGGGCCTGTTTCAAGGAAATGTAATGTCGCCATCGTCGCGCTCTCCCCTCCATCCCCGTCCTGAGTGGAACCCATTCATTCTTCAATTGGACTTAATCAAGTTTGAATCGAGTAACAGGCCTCTGTCAATCTTGGCAAGCACTCGGGTTGCAGATATGCAATCTCAGATCGGGTCCCTGAGGCATATTTAACTCATATATAAATAAGGGGATTGTCTCCTGCAAATATATGATATGTCACTGCTGGCCAGACGGCAAGGATATGTTACCATCAAGCAGTCTAGACAGCTAGCATGGAGATCTCTAGGAAAATCAAGGAGGGGGAGGATGAATATCTTTCAATCTTTGCGTTCTCTGCATCTCGTTTTGCAGTTAGCATCCATTTTGGATGAAAAATAGGTTACAAAAAAAAAAAACTTTCCAGAAGACTAAAACAATATTTCTTGCTCTGGATTCCAGTCACTAGGGTATGAGACACCTAACAAAATAAAAAAAGTGTTTGCTATATCCAACCAACATAACCTAAATACAATTACACAAATTCAGTTAGGAGAAAGTTTTATTTGGGATTGATGCAGATGATTGATACAGAGGATTGGCTGCTGGAATCAAAATAAAGTGTTTTTTCTTTTTTAAATAAAATAAAATAAAATAAAAAATAGAAGAGTATTCATATTCAGTACAACTATTAACTAACCATGCCATTGCTAGTCATGGCGGGATGTGGTTTATGCACTTCCATCATCAATTTAAAAAGCAGATGAGAGAGGTTTGAGGAAGGACTTTAGTGTCTGCCTTGACTTCTAAAGCATCAGACTTCTCCTTTAAATGTTGAAGAAAAAAAAAGACACTAAAACAATCGTTCATGTTTTGCATTCCAGTCGCTAAGCTAGGGTACCATATGAAAACACCTTCAAAAAATGCAATACAACCCAAATACATATCAGTTAGGAGAACAGAGCGTTTTTATGGGGAATGACAAAGCAGGAGTCTGTTTACACGCTCGCTGCTCGGACGACAAGCCAAGGGAGCCGACTGATGGTACTGCGCTGATGTTATCTATGATCTCTCCCATCCCAATTAAAGAGAGAAATAGCCCCAAAACAGCTGGAAGAGAAAGGCCTCTAAGGAAAGGGCAAACAGTTTTTAATGTCAGAAGTCTCATTTAAGCAGAGCATCTGCTTAGTTTTATAGGGAGCACAGTCGTGGCTAATGCACACATAGACCCGACCATCTGGAGTGATTGTAAAATTGTGTCTGTGCAGCAAAGACGTAGGACAGCAGTGCAAAAGCCCACTCACAGTTGAGTCAGCGACGACCCCGATCTCTCCTCTCACTCCGTCTCTATTATTTGAAATCAGGTTACTCCTTCCTGTCTGCTACAAATTACAAAGCCATGCTGTCTTTAGTCTCATTACGGTCTGCTGTGCTGGAAATCTTTTTGTACTGTGATGATGAAATATAATTTCGCTTTCCTCGCACTGTTTCTTGCTCCGTTTTCTCCATTTCTCTAATACAGTATTTTATTGTGAGATATAGCCGACATGCTATAATATGTTATCAAATGTTAATAAAAACCCACAATTTCAAAATAATAGATCTCTCGTCTAATTTAAACTTATATGATTTCCTTGAGGACTCTCAGCATCACAACCTCCCGCAGTAAGCTGGCAGTCCATCTTACCTAATGGAGAAACATTGCTACGTCAGCGAAAACTGTAGCCTGTATTTAACTCTGTGGAAGCACTGCTTGTATCTCTATTTAATATTCTTTGATGGAGACTTATATGCTTGAAATAGCTCTGCTATTCGTGAAAGTGCACAGCTAACATTTGCAGCAATTAGAGTTAAAACATCTTACTGATAAATTAGCTCAAGTTCTATTTCTCATTACTCAGTCGATTAATGTTTACTGATTAAGTTAACTGCTAGATTTGATTTTCAGTGGACAGCATCAGTTATGAGTTAATAAATGCCATCTTGCTTTTGAACAGACTCTGAAAATCTGAACTAAAACAACCCACCACCACATCAACTAAATTCACAAAATGACAGCAATTACAAGATACATAAGGAACAGAATATAATTAATTATAATTATAATTATACTAACTTTCATGCCCTTAAATGTCTACTTTAAAAAACTTTTATATCACGTACATGAAAACCATTAAAAAGTCTGGGGTCTGTGAGATTTCTTTTTTTTTATTTTTTTTTTTTATTAAGATAGAAAATAGTCATTTTAAATTGTAATAATATTTCATAATATAACTGTTTTACTGCATTTTTCATTAAATAAATACAGTCTTAGCAAGTACAGTATGAAACGTCTTTCAAAAACAAACAAAAAGAAAATCTTACCAATCCCAAAAACTTGACAGACTTACCGCGAAAAAAAATGTATCAAAAATTAACTTCCCCGTTCCCACATTAACATAACATTATAACTAACATAAGATTCAAAAACGTCAAGTAGCCTAGTTCCAGTAAGCGCACACATCCATTCAGGGGCTGTGTGGTACTATGAATAAAACAACAGAACTGTTTTCAAAGCACTTAAGGCTTTGAAACATTAAAAAGAAGGAACTGGTTACTTGACTGTGTAGATTGAGATCAGAATACAGTGCGAGAATAAAGATCTGTTTGTAGAATAGGACGAAACAAATCAAGCCACAAATGAATTAATAAAAACTGATTTATCCGAAAACTGTGATGTTTATGAACTAATACAAGTCATAAACATCTTTAATGAATGCTACATGTTACCAAGCAAACAAACAGCAAAAAATACAAAGTATACCTGTATGAATGAACAAAAAGCTCAATACGAAAAGTTACTGAGTAGAAGAGGGACAGACTAAAGCAGACTAGTCTTTAAGGATTTGTCAGTAACAACACTGACTGCATCTGTCTCCTCTTTCGTTTTTCATTTTAACAGTGCTTATGTACTTTCAGGGGCAAAAAACAAAGAATCAGCCAAAGCTGGAGTGAAAATGAAATTCACATTCAAACTCACACATCTACTCTCCATTGCATTGTATGCAACACCACAAAAGACTGCAGGTTTAATATATACATGAGAGAAAACAAAGCCAACGCACACTACACACAAAGCTCTAATGTGTTTTTCCTCTTATTTGCATCGCATCTCTGATTTGCATGTATTATTTGTAGGTCACATGACCTCTCTTCATTTTTCTTCCTTTCATCAGGTCATTTAAATATTCACAATAAAAGCTGCATTTGTGTGCAGAGAATTAATACCATCTTTCACTGTACAAATCATTTTAAGAAAACTGGCCTAAAAAGGGCATTAAATGACCAAATCTTCTCTAGAATATGTCAGTAACGTGTTAAAATGAATATGAAATCCAGAGCAGTTTACATCACACATGTCTGAACGAACATGCAATAAAACATACCTGAAATATTCTTGAACACACAACATTTCATGACAGGCAAAAAAGCTGATAAAATATATATGTGCCACGGATAAATGTTGTGTCATTCCCATGATATAGTGACGCAAGCAGATATGACATGAGAAACTATAAATGGTTAATATGAAAAACATTTTTATCTGACTCAAAAGGGTACACTGTAACAACACCTACATGCTTTGCTTTCTTATCTCCCAAATGGCTGTGTTACATAAACAGCCTCCTTTCACTCACTCCAGGCAATGTGCCATTCCTTTCAGAAACAAAAAGTGCGCTCTCAGCTTGAGATCTCCACAATAAAAAAGCTTGGTATTGAGCTAAAGTGGCGCTAGGCTAATACCCGATGCAAGCATGACTGTAACGATCATTGTTATGAACGTTTAGTCAATATCAGGGTTCATATTTACCTTTTATGAAGGCCCATGACATTTTATAACTCCTTGCTTGAGGTGTACTGTGCGTCAACATGAATGAAATCAAATATTAGCATGGACTTGACTTTTAAATATGCAATATTTTCAAATGCCCATTTGTAGAATTAAATGCACTAACTCAATTGTAGACTGAGGTGTAGTCCATTACTCCAGGGTGGTGGTATGAAGATTTACAATTCCACTTAGCTTAGCATAAGCATTAGATAATGAGGCAAGCCTATTGTAAAGCAATGAGGGCAACTTACAGGCTCTTTAGAATAAGCAAAATGGCCTTCCACAGGAAGAGTGAGTGGTTTAAACTGACTCTAAATGATCAAGGAGGACATTTTGCTTGGCTGTTGTCCTAATAGCCCAGAGAGAACATCTTTGCATCTCTCTGAAATCTAATTTCTATTGGCAATTATACTTTTGCTACAGAGAATGAATAAAGGTGCTGTGATGCTACATGCTAGTCATATATCCCAACTACTGTAGAGCTACATTAAACACACAAAGGCTATACACAATATATATTTCTACATTTATTTATATTTTTTATATTATCATATATTTTTAAAATAAAATAAATGAAAAATAGCATGCATGCAACGATACTAGATCACATTTTTTATTAAATATATACATTGATATTACATATTTAATAGTGCATTCTATCTTTACATTTTCTTTACTATTCATCAAGCATTCACTTAAAGTTAAATTTTGAATCTTTTACAAATTTAAAAATAAAAACAGATTGTAATGCGGTCAGAGTAAATTCACTTGTAGAAATTACAAAGATTTATTTTAGTTTTCAGTGTTTAATTTACTTAAATAGTACAGAATTTAAATATCAGCCATAACATGAAAATAATAATCAGTTTATTGGTAATGACCAAATGTATGAAAACACATCACAATTTTAGACTGTACAAGAAGCTTTATCAACCATTAAGTGGTGAAACAATGTTTCAGAATTTACTTTTTGAATGATCTCAAGACAACTTGTCAGCTATTTCTTATCTCCACTGAATTTTGTGGAGATTTCAGATGCTTTTATTCCTACAAGGTAATGAGGCAGAATTAGCAGATGAAATAACCCATAACTAACTCGCTAGCGATGTGTAATCTTTGGAACTGATCCTTCTGGCCCCCAAATGCCACAACGCACCTAATCTTCTCCATCTAACTCCACAGGGACAATGCGCCATGCAGTGGCCATCAGAATGTCATTCACACTTTTTGCCTGAGGGTTTAAGACATGAAACCGGCAATTATTTTCTAGAGAACACAAAGAGAACCTCTTGGACATTGAGAATTACATGTGCAGACATAGAAAGCAATGATCCATGTTGCACTCTACTGGACAAGCAAATGAATTTATTTGAATGCAGTTTGACTAAAAACCTTGTTTAGAGACTCTGCAAGTTTATTAGTTTGCAAATCGAAGCAGCCTCGGTGGAACCCAAAGTCGGATGGTTAAGAGTTTGGTCAAGTAAATCTGATGTGTGATTTAAGTGTGACTTGTGTAGTAATACTTCCTCACAACACCATTTAAAAAAAAAACTATTTCAGACGAGCTGCACATCTTAAGCACAACTATAACAGTTTAGGAAGCTCTTACCACTCCGCATGCGCTTCCAGGCACACTAGGGTGTGCATCCCCATCTGCAAATCCAACCTCTGCTTCTTTTCAGATGAGGATTAGAGCTTTTCCTAAAATGGAGGTATTAGGATGTGGCCCAGTGGCTGCGGAGACTAATGCATGTGGAAATGGTGGTTGCCCTGGAAAAGAGCAGTCCAGGCCTGACTAACTTCATGGCGGAGGGAGGAGGGATGAAAAGAGCTAAAGATGACACATAGCATTTTTCCTCTGTGGAGAAACGGCAGGAGCCTTGCTACTTCCCAGCGAGACCGCTAGCCCTGGAGAACAGGGATTAGACCCTGGATCAGGAGAGCTGAACTTACTGGCACTGAGTAAAAGAGCTCAAACAGTCACCAGTGTTGCCCTCTAATCCTGTTCTTTGTCATTCGAGACAATAAGCTTTTAATTCCACAAAATCCTCCTCTTTCCTTCCATATTATGACAACTGGTCACTAACGCAAGATCACAGCTCTAGAACACGCCATTAAGTAATTGGCAGATAAGCATCAGACAAAGGATCTTTGCGAAAAATGCCTTGGAGAAGTTGTGGGAACAGTGGTTGGATCTTATAGATTCCTGCCATAAATGTGGATCAGACTGAATGCTAAGAACAGAAGGTGCCGAAAGGGATCGTGCATTAAATGTGGAACAAATTAAAGTGTACAGTGAGAGGCAGCAGCAAACGGGTGACCTCTGCATTTTCTGGGGGTGTTCTTAAAAGTGCACCTTCAAAACGGAAGCCATTTACTTAACTTGCGTATGCCATGAAATTCCCTTCAATGGCCTCTGATCTGCTGACTGCGGAAGATCAAATACCACCCTGGATGCCAATTAGAAATGCTCTCATCATCTCCCTATTTGACTCGTCATAGCTGAGGGAACTGAACGCTAGCGCTGTAAAAGCAGCTCTGCATGTAAACACTAAGGCCTAATAAATGAGCCTGCCACTCATAGTGGAGATCCAATTACAGTTCAGCATTGAGCTTTTGATTATGTCCTCATTTAATAAGTGGGTGTTACATCCTCAACAGTTGCTATCACAGACCAGCTAAAAATCAGCTTTCCTGCTCATCTCAACAAGTCGTGATAGTCCGATCTGTAAAGTGACATTGTAATTAAGGCCGACTAGGTCTGGTGCTTTAGTAGGGCTAAAGGAAAAGTTCACTTAAAGTGAAAATTGTGTCATCATTTAATCACTCTCATGTCATTCTATTAAAATATGATAAAATATACCATAAGCCAAATACAGATTTCTCCAGATGGCATTTCTGTTGTTCTGTCTACAGCACTAAAGTTTTATCTGTATGTAAGGGCAATTAACAACGTGTATTGTTCCAAACCTGTATGACTTTCAGGAAAGAAAAAAAAGAAAAAAGAAAGAAAGAAAAATATTTTGAAAAGTGTCTCAGTTTTTTGTCCACAAAATGAAAGTCAAAGGAGTTCAGTGTTGTATTGGATCCCACTGATTTTGAAGAGACAAAACATTTCTTCAAAATATCTCATTGTATTTTGCTGAAGAATGCAAGTCATGGAACGACATTAGGGTGAGAAAATTACAGAATTTTCATTTTTGGGTGAACTACCCTTTTCAAAATAAACAAATAGCAATAAACAATGTAATAAAGTAACCACACAACCTGTTGAATAAGCATTTAGACATCTTTCAAAGACTTGGCTAAGGTATTACAGAAGTTAGAAAGTGTATGGGGGAGGTAAGTGTGATGGGAATGTAAAAGGGCTTGAAAGTGAGATTACAACCGACACCTCGTCAGTAATATCCTCCCGCACGCTTCTGATTCTCAGAGGAAGCGGCACAATAGGTGAGTGTGTGCTAATGAACTAGCGTTGTTTCACACGGCAGTGGAGTGTATGCGAATGCACACTACGGTATCAAGTTCCACTATAAAGATTTATAGAAACACATATGTTTCCTAAACAAGACATTGTAGTTGTTAAAGAGAATACAGCGATATAGAACAAAGCCTTTTCTGCTTTCTTCCTTGAGTGTTAATCAATGACTAACAGAAAAAAGATGATTATCAGTATGTTAACCATTCAGAATTGAATTTCCAATCCTTAAATGGAATTGAATTTCAATTGAAGCACTAAAAAGGATGCAAAAAATTGCAGTATGAATTTGACTGCAAGGAAGAATCAAAATGTATTGAGATAGATTAGATAGACACTTTATGTTAGAGGATAACAACAACAAAATGCATGACAAACGAAACACACTAAAGCTTAGCTTCATACTCTTCAGCGACGGTTTTCATATGTTTGACTGACCATGGATTGTAGGTCATGTTTAAAGACATGGTACAAATTCAGCGTCTGAAGTGTTGGAGCCAGTACCGCTGAAAAGCTTTATCGCTTCTGACCGCTGATGCATAAACATGAGGGAGCTGCTAGCCTCAGAGAGGTGTAAAATTTGGCAGACACTTTGCATTCTAATAAAGGATGCAGAAGCGGTGATAAAATCAGTCATCTTCCACGTATAATCCAGGACACTCTGTGAACACGTAAGCACATGTCATGCAGTGAAGATGTTGGTCTTAAAATGATAAAAGGACCTCACAAATGGATGCAGGAGAGGCACACAATTGCTGGCAAACTCAAAGGGTTCGTGTCAACAGCTCCACTAATGCAAAATCTAAACACATTTCAGGAGAACCGTGGAATGTCGGCTGATATGAGTGATGATGTCCGTCAGTCAAGTCGAGGAATTGGTTTAAGCTGAGAAGGTGAAGTTGTGACTGAACATTAAAAACATGATTACTGCTCTGCATTGAGAGAGCACCCTCTTAAATCTAAAATATGACATAAGAAAAAAACAGGCAGGACATCAACCTCGGGGCAGATGTCATTTTAAGAGAGCGGCAGCTCAACAATCAGCTGAGTGCGCAGAGAGGGACCGTTGTTTCCAGGCGTATTGAAATTCAATCGTCTGAGCTGATTCGATGGCTTTGAAAGGAATTACCTGTGCAGAACTGGAGCTGAAGGCAGCTGGAGAGAGCCGTCCTCCCTCTCTAACCTTCAATCAAGCAGCATTTTCTTCCTCCGTCGCTGTTTGTTTTCACCGCACTTTCCCTAAATTAGTAATTACAGTCACACAAACCAATCTTGCCATTGCGGCTTGTGAACCCAGAGACACACCTGCTGAAGCTACATAAACAAATAGCTTGTTAAGCACCGCATAACACCCCAAAAACCTAATGAGGAACATGGTGTACAACCACAGTTTAAGAGCGTAAAAATAAAAGTCCCAACTGGTGGTTCACATAAACAGCATCTGAGGCCATGAGCAAAAAACACAACCACCACATGATTTAATAGCCAATTTGATATACAAGAAATACTTTATGATGACAAAAGCAGAGGCATTATGCAAATAATAGGCTATAATATAATATAATCCCTAATATTCACAAACTTCTAATCATCTTCCTCAGAACTTGGCAGCTCTTTCCTTGTTAGAAATTATAGAAACTCATTTGAGAATCAACCCGAATCTCACATGAATCTTCCTCTGGGTTAATGCATTCGTTCAAAAGGTGATTTATGATTTAGGACATAACAAAAGGAAAGTGAGGAGGGAACTGCTCCAAAAATCCCTCCAAAAAAGCCACTGGGATTACTGGACCACCATCTATGTCCTTTTTGTTTGTTTGGTTTTGTTTTGTTGTCAGAGGCCTTTACAGCAGGAGACCAAGAAAGAGCACCATGAGGCCGTGGCTAACTGCTGTGCCTGGCTACAGTCTTACACAACAAGCAGATGGACTCCCAAACCCAAAGTCAAAAGACGTAGTGATGTTATCCAAAGTCCATGTACCATGTGATACCATGCTAGATGTGTTGGCATTGTAGCACAATATTCACAGAGAGCCAAACTTTCAAAAGATCTTCGCAAATCAGAATTTTTTGTGAGCAGTCTGAACTTTTGTTCGTAATACACTAAGCACACTATTTAGGGAGCTAGGCTCACATGAAAATGTGTTTGGCACCATTATAGCTCTGTAAACCATGATGCTTTGATCTCTCATATGACTGTGACACACACAGGACACATCAACACAAACTATGTCTCTACTCTGGGTTCACTCTAAAGTTCTCCAGGGAAACCCTGGGTGAATAAAAGGACACGGTCGTTTACTAAACACAGAGGCTAAAGGCTCTACTCGCAGACAGGAAGTGTCATGAGTGAGAGCGACTCCAACACAGTTAGGTACAATGATGCCAAGACTGTAATGTCCAAATTATGGAAGCAAATAATAATAATAATAATAATAATAATGATAATAATAATAAAATATAGTTAGTAAAGTAAGTAAACACCGATCAAAACTTTTTAAAAGGTTTTGAAAAAAGTTGTTTTTAAATACAGTAATACAAAATGTGAAAATTAAAATAGCTGTTTTCTATTTTATTTTAAAATGTACTTTATTCCTGTGATGAAAAAGCTGAATTTTCCATTATTGCAGTTACAAATTAGGTATATATATTACAAAAATTATTGCAGTCTTCAGTGTCACATGATTCTCTAATAATCATTCTAAAATTCTAATTTGGTGCTCAAGAAATATTCCTTATTATCAATGTTGAAAACAGCTAATATTTCTGTGAAAATTATGACTTTTTTTCAGGATTCTTTAATGAACAAAGTTCACAAGAACAGCATTTATTTGAAATACAAATAATTTGCACTTCACTTTAAATTCAATTAAAATTCAGGAATTGAAAAAGCTGTTCTGAAAGGTGAACAATACACACGATACGCACATACACAAATACACACACATAATGATAATGGGTTTACTCCTACACGTAAATGTATACGTTGTTATACACACACACACACACACACACACACACAAACACAAGCAAAACTGACATGTTCTGACAGGGCATTTCAGGGTCAGGTAAAAGTCAGTGAGTAGGTAAGGATTAGGTGGACCACCCTGAACATTTGTACACTTTACTTTAAGCCCCATTACTGCAATGTTGATGCGATACTTCATGCGAGCGCTAACATCTCAACATCCGAAACGTCCCGCTACACGCAAAATCCCCATGCCGTAACCTAAAGACAAGAAGTCAAAAGAAAGAGAGTGAATTTTTCATGAGGCTTTCATGTGGTTTGTCACCATGTGAGGGGAAAGTGAGGAATTTCTCTCCCAGAATTCCCCCTGGCCTTATCACAATCACAAAACCTTCCTTACACACTGTACTGCAGCAATTTATTATGACAGTTCGCAGAAAGCGCATTTTAAACTCCACAGAAACGAACGTTCGCGCTTTCACACGCAACTCCGACACAATTTCACACGGCTCTGGGAAATTGCTAGCAGGCTCTTTTGCGATAATGTGGTCAAGAAGGATCGAGTGAGCGCTTGAAGGACTGAAAGCGGCTCCAACTCTCAGGGGGGCACGCCGGGATTGTGCTAATTCCCAGACGAGCCTCTCCTCTCCCACCCACATTGAGGTGAGAATATTCATTAGTGAAGATAGCGCACTCCAATTAAGAGAGGTGGAAAGCACACACACACACAACTTTTGCAGGTGTACTGCACCTGGTCTTGTACAAAAAACAAAAAAAACAAATCAGTCTTCCAAGCTTCGGCAGTGTTTTAGATGATTAAATTCTCTCCTACAATGACACGTCACTTTTGTTTTCTCGTATACCACTCCTCCACCACCCTCTTTTCTCGAGAGTGACACTACAGGTGTGAAATTTCACAACATGGCGTCTCTGGGCAGACATCCACATTGTTAAAAGAGAGAGAAAAAGTGAGAGGGAGAGACACTGCACTCGTGGCAGCTTGACTGGGGTCTGATTAATGGTTCGGAGGATTGTGATTGGGAGGGCGATGATGAGATGGATATGAATGAATACACAAGCGCAGCTGTTCTGGTTGCCCCTTCCTCGGGCGCTGCGAATCCATAAACCCCATTCTGCTGTCACATCAGTGCCACAACACCTGAAATAAACATTAACTACAAACAACAAGCCACATCCATCCACAACAGTGTGGAAAGCCTGCACACGGGGAGGGAGATCAAGACTAAACATTGTTATAGAGTACAGCATGCATGCACTCTAAATGTGAATGACAGCATTATGAGCCAAGGGGCTTAGAGAGTAAGTGCACACACACACACACACACACACACACACAAAGTCTCTTCCGACTGGCTTAATGGGGCTTCACCTGTTGGCGTCCCGCACGAGTGTGTGTTTTAGCAGTTGCTGGCATAGGTTTAAAAAGAAGAACTGACGAAAGCCAAGCCAAACGCGGTGGGGGAATGTCAACGACCGTCTTGAGTCAACACAACTCGACTACAGTCGTCTCCGCAGTTCGACCCGCATGCCTTCAGGGGTCAAATGCTATGGTGGGGAATGGCAGACGTACAAACACACACACGCACACTCAATCTGAAGCTATTTCTTAAATCCTGACTTGAATGGTAACAGCAGGTTTAGTGGCGCATCTATCGGTTAGAGGCCTATCAACCCTTTTTGGCAAGTTGAGACCAGCTTGATGTCTAAAGTTGGGCTTATGTTGATCTCAGTAGGCTGAGAGTAGCACATATCGGTTGGGTGTGTTGAGACAATTCCCTCTTAGCCTTGCTAAAGCAGGCATGAGGACTAATCCTGCAGAGGTTAAGTGGAATCCCTTCCACTCTTTCTGTTCCTGTGCACTTCTTTATACGAGTCAAGAACAGAGACTCGGGAGTCTAAAACTCTGAATCGTGTTCCACTGCAGTTCACAGCGCTAAAAGTAGACTTCCATGGACTTGAATAACTCAAATACTTGAAGAAAATGGGGTTGAAATAAATAATTATAGAGGAGAGTGTGAATTTAAAGGAGTAGTCCACCCAAAAATGTAATTTCTGTCATCATTTATTCACCTTCATTTCGTTCTAAACCTGAATGTGGAACAAGATAGAAGGTATTTTGAAGAATGTTGGTTACCAAAGTTTCTGCACCCATTCACTTTCATTGTAATTTTGTCCAATGGGAACCAAAATGCTGTGGTAACTTACATTTTTCAAAAATATTTTCTTTAATGTTCCACAAAAGAAAGTCATACAAGTTTGGAACGACATGAGATGTTTGTGAGCTACTTACAGTTTTAGAAGTGATGAATCACAACTATACAAAGATTGAATTAAAGAAAGAAAAGTATTCTAAAAACAAAAAGACAGGAATGAAGGAATAAGGAATTATGAAAGACATCAAATAAAATAAAAAGTTCAACATAAAACTACTGGATTTATGGTGATTGTAAAGTATAAAAAAAATATATATATTTTAAATGTATTACCAAATATTTATTTGTACTACAGTTTAAAAGTTCAGGTCAGATTTATTTTTTAAAAAAGTAATGCTTCTATTTATAAGATACATTAAATTGCTAAAAAAATAAATTAGAATTATATGTTAACATTTCTATTTCAAATAAACTATTCTTTTGAACTTTATAAATCAAAGAATCAAGGGGGAAAAAAAGATCAGTTCCCACAAATATATTATGCAGCACAGCTTTTATTATCTCAACATTAATAGTAATATTTTTTTTGAGCATTTCTGAAGGATCATGTGACACTGAAGACTGGAGTAATGATTACTGAGCTTTGCCATCACAGGAATTAACAACATTTTAAAACATTAAAAGAGAAAAGAGTTATTTCTAATAAATTAAGCTTTTGTGAGCATAAAAAAAAAAAAAAAAATTAAAAAAAGTATAGAAATTCTAAAAAGTGTAGGGATTTTATCCCGATTTGTTTGCCAATCTCTGATTGGATATTTCTTATTCATAGGGGGCTTCGTTCTTCACATGCAAATGTTTTAACTTAAAGTTACCCTAACTGATGGCTTCAACAGAAACATAACATTAGCTCTGACATTCACAGGTTTATACAGAATCATTAAAAATGTGTTTCTCTGTGGAAAAAAATAATGGGACTTTTACATCTGGAATTTTACTGGTTGTGCTCAGTTCTGGTCCCTAGATATGACTTTATGTAGCATTCACATCGGTAGCTCAAATGGTGTGGGATGAAGTTAAAATCCTTCACCCTAAATGAGCAATAATAATAGTGGATGTTTGCCTTAGGATGAACCACTAAATGTTGAGGTTTTTTGTAAGTTTCTCAAGTCTGATTAACATGATACGAGTCTGTGGACTTGTTTAAAAATGAGAAAAGTCTAATTTAACTCAGCAGTGAGTCATATAAGGTGCCAGGATGTGAGAAAAGCATTAACACGCGATTGTTTTCAGCACTGTGAGGTTATACCGTGCAATACAATTTAGTTGCTAAAAGCTTCCAAAAAGAGAAAGCTGACATTTTTGCATGGAGAGATGACCTTTACACAGCTGAGAAAAGCTGTGTGGAGCTTTTGCCGGCCACGATACAAACACACACCTTTACCCACCCACACACACACACAAATCCAGCTGCCAGAAATTAGCTTGCAAATGGCCCACTGTATGTGCCAAGCTAAAAATTTGCCATCTTAAGCACTGTGAAGGCATCTAGAGGTTGTAATGTCCCAAGACAGACTGACGTGTGTAGCGTATGGCTCTTTCTTGCCTCCATTAAAGCAAAAATAAAGAAATTCATACAAATTTGAATGTAAAGAAAATAACAATATAAATATAATTATAAATTCTAAAAAATATTTCAGTAATATAATATAATATAATATAATATAATAATACAACAGCACGAGCTGCACCAATAAAAGGGGATGGAAATACTATTGCTTGCTGTAGCTAAAAAGTTCAGCGGTTGGGAGATTTAGCGCTTTTAATTCCGTTACTGTGCAAATAATAGAAAAATGCACTTCTCTGTACACCACATCTATTATTTTTATGCAGGCACCCTTATGAAACTGTACTATTTAACACATCACCACCTACTTCTGCTGTTTCATTTGGTTAAGTCTCTGTTAAGACTTTATTTGACTATACACAGTGTTTGGGCTTCCAAAAGGGGTTTTCACAGTGATGCCACCAAAGAACCATTTTTGGTTCCCTAAAGAACCTTTCACATTTCTTAAAAGAACCATTATTTTCTTAGTATGAAGAACATTTTAATAATCTGAAGAAACGTTTTCTACAATAAAGAACCTTTTTGTGGAATGTAAAGGTAGCATGGATGTTAAAGGTTCTTCGTGGAACCATTGAGACCAATAAAGAACCTTTATTTTTAAGAGTGTATAGTCACACACACAGAGACTAGGTTGTGGCCACAGGGGATGGTGGGGGCCCAGACAGCACTGAGTCAGCAGCAGAAAGGAAACGATCAGAGCCCTAGAGGAGAATACATCAACACTGCAGAGGCGCCTCCATCCTCCTCTCCTCCCATCAACACCAGCACCACCACCATCCGTCTTTCCTCTTCACCTCAAAGGGGCTCTGCATGCCTGCTCATCCATCTCTCACTGACCAGGTGTCTGCAGCACGAGCTCAGCGCTGTGGGTCTGATGCAAATGGGTCCTTTTTAGACGAGGCTAAGACATGTAAAACAGCGTGAGGAATATGTAAAAACAACATACTGACAGAACCAGACATTGTTCCTGCTAAGACTGGTGGGCGCCACACATTGTCACTCACACACACGCAGACCGACATCCTCGCACAAAGACGAGTGATTTCACTTCCTTCATCACAGCTGATCTCAGCAGGATAGTAATTCACATACTGTAGGAGAGGGGCTGAAATGTCATCCTCGCATTATTAGACTGACCTTCAATTTGGAGGCAAAGCTAGTGGGAGTTTCTGCTTTACAGTGCACGTTGAAGATAAAAAAAAAAATTTAAAAAAAAAGTTTAAAAAAGTTTAAAAAACATTGAATAAAAAATACAGCTCTTTTACATGGGCGATTCTGAGAGCATTTCAGACTAGAATATGCAGAACATGACGGACACGGGTGACACGATATGATGTCACGCTCTAGGGTTTCTGCTTGTAATAAAAAACAAATTATTAAATCATTTCAGAATTTATTTGATCAAAAATACAGTAAAAACTGAAATCATTCTACTGATTTGGTGCTCAAGAAACATTTCTTATTAATATTGCTGTTACAGTTGTGCTGCTTAATATTTTTGTGAAAACCACAAAAAAATTTGTGATAGATTTTATTTCAGGATTCTTTAATGAATAGAAAGTAAAAAAAAAAAAACACATTAATTTGAAATGGAAATCTTCAGTAACATTATAAATGTCTTCTTTAATGTCACTTTTAATTTCTTTCAACAAAAAAAAAAAAAATCTCTGCAGCCAAAATTCAACAAACGCATAGGTCAGACAATCACATATGGTCTCAAAGCAATGGTAAATGACACACAAAAAAATAAATAAAATATTCGCTCCTCACTTAAGAACAAAGAGCAATGGAGAGGAACCTTCTCCAGTTTCTTTAATCCTCAGCTTTCATCGTCCCAAACGGCAGCGACAAATTGCCAGTTCACTTTGGGAACAACGGTCGCTAATGGAGGGGGGGAAGCTCAAGTAAGACGTGTACACAAACCATTCCCCTCATTTACCTGTCATCATTCAATTCCTGTCCGCTCTTGAGCCGTTCTTCACAAAGACATGAGGTACATATGATACATCACTCACAAAAGCGCTCGAGAACGCTGGGGCACACAATTGCTTCTGGGGTGTTAAGAAAAACACCTCTAGATCTGACAGAAGGACTTAAGTTTCATTGTGGGAAGGTTCAAAGCCAAGGTCTTACACACTTGAGTTAGAAGAGAGAGACACTAGGTCTGTAATGTCCTACTTCCTATTCACAAGTATTACAACAACAAGTGATGGGCAAAGTAGTCAGGGTTTTCCTTCAATTATTCGTTAAAAGAGAGTTTGGGATTTCTGCCAACATAATGTGGCCTTGTTCAGTGAATTGTCAAAGAAAATTTTGTGCAAATTAACAACTTTATATAAACAGTACAGTGGCCTGATGACCTGAATTCACTGTGTTTGCAGCTCAAGAGTTAAATTTCTAAGGTTCTACTGAAGCCACTTAGTATTCAGTCATTCAATGTTCATTACAAATAATGACTTTCCTCCATTACAAACACTGCTAAATTATTTAAAAAGGGGGAAAAAGGCAACTGGAACTGAACGCAAACATGTAACCCTCCCGTAGTTGCAACACAAGTCAATGCGAGGTGAGATGTTGTAAAAGCACATAGCTCACATAGCATTGTTCGAGCTTCATTTGGAGAACATGAAAACACAATAGGCTCATTCTTGTCTTTCTCCGGCACACTGATTCACAGCAGATGCGATTCTTTAAAATGCTGCAACGTTATTCGTACCGGTATATGTTACTCGTAATAGCAGAAAGTTTTTATGAGCAGCTGTAAATTACGGTTTCTATCATCTCTCACGATTTAAAAAAATGGGGTGATAGAGAAAAATTACATTTAGAGGATTTAGCAGAAATGAAGAGCAACACTGATTAAAAATTGATTCAAGCGAAGCCTATTTGCATTCTTCTTGCTCTATAAAAATTCATGAAGGCAGCAAATGAACAAAGGCATGAACTGTTGTTTAGCACCTATTGTACTAAATAATAAACTTCATACCAACAGCTTTAATCATTGTGTAACTCTGTTTGTGCACTCTGCCAAATGAAACTTCCTGAAATCTAGCCAAACCAGCGGGAGTTGACAGGTCTGTATGAATAAGAATGCTGCTTTATCAAGCTTATCTACAATTTGTTGTACTGTTTGTGTCAGCGAACCTTTAATGTCATTAAGCATTGCTTCCTCTCTGAGGGGCGAAACTAACAAAAACCACTGCAGCTCTTCCTTTGGTAACAAAGAATAAAGATTGTGTGTGTGTGTGTGTGTGTGTGTGTGTGTGTGTGTGTGTGTGTGTGTGTGTGTGTGTGTGTGTGTGTGTGTGTGTGTGTGTGTGTGTGTGTGTGTGTGTATGTATATGGATATGGATATGTATCTGTATGTATATGTATATGTATATGTATATGTATATGTATATGTATATATAATTAGGGGTGGGTAAAAAAATATCTATTTCTCGATTTTAATAGTAATTTTAATAAAAAAATAATAATTTTAATAGATTAGTCTATTCTGTTTTCAGTTGATGAATGAACAGACCATTGTTTAACACGATAAAAATATTTTACGCAATTAACGCATCACCCGTTTTTTCTGCCATCCTTTGGTTATCATTACATTATATGATCACGCTTTTATTCATGCAAATGCTTTTAAACCATTCAAGTGCCACAAGACAAAAGAGAATGCGCTGCCTGTGAATGTCCTGACACACACACACACAAAAGTCATGAGCCAGTGAGCACAGATAGCGCCAGAATAGACTTCTCTTTGGTGCTTGAACGAGCAGTAACACATACAATTACGGCAAAATGTCCATTTTGTAGAGTATCCTCATAAGAGCAGTCTTAAATTAGTTAAATAAAGTGAAAAAAAATGAACGTAAAGTGTTGTGAGAAAATGAGACGCGTGTGAGATCTGCGTCATGTGCAGCAGTGGTAGATCTTAAAGTGACAGCAGCCACTAATTCTATCTGTCAGTAAAGTTAATCAAAGACCAAATTGTAGCTTTAATAAGGATTCATCTATAATATTATTTATAATTTAGGCAGTGCAGACTGTGATAACTTTATACAATTTCAGTATATTTCCAACCTGTTAGACAAGAAGGCCACAGGTAAATATGACATTTATTATATGTTTATGTGGGGTTTGTTTTAATTTCACCTAAATAAAAAGTTTTTATATTTTTTGAAGCCTAGTAAATGTTAAAAAACTGATAGCTTTCAACTACACTGTAATGGCTATATTTAATGTTTCGAAAAAACATTGATACAGTATTAGTATCAGTGATTCTGGCCTTCAAAAATGCCATTAAACAAGTATTTAAAACCTACTGTCTTTAAGTTGTTTCTATATTCATTTGGAGGCTAAGTATAAAATTTTATATTAATAACTTGTATAACTTATATAAATAGAACATACATATAATGTAATGTAATGTAATGTAATGTAATGTAATGTAAAGTATTGGCCTCAATGAGAAACATGCACTTAATTGTTAATTGAAGAAATAATGAACAGATTATTCGATTACCAAAAATAGTTGTTTGCTGCTGGCCTATTGGAAACTTTTTGAAAATGAATGTTTCAAACAAAAGAGAAAGTCCTCAAGAGACTTATTTGCACAGTTAAATTCCTACTGTGAAGACGGGAGGCTTCTATATTTGAAAAGGAGTGAGAAGATTGCTATTTGGCTAATTACATATTTAGGGCTGGAACAGTAAACTGTTGGAAAGGAAGAGAGCGAGGTGCTTGAGTGAGCTACATTAGAGTGCTGGAGTCGCGAGACTGTAGATTCATTGTGTGCTGATGGCATCTTTTATCTCTTGCAATACTGATAGGCCTAACGGAGTAGTTTGGGCTGGGGAGTGGTTAAAGGGGTGGGCTATCTAATCTGATCAGAGACCATTGTTTTGAAGCTCATTTACCACTGGGGGGTCCAGAAGTTCCACACAGTTGACAAGTCAACCCAAACCCACCCCCATCCCTGCGGCCAACACAAGAAGGTCCTTGAAAAAACAAGCGACAGACACAAAGGGGAAAGCGGAGAAGACAACCCAGAGGGCTATTTGTGAGGATTTGCTCATTCCTCACAAATACACAAGAGTGCTGACCGCTGACTCAGACCTTTGGTTCGAGTTTGAACAGCAGGAAGTCGGCCTGGTGAGATTGTTTTTGCTGTTTAGGAGATTCCTAGTCTCTAGAGACCAAGGAAGTTAATGCTAAACATCTGGGATCTGCATTTGAAAAAAAAGAAAAGAAAGAAAGCGTAAGATGTTAGGAGGAGACAGTATGACTTGTCATGTAAAGCGACGTCCCATCTCAGAATGGGGTTGTTGGACTGGTCATACAGAACAGAAAAGGGCAGGAAATAATTCATCTCCACTCTATCATGCTGCCATGAGCATGAACACTTTGTAGATGAAGACCCCATCCTGCAATTCACATTCTGCCATATTGCGGAGGTCTCTCCTGAAGTCGCAGGGAGGATGAGAAGTCAGCAGCACAGAGATCACTGCTAATTGCCCGTGGTGAATGATTATGGAAATGAACCAGAAGGATATAGCAAAAATAAGACACAAAGCAGATATTTGGCACAAGCTTTTCCAAGTTGCCTTTAACTGGGCATGAGTTCAAAATTTACAGTAGAAAGCCCTGCAACTATGTATTTGCGTGCGAAAAATAAATAATAATAATAATAATAATAACAATAATAATAAATAAATGAAAAAATAACCCCAAACGTTATCTAAATCTAAAAGAAAGATCTCCGTGTGGTCCAAAAATACATTACAGGTCAGTTCTGCATTGACATTTACATTTGGTTGAACATCTTGTATCAATTTTTCAAAAGTCTTGCAAATGTAAACATTTGGATTTCATGTATTGATATACAGTATCTATTGTATTTATTTGTGCTATCCTCTTCTTATTCTTCTAATTCCTATTTTATTAATGACTGTTTACTTGTCTTTAAAAATTTTGAACTTTATGTTAATTAGGCTAATAGTTTTTGTTGTGGTATAAAATTTGCAATCGAGAATTGTGAACTTTCACTGGTAAGTAAAATACTGGTGTCATAACCTTATTTATTAAAATAAAAGGTTACAAGCGTCAAAAACAATGAAAACAATAACTTTTTTTGTGGGGGAAAAATCCTTAGTGTTGAGACCTACTATATTAAAGGCACAGTTAAATGTGACATTTATTATAATGGGTTTACATGAAGATTGTTATAAGTTCACTTAAATTTAAAGTTATTTATTTATCTTAAAGCCTATTAAATGTTAAAAATTATGTCTTTCAATTAATCTTGAACAATTGTGTTCAACATTCCTTAGTTATATGGTCGGGTTTGTCTGTAGTAATGATAATTAGCTTATTAAAAACAAATGAAGTCTATGGTATTTCCTCAATCTAGGTAAACAGGAGTATGTGTGTAAGTGGAGTTGCAGGAGACACTAGAAAAATACGCCACAAATCTCCTGGAGCTGGACAGCACAGCGCTGAGCTCAGGATTGTTTGTTTGAGAATGGGCCAGGGGGATGAAATATACACTTGAGGTGTAAAGATCAGAATGACAAACCCTTCAACAAGTCTTTGAAAAGAGCGACTTTAGGTATGGCTTTGATTTTGACACACACGCTTGCTATAAATTCCATTCAAGTGAAGAGTGCCATAAAAGAAACACGCGTCAGTGAATAAAAGCCAGATTTAATGCGACTTATTGCCAGTCACAAAAAGAATGTACCGTGAACATCCCTGAAAGCAGAGGTCAGACATTCTTCAAGCATAAAGCCTGAGATAAAAAAAAAAAAAATGCTCGTTAGCACTTAACCGCATCAAGTCCTTTAATAAACTTAGCTATGCTCGTCTCCATCCCCTAACTACAACGAACGAGAGGAGGGCAGCAGGAGGAGAAGGGCTTGAGCTCCATCAAAGTCATGTCTGTTGTCAAAACACATTGAGATGGAGGAGATAAAATAAATGGCATCTTTTGGAAAGATGAGGAACACTCATCCTTCCAAACAACAGATGACCCCAACCATAGACTCCCCCAACTGTATTGAAATAGTGGTAATCGGACCCTCTTGGGGCCCTCCACTGGGGCCCTTTGTACGTCTAAGAGTCAATCAAGGGCCGATGACAGACAAAGCCTAGTCAGATTTAGGAGAGAAAAGCGCCGGAAGGGTCGTTGCAGAGGCCGGAGTCGTGATCCATCCCGAGGCAGGGGGACAGACGGGCCTCTGCCCATGATGCCCTGCACTGACCTCTTGTCACCTACGACTGTGCCCTGCTTCTTCACCTCTGACCCTAAATCACGACACCTAGACCTGCTGTAAAAGCACAGGGTGGATAGGACATTATTCAGATGCTTAATCTTCCAATGAATACTTACAAGTAAAGCTATACAACAAGACATGGTTTGGCAGTGCAATATAACAATGTATTGATATATACTATGTTAATAATTACATTTCATTAATAATTGAATATATGTAATCATTAAAAATAAATGTAAAAGATCATTTGAATAATATAACATATCAATACGTATTGATATGGTAGATTATTAAAAATATTTGTATTCTTTTTATATTTATTTTTAGTAATTACATAAGTATATACACACACACAATCAGGAAAGTTCTTGGGAAAGGGACAAAACCTTAGCAGTCTAGTCAACAGTCATGTCACACAATAGTGAAAGCAGGTCAACCAGCATTTAATCACAGACAGACCCGAACTCTGTGAGGTATATCAGTTCCTTTATTAGAAAAACAAATATGTAAAAGATCATCACACAAGCAAGTAAAGCATGCTGGAAGAATTCCATGCAGTTGATTAAAAAGTTATAATAATTTGAGCAATAAAAAAGGTCAGAAGAGTAGAAGTATATAATCAGTTTTCAAATAAAAATAAAAAAAGCCATCCATGAAGGTGATAGTTCATCTAAAAATTAATTTCATTATCACTTACTATAATGTCATTCCAAATCCAATTATTGATTTATTTTAAAGAATTTACTGGCCTCTCTTTTCATTATAATGGCAACTGAATGACAGAAATGCACCATGGTGTGGAGAATGGACCACCTTATATTTATATTACTTTTTTTTTTTTGCTATTTTGTAGCTTGACAACCCCAATCCTCATTCAATTCCATTATATGAAAAAAGACTGGCCAAAAATTGCCTAATAAAAAGTTTACTACGACATGAGGGTTAGCAAATAATGGCTACATTTTTGGGTGAACTTTACCCTTAACAATAAGGGTAGAAGAACCTGCTTGCACTCAAAAAACTCAACTAGCCACTTGCTTGATTTGCTAAATAAAAATATGTCTGATTAATAAGAATATAACGAGTTTACTTGTGTTAAATGATTCATTCTTGTTAGTTGGAACTAAATTAAGAAATAATTGAATGAATTAGATCTGCACTTGTTGATTCAATGAGATTGAGGCGCTTCATATCAACAATTCTCTCTGGTGAGTCACACTGCGCATGCTCAGTACTGCGGCGGGAAGTTCGGGGACACGCGGCCGGGCTCAAATGTACTGTGGAGAAGGCTGAAATTCCTGACGTTTTGTGAGCGGTCTAATCGTTCTGCATCCTCCTTGATATTGAGGGTAAGTACCTGATATATGTACCTATTTGTAATTATTACTGTGGGATAAAACTAAGTTATTAGACACTGTTGCGATGTTTCTAAGCAGGCTTATTTTCCCAGACTTGAAGCACATGTGTTGGTTCAATTCTGTGTCTTTGTCGATACGAGTTTCACCTTAACGTTAAAGGGGAATATGGCAACTCTAGCAATTTTTTCGCTGATTTTCAGCAAATATAACTCTACCCCAACAATGGGAGGGTAAAACAGGAGATAAATTGAATGCAGACGTCAGAGTCGAAAACATCATACACCCGTTTTTTTCCCGTTTTTTTTCTGTTTGTAAGTTAATGTAACGTAACGTTAACGTTAGCGTAATGTGCCATTTTTATGTTGGCCTGGCCTTCATGTATGTATATCAGCAAAATATTAATTTAAACGTTATGTATCTAGCCATTTCTGTCTTTTCAAACATGTTACTTAATGCTACCCAGCTTATTGATTACAGTGTGCAAAAATTGTCAAGTAAAATCTATGATGCAGTCGACCATATTTGAAGTGTCCTAATAAATGGCAGTTAAAGTTATGATTGAATAGGTATACATGTTTTATTTATGGAATATACTTATTAATATAAGTAACACTTTATATTTAGTAACAGCAGCCAGTAGTGGTATTTTCTTTGGCCCATTTTTTGAAGTCAGTCTTATACACTTTTTTTCTTTACTTTTTTTACAGCGAAAATTATTCTTTTCTTCATACAAAAGATGAAATACATCACAATATAAAGCTGTCCCCATGCTCTTCTGGTGTGAACCTCACCTTAATTACATGTAAGTAGTTTTTCTTAACACTCACATATAATGTATAACTAACTATCCTTGATTACTGACCTTTCCTTTTCTTTCTCTTTCAGTGACGTTTATGTGGCAGTGCAGGCAGTGTGTTACAAAGGAGAGTTGTAGGTACAAATTGCTTAAGCATTATAAACTACACCATTGTTTTGGAAACGACAATCATTATGTTTGTGTATATTTAAATTGTGTATATTTAATAGTCATTCTCAATGCATTTTCTTCCCAAAGAGTACTCTTAAGCTGTGCCGCCACTGAAGTTTGAGTTAATCTTGTCCCCACCCCACAGAATGACACTATACATACCCGAAGAGCCTGTGTCATCAAGTCTCTGTGCACCTACTTGAATGAAGACCCTGAAAAACTAGTGAAGGCATATTTGGTGAGTTGATAAGAAAATACAGTTTTAAAAGCCCATTGAATCTGTACTTGGGCCGTGTTTTCCCCTATTTGCTACAACAAACATGTGACTTGAGAGAACACTTTGTCAAATAACTGAGCTGGACAAATTGTTTATTTATAGGAAACTGATGGTACACAGTTCTTATGTGAATTGGTTGATGCACGAAAACAAATATTTTTTTATTCAAATCGGTTGAGCTCTCAAGGGGCCTAATTTGCATTTTAAAAAAATGGCATCAAAAACTGTACATGTATGCTTTTGTTTTATTGCAGTGCATTATATTCCAAAGTGGTTCTAATGTTTTAGCCACCTAATTTATTTTAAATATGGTGGCCAAATAAATTATTACAATCTTATAATATAATGCACCACATTATACTCCAGCACCCACTGTGACCTCAATAATAAACAGTAGAATTATCACCTTTCTGACAGTTTCATCTTAAAAACTGAATAATTATAACCTTGTAAATGTAGGATTCACAGCAGAGCTCCTGTATTGGATTGAAGTTTACTTTACAGGTTTACCTAATAAAGTGGCCAGTGAGTGTTTAAGTGTGCATTTCTTGTAATAAATATTTGAGCTAATTTTTGCTTGTGCTCTTATCCCACAGGATTCAGAATTTGAGTCACAAAGTACCATGGAGCAAACTGTGATAGGAGTGTATGTCATACTGAAGGAGGGAGCGCTGCCTAACGATGACCCAGCAGACATTGGTGTCCTTGAAGGTGTGGAAGTGCTCAGTGACTTGAATAGTCAGGCTTGTGCTCTGTTATTTGGACTGATATACTGTTTGAACCTGAGTTACCCACCAGAGCTCAAATGCACTTTTGAAGTCTTGCAGAAGATCTTTCTAAATCTAAATGGACAGATGTTATCATCCAAGGCACAGTTCCTCAAAAACAAGCTTTTGGAGTAAGTGAGCTTGAAAAAGATGGACTGAGACTACAACAGTGTTTTACCAAAGGGACAACTGACTGGAGCAGTTGTTACACACTTGCTATAAATTCATGTTTGTTCAAATTTTACTTTTTTTGTGTGTGTGTGTCAAGGCCAAGGTTTACACTTACAAATTCCCAAAATGGGTATTATTAAAATGGCTTAATTTTTAAGATGTGAAGGAACATAAGCTACACTGGTAATTTAGAATTATCAAAATAATTTTCATGTGATTTCATCACAGCAAGCTGCTGTAAGGTTTTTATTTTTTTAAGGTATGTATTTATTTATTTTTATGTTTTATATATACACCAGTATTTCATCAGACAATCTTTTTTTATTATTATTTTACAGCTCAAATTGTTACTCACAATTGTTTGTTAAATTCATGTTTATTTTCAAATGTAACATTTTTCTGTATCAGGCCATGGTTTACCTTACAAATTCCCAAAAAGGAAAGTGTTAAAATTGCTTAATTTTTAGAAGTGTTAAGAAAAAAGGGGCGTTAAAGTCCTGCAAGCGTTGCTTGGGGATCAGTTTTCTCAAGAGCCAAGATTTTGTTAGCTAAATGTTTCTTATATATCATGTTACAAACACTCAGATGAATGGGATACTTAAAGTGAAGAAAGCAGTTCAGACTTAACTGGTGCATGTTAAAGCCCAATTAAAAAAAAAAAAAAATTTAAATTGTTTGCATGTTTTCTGTGTTTTTTTTGTACACTCAAAGTAATCTCACTAAATTAACTAAGAATGAACATGTAACTCAAAAAAGATTAAAATGAGTTTAATGGAAATGTTAATATCATGTTTAACCAACACATCTATTTTGTGTTCAAATAATATGATAAAGGTTGGTTGACTTAACTTGGTTTGTTTAGATGGAATATAGGTGGCATGATAAAATCATGTTCATCCAATGAATTTTTTTTTTGAGTGTGCAAAGAGTTCAGGCACAACACAATAACCACTCATCCAAAGTGGTCTGCTCAGGTCAGGAACAGACCCGACTGTATACAAAGTCTTCAAAAGCCCTTCGGAGATGATGACACACACACACACACACACACAGTGTGTGCAACTAGTTTATGAGGGAGCAAATTCACCATTTGGAGCCACTTTAATACTTAATAAGCATAATGAGGCTGAACATAACGCCTGACTTCAGAGCTTAAAAAATCATAATGTGCTGTGAAACTTAGATGGCACTAACAGCACACTCTCTATCAGACACACACACACACACTACTAAAATAAAGAAAGCTCTTTGCTCCTATTTAAATAATGCATACCAGGGCTGATCAATTGCTTTGCCTCTTCTCAGCATCTCTAACATATAAACTCCATTACTTAATTCTTAGACACACACACAGAAAGCTCATCTAAATAATGCCTTCAACACAAACACATGAAATGCCCACTCAAGCTGCCTATTCAAGGCTGCTCAATACTC
This sequence comes from Squalius cephalus, assembly GCF_949319135.1. Taxonomy (NCBI): domain Eukaryota; kingdom Metazoa; phylum Chordata; class Actinopteri; order Cypriniformes; family Leuciscidae; genus Squalius; species Squalius cephalus. Next base: position 17,398,639 of record NC_137142.1, read on the forward strand.
ATCTTTCTTTCTCCTGCTCCCCCTAGCGTCCACAGTAAGTACAGCATGATGGAAGCTGGAAGGAGAGAGAGAGAGAGAGAGAGAGAGAGAGAGAGAGAGAGAGAGAGAGAGAGAGAGAGAGAGAGAGAGAGAGAGACAAGCTCCGCCCCCAGATGACATCAGTGCTGTGTTGAAGCAGAGCTGGAGGCAGATGCAACCTCACACTTGTAGTGAGCTCCAGGCAGCTGACCAGCTCTGCCAACTTCTCTATCTTGTCTCTCTCTCTCTGAGCCAAAGGAGTGTGTGTGTGTGTGAGTGTGTGTGTATGTGAACAAGTGTGTGTGGAAATAAAAACACACCCAGCTATTCGCACCATTGCTGCTACTGAGCCTTTCTGACACTGGGCTCGTTTTTGGGATTGAAATCTTCCATCGTATTGGATTTATCCTACGGACTGACTTTATTCTTTGAGGATATTCTTTTTGATTTTCCTTTTTGAATTATTGCTTTGTCAGGTAAGTGTATTTTGTCATGTGTTTCCCCCTTATTTTTGGGCTGTTTTAACCCTTTCCCTTATGTTTTTCATCACCCTGAGGTTATCAAATACCTTCAACACGCATAGAGAAAATTTGCATCTGCAGTCTCACAAACCTTCACATTGTAGACTTCACTTCTAAACTTTAAGATCCAGTCATTTGTTTGCGATGAGGAAAAATGGGTTTTATTGTGTTTTATTTAAATTGCAGGCAGACCCTTAGAGATTTGAGGGGGGTGCAATAGCAATTTAAAATCACAAGTACAGTAGTCATGAAATTCAGCAGTAGGCTATAGCCCTCCATTTGCCATTTAGGATTCAACGTGCATCTCCAAAACAATTTTAAAACAATAGTTAGTTTTTTTTTTAAATAATGGCATAATTTAATAACCTTTATGTTGTTTCAAATCTCTATGACTTTCTTACCTTGAACACAAAACGACATGTAAAAGAGAAATGTAAAGGCTCAGTCACCATTCACTTTCAATGCATCTTTTTTCCATATAATGAATGTGAATGAGGCTGTCATTCTGTTTAACACCACATTTTACAAAGGATTTTGTTAAGTCATATAGGTTTGGAACAACTTGGAAGCGAGAAAACGAACGAATTTTCATTTTCATTTGTGGGTGAACTATCCCTTTAAGTCTCCATTCCGCTGCCGCGAATAAACGCACTAAGGACGTACAACTTAAATTGTATTCTCACCATCAGCACTCTATATCAGTTAACCTGCTATAAAGATCTTTAAAACATCGTTTAGAAAAAAACGCAATGCATATTGTATTTTTACCGGCTGCAGTCAACAGGAACGTTTAAACTTCACGCGTTTCGTCTCAAATCTGTTCTTGTGTTAGAGGCTTATCGCTACTGAAACGACCATACGTCGATTACAAATGAGAAAATATATATTAATAATGGCTAACCTGTGCTCTAAGAGCGTGATGTGAGAGTGATTGGAATAAAGAATGGGCGAATCGGGGATGCGGCGCGTGACACTCCAGTAGCCTACACTGCGCGCGACGCGGCAAAACTAGAACTCTCCCATTATAGAAGCCGCTTGCAGCGCAGACAGCTTCGTTGATTATGAGGGTCGCGTTCTAATTTGGAATACTAACGAAAACTCAAAAGACTGAGATTGGAGCGCAATAAATTTGCGCCCTGTGCATTTCAGTAAGAGAGTGAGTGTGTGGCGCTGGCGCAGTAAAGCGATCTGAGGCTGTCAGCTGCTTCAGGATTTTCCCATCAAACGAATTTCCCTTCTTTTAAGTAGACTTCCAAGTTATCTGATAGATAAGCTTTCATATCTGTTAGGCAGAAAAAGTCAAGATTGAAATAATAGTTTTGTGCAGATACAGAGAGAGGGACTATGAGATGACGATAAGAGCCAAAGCCTTCAGTCAGAGCTGATTAAATCAGTTTATAAGACTACTAGGCTATAGTAGACGATTCACATTGGACAAGTTTGCAAGAAAATGTACTATGAATCCCTAAATGCCTACTTTTAAGTGCAAGTTGTTTTCCCTAGCTTTGAGCTTCATCTGTGATAAGACATAGCCTACTATGCACTAATGTGTATTCAGAAAGGTTAGTTTCTTAGCACGATAATAGCAGAGAACCACAAATGGTCTGTTTTGACTATGTAAGGAGGGTGATAAAATTAACTAACCCATTGTTCTTTGTTGGACGTGTCAAAGCACTCTGTGGCAGTCTTTTTCGCTTGCATAAACAATTTTATCAGTGATTCACAAATACCACACCTCCAAGCTTTAAAAGACGTAAATACCAGTCTCCTTTAAGATACTAATAAACAGCAATGTAAATTAACCAACTTTCTAGATTTTAATACTAAAATATAAGCATCCAGTGTATGTTTACCAGCAGCCAGGCAGATAGCACTCTTTGTTTCAAGCCATGAATGCCGGAGGCTAAACCCAGTGGTCCGTGGCATTCACTCAGAGTCAACATGAAATGGTCATGTCTTTCAGGCCTTCAGAAAAAAGTCTGTCACCCTTTTGTGCAGACGACGAAAACAAATCATCTAGTAGAATTCTCCTCATGTCGGCAGCCAACCTCTGACCTCAGTGAGGCCATTCTATAAATGTACCTTGTAAAAACAAGCCTAGAAGTTAATTTTCTGAAGCATTTTTAAAAAATAACTTATTTGTAATGCTTAAGTGGAAATATACTTTTCTGAGGACAAATTATGTAACAAACAGAAAACTAGGACTGAATTTTAGCTTTATTACGGATACAATTTACCCCCTTTGGAGTGGAAACAAAAAAGGTGTGCAGTAAATCAACCCATCCCTTTTTGCCCTTGTCCAGCAACTGCTGCCCCCTGTACCCTGGCAGGGGGTACATGTGTGGTAATTAAAGCGCCAGTTCAGCCTCCAACTGTCTGTGTGTATCTGCATGCACAGGCCTGATACAGAAGCACTTACCACCCCCAAGTGGGGAAAACAGTGCAGCTGCCACAGACCACTCTCTTTTCAGTGCAGTACAAAAGAAAAAGACCCCCTGTCTCCCCTAGAATCCACTCTCACTGCCTGAACGCCAGCCAGGGACAAACCTGCGGATCATCTGCCCCAAAACCACACACAGAGGGGAGCCACTAACACAATAGCCTGCTCTTAAATTAACGGTAAAGCCGTGCCCAAACCGTTCTTCTCGATTCCAAATATGTAGGCAGAAATGTTTCATCTCTCAGCCCACTAGGCTCAGAGAGGCATGATATAGCTTCATGGACATAAGATACATGACAAAGAGAGGCATTTAGTTCAAATCCTGCCTGGGGTTTAGAATCTATTATCTATTGAACACAAGAGAGCTGTTTTTCATAATCATAGCCCAGGACCTTCCAATAAAGACTGTAGTGCAAATTTAATTTCAGCCTAAACGCCTCTGTTCTTGCATGGGTAGTGATCAAATGTGACAGCATTTTTGGAAACTAATAGAAAACATCAATTCTCAATTTAAAAATGATGCATAATACAATGTTTACCATCTAAAGGTTTAGCCTAATTTCTCTAAAAATGCAGAAAAATTCACATATAATCAAAAGCATTTTTATAATAATATAAAATAATATTTGTATTTGATATTCCACTTTTCATATTAAAATTATTCAATATTCCTGAACAATTTTCCAAAACAAAAATTCTCTGCACTTCAATGTTGCATAATCACATTTAAATACTTTTGTTTTTTTGTTTTTTTGCTTTTGTTTACCCATTTCTCAGTGCCTCAACCCTAGTGTTCTAAACTCAAGACACTAAACGAGCAAAAGGTATTTGGCTGTGACCATTTTAACCAGGATGCTTGATTGAACATAACTTCGAGCAGAGCAATGGAGCAGAAGCAGGCCTAGCCATTAGAACGATCTTCTAACGGAAAATGTGGCCTATTAGAACGATAGTGAGAGGTGCCCATCACATTCAGTGGCCTTTCTTCTCTGGCTATGAGCAGTGGGTGGGATAGGGGCTGGAAGAATTAACCAAATGTGAAAAAGCTAATAATTCTAAGTGAAAGAAGTTCAGTAAAGCAGAAAAGCGAAGGCCGGGGCCCTTATGCTTAACTTGAAATGAACAATGGACCACTGCCACTTCAGTGAAATCTGAGAAGCCAGGGGAAAAAAAGAAAGAAATGATAATGCAGCCAATCATCCAGCTAGATCAAGGTTTGCATGACCCATTGAGACAGCTGGCATGACAAGCTTAGGTGAAGTGTAAAAAGTAGATGCCCTCCCTTCTTTTCTGTTTGACCTTTACGACCATAACATAATACTGGCCCACATATATTTCCCAAAACACCTGTGCTTTTTATCAATGACTCCTGAGTAAGATCTCAGCTGAAATATCACAAAATAAACAGCCACCTGTGAGTGAACCCTTCAATTTTCAGGGAAGTATTTTGGCAGAAAAAAAAACCCAATGGGGCTTGTTTCGCCAACTTCCTTTTGCCCGCTCCTGTGCCAGGAAGTGATTTACATTGGGTACAGTACATAAAAAGAGCAATTCCATCTCCACATAATTTCACAGTCTGTTATTTGTCAGACTTTTAGAAAAATGGCAAGCTACTTTACACACATAATTCTCCAAATCAATACAACATTTTCTCAGAACAGTTGAAAAATTGCATGCCGATCTTTAACCAACTATTCACCATTCCTGCAAGTACTTATTTTACTCTTCAATAAATCTGACAATCATGAAGCAAATGTTTCAGCATTCAACAAAAAGAAAGCAACTTAGTCTCTGTCAGCATACTGAAAGCTCACCGTCAAATATCACCTGCCCTTAAAGAAGAGTCACAGCTGCTGTTTCCAAGCCCTCGTTAATCTACTAATACAATAGTAGGCACATGGAGCACTTAGGCTCAACAGAAGGATGGGATGTACTATTAGACCTTGTTGGTGAGACCTGTTAACAAGTAACAGGGCCTTCAAATTCCCTAATCTCTCCTTGTCACTCCCTACAACTGTTTTAAAGTTGCCTGACATACCCCAGCATGTTTTACAGAAAGGTTACCATCCACAGGTCAGCAGAAGGGTTTCAGGCAAGGGCACAAACCATGGTGATGGCTGTCAGTTGGAGAAATGTATATTGTCAGTCTGTTACAGGAAAGGTGTACCGTGGGAAATTACAGTATGGAAGGTGCAGCACGGACATCTCTTTAGGGCCACCGGAGGTGACTTGCATGAAGAGCCCATTTGGGTATTCATGAGTCTGCAAGACATAAAACTTGTTCATCTTACATGTACATTTTTGAGCAGTGCGAGGGCGTTGTGTTCAGGTGCTGTCGGGGCAGCCCAAGGGACCTTTGGTGGCTGCTCGACACCTCAGCAGCAATATGCTTCACCATGACTCTTTTTCCCTTCACCTTCTCCTTCCAGAGCGTCTTCAGCCACTTTGAAAGCTCAGCTCAGTGGAGAACGTTGCCAGGCAGGAGGGAGCGGTCTTTGGCCATTGTAGCACGGCGCAAACCGTGGTCGCTTTTCTTATGCAAAGGAATTCTTTTCAGCCATCACCATAGAGAACACTAGAGGGGGGATGTTAGGGTTAGTGGCACACAGAACAACGCACATGGTTATCCTGGCAGCACAGGCTTAAGGCAAGGAAAAAGAAAGGTTTTTATAAAAATCCACACAATATCTCCACTAATCCAGGTTTCACAAACAGTGTCCACTATCAAAGGACTGCAGCCCAGGGGCTTTTCTCTGTGGTCATTTACCCAGAGGCAAAAAAAATCCCCTGATATACAGAAACCCAATAAGCTTAAGGGACTTTCAAATTCTCATCTCAACCACACACTCCTCTTATTTTTCCCTCACTTCAATCTGATAAGTCTCAAATGCAGTGAAGCGATCTACATGCCATAACAATCCATAAAAATCCAATCCATTGTGGTGTACGTTTTATGTAAGGTCTAAACTTTGAAAACACAAGCTAGAAAGCTATAGGTTTACGTCAATGTATTGTCGATGGCAATGTGAAACTGCTCTGTTTGAAGGACAGTGGCCAATTGCAGCTGGCTGCATCGCTGTCTGACTCAATCTCAGCCTTGGCACTATCATCTCAGAATTAAATAAACGCTGCCTAACAGCATATTACACAAAGTCAATAACTCATTCTCAACGAGGCCACGTTCCTTTTCCGGTGTCATGACGTATTCAGATGTCACATGCTGTCTATAACCAAAGAATCTGCTCTTATTGACATTTTCTTTTCTCTCTATCCTTGTTGGTAGGAAGTTCAGCATGTGAGAGGGAGTGGGTGTCTGCACGTCAGGCACAGGTTTGTGAAACAAGAGCCAGGGAGCCAGAGTGCTACAGCAGCACAGGAGATTCTGCTTTCGAGCCACGAGGCTGGATACTTTATTCATGCTCCTGCCGGGAGTGCGACTACAGAATTCGGGGCTGACTTTGGAGCCTGACTTCAGAACCGAACCACCCTGGATTTGAGCCCAGCGTACTGCAGACGGACAGAGGTCTTAAGGCCATGACCAGTCTGCTTTGGGAGAGACAGGAGCAGTTCACTTCTCAAAGAGGACTCTCTGTTACAGACAAAAGGGTCTGATTAGGAACCACAACTTAAAATAAAAGGATTCTGCTCTCTTTTTTATTTCCTTTTTTTTTTGTTTGTTTTAGTCTTTTTTTGTAATTAAAAATTACTGAAATTGCATGCCTGTGCAGGAAAAGCCTGCCTGAGGTCTGTCTGGAAGTGGAGCTGCTTGCTTTATAGGTTTATCTACCATGGCAAAGCCTTTGATTGCATGAACTCTGGACGCTGCAATACAAGAAAGGAGGTCAGCGGTACAAACAAGGATCAGTTCAGCAAATACCAGCCTGGTCAGGATATAACCAAAGAGACCCCTTTGACAAGACGGACAAACATCTCCGGAAAGAATAGAAAGGAAGGTTTAAAGCCTCATTGGATTTGGGGTGGCAGCAGAGGATTAACTGGCATTTCTAAATCAGGTATGACAAATATGGATGTTCTTGCTGTGCCTTTTCTTCTAAAATACATGTGCACAAACAGAGGTAATGAGGAAAATGTGAAATGAAAGTAATAAATCAAAAAAGATTATTAAAAAAGTTCACACATTAATTGCCAATGGAAATAATATAATAAAATTACATAGTATATAAAAACTATAAATACAGAAAAATAAAATATGTAATATATAATGTATAAATATTATATGTAACAAAACAACATAATATTTATATATAATATATAAACAATGTAAAAACATTATATATTATCTTATATAACAATGGTTGAAATAATTCACTTTTCATTTTCTTCCAAGTTACGAGCCTTACACCTTTTGCAAACTATGATTCTCTGAAATGTCCTACAGGGAACAAAAATCTTGCACACAAAAAAAAGAGGATAAAAACAGACAAGATGATTTTACAATGTTTAATCAACAAGGCCTGACTTTGTTCAACCACCAGTTTTCAGCAATGAAATGCAGTCTTGAAATGCACTGGCTAACAGCAGAAATGTGTAAAACAACAAGAGCCAGAGATTACATTACACACAGCAAAAGATAAAACCTCTCACACACAGGCATCTCATTCAAGGAAAGCTAGCAGGTTTAAGGATTTGTTATCTACATGCACAGCTGATTGGGAATATCCTTCCACTCAAATTAGACTTGCTTCTAAACCTCTCCTTTTCCTCTTATTTTTCCACTCTAATCCCTCTTTCTTTTTTCAGTACTTTGGGGTTTTTTTTAGATACAAATTATTTCAATCAAGATAAACACCCAAGGCATGTTTCGCTACCATGTTTTTTTCATTTGTTCATGTCATTGGAAATGTTAATAGCCTCTTTTCATTAATTCAACAGCAGAAATATAGTATTATTTTTCTTAAATTGAATCTTTACAATGAAAGAGGCGCTGCAGGCACTGTACATAAAACAGCAATTAGAGCAGGACATTGCCTTTTCTTCAGACTGCATGGATTTGATTTTTTCTCTTCTTTTTTTTTTTTCTTTCTCCAAGGGCAACAACCACAAAGAGGACATTAGCAATGGCAAGCAATTACAAGTCCTTCTTCGTCGTCTTCATCAGAGCTGGGCTTTTGCTTGGCCTGGCCAATCCATTGGTGACCTCAGCCTCCTGTCCCTCGCAGTGCCGTTGCGATGGGACTTTCATATATTGCAATGATCGGGATTTGACTTCCATCCCTTCGGGCATCCCAGAGGACGCTACAGTACTTTTTCTTCAGAACAACCGCATCAAAAGTGCAGGGATCCCTACGGATCTACAACGGCTAAACAATGTTGAAAAGATCTATCTGTACTGCAACAATCTTGATGAGTTCCCCACCAACCTGCCGCTGAATGTCAAGGAACTTCATTTGCAGGAGAACAATATACGGACTATCACCCATGCCTCCCTGGCACAGATTCCCATTATTGAGGAATTACACCTCGATGACAATTCCGTGTCAGCCGTCAGCATTGAAGAGGGTGCGTTCCGGGACAGCAACCATTTGAGGCTGCTTTTCCTGTCCCGTAACCACCTCAGCACCATACCTTCCGGTCTGCCAATGACTATTGAGGAGCTTCGCTTCGACGACAACCGCATCTCATCCATATCAGAGGTATCCTTGCAGGATCTTATAAACCTGAAGCGACTAGTTTTGGATGGCAACCTATTGAACAACAGGGGCATTGGGGAGATGGCATTGATGAACTTAGTTAATCTGACCGAGCTCTCATTGGTACGAAACTCCCTGACATCCCCACCCTCCAACCTGCCTGGCACAAGCCTGGAGAAGCTAAATCTTCAAGACAACCACATCAATCACGTACCAGCAGGTGCCTTTGCTTTTCTGCGACAGCTGTACCGCTTGGATCTGTCAGGCAACAACTTGAGCAGTCTGCCCATGGGTGTATTTGACGACCTGGATAACCTTACCCAGCTGCTCTTGCGCAACAACCCATGGTACTGCAACTGCAGGATGAAGTGGGTACGTGATTGGCTGCGCACTCTTCCATCTAAGGTCAATGTGCGTGGCTTCATGTGTCAGGGTCCCGATAAGGTCAAAGGGATGGCCATCAAGGACTTATCCACAGAGCTGTTTGGCTGCTCGGATACCGAGATTCCACCCACATTTGAAACTAGCACAGTCTCAAACACTTTGCCACCCTCTCGACCCCAATGGCCCTCATACGTAACTAAAAGACCTGTGGTTAAGGGTCCAGACCTTGGAAGAAACTATCGTAGCACAACGCCTTCCAGTCGTAAGATCATCACAATAAGTGTTAAATCCAGTAGTGCTGAGACGGTGCACATATCTTGGAGAGTATCTCAGCCCATGACAGCCCTGAGGCTCAGTTGGCTAAAGCTGGGCCACAGTCCTGCATTCGGATCCATAACTGAGACCATTGTCCAAGGAGAGAGAACAGAGTACCTGCTCACAGCTCTGGAACCCGAATCCTCTTATCGGATATGCATGGTTCCCATGGAAACTAGTAACATTTACCTGTCAGACGAGACACCTGTTTGCATAGAGACAGAAACTGGCTCCCTGAAAGCATACAATCCCACCACAACCTTGAACAGAGAGCAGGAGAAAGAGCCTTATAAAAATTCCAATCTGCCTTTAGCTGCTATCATCGGAGGAGCAGTGGCCCTTTTGGCCATCATCATGCTAGCCCTGGTGTGCTGGTACATCCATAGGAACGGCTCCTTATTTTCCAGGAACTGCACATACAACAAAGGGCGCAGGCGGAAGGACGATTACGCTGAAGCTGGAACAAAGAAGGACAACTCCATCTTGGAGATTAGAGAGACCTCTTTTCAAATGATTCCCATAAATCACATGCCTGTTTCAAAGGAGGAGTTTGTGATACACACAATTTTTCCTCCCAATGGCTTAAGTCTTTACAAGAGTCCACACAGCGAAAACAGCATCAATAACAGAAGCTACAGAGACAGTGGAATACCAGATTCAGACTACTCTCATTCATGATAGTGTGCGCGGATTACAAAGACATTTTATTGCTAATGAAAGACTTGGAGGCTGCTTGGTCTTTTGCAAAACACTGGATTGAAAAGACTGAGAAAGCATTGTTATGTACATTTGCCATATAATTTATATTTAAGGACGATTTATTAAAAGGAAAAAGGTTCCGATTGCAGGCCATCACTGAACCGTCGGTGTATGCTGCCACAAACTGCAATTCTATATTTTAGATATTTGTAGTCATTTGTACTGTACTTCCTTTACTTATGGTTTTAGACCAATTAAAAAAACGTTGTGCTCTACTGAGATATGATGACTTGTCAACTGTGAAAGTGGGTTTTCATTGCTGTGTTGAACAATCAGATATTAGAAAACCATGTAGTATAAGCACAGGTCAAAACTATTGCTATGTTGCTGTCAGTGAAAAAAAAAAATACAACAAAAAACAAGGCTGCGGGAATATAGGGCATAGTTGATCAAAGGAAATAAAGACACAAGTGTTTTGTTAATTTTAAGGAGGGCGGGGACTGACTTACTCCGGTGTCACAGAAACCTCTGGGTTTCTTTAGGAATACTGGTTGCCTGTTTCAGAACGCTGCCAGGCTTTACATCACTCCAACGTTTAGGAGGCAGATATCTATTACTTCCTCTCTGCCCTGGAAGAGGAAGCAACACAGCACAGAATCCTAAATCCTTTGCAAACGAAGCACACCGATCAAATGAGAGGTTATTTTGCAGTTAAATCAAAGCAGATGTGCTAAAACACAAGAACAGAACTAAATATCACTTGTTCGGCAAAGGGAAACAGCATTTACCATATCCCTCAGTACAGTTAACCACGTCATGTAAACGTTGCCCTCCAAAAGGAATATATTGTGGGCAGAAAAAGTATGGCAAGAAACACATTTGGGCTCTTTTCTATTTGGAATATAAAGTGTCAACTATTTTTTTGTTCATATAATTCTTATTTGTATTTTTGTTTTCTAATTCAAGCCACTTTTATGTTGCCACAGTTAAATTGTTCTTTACAACTGAAGACCAAAGTGCATTGAATGCCCTTTGGCCAGTCTTGTATGTGCCTTGATCCAATGCTTATTGTATTTAGCTTTTTCAAAAAAATAAATCAGTGACTTAACTTTTTTCATACACACTTGAATATGATAGGATATTGGTCATATTGCAAAATAAAAGTGGATAAAACCCCAACTTGATGGCCTCCTTTTCCCCAAAAGAATGCTTTCCATTTATTTTTAATCCCTCTAAACTTTGCATACACCATTCCGGTCCTCAAAAGTCTTCATCTAAAGCAGTAGTGCCTAAACTGGGGTATGAGTACCCCAGGGGGTACATGAGATGACAAAGTGGGTATGCAAACAAAATGCTGACTTGTTTTTGATTGATGCGGCATTAATAAGTGCATTACATGGTGACAGTGTGTGCGTGTGAGAGACAGAGTGAGCACAGGTTTATGCAGATGTATTTGGAGGTTATGTTTTGCTGTTGGCCCTCTGCAAATATGCTTTTGACCAGCATCAGCTTTTGATCAGCTATCTTAAGTTCAAAATCCCTCTTCATTGGTTGGAGCTTACTGCTAATTATTTTGCGCACAGTAAAGCATAAAGTTTGGAGAGCAGCATAAAGTTTAGAGAGAGTCTATATACCTGACAAATTATTCTAATAAATATAAGTTAACGTTGCCAAAATGTCAAAAAGACAGTCAAGCATATCTTAATTTTCCATATCCATGAGTAAAGATGATGGTGTTTGATCAAAAGATCCCGAAGCTGGAACTACCAATACTAATCAGGATAGCGTGAGACACAAGCAACAGGAGTTAGATCAGTCAGAATCAGAAATTGATGTAATGGAAAAGGCAATGACTTCAAAAGGTGAGAGAGAATATCACTGATCAACAGAATAATATTTGGTCTCAACGTAGCTACATACATGTTAGGGCCATGCAGAAACCTATGAATGATGATCTTATAGTTGTGCCATCAGCGTTTAGTGACGTCATTGTATGTTCCCGGGAAAATTTAAGTTGTATGGCAAGTGTCGGTCACAGTGCCTTTTAGAGTGTTTTCACACCTGAAAGTCCGCACCAAGGTCCGAACCAAAGTTCATGTTTTGATACATTTTATACATTCGGTAAGTTTTGGTTTGGTTTCACATTGCAATTATGCGAGTGCACTAAAGAACTTTACATGACATACTTGCGTCCTGTTGTCATCATCTATGTGGGCTGCATCTTGACATTGATTGGTTTGTAAACAGACCTGCATCTGACGTCAGCCTGTTGTCAATTCGGCGGGAAAATTTGACAAGAATGAATGAACAGACGCATATCGTTGCCACTATTCTGATATTATTATGGAATTACTACCTGCAGCACCAACTATACTCGAGGCTAGTTCAAATTCGCCAAATGTTCGTCCTCGTTGTGCGAACATTTTATTGTCGCCGGCAGGAAAGGAGGAGAAGACTACAAGCAATCCTGCGAGAACCACCGGAACTTCCGGTAAATGATCTGAAAGTCCGAATCATATAGAAAATGCTTTCATACTAGAAACGAACCAAACCTTTGATCAGTTTGATCCGGACCGAGACTACCTCTTTTAGTCTGACCAAATTTCGTCTGTTTGGTCCGGACCGTGGTCCGGGGGAGGTTTCACACCTGTAATTTTGATTTGGATCAAACTGAAAAGTCAGAAAATCCGGACCAAACAAGGTAGGTGTGAAAGGGCCTTTGATCTGACAATTATTCATTTAGCACTGTTAAGCACTGGTTCATGGTACCTTTTAAAATGGGGTTTTAGCACTTACTAGCATGAAGAACAAATATAGACACAGACTATAGACAAGATTTAAGACTCAAACTATCTTTGGATACAAAAACACCCTTTGGGAGTTTTTAAGAGGGCAAATACTGTCCCTTAATGGAAAAGGTGTGACTGCAGTCTAAATAGAAGAGATGGGGTACGCAGAAGGATGTTAGATGCCTCGGGGAATGCCACTGTAAAAAGTTTGGGAACCACTGATCTAAAGCCTACTGAGGCTTCTTACTAGTGCAGCATCTACTTGGGGCTCCAAGTGCTCTTTTGTGTGGTTAAGCCACATATGACTTATCTGATTGACCCAAGTGGGAAATATCAGTGAGTACAGAACAGAAGCTAAATGAGGCCGTTGGAGAGATGCTGTGCTGGATTTTGATGCTCCTCGTGACCACAGAGGGAAATGTATGTATCTAATGACTATAGAATTAGGTTGACGGCATAGCTCAAATCACAGTAGGAATCTCACAGGTGGCTTGCATGTGCACGTGTACGCATCAACACAACATATATGTGGGCCATGAGTGTGTGAACGCACACAGATGAATACACATCAATGCACACGCCCTGAGATGTAATTACAGGTCAGGGGAGCCTCTAAAAACAGCAAGTCTGATCCAAACCTTAAGTATACTTCAACAGGCTTGTGTACTAAATATACCACATCAGCTAGAAATTAAAGTAAACACTCTCTGTGAGCATATGGTACTGTAAGGGTATGTGAATGTTGTTGACGTTCCACAACTTGCCTTGTCATTTGTTTATGTGGTTTCCTGACTGACAGTATTGGCAATTTTTCAAATGCTGAGTGATGGTTTTTAAGTTTCACTCACATCCTTTTAAATCTGAAGGCTTTTTCTTTATGAGCCATTTTATTTAAAATTAATCTTATCTGATCAAGGATGCATTTGAAAAGAATGCAAAATCCAGACATCAAAAAGTAAACTGTGTTTGGTATAAAAAAAGCGAACATTTAAACTTGAATCCATATCCAAAATACTGTATTACAGCATGTCTAATCCAATGCATTCAATCGACTCCTAATTACAGATTTAGCATTATTTCTTCTCTCTCCCTTAAATCCCAGAAAAAAAAAAGATTACTCCATCTTCTATTCTCTATTCAAGTTTGTAATACTCTTCTGCATATTTACTCAATACTCACACCAGCTGCGGTAACTTACAAATCATTCATTCTGGAGATAAGATGTCAGCCAGAATAAAGCAGTATCAAGCAGGAATGAGATCCAAGCAGTTTTAATTATCAAAACGCACAGGTGTGCGAGTGTGTTTGAGCGTACACATCCCCTTTATGGACATTCTGCATGCAGTAAATCAATCTCCAGTTTCCTAACACCATCAGAATTTTTTTACCGCTTGAGCTACGAGCAAAACGGCTTTAAATATTAATATCATGTGCTGCATGGTGAAAGCAAATCAGATGGATGAGAGTGCAAACAGAAATTTGTATTCTCCAGTTAAAATGATCTATTCAGAACACTAACCTTAAGTGTTGGGGGAGGGCGAGTTGAGCGGCTGCTACTGGGGGTGACCTGTGGTGACCCTTTTAACACAATGACCTCACCTCTGGCATCTTTGTCAGCACATTGTTGGAGCTTACAGATGACCTCATTCGCCCTGGGAAAACCATTGATCAGGTCTGATGTCCATGAGGCCGGTGCACACTTGAAATTCTACCTTGAATAGGGTACTTCACTTGAGATACAAGACAAAAGTATCTTTAAAAAAAGTCTAAAAAAACTTCGACAATGATGTGGAGCTTGAAAATATCAGGCTCTAAAAAAATATACTCTAAGAAACTGGATGATGCTCGGTCATCTCTTTTGCTGTGATCAAAGAAAGCGATGACTGATCAGAGGTCAGATAAAAGCAGGTGAAACAAGGGTCACAAGCCAAACATGAAAAATTGGTGGACAATCTGGATGTTTGACCCCCTTTTTTAAAAGCAATTAGTAAACATTTTTCATCTTTTTGGACATCTGGCCCTTTTTTAAGCAAACGATACACATTTTTCATCTTTTTAGACCTTTGACCACCCCTTTTTTACAATTGGTAGACATTTTTCATCTTTTCAACTTTTGACCGCATTGTAAAGCAACTAATGGACATTTTTCATCTTGTTGGACTTTTGACCTCTATTTTTTAAGAAAAGGAAAAGTAGAGATCAGGTCATGCATTGTTATCATGGACAATGACAGATCCCTGGCTCTTTAAAACAATGAATTGTGTGAAAAATAATGCAACTGCTCTTTTTTCATCATAAAACATTTATAAGAGCAACTAAAATAAGGTAATGAGAGTTGCTTTTGACAAGAAAGGCAATTACTGGCAAATGCAGAAGCCACATGTCATTCAATTATTTTTAGAGTTTAATTTACCAAAAGAGCCATAAGGGAGCTGACTTTAAAAGCACCATCTTATTCTGATCTCATTTTGTTTCACCTTGCAGGGAGATGTAGTCATCAACTCCTAGCATATCTATTCCCGAGTGTGTAATGTGTTTGCTCCCATTCTGCCTGGCCTCGCGTTCACTGCAAAACCTTTTCCCTCAGCTCAGCGCAAAATTTTCCTAAATAAAATATAAAAAATTCCTCCTAATAAGCCATTTGCTTTTGCTCTTCTTCCGCACCTTGTATTCAGTCCAAGACGTCTTGCACATCAAAGCTAAGACCCCTCATTGTGTGTCTTTAAAGAAAAAGAGAAGAGAAATTAATGTCAAAATGTCAGGCTTAGGGCACCAATGTGGCCTCCCACATGCCTGGACTCCAAACAAAGCATGTTTATAAATCATATCAACAAAATATGATGCAGACTCATGTATATTTTTAGAACGTGCAAATCTTGCTTGTACTTCCATCTGTATGGGCTTGAGGTTTGAAGAGCCACTATTAATCATCACAGATCACTGTGACCTTTCAGTGTTTACATCCATTCATACACTTCTTATTACAAGCACTGCAACCCAAAGGAGGACAGACCAGTTTTTAAAAACAGATACATTCCCTTTTTTTTTGTAAGTTCCAATATAGATGGAAACCACAACATAACTTATGCATGTCTTTAAGAGACAGCTGCGGTCTGGGCATATAGCCACGGCCACATGTGCTCTGCTGTCACCACGGTCATGTGGTGAAACAAGTACAAGGAGTCAAAGCAAATGTTTAAAGAACCAGAAAGAAAATAAACTCCAAAGATACTTTTGCTTTAGCACTGGGTAAAAATATAGTTTTTCCAATTAAAATTCCATATTAAAAGTGTTCATTTTTCAAATTTTGAAACACAATTTTGTAACGGAATTAGTAGAGATAGAATTTGTTTTGTCTGTAAGCTAAATTAATATTTCCTAATGAACATCTAACATCTATCGACAACCAGCCCTTTATGCTTCTCATATTTTAAGGCCTTCAAAGCTGTCTTGAGTAGATACAGCAACAAGTGAACACAGGAGATGCATTTGAGACATTACTACCAGGTACAAAAAGCAATGTGTCTGTCTCAGCTAACCACTTCTGATCGGATCACCTGAGACAGATCTTAATGTGGAGTGTAAATGGGGCCTATCATTTTTCCCCACCCTTAATGTACCTCTCAGACTCTCAATCCATTTTCTTCCCTATCTTCTAAAGTCCTCCCTACATCTCCTTAAGTTCTCAAACAAGACTTAGTATTTCTCCTCATTATGACCAACGACCTGAAACTCTAAGGCTGCAACAACTACAATCTCCCATCATCTAAATGAATCCAATTTTTTGCTCGACAGCACACAGCGTGCATACATCTATCTCCCCTTAAAATCATCTGACATTAATACAAGTTAACAAAGGCTCGTCTGTTAAGGTGGCAACAGCAGCAACACTTTGCCGGTGGAGCAGGTTGAATTATTGAACAGGGAAAATGACTTACAACTGCAGTGATGTGGATTCCTACCTCCAGCCAGCATCTGTTAATGCAATAACAAGCGACAACGACCTATTACTGCAGGCGAGTGCTGGGCATGATAATTTGATGTAGAGCATCATATGTTTTGAGAACGTCCATTTAATTGACTTTACTAGATGAGAGACATTAATTCACGTCATCAATTAACTAGCTTAAATTATCTTTTAAAAGGTGATATATCTTCCTGTGCCCTTTGACAGATTCGTGCGGCACATTCTCTGCCGCTGCATCGACCCATCGGGGTATTTGTCCAGAATGTCTGCTCTTGTTGGGAATAATCATTGCATTCCCTCGAAAAGTTCCTGTGTGATACAATCGTTCTTTAGCCCTCCGAGGACCGTGTCGGGCCCAGCTTCGATCTGGTTAGCATTCCCGTTTGCGTGAGGGCCAAGGTTTAAATGTCAACGGCGTATCTGCATGCCGGTAAGGCGACCCGCCAGATATATACGCAACTGACAGATGGTGAAGACATGCTGTAATGCCAACTGGTGCATTGGTGTCATGTATGCTGATTTGGTGTAGCTTTCTGATATAACCGTAAGAGGAAGATGCAATCAGATTATTTCAACACCAATAAGGTTTAGTTTAAATGTCAATGTGTAATTGGTATGGAAATGGAAAAGTCTTTTTACTACAGCAAATAACACCAGAGCATTCACTTAAAATCTACAGCCTGATAAAAGTGAAACACAATCAGACAGCCTAGCGACTGCCAGTGGGAGATTTTCTGAAAAGGACTAATCAATACGAGTTCTCTTTAGATTTTAAGACAACTATCATATACAAGACCTGCTAAAGATCACTTGGTCTTGATACTCAAGCACTGATAATATCAGAAAGGTGACGGACATTATTCAGCATAGAAAGAGTGAGAGAATTTGCAATTACCTTCCAGAAGCTGATTTTAAACTTCTTATGTTAGTTGGTAAGAAATATTTAACTGGATTGAACTAATAACTATATTAAGTCAAGAAAAAACTAACTTTAAGAGAGAAACCTATTGTACATCTTCCAGCCTCAATTAAAATTTCACACCCAAGTTAAGGCAATGTGAAAACATACACCTTTCAGAAAATAAGAGCCTTGGCAGTTGTCTGCCGATCATACTAGCAGCAGTCTGTCAAGTTCAGTTGCAATTTTGCTTGGTTTATTTATAAAAAAAAATGTTAAAAAGGAGATCAGCAATTGAACAACTGAAATCTGGTACCTTTGCACATTAATTACAATTTGTTACATTTATATAGCGCTTTTCTGGGTACTCAAAACGCTTTACATGGAAGGGGGGATCTCCTGAACCATCACCAATGTGCAGCATCCACCTGGATGATGCGACGGCAAACCATATTGCACCAGAACGCCCACCACACACCAGCTTACTGGTGGAGAGGAGACAGTGATGAACTCAATCAGTATATGGGGATGATTAGGAGGCCATGATGGACAGAGGCCAAGGGGCAAATTTGGCCACGATGATTAAGTCAAAACTGTACCACTAAACTAAGATGTATAAAACTACTGTTGTTGAAAAGGGTTTTGTACACCTTTTTCATTTCAGCTGAAATTGCTACACTCTTATTGGTAGCTTAAAAATGTGCAAAACTTATAATGTATTGATGAAACTTTACAGTAAGTTTCAATTAGCTAATGCATTAGTTATCATGAACAATGAACAATTATGTCTAATTAATTTAATGCACCTTTATGAATTACTTCTAAAAAAGATTCTGCTGAAATCTGCCGAGATTTCGTCTGCGTTCTGCGGACTAACAGATTTCGTTCTGCGGGCGTAGATTCCGTGTCGGCCTGCTTATGTATTCTCTCGCCTAGGGCACCAAAAGAGTCAAGAACGCCAATGGTGCCCCCTCAAAAAAAGATGTATGACGCCCCTGAGTTCTGACTCAACGTACTGAGTCATTCCACTCAAGAAGTTCTGAACAAAATTCAGGATCAGGAAAGTCATTGTTCATCATAAAACTGAACACTTAAAAAGAAACAGCCTTTTCATGCATGACCACTTATATCATATTAACCTCTTTAATCCATTTCTGTCCTAAAAAAAAAAATCATATAAAATGAGAACTTTTTAAGTGCTTTTCGAAACAAAAACCCAGTTCCGAGGGAAATGTAGAACTGAAAGAAAAGATGCCATGCGGCCTGTGACAGTCTGACCTTCTGCAGGAACCGTGAGACTAACACCACCTCCCTACGGCCCTTCTTACACAACACTTCAGTCTGCATCAATACACCTATACTTAACCACAACACAGGCCTGTCTCCCCCCAAGGCCTCTGCGTCTCTCTCTTTGGGGCAATCTGGAAGTAGGTCTGGCTGCCTCAACTACGACTCCTGGACGATCAGTGGTGTCAGCAGGCTCTAAATACTGGCTGTCACCATTCATCTGAACATCGGCGGTGTCACATCAACGCCTCAAGGTCTCTGTATCACTGCCCATGCGCTAGGTGAGGAGAGAAGGGTGGTTGTGTACTGCATTAGCTCTGAGGAGTTTGCTAAAGGTCAGCGTAAAGAGTTACATCATTAGGGCTGCACAATATTGGAAAACACTGACAATTCAATATTTTGTTTTTCTGCGATATATACTGCGTTATGAAAACAATTTTACAAAATGACTTGAATAGCTCTATTTGGAAAGAATGAATCATTCTAGAAAGACTGGGGTGATTTGAGTGTGTCCGCATAGAAAATAAACAAATTACACGCATAGATAAATACAATAGAGCAAAGATACAAATGAAATAAACAGTTTCTCTACCTGAATACTGTTAGATTTATCTGAAAAACAAAGCCCTGTCAAATTTAAAATAACACTGCATAGTCTTTACTATAAATGAAATATAATTAATCTTTGTTAAAACTACAAAAGTGATTTTACTTTGTCTTTTGTTGTTTGATTAACATTAATGACACAGACAGCAGCAGGTTTATTACGCTGTTGTCACTTTAAGACTTAACACACAGATCCAATATAATGATACACATCCGTTTTCTTTCTCAATTGTTTACGTTCACTTAAGACATAAGCAATGAGGATACTCACAGAGATGAGCTTTTTGGCATAATTTTGAGCCAAATGTATCCATCCATCCATCCATTCAATAGTGTTAATGAGAGAAAATTAATTAAAATAATAAATGCACTCAGACAAAAATGGTCATAAAAATAAATAGTGAATTTTCTTTTCTTTTTTTTTTTATATAATGCATGAATAAAATGTCATAAAACATTTAAATTGTGAATAATTTGTCCAGTTATTTTACTTTTGATGAGCTTCCGTGTGATCAGTTGAATGCCTCCTTGCTTTATAAAAGTATTAATTTAAGTTTATTAACTTAAACTTTTGAACGGTAGTTTATGTATCCATCTATAAGTTGTATATCACACTGTACATGCCTGATTGCATGCTAATGCACTTCAGGATTGATGTCGCCACTTCTAAATGCTGGACTTTGTCCCATGAGCATTGTCTGGTCGAGCAGATGCTACTGTATGTCACTAAACTGCAGAAAGGTTTAAGTGCTATTGTATCACACCAAACAACAAACTAATTATTTCCCACCAAGCGATTCTTAAATATTACGAGAACGAGGTTAATCTGTGCGTTAGCAAAGTAATACTGCAGAAATTTCAGTTTCAGTTTCTTAAATAAAATAAAAAAATCTAGCAAAGCTACTGCAATCCAATGATCCACTAGAAGAGTTTAAGGAAATAAGCTGGTCTAATCCACGTCTCTCAGCTGCTAAAGACCTTCCTATGACTGCCTATCCCAGATGACAAGCCTCAGAGAACCAGGACAGTCCCTAAATGGACACACACATGGCTTAAAGTGACAGATGACTGTTTACCGTGGCATTCTTGTGGTCTGTCCACCCATTCTTTAACACACACGCATATACACTCGCTCAGAAGGCCACTGTCAAATGAACGTGAGGAGATGACAGGAAATGAGATGCCGCTAGCTGGAAAAAAAGAACTCCATTACAAATCTCTTTGGGATCATTTGGCCATGGACAAAGCAGGTGGCGTGCAATTTGACTCTTTGATGTAGACAGTCAAACACTTTCTCCGACCCTCAATGAAGACCAAGAACAGAGCGCAGTACGAGTAGAATGAAACACACACTGAACATTGAGCCGTAAAGATACCAATCATGATAAAAGCTAAATGATTTGTGATTTAATACAACAAGGACTGGTAATCTCTGAATAGACACTTTAATGACGACAAGGCCATTTCCATCTATGGCATTAACTAGTGGTCGACCGATATATCGCCGAGGCCGATATATCGGCCGATATTTGGAATTTTTTAGATATCGGCATCGGCCGATAAATATTTCCGTTTGGCCGATATATTTCAAAACAGTTTGTGACTGTGCATTAGCGGTTTTTTCCACTGACGCGAACAGAGCGAATGTGAATGAACTGAATACACTCGCTCTGCTCCGCCCAGCACCGTAAAACAAGCCACTCAGAAGTGAAGCAGACATCTGACAGACACAGTAAATGACCATTCGCATTCGCTTTCAAACCATATGGCCCTACCTTTATATGATATCTATGCTACTGACGCTACATTGTGTTACACACAAAAACACTCCGGCGTGCAGCAGAGTCTATTCAAACAGTACCGTGATATGTCAGATCCGCAGCCCAGCGGTAGCTCCAGTGGGGGTCACAGATGTGATATAAATGAATTCAAACAAAACTGAAAACATTTTACCTCACAAACAGTCAAAAATCCTGTGACTGGCTGTTCCTCAGATACGCGCGTTGTTCTCGGGTTACATTTAAACTAGACGCTGTTTTCCAACGGACTCGCGTGCACGGAAAAGCTGGGTCGGTCGCGTCGCGTGCATTACAGATCAGTTGGTCGCGTGAGGTGGATGAGAGGAGAACACTATGTAATAATATTACGTTTGAAAATAAATCCTTGAAAATGTTATTCACTATCTACTGTATTTATTTATCCATGATTGGCGTAATATCGTGTGTAGTATACATTTTCATATGTTCATGTATGTCATGCAAATACATGTGACGGCTTGCAACGTTTTAAAGAAACAAACAAGCAAAACTAAACACATAAATCATTATTATTTAAATATACTTGAAGTAAAACAACCTGTTTAAAGTAAATAGTGTAAATAAACTATGTGAGATTTATATTTAACTATGTATTGTACATAAAATGTATACTGTAATTGCACATACTATTTTGTCATTAATTTATGAATATTGTTTAGATTGGTTCATTAATGATAAATGTTATTTGTAACCTGCAGTAAGCAACAGTAATTATTTATGTGACTGAAAAAATGACTGTAAATATTAAAGCAGACAAGAAGCTGCACTAAAACTTTATTTATTGAAGTGTTACCTTACCTTTTTGTTTACATTTTAACTTCTTAGTAAATATTTTTTATTGCAAAAAGAATTTTGCATAAATAGTATGTACAATAAATGTTCATTTAGTTTCACCAATATTCTTTATGTCTC
Source organism: Squalius cephalus (assembly GCF_949319135.1). Lineage (NCBI taxonomy): Eukaryota > Metazoa > Chordata > Actinopteri > Cypriniformes > Leuciscidae > Squalius > Squalius cephalus. The sequence continues at coordinate 17,420,943 of NC_137142.1, forward strand.
TCATTCACATGTATTGTATCGGCCTCATATCGGCCAATCGGCCAGATTGCTTTCTCAATATCGGCATCGGCATCGGCCATTAAAAATCCCATATCGGTCGACCACTAGCATTAACCCTCCCCGCAATCACACACTCTCACATGAACAAAAGTTCTTGGACACTACTAGAACGGGTGGTGAGATAAAAGGATGGACCTGCTGAGATTCTGGATGCATTAAAAATGAGGTCAAAATACTGCTGAAGTAAAAAGACAAAGGCCTCTGTTTGTAGACACAAATCTTTCCATTGCCAACTTGCACTGTTAGAACTATATTTCAAATATCAATCACTGCAGACAAATCACACAAGCAGGGGTGTATTCTAGTGCTTCCTGCATAAATGTGATATAGCTAAATGGGTGTCAAAGAGACAACATTAAGGATGCACCAAAATTAAAGTTCAAGATGATACACTTAACTGATTATAGTTATCGTATTGTTGCTGATAATACACAAAATAAAATGTCCTTATAACTTAGCAAACTAAACATTAAAAAATAAAATCCTTTAAATACTCCAAATGAATTTCAACAACACAAAATTATAATGTACAGTAGAAAAAGTGAATTTTCATTTTTGAGACTTGCTAAAGACTACATTTAACAGTGTTTACAATATATACAGTTATTATTTAGTAAGATTAAATTTACGTGAGCATTAGACGATGGCAAAGGCAATCGAAGTGTAAAAATAAGGAAAATTAGCATGCACAATTAATTATCCAATATTAGCGGATACAGATACATTTAAAAAAATACACAATATAAAAATTATACAATATCGGCCAATAATCAGCGTTACAGATATATTGTGCATCTCCAAGACAACGTCTTTTCATTGTGCCTTCACCAGCTGCAAGTAAAACCAAGAATAAATGACTCTTGAAACTCAATCTGATCTCTCTAATCTATATAAATAAATACAAATACAAATACAAATACAAATACAAATTCACAAAAGAGTTTTATTCCAATTCTAAAATAAAACATAAAAATTTAGGATGAACAATTCTGTTGCAAACACTGGTGTGACCATATGAAAATGTTGTCAGTGTGTGACATGCAGTGAGAGGAAGTAGTGAAGGTTTTGAGTGTCACAGTTGTAAATGAGTTCAGGAGCCCAACTTAATTTAGGGGCTGACAGCTGTGCTGATAAGAACAGGATTATGGAACGACAGGAAGTGGCAAAGCATTCAGTCTACAACTCGCTCTCATCCTGCACAAGAGAAATTCCTTCTTTTTCCTGAAGGGTATTTCTCTCTAGGGACACTGCAAGACAGCCTTCATGCATGTGTCATGTTACGTATGAGTTGTATAAGTGTTCTATTATGTACAATTATAATAATATATTGATAACAATATATATATATATACACTACTGATAATATATTATATATATATACACACACAAACAGCAAGATCTGCACTGGCAAATACCTCTCAAATTTTCTTATTAGAAAAAAAGAAAAAATCTCCTTACTGTTCTGCTCACATTTAGCATTTTTCCCAGCTGCCCACACTCTTTTCTCAACCAGTGAGAACATGACAACAAAACAAATCCTGTCTGGGGATTAGGATGAAAATTTCCCCCAGTTTTTTTTTTTTTTTTTTTTTTGCTAATTATTTCCCAGACGTTTCATTTAAACACAAAGTTCTGCTCTCCTCAGTTTTGGAAAACTCTGCCGGGTTGCCTGGCAGGCCCGTTCTTCATTTTCAATTAATAAGCCCTACTATTATTAGCAGGAAGGAAAACTGGCTTTGTATTAATGGCGTCTGCGTTGTAATGAAACATTAAATATCTGCTCACAAGATGAAGCTCTAAAACGTCAGTTGAAAATGGAAACGACCATGATTTGTGTGGAACGGGATTTGAAGGCACAGGTTTGATCTATGAGGTGATCTAAAACTTGAGTAAGGTTCTATAAATGTTTGCCTGAACTGCCTAAGGAGAGATCAGCGGTGTTACAAATCTGATGTCAGTCTAACAGTAGATCATCTACATTTTTTTCTTACCCTAAAAAGACAAAGCCCTCGCCCTGTGTCCCTGCCCTTCCATGTTCCTGTAAGGAAACATCTTCCATCTCTAATAAAACCCATTTTATATTTTTCCTGTCTGCAAGCGGCATCTCTAAACTTCAGTTTCCTGTGAGGCACCTCAACACAATACTTTGTGTCCCTCCACCCAGCCGACTGCTTCTGGAGCCAGAGGTTAACGTGACGGGGTGTCTATTTTGTCCTCATCACCAGTGGCTGACAATGTCTCCATGAACTCGGTCATTAATCATGCCTTTCCTATGTGTGGCGACACAACAACAGTGGGGGAACTGAGGGGGCGGTGGGTGGTGTCTACTGTGACACGGACAGTCCCACCAAAGCCCTATGAACCAGTATGAAGAGGTCCGTTCACAATAATGCTTACCAGGTCACTAATCGAATTATGTCAAAAAGGCAAGAGAGCATAAGGCACCAAATTCGTTTAGCCATTGTAAGGAGGCCAAGACCTCCAGAGGTCCCCGTTAAAAAAAAGGAGATGGAAATTATGCCTGATTATGTGTGGGTAGTCAGTAACTTTTTGTTGTGGACATTGGTGCCAAACAAAAAGAAAAAAACTATGCAAATTGATCATGTAAATCTAGTTTCTAACTCCTGCACTTCTCCCTCCCTCCTTGCTCATTTTCATAAGCCAGATGGCCGTGGTTTTGGGCTAATTCACTTAGCCAAGCATAAGTAATTCCTCACATATATGCATGGCCAATCCACTATTAGATAACGCACAAAAAGAGCAAATATGCAGTTCCATTCAAGACGGAGTCATCCATCTATCATCGGGGCCGGAGGTGGGGAAATAAGTCTCCTAGGTCAGCAGGCATCGTGCTTTGGCACACGGTCGGTCCTGCAGGGCCTCTGGACCCTAACTGGGGATCGACTTAATTATCCCTTCGATGACAGAGGACGATGGCAGGTGAGAGGAGGAGGGGGGAACACTGATGAGGGTGGAATGCCAGAGTGTCCAACAGGGTCCAGCAGGCGCACAGACGAAAGAGATTTTTGGATTCATGAAGGCACCTCGCGCATGCATTTCTCCACTGTCAAATAAAAGGACAGCTGAAAGAACAGAGTGTAACGCATCAATCGAGTCTCATAAAACATGAGACACTTTTCATTTGGATAGCTGTGAGTATTTGACAGATTGAAAATGATTACACGGCTCCAGATTAAAATGCAACAGAAATAAAATCTGCAACAATTGTTTAAAATCTAGTTACCAAATCTAGGGACTTTTTTCAGTTTGAAAAACTTTTTCCATTGATGTCCAATTTGTGGGGATAAAAATCACTAATGAGCCAATCAAAAAACTTTTTTAAAAACTCACAAAACATATTCAAAGTAACAGCTCTGTCATTGTCTTCAGTTAATAACGGTATTCCACAAAAACACTTTTATATTTCACAAATAATACTGGTCATTGTTTAGGATGTAATGTCTTTGTGTGTGTGTGTGTGTGTGTGTGTGTGTGTGTGTGTGTGTGTGTGTGTGTGTGTGTGTGTGTGTGTACATACTTATACAACTTTTTTGTATATACACACACACAAACAACCACCTTTATCAACCGATTCAGTAATTTGTCATCTAAAGAAGTAAATTGCCTCCTAACCGTTTCCTTTTAATAGCTAATTACACCTTTGTCATTTTTTTGTCTAGATCCCTGAACTATCAGAGATAAAATATCTAATTCTGTGCGGCTGTGTGTTTTTAATTTGAATCTTAAGTAGGCTCAAATTGAAATAAATTCACAGAAATGGTTCATATTGTTCACAGAGTGATTAAATTAAATCTTTAAAGCAGTCACCTCAGTTTTACAGCTACGGCTGTGGTTTCATGAGGCAGACTGTTCAACCTGCTGAGAAAATAGGAGCTGACCAGCTCCACATTCACCTATATGTCTTTGGCATACTAAACAGGCTGAAGGTGAACTCTAGCGACAGACTTCAGATGAGAAAAGGCAACATCTCACTCTTTTCTCCTTTGAAGCTGACTGACACTGACCTCTAATCCGTGCGTGTGCAGCCTTGAGTAAAAAAAAAAAAAAAATCAGTTGTAAGCGTTGCATACAATTGTTGTTCACAGTGTGAATGGCCAGATTGACAAGACACTCGATCCGTTCATCAATGCGGCAGAAATCGATTGCGTCGAAATCAGCAGCAGAGCTTGCAAGACGTCTAAGCTTTCCCATCACTTTAATTAACAGCTTTAGAATTGATCAAACAGTGAGGAAGCCAATAGAACAGATGCGTTTCATTAGAATGTGCCCATTAGCTTTTTTTTAACAAGATAACATACGTTGAGGGAGCTGAACAGACTACACAGAAATAAATGAGAACGATCAAAAGGAGTCATTTGTTTAAAAAAAAAAATCACAAAAAAAATTATCATAAATTCTCAATTCGACTGCCACTGGCAGGCCAGAACCATCTCCATTCTAGTACATATTCAACCTTGACTGGTCGACATTTCCGGGCTTCTCCGGAGAGTCTCTTCGGGAATGAGTGGCTTCCAACAAGCAGGCGCCCGTGGGGCGTTACCTGACAGTGACAGCCAATGGGAGCGTGAGGACTCTTTAAAAACACTTCGTTCCACACAAACAGGAGTGTGAGGTCACACTTTGCTAGGGGTGAGAGAATGACAACAGATGTAGCGAGTTGGGAACAGACAATGGAGCCAACAACAGCAACAGAGGGCAGGAAATAACAAAGTGCGCAGATGGGAGAGATGACAAGGTGCCTGATGTGTTTAAAGCACGTTAGAGTTGTTGAAGGAAAGAGCCAGCGGTGGGACTGCCAGAATAATAAATAAAATAAAAAAAGTTGAGGCAAATGTGCTAACTTAATTTCAGAAAGTTTTCTATTTCCCCCTAAATCCACTGGATTGTTACAGATAGTCATTAATATTCAGTATTTACAGTAAACAACGTTTACGAAAAAGAAAAAAAGAAAAATCACCATAGAGAATAACAGAAGACCTTTCAACTCCCTCAAAAACTCATAAATCTTCTGGTAAACCAGTTAATGCTCAAACATCAGACCCAACACCTTCACTAACACACTCTATAACTCCATTAAAAGGTTTTGTTAAAAGGTGGTGGTAAATCTGTGGCGTCTGTGAGGCTCCTGATGCCCAGGCGCCAACTGTGGCCTCACAAGGATGTTTTCCATCAAAAGGTCTCCTGGGGAGGTTCGCACAGTGCCATATTCAAGGGCTTCGTGAATCCATTAGGCTGCCAGAGATGAGCAAAAGCGCAGAAGGAGTGTAAGTGTCTCCTAGCCTTGTTTGTCCCCCACCCTACCGAAAAGCTGTGAGATCAGTTACTGCAACATCCATCTGAAATCCGTTTCTCCAAACACCGTCATCACTAATTTATGGCTGGGGAGGCTCGCGGAAACTCATACAATTACTACTGAACAAAGAGCTTTACTTCAATCTGCAATGATGATTTAGGCCCGATACACCCTCAGAGCAGATATTTCCCATTAAAAGCCCATTCCAAAGGCTTCCAGAGGACATAAGTCAATAGCTTAATGTTTGCCAGTGCAGTCATTATTAAAGCCCTTGAAAGAAAAGGTACAGCCTGTGAGATGCTAATAGAATTGATTAAAACATAATTCAATGGAAAAGTATTTTTAAAAGCAGATCTGGCTTTGTTGATAAAAGTACCGCCGTAAGTTTTAAAGCTCTGGCTTCTTCTATCACAATACTTTGATCGTGAATATTTATGCATTAGGAAAATCATTAATTGCACTCATTTCAAAAGTACATTACTGAGAGGAAAACTAGACCTCAAAATCTTTTCCTTTGAGAGGAAGGGATCAAAACATGACCTCATAATGCTCTCACTGCCAGTCATTAAAAGTGTGCAGTTGAAAACCACAGTCAAACACCCTTTTGAAAATGAGACACTACTGAAAATAATTATATTTAGTATTTGAAACCCTTTATTTCCAGTTTTCAATGGAAAATAAATTAAATGTGAATGACGATAATATTAGAAATAAATTAATAATAAATCAACTTTTTATTATTATTAATCATCATTCACATATTTTGTGTGGTCACCCATTTTATGATTTTTTTTCTTTATTCTCCATCATATGCTCTATGGTCCCCACTGTACTTTGAGTGTTTCAGAAATAAACATCGACTCACTAAAATGTACATCTCACTGTACATTTACCCCTCACACCCTTGTTTTCACTTTTATTATGGCATCTATAAAAGAAAGGTTGACTGAGGGGTTTGGGTAACATTTTGACAGGTCAATGTGGTCCAGCTTGTGAAATGGACAATACCTGAAAACCAAGAAGCAGATTTGAAGAAAACTTGCTTAAAACAGACAAAATAGGCTAAGGCTTCATAGTTTATGAAATCAAATAAACAGGAAAGATGTTAGTAATGGAATTTCATAGATTTGTGACCTTGTAAAATGGCATATTCGCTTTTCTCCCGATTTCAGTGGACTTTTGATAAGCTCTAATGCGAAAATACACAGCAAGGCAAGATTTTAAACAAGCAACATTGAGTGAGAAGTATTTTAGAAGTTTTAGTAAAATAGGGCTAATAAAGCTCTATTCAGGTGAACAAACTCAATTTCAGTTCATAATAGATAAACATCAAGTAGAAGTGCTGAACTGTTGCTACCGATCTGGTATTCACAATCTCTCCCAGGGTAATCTCTATCGATTTGAAAATGGAACAAGAAAGGGGTTCGTCCTCCAACAGGGCAAAACACTCGAGACAGGTTATTTAAAAGTTTCACTGTTCCTAAGATTCCCCGGACAAGATGGAATGAGGATTCTGTAGATTTGTATTAATCAATTAATTCAAATCAACAACCTGATCATCACGTACAGAATTCCCCACATGAAAAAGGCAAATTACCCAGACAAATCCCGGTCTTTAAAACCAAGCACGGAGAATATACTTTCAAAGGCAATTTATTTACACAGCCTGGAGATGTGCATTTCAAACAGCAACCTTGAGCTGGTTTTCTGAGGCTGGGAGAAATAGGACAAATGGACTGCCTCCACGACCTCCTTGCGTTATTAAAAAAGATGAGGCAACTCGACAGTGAGCTGCACTTAATCTTTGAGCGAGTTTCACAACTTAAATATTCCATAGTGACTGACGTAAAGAAACAAGAGGGGTGAAAAGACAGGCAAAGTTTCCAGGTAATTGCGCTAGTACAGGCTGTTGACTACGGCTGTCAGTCTGCAGAGGTCCTGGAGCTTCCATTTGCATCAAAAGCACTCTTACTCCAGACCTAAATTACCACAACATCAGATAAGTGAGACTCCACATGTGAAATCAGAGAACATGAGTAAACCAGGAAAGGATTTATGAAAGCCTCATTTAAATTTTGGGTTGCGACAAGAGGTTATTGTTTATCCTGCAATGCCACAAGACTGGAGCGTTTACAGCTCTATTACAAAAATTTGCAGAACAACCTACTGTACAGTGGCAGTGATTTAATTAACATCCCCTCCCATTCTGGAGGATGCCAGATCCTCCTTGTGGAAACAACAAAAGTATTATTGCACAGAATTTAATCATTATTTACAATTTCCTCTTGGCGAAAAAAAAAACACCAACATAGTCAGTAGAAAGGACAAAGACAAATAGAAGGAGGATAAACTGCAACAAAGTACCATTGATTAAGCTGTCCTGAAATAAAAGCCTGCAAATATTGTCAATGAAGCAGGTCATAATGTAACCTCTAATGAGTCATTTGGAAAACGAAAGACTCTAAATACTGAGCTAAACATATTAACGAAGGGAAATGAAATTCCCTTTAAAATGTTCCTCAGCACCGGACGTATAAACGCACTCATTGTGTTAAGATAATGTACCCCTCAGGTCCATTTCCTTACCGGGCTCCATTTCAGGGGACAAGGCTCGTTAGCCCCGGTCAGTAGATCGGTGCTTACCATATGACGCTAAATGGCCGAAGGGTATCGTGAGCCACAAAGGACCAGTATCACACATCATAAAGCATGAATATTAATTAACATCAGTCACACTCATGTTTTTTATTTGCCAATACCTTTTAAAAATGGCACTTGCTGTGACACGGAGATTCAGTCCATAATTAAGAAGGGAAGAAAAGGCAAATTAAAGTCAATTAGTTTGAAAAGGAGTGAAACTGCAAGTTTGGTGAGGTGTGGAGGGGAAAAGGTCTGGCAGCAAAGATAAAACGAGGCAGAGAAGTTAGGTGAAATGGATTGAAGTTAAGAAAAGTACTTTGTTTACTTTTGTTGTGCGAGTGTAAATTATGAATATGTCGCTTTTGTTCCCGATTTTCATTCTTGCAAGCTTTGGAAAGGATAAATTATTGACAATTTTCACTGTTTAATGAAATAATATGCTTAAAATGGGTATTTTCTTCATCAATTTGGATTCATTTCATCAATCAACTCAGTACAATGCATTAATTGGGATTTAGACTGCTGGCTTAGAATTTGGCCAAATAAAGATATCTTAGAAATCAACATAAATGAACAGCCTTCACTCCAAGAGAAAAAGAAAAAAAGAAATATATCAGTTTTGACTAACTGTACACTAAACATTTAAATCTATAATAAAAAAATAAAACATAATATTGTAAAAAGAGAGAGACTTTTTAAGCCATTAGAGTGGTGGAAGGGGGAAAGTCATTACAGACAGAGAGGTTGACTGAAAATACAAACAGCCCTATAGTGTCAGGACTTGAGTTTGAGCCCTCAGATTAATGGCCTGCTAATGGAGAGAGGTTGGGAACCCACCTTGAGAAATCTGACAGAGACCTCACATAAAGCATTCTTGACTATCTTAGACAGGGCACATACTGACTTAACCTCAGCATGCTTGCAGTACTTATTATGAATAAAGCATAGCAGCCATTTTACATGGAAACTACTGCTAAAAAGGCTACGGTTAGGGTTATTTAAGACAAGTTTGAAAAACATGGGAATGTCAATCTAAGACGCAAAAAAGTACACTCACACTGAGATGCTAATTACTAGGGGTGTAAATTTGACAGTTCATCAGGATACGATATATGATATCAATTCTCATTCAATTCAGTTATTACTGAATTGAATACGTTTATTTAATATTTAAAGGTGTTGACTGTAATCTTACGCTGCAAAATGATAACTTACAAAGGATTAAATTCATCACAATTTTTTAATGAAGCACACAAAAAATGTATGACAAAGCCCTAAAACAGTCAATTAATCGTCATAATCGTCAAAGCCCTAAAACAGACAAAAAAAATCAGCCAAATTTCATAATAGTGACAGGCCTAACTGTGGGCTTCAGCCTAAACGGTCAAATAGCCTACACACAAATATGTCAAAATGCCACTTTGGTAAGTATACTCGTAAACACAGTCAGTTATAAAATGTCTTAAGTGAACGTAAACAGCTGAGAAAGAAAACGCACATGTAACAGTATATTGGATCCGTGCAGCTCTTAAAGTGACAGCAGCCTAATAAATCTGCTGAGGTCATTGTTAATCAAACAACAAAAGACAGATAAATCACACTGCTCTTGAATGAATAACTTTTGTAGTTTTAATAAGGATTAGTCTATATTTAATGTATACAGCAGTGTTATTTTACATTTGATTACTTTATTCAATTTCTGTTGTAGGTTATTACTTATCTGAACACCACTATACATCTTCCTGAAAACCCTAAAGCACTGTTTATTTATTTTGTATTTTTATTCGTTGTATTTTTTTGTTGTCAGTTTTGATTGTAGTTCATTTCTTTGTTCTTATTGTATTGCTGACTGTTTTACTTGTCTTCTGTAACTGTCTTGATGACTTTTACTTACATTAATTAACCAAGTATTCGTTTTTGCTGAAGTATCGATAATTGTGAAAGTTCACTGACATTTAAAATGACTCATTTCATGAAATAAGACTTGGATCATATCACCCACCAATAATCATGTTAAATAATGATGATTTCAATATTGACCAAAATAATCATGATTATGATTTTTGCTATAATCGAGAAGCCCTTGTATGAGAGCTTTACAGTGGAACTAGTGGAAACCACCAAAACCGGCTGGCTATCACTAATCACTCAGCGTAGATTAAGAATTGAGACGGATAAAGACTGAGATGGGAATGACCTATGGTAATGCAAGAAAGGTTGTTTATTAAGATCACAGTGGAAAGTTGCGTTCGATGGATGTGTGCTAACATTCATATTTCTTGCACAGATCTAACATGAGTAAAAAAAAATAATAAATGATATAAAATCAAGCAACACCAGAACAACTGCGAAATCCAGTCTAGGCAACTTTGATTCATCAAAATTCTACAATTGTCAAATCTGTCAAAACATCATCCGGCCGGTGTATAAATTCACAGACTAACCTTGACAGAATTGGGGCTGGTCACAGCTGGCAAATACTGTTCACTTAATATTGCATCACCCTCATCAAGCATTCATATTTTACAGAAAACAAGCATGTGAATGTTAATGTAAACCGTGGAATATTTAAAAACAAAAATAAATGAGTTAAAAATCTGTAGACACAAACTGTCCTGCTTTATTTACAAATTAAAACACTTTGCTGTGGCTGGAGATGATGTAAGTGAAGTCAATTTATTATAAACCATCTAAGATTCACCATCTGACATGAAACGCTGAAATAATGTGCCGTCCTGGGAATAATGGGCCGGGCTGCGACACATACTAAAGTACGAGGGGTTTTAAAAGGGAGTATTAATCACATTCCCCCATCAGCAGTAAATCAGAGGAAGTTCTGTTTGAACACTAGCTTGTTAAGTGATGCATAGCAACATTCTTCCCCTGACGATGAATTGAGGCCCGTATTTGTGTGACTTTGCTTTGAAAAGAAGAAAAAACAAATCCATTGCAGCAAATTTCTGGTGCTGTCAATTTATGCAGACACCTCGAAATCTCTGCTGGGTAAAGAAGAGCACACTGGCAACTTCCTCAGTTAGTACCCGTGAAGACGCATTTGCCATAAACCAAGCTTCGCAGTCATATCCTGGCTGCTGGGCCTCAAGATAGAGACAGAGAGGGGGAAAAATGCTAAAATGATCCCCAGTTAACACGGCTAAAAACTTCCTTGTGCCCCTCCAAAAACCTTTAATCATTTGAATTTTAACTTTGTTTCTCCTTTATTTTCTTTCCATCTCCTTTTGTGGGCACAACAAGAAGAGAGTACATCATTTTAATTCATTTGTTATACAAAATTCAAATTATCTGTTACTTGCCATCATTGCCAGGCAATGTACACGACATTCTTTACCAATAAAAATGGATTTGACCACTAAACAGATCATTTAACTATTAATGTTATATATTATATTCAAATCAAATTAGAAATAATTTAGCATTGCAAATTAGAAATAGTTATACAATGTTACATTTTATGTATTTGTTTGTTCATATTAATTGGTTCTAGTTCTCTAATTATTATAAAATCAGATCCAATAAAAAAAAGTTATTTATTTATAATAATATAATTTAATTATCATAAATATTAAATAAACAAGTATAAATATAATAATTATGTTATTTATATATTTAGTGTAACAGCACAGGGAATGTTAAGAAGTATGTGAAATGTGCAGAGTGGAAGCAGAGCAGGTAGTTTTTTTGTTTGCTTGTTTGAGTCATAGTTCATGTGTTTTCCCTTGCTGCAGGATCGCTGTGATTACCTTTGATCGAACAGCACTCTTGCTTGAGAGATATTTCTTAAATGGCACACTTAACAATGACTGGAGAGTGAAAACATTCTCCAACATTTTCAACCATTTCATCCCCCACTGTAAAGCTGAAGTGTTTATATCCTTTTCTCTGTGCAAAAGTGCAGCTGATGAGTGTGAAGAGAGGGGGCCGTACATGAAACTGCGACAGCAGAAGAGTGGTGATACGGGCCTGCAAAGGTCAGGATCCCCTTTAGGAAGAAAAAAAAGGAAATGGCTGGATTCCCTCATTGAGTCATTAACCTTTTCCCAGATTGCTATGAGCTCTGCTTTTATTGTTCTACACAACAGCAGAATCCTATAAATATTTGCTGCATATTCATGAGCGCTGATGAGCAACTTCTGTTTATGATGCTCTTTGACAATTATGTGTGCTTAATCAAGCTGTGTCTGCGTCTCGATTAATTGGCACTACGTTGGAATCTCCAGAGAAGAGGGTTAGGGAGCGTTCAAAAGTGTGAAAAAGATCTTGAAAGTGCATAGAACATTCCGGAAGAATAAACAGCAGTGCTAAAAAAATGAATAACAAATTGCATCCATAAACTGTGCTGTTGTTTTCTACTTACTGTATAAATAAAAACCCAGATTTCAGGCTCAGGGATCTTTTTAACAGTTCATAAGTCTTTATGTTCACGCAGGAGCAAAACTGCGGACGTGAGCGGCGTTTAGAGCCAATGACGGATGGTTTGCCCTGAGACTAGCTCGGAGTAAATTAACCCTGCCTGGCCTGCCATTTGCATTCTCTTAACTAAGCAGGCTAGCCCCATCACGCAGAGAAACACTAAAACTTTATTTGCGCTAGGCTGAAAGCCGATTAACGGGAAGGGAGACAGTGATAACGCAGCTGGGTTGGGCCTGTTATCTCAACACAGCAACTTGCATCCCACGGCAATACTGCAGGAAGCCCACGGCTCAATGAGACGGACACTGGACAACAAACGAGAGACTGAGGCTAAATGCATGACATCGCTCTGTGTGACTGGGTAAAAAGCCTCAATGTGCTAAGCCAGATGTACGAACCCATAGTCCGTGTCCTCTGCTTAAGCAGGGATTGGATTTATGCCGTTGTGAAAACACAATCAACACAGACATCCACTGAGATGCATATGACCATGTTGTGTACTGTTGGCTTTTAATATGTTTTTTTTTTTTTATTATTATTATTATTATTATTATTATTATTATTAGAGGATTTTTAAGGCAAGACACTACAAGCAAAACCATATTTTTTTCATGCACTGGTCAGTTTAGAGTTTTTGCATCCATAACATGTCTTCTTTCAGACTAGAGGAAAGTAAACAAGTGTTTATTTTATTGCACTTGATATACTTTAGTTTTTGTCTTGCCGTTGACAGTATTTTCTGATTTATGGAGTGATAAAGAAATCCAAAATCCCTTCTAAGGGATCTAGCTGGTCTCCCAGCCTGGCCAAGACCAATGGAAAAGTGCCAAAACCCCTTTAAAATCAGCAAAACAGACCAGTCTAACCAGTTTGGCCAGGCTGGGAGACCAGAAAACTACCTTAGGCTGGATTAAGTTGTTTTTTCTTCAACAGAAATGTTTATATGTAGTTAAATCATGTGGTGATGTCTGCAGGGTTGCGATCAGTCTAGGTGAGATTGCATGACTGGTGGGCAACGGTTAAGGAGTGTCATTAATCTTCAGGTGTTAATACCAGTGGGGTTCTTATAACCAATAAGACATCTCTCTGCTTCTCAGCGCAGAAATGTTTGCAATGTCAGCACACACACATACACACCACCACCAAGGAGGTGCTGACTCCAGCCTTGTCTCTGTCCATTAACTGGCAGTTTAGGGGGGAGTTGCCATATCCTTGAGAACATACAGCTATGACTTTGAAAATGCAAACATTAACAAGGACTTAGCAACAGGGAATTTGTGTCTCGCCCCCCTCTAATTACTAAGCTGTAATTAAACAAGACAATTAATATCCAACAGGAACAAATCCTGTTTCGCAACAACCTCAGGTCAAAGTGTCATGCAGCATTGCTGCTGGGAAAGCAGATTTCACTCAAAAACAGTGCAATCTTCAATGTCACGGTCACTTTCTATGTGTGTGTGTGTGTGTGTGTGTGTGTGTGTGTGTGTGTGTGTGTGTGTGTGTGTGTGTGTATACAGTAAAATCCACTGAATCATGATGCTAATAAATAAACCAGACTGACTTTGTTGTTACTCACTTTCAACTTTCACACACTATAAAATAATGATTAAGCTCTAACAGCTCTGTTATTTAAAAAAAAAAAAAAAAAAAAAAGAGTCAAGCTGCCCACCTAGGCAACACCAAGGTGCTTATAAGATACCTGTTTTCTGACAAATAGTGATGCAATATCACAAAACAAATCACAGAATGCGCTGGATGTTCTACCCAAGACAGCTAAACTATAGATTTAAAAATATATGCTTAGGCTTTGCTGTATATTATATATTAAAAAGTATTCTGCATTAAAAAGTACTTCTTGATTTTAAATGTATTCAAAAACATGATAGTAAAAAGAAATATAGTAAACAATATTCTGTACTAAAAAGCCTGATTGATGGCAAAATATAATATAATATAATATAATATAATATAATATATATAATATATATATATATATATATAATATATATAATATATATATATATATATATATATATATATATAATATATATTATATATATATATATATATATATATATATATATAATATATATTATATATATATATATATATATATATATATATATATATATATATATATATATATATAATACACACAAATATGAAAAATATTCTGTACTAAAAATTACAAATTAAAATAGTTCCATTTAAGTTCCACTATTTTAAGCAATATTTGTGTGTGCCAAGTATTTCTGTGCTTATTAAAGCATCAGGTCCTTTGCTTACCAACATGCTAATGTCAAGCAACTGAAATAAACTGATGCTGCATTTAAATTCCTATATTTTTTGGGTAGGTACTGAAAATGATGAAGCATATTCATGACATACTTATCATCTCCCGATCATGTACAACCTTTAGGTATACAAATGTGTAGTATAAATACATTTCTGGACAATGCTACGATCTACCATTTTGGCACTGTCCTTTGACCAGAATGTTTTTTGATCTATGACACATCAATGAGTTATGAGGATCAACTTTCTGTGAAATACTGCCTTATACTGCATATGCAGACAGTACATATGACATCTCACTAGATTTCTGTGCTGCAGAATGTTAGCTTTTCAAATATGAATTTCTCACATTGTGTCAGTAGGTCACATGTTCAGACAGAACAAACTGTTGGTTATTGAGTGGCTAGTCTCAAGGTTTGCTTACACAGTTATTTAAATAGTATGCCCAACACATACGGACCAAAATATGTGCGAGTTGTGTGAGGGCTCGTCTGTGAGAAATCAGACTAAACACTCTTTAAGCTGCAGGGAGGAACAGTGAAAGATTTTCCGAAGCACGATGTGTAATCTCACAGATGCTCTAAGCCAGTTGGTTAGAGTTTATTTTTTTTTTGCATGCCAACTGTCCCAGAAACTCAGTGTTGTGATAAAACATTTAAATTTGTTCCAAAAAAAAAAAAACCTGACTGACCTGCAGGATGTTGTGGATTTAGAACACAACAGCACAACTACGACAAAGAAACCACTGTAGCTCCGTTCCAAGCATAGTAGCTATCTTACTGCCTACTGCCTACTGCCTACTATGGCAGCATCCTAAGCATCATGGAACCACGTGAAAAGTGACCAGTTTGAAATTCTCTACATTGGCAGCAATGCTGCACACCCTATAAAAATTACAATCAGTAATTCCGTGCAACTACAAAAAAATCGTATCAGTGGTTAAGCTAAGCACACTGTACAAAATAAATACAACCAATGAATAATATTAAGCATTGTGTATAAGAGGGCAAATCTGCTGCGTCTGAACGCACCACTAAATACACTCACCTAAAGGATTATTAGGAACACCATACTAATACTGTGTTTGACCCCCTTTCGCCTTCAGAACTGCCTTAATTCTACGTGGCATTGATTCAACAAGGTGCTTGAAGCATTCTTTAGAAATGTTGGCCCATATTGATAGGATAGCATCTTGCAGTTGATGGAGATTTGTGGGATGCACATCCAGGGCACGAAGCTCCCGTTCCACCACATCCCAAAGATGCTCTATTGGGTTGAGATCTGGTGACTGTGGGGGCCATTTTAGTACAGTGAACTCAATGTCATGTTCAAGAAACCAATTTGAAATGATTCGAGCTTTGTGACATGGTGCATTATCCTGCTGGAAGTAGCCATCAGAGGATGGGTACATGGTGGTCATAAAGGGATGGACATGGTCAGAAACAATGCTCAGGTAGGCCGTGGCATTTAAACATTCTGACATTCAGTTTGGAGTTCAGGAGATTGTCTTGACCAGGACCACACCCCTAAATGCATTGAAGCAACTGCCATGTGATTGGTTGATTAGATAATTGCATTACTGAGAAATTGAACAGGTGTTCCTAATAATCCTTTAGGTGAGTGTATATATAAGAAATAATAAATTACAATACTTTAATTTAAATGGCCACCCGACATGAATTATATAAATAATTTTAATAGCATAGTCATTCAAAACAAGAGGATCTACCATGTGCATAATGAAACGATCACCGACAATCATTTTGGGTGGGAACTAATGTAAACACAGATATCGGAGTCGTGTCTAAAGTGAATGTAAACAGGCAGGCCAAAAAAAATTTAAAATAATAAATAAATCAGATATGGTTAAAAGATCAGATCTCTGCATTAAGACATACAGTGTAAAAGTAGCCTTAGGTAGCACAATGGGACAGGCTTTGTGTCAGAAGTGAGCCTATGATGCCTTAAAATGCTCCCTTTGCAGGCAGCTCATAGTTTTTGGAACAGAGCTTGTCTCTCTTGTTTAATGTGCATGTGTTTTTTTTTATCCAGCATGTTCTAGTAATGACCCAATTCATCTCGCACTACAGAAGTATCACTGCATGTTTAACTGCTTACTAATTAGCACTATAATGTTCGCAAATAACACGGGTCAGTTTAGACTCAACTCAGAGTAAATGACTCAAAATATGATGAGAAGTGTCAGTGATGAGTTAATTCACAGCGCACATGTTCAAACAGAGATGCACTCACATCACCCGGAGTCTGAAAGCCATTAAACATCCTTCAGCACGTCATCACAAGCGGCGTGAATGCGAACAGACTAACCTCGAGAGCGTAATAAACAGCTATCCTCAAGGACATTACTCACTGGAAGAGCGTGTGTGCATATAGTCACACACATGTACGAGCATGCCTCGTCTATGACATTAAGACATCTACAGTAAGTGGACAGCCAGACAAACATTTCCAGATTAGTCGTCCATACGAGCCTTTCATTAAGTGCTTCCTCGTAACAGCCGAGGAGGGCCAATCTCCGTCTCCATGGCCGTCTGGGGCTAATCAAATCTCGCCGACTGTGAGGGAGAGCCATCCCGGACCCACCATTATCATTAATCTGTATCGCTATCTCTTCGGCACTGTGGTTAACGAACAATGTTAGGCTCAAAATTCAATTTACTGCAGTTAGCAATTGGATCGGTGATCAATTGAGGCAGCAAGAACATGAGGAATTGCCCTTCCATTATCGGAATGTTCAGATGAGCTTCAAAATCCCATTTGTACAGACTGGGTCGCCACAAATGCAAGGCATGATGGGAAAAATCCCACTCTTTTTATCTACGAACTCTGGTGACAATTGCACATGAGGTTGTATGTGCGTAGTCGATATTTATTTAGTGATAGTAAACAGTACCGAAAAACAAAACTCCTGAGTCACCCGCAGTGATATGAGGAGTCACTGCACAGCACCAGGTTTGATTACAAGATATTGAAAATGCAGATTTTCATCTCAATAAGGCTGACATGTAATGCTACTGTAAGACTTGTGTATGTTCGTTCAAGTGCGTGTGTGTGGTAAATCATAGTGGATTGTTGCGCTAATTCTGATTTACTCATACAGCAGTCAGCCTTGCTCATTTCTGACCTAGAGGACAAACACACACACTTCATCATCATCATCATCATCATCATCATCATCATCATCATCATCATCATCATCGTGCCCCCGGCTGCAGATGTTTCTCTGAAGATAGACACAAAGGATAAAATGGTAGCGTATTTATTAAAAAATCAAACTCAGGGAATCCACAAAAGTTCAAACTCAACTAGGGATGCCCGATATATCGCCACCATATCGGTATCGGCCGATAAATGGTCATTTTTAAAGGGATAGTTCACCCAAAAATGAAAATTCTGTCAGTAATTACTCACCCTCATGTTGTTCCAACCCCGTAAGACATTCGTTCATCTTCAGAACACAAATTAAGATATTTTTGATTAAATCTGAGAGTTGTCTCACTCCTCCATAGGCTTCTAAGGGACTGAAACTTGCTGGCCCAGAAAATGTATTAAAGACATCGTTAATATAGTCCAAGTGACTCCAGTGGCTCGATCTTAAGTTTATAAAGCGACGAGAATACTTTTTGTGCGCAAAAACAAACAAAAATAACGACTTTATTCCACTTTTCATTTCCTTCTCTCTGGGCCTCGGGTCTTTTCAAGTAGTGTTTAAGCGTAGCGCGTCTGTGTTGCACGTCACCACGTATCACACATGACCAGCGTCGGCCAATAGTGAGCCTACGTGGTGCCAGCAATTTTCAGTCCCTTAGAAGCCTATGGAGGAGTGAGACAACTCTCAGATTTAATCAAAAATATCTTAATTTGTGTTCCGAAGATGAACGAATGTCTTACGGGGTTGGAACAACATGAGGGTGAGTAATTACTGACAGAATTTTCATTTTTGGGTGAACTATCCCTTTAATGTTATCGTTATTGATCCGATAAGAAGATTTGGTCAATATATTAAAGCCAATAGATAATGTATTATTTCCTTCAGCTGAGATGCTTCAGATGTGTGCTGTTCACTATTTGAATTGCTTGAAAAATGATTTGAATCACTTCGAAAAGAAAAATACAGTTAAGTGCAACATGTGCAGAGCAAGTCTGTCATACAGGCTACATAAAATGAATGAGAACACGACTGTAAAAGAATGTTGTGAATTCTTTGTGCGCCTGTGTTTCAGCGCTTTGTTGTGGAAAGAGCGTGTCCACTAAGTTACACAGTCAAGTTCGCTTGTGCATTCGCAGCCTTTTGTGCCATTGCAAGTTCTAATATTATGTTTATTTTGTGTATATTTTATTGTTAGTTAATAAAATATGTGTTCATGTTAGCTCACAGTGCATTAACTAATGCTAACAGATGTCTTAAATGTTGAAATTAACATTAACTAGATTAATAAAACTTGTAGAAGTATTGTTCATTCTTTGTTAGGTCATGTTAACTAACTAACAAATTAATTATAACAATTGAAACATTATTGTAAAGTGTTACCAATTTGTTTTTATAAATAAAGTCAACATAGGAGTGTCAAATTATTATTTTTTTCAGAATCTTACACTGGTTCAAACTAGGCTACTGATTATGTTTGATTTGTTGAAGTGTTTGGGACATGGCTTTTAAATGGAGCCTTTTTGTTTTTGTAATCAGGCTTTCAAAGAATATCAAAATTTGGATTTAGATTTATCAGCCAATATATTGTTATCGGCTTTCAAATATAAAGAATTATCGTATCGGCCAAAATGTTCATATCGGTGCATCCCTAAACTCAATGAATCAGTGTGCCATGCACAAACAATACTGGACAAAGGAACTGAAGGGCTTATACAATATATACACAAGATAACAAACTGAATACTAACAGATGTGATCTAATTAATGAGTAACCAAAAAGACTAACTAGTGGTGGGAAAATGAGAACAACGGAACATTTACTAGAGAACTAAGACAGGTTAAACTGGAACAGAAGACAGTGACAATGAAACCAAACTTTGTCCCTCATGGAACAAAAAAGTAATAATAATTCAGATGAATCTATACACAGCTTTCCCCCCTCCAAAAAGGCCTTAAAATAGCTCTAAAAGTAGAAATGTGATCTCAGAAGACATATACATACATATACACACATACATATACACACACACATATACACACACACATACACACACACACACACACACACACACATACATACACATACATATACACACACTCATACATATACACACACACATATACACACACACACAATTATTTTTTATTTGTTACCAAGCTTTTAAAAGTAAGTAGAAATGATCTCAGAAGACATATGTATATGTATGTGTGTGTGCGTGCGTGCATACATATATATATATATATATATATATATATATATATACACACACATATATATACATATATATATATATATATATATATACACACACAATTATTTTTTATTTGTTACCAAGCTTTTAAAAGTATAAAACATATACTTTCTTATTACAATCATACTGAAAATGCTTTGTATTTTTCAAAACTTTAACAATAACTCTAATCAACATATAAGACGACATCTAAGTGGACTTTACTGGTGCTATTGAAAGCATGTGCATGCGTGCAGGTCAGCACAACACCTATTGAAAGCATGTGCATGCGTGCAGGTCAGCACAACACCTAAAAGTGGAATAGAAAACATGTAAAATGGGGAACAAGAAATTATGATTCAGCCCTATTCATGGATACAATGATTTATAAGATTGGCTGAAAAGATATACTTCCTACACAATGCATAGACCTTTAGGAGAGGAGAAACGTCCGTTACACACCCAAGGTGTTTACACCAGTTGATTGGTGTTGCCAGCTCTGGCAGGTTTAGACCATCATCATCCTGTATTGTCCAAAGAAAAGCCTGCAGAACTAATTTCCATGTGTTTCTCCGGGTTTTGTCCTGTTAGTATAATAGACATCAAGGGAATGAGAAGAACAGATGTGGCTCATTCAGCTTGGCATCTGCCTTTGCCAGCCTTACAGTAATCTCATTCTTGAGAAAGTCAAGGTGACCACACCAGCCAGGAAGAGAGGGAACAATTCATACAGGATATACAATTCTATTTGAAGGTAACTCAGAGCCTCCGGTTTTCTCGTTACGATCAGTAAAGTTCAAGAATAAATTAACCTGGCTTTAGGTAGCAATCTGCAATCACTTTAAATTCATATAACATCTAAACACAGCCATTTAAGCATGCATAAATCATAAAAATACTGCTCAAGGTTCTAGACGGCAACAACATTTGACCATTTTTCCTGCCAATGCAACTAAATTACCCCCTTCTTTTTGGTTACATGCGACCATTTTCTGCTACGCATGGAAAATCTGAAAAGTGAAACACCTTTTCAATACACACCACCATCCTTTCAAAAATTACCCATGGATTGACTATAGTAACATTAACTGTAACAAATATAGTGTTTCAGCATCATGCAATATATTCAAAAAATCGAATAAAACAAAACAAAATAAAAAATAAGGGAAATGAAAGCGTATAATTTCAGTTATGACAGTTGTGATTACAGTTTCTAAATGCTTATAACCAAGTCCAACAAGAGGAGAAGCACACACATATAATCATTGAACATTTCTTACAAAATGCTTTTATTAAGAGGCCAAGAAAGGTTTCTCTTGATCCCCTGAAAATACAAAACATGTTGTCAATGCATCATCTTCAAATCAAAATCTGTTCAAAGAAAGGGTTGTTATTCCAAATAAACTTGTATTTCAGACAACCCATAAAAAGATAGCCATAAGAATTTGGAACCCATTCCAGCTCCGTTTTTGGAGATAAAAACTATTCTCAAATATGTAGTGGTCCTGGAAGAAAAATAGTTGTAGACTTATCTGTAACAATATGTAACCTGTTCTTCTTTATAAAAAAATAATTGGATTCCATTTGATTTGATTTTGACTTTGATTTAGATTTGTATAAACTATTATATTATGTTGATAAATATTAGGTAATTTGGTACAGTTTTGGAAAGTAATATTTTTTTTATGGAATACTTTTTGTATGACATCGGTTTGTATGACGTGTATAATAATAGATAATAGTTTTGATGAATCGTTTTCCTACAGATATGTAATGACTACCATTTTATGTAAAAAATGTTTTTGATATTCTTCCTAAAGTTATTGTTGCGCAGTAACAGCTTTTGGATGTCTGTGAATGTTAACACACATTTGAATGCTTTATACCAATGAGTATATAGGCATCAAGTTAACAATTACATTAGATGAAATAGGCTAAATACTTCTCTACTGTATAAATATAATCCGGTGTGCTGTCTATTGTGATACTAGATTGTGATGTAGATTGAAAATCTTTTGTCTTTGCACTGAGCACACTGCACTTTTTTTCCCCAATTTTATGGCCACGTAAGAAATTTTCTATGATTATATGTGCAAGCTCCTCCTCTTGCTGGACTTGGTAATAATACATTTTTTGATCTACACACTAAAGTTTTTTTCCATTTACAAATCTTTTCGGTATTTGGTGCGGATGTTTTTTGTATTACAGACAATACAAATACAAAACAGGAAACAAATGTTTCATGGCAAATGACTACAGATCCAACCCAACATGGAAATGAGGGGCCATGAATAGTCTAACCACAAACACCAGAGTTAAACTATGGACACTATGCAATAACTACCTGTTGCCTTTAAAGCCTCCCTGAATAACGCCTGTTTCACACATACTCCATATGCGGTGCGTGTTGCAGTGCAGGAGCAGCACGTGCAATAGTGCTTTCACATATGCTGCGTTTGCAGTGCGTAACTGATCCGCAACTTTTATTTAAAAAAAGTTTTTTGTCAGCATTGCGATTCTCTTTGTACACATATACACTGTTTAATAGACGTATTCACGTTTAAACACAATTTAAACAACATATTATTAAATGCATTACTTCTATATTTTTATATATTAAGTTGCTCAAGAAAGTGGTAAAAATATTTTACCATGTAGGCTACTACCCCGGTCTTAACGTCTCAGCATTGCGATTCTCTTTGTACGCATATACACTCTTTAACAGACATATGCACGTTTAAACACAATTTAAACAACGTTAGCCTATTATTCAATGCATTACTTCTACTTATATTAAGTTGCTCAAGTAAGTGGGCAAATATTTAACCATGTACTTATATTAAATCGCAAACATTTTAAATTAAAACGCAGACAAAAACAGCTGACTCTCACGCCTTTTCTTTTTCATTTAAATTTTAATACAATAAATCTTGCATATCACAAAGAACTTGTTTTTCCACCTCCACGAATGAGACAAGTGTTGTTCATTATGTCACCTTGTTGAGGTAAATTGTAGCTTTCCTTGCTTTACCCCGGTCTTAAAGTGAAAAAAAAAGTATTTAAATACATTTATGGTGAGATTACTACATTTTATTTAATTAATCGCATTTATGGTGAAATTGCTACATTTTCAGTTCAATCTGTGTTCATTTTGACCACGAAACATGCGCTGTCACTTTAATTCAGCGTTTGCAGCACAGCAAAAATAGATCTCTGCACTGCTGTATACGCACCGCAACTGGAACGGATCGACGGACTGCAACCGCGTGCAGTGTGAAACGGGCGTGAGACTATCAGTTTACGTTCTGTGAAAAATCAGTTTTGTTCAAATGCTCTCTGATTGTAGAAAAACAACCTTGTTTGCCTTCAGATTCCAAGGGCCTGAAGAAAAGAAAACAGTGTCTGGTTAAGAAATACCAGATCATTCCCACTGTCAGAATATTTTAACTCTACATTAATTATTTCCATAAAAAGCACTAAATAAGTTAAGTGATAATTGTTTTTTCAGATGCATATTTATAATATACTGTAAGAACATTTATATTGTACTCATGATTCATATATTGTATAAATGATTTATTGAGAAATCTGTGTTTCTATTGGACAAAATATGCAATATTGTTAACTGTCATTGCTCATAATTATTCTTCATGTTAAAAGGCCCCCCCACCAGTGCTACAAAATCAGTTTCTACCATCTGTAGAACTAAGTGCAACCAATGCCACCGCTTTTATATGTTAGTCTGGAGCCCTTCCATGAATAATTCACAGATTTTACAGTATCAGCTTACACAGGTCAAAATCTCTCAACAACAAATCCCTCAAAAAGCAAACATTCAGATTAAACAACTATGTTTAGATTAAACACTCAACAGATTGGTAGCAGTGAATTAGGGATTAGAACACTAGATCTATTGTACCAGCCAATTACTGCCAACAGAAGCCAGATTACAGAAGCTTCTGGCTTTGGTATTCAAATGAAATATGCATAATGGCTGACTCAAAGAAATGTTCCCTAAATCACATAAAAGGCTCAAACTAAAATACTAATTTTAGAAACTTTGTACAAATTTTTAACTGATATCTGATATTATGAAACATAAATACACTGACCACCTTTCTGTAAATGCAATGCACAAAATAATAAACTAAGAGCACAACAAACGTGTACATAGATAATTGTAGATCAAATGTATGTGAAAAGTTAGGCATGGGGTAGTTGACATAATAGGTTGAAGTTTACATATCTAAAAGAGTCTTTTAAATATTTTTTTGTAGTTTATTTAAAGTGGATAACATTTTTGATGTAATTTAAAGTAAATATTCCATGTACTCTCTAATATAACATGAGTTATGAAAACTGAATGTATAATGTTCAATTATAATATAAGAATTATACATTAACCCTTTAAGTACTAGTTAGGCTACAGGATTAAAGTTTGTACAGCATTTCTCACTGCCTATTTTGAAATCTTGCAAATCTAACAGCCATCAATTCTTAAAATTTGAAATCAACTACCTAAGGATATTAGTATAATATTCTTCTTTATAAAAGAACTGCAGTCACATCTGCAGGTACGTCACGGTTACATCACAACCTCCCTCTCCTTCTCTCACTCTCTTTTTCTCAGGATTGTCTACGCATTCAGTGCGGCCCCCTCCTGAGCAGTATGAACTGATCCTGTGATTATTCTCTGAGAGACTAATCCTCTGAGGCCCCAGCCGTCCTCCTCCCCTCTTCAGACGCACTCCACTGGACACACAATTCTCAACTACTCAGCCCCAAAACTGTGAAAACTTTGTCTCAACAAAAGATACAGAGGAATCCTCCAGAAAACTCCCACCCCCACCACCAAAAAAAAAGAAAAATCACCCATCCTCGGTCTCCCCAGCATCTCCCGTCACACCTCGAGAAGCAAAGGAGCGGAAAGCAGTCGCATCCCAGGAATCCCGCTCAATATCCGCGGATTAGGGGCCAGGCCCCTCTCTGTGCCCTTCTCCTGGAGCCCTAACAGTCTCCGAACCCCACAAGGAAGAGACAATCAAATAAACTAAAGTTTAATCCTTTATGAGCTCATCGTCTTTAACTCCCCCGCCAAGCCGGCCCAAAGAAGCCAAAAAGAAAAAAGAAAACGCGAAGACGTGCTTAAAAAGACACACTGCTAAATACTGAACTGTCTCTGTTGGCAAGAGTAGCAAGATGCAAAGAGACTTTGCTAGCACATCGCTAAATCTGGTGCAACAATGGCTTTTATGACAAAAATGTCTCCCAAAAGACATGTTTACCTTGTCTGAATTCATGCAGTATGCCTACGGCTGAGAGCGGCAGCGCAAGAAATGCGTTAAGTTCATTTGCACATTTAAATGTGAGAAGTAATCACATGCCATTCAAGGCACTCAGTTTGTTTTTGCCATTGTTTGTTTCGCGCTGCTTTTACAAAACAATAAGCTAAATCATCTCACCTGGAAGTTATTCTTAGAGAAAACAAATATGCAAATGAAAAGTCAAAGCAAGAAGTCTCTGAATTCCTGAATTTCACTAAGGAACGGTGATCGACGTTTCAGGGAAGTTTGAAATAAATCCTGTAATTTTGTATGTGCAAATCCCAAAAGGTGAATGCTATACTGATAAGGACACTGTGTCTTGAGAATGCGCTCCAGCAATGGCCACCATTATTGTCAATCTTTTTGTGGTTCCTATTTTTACCTCTCTCCAGGGAATTGTATTTAGACTGCCGAATCTCAGAGCAGCAGAAAAACCAGCATGGTTGGAGCTGTTTATCTAACGGAGGGGCAGATGAACAGACTGTGAAGGGCTTGTTTGGTAGTCCCAGAGGGATGCTGGATAACGGCAGGCTCTCCTGTGGGAGAGAGTATTTCTGTGTGCGTGGCCTGGTGAAGGTTACAAGCTCTCCCTTGTTAGCCCTGCTGGGTTTTGAAGGCCTTGTCTTCAGCTTCAGGGCTCTTCCATCGTATGGCTGATTCCAGCATGTACAGCCAGCTGTGAAAATACAAGCGCCACCCATGTTGAGCAGAGAGAGCTGATTCTTCCACTACTGACACCCTCCCGTGTGACTGAAATGTTTCAGAAGCCATCTGTGGGAGCTGTGGACATACAATCGAAGGCTCTGACTAATGCAGAGTTTATGGTCATGACCTAACACAACACGTTTTTTGGTCATGCCACGTGTACTGTGAGCAAAACATTTGTGAGGAGCCTCAAATGCCTTACAATACGGTGTGTTGGCTACACATCTTAACGTCAATATGAATGGCAGTTCACAAATGATTTTACTTTCATAATTTGATGTACTTGAGTAACAAGATATTTAATGCGAAAAAAAAAAAACGTGATTCAATGATTAAAAGTGGGCACTTATAATTTGGCAAAGCTGAACTTTCAGCAGCCACTGCTCATGATCCTTCAGAAATCATTCTAATATGCTAAATGTAGAGTTCAAGAAAAATCATTTCTTATTAGTATCAATAAAAACAGTGGTGCTGCTAAATATTTTTTCTGGAAACCAACCGTGATACATTTTTCCAGGATTCTTTGATGAATAAAAAGTTCAAAAGAACCATTTATTTTAAATAAAGATATTTTGTTACACATTACACATTTGTTGTTCAAATTAACGTGTACTTAAAGTAATGTGTATGTACAGTGGTCATTTAAAAAGTAATAATTATTTTTCTGATGCCAATTGATTTGACTTGGATACAATGAATCTAAATTCACATTTGTGACTTAAGTGTCACAAATGTGACTTAAGTGTTCAAAAGGGTCTGAATATTTTTGAGGCTAGTGCAAGTTATAAAAGCTCAACCTGCTCACATTTAGGAAGTATGTGCAATCTTCCGTCATTTTGTCTGGAACAACGCTTTGGCTATATTCAGATCTTTTGAGGATCCCACCTTTCTGTTTAATTAAAGCTTTTTGTCAGGAACCCTCTAATCTCCATTCACATCACCTGCACATATTGTTTAGACTTACAGGCCAGCATCCTGTTTGTGAACACTGGTTTGCTTCTCTACATCCTGGTGCTGAGGATTTGTGGGATACAACAAACAATAAGCTAAAGACATCATTCTCTGAAGAACATTGCAAGTGGTGCTTGTCAGTGCAAAAGCCGCCACCACAATGTTTTGGTTTTGTGGGTGGTTGCCCAGGCATTGCTATGAGGTTGCGAAGGTGTTCTAAGCTTTATCGTGTTGCTATATGGTTTCTATGGTTTTCTGGATGGTTGCTTATTGGCCAAAGTCAAAAGAGTCCACCTACAGTCTCTATGATATTCTGATTCCTAGATATGGATCTGTTCCCTCCTTTAAATGTAGAATTTTGCCTGTGTTATATACCACCAGGCAAAAAAAAGGTACAAGCCACATGATTTGAGGTATCATTAGCACAGACAGCGCAGGACAAGATACACACCGAAGTTTCATATTTTAGGTTAGAGGTTTTGAACAACTCCTAATGCTAAGTATGTATGAGTAATAGTTGTGTTTGGTAAGTCAAGCATCACTATTACTAATGAAATACGTTTGAGGGAATGTATTTTACAGAGTAAAATGATAGCACTCATGAAGTCATTGTTAAGAAATCCACTCATGCAAAATAATTATTGGAGTCATGTATGTAAATCTGACCACAGGGAATAAGGAACCTCTTCTCCGACTGCCCAGACTGAGAAGCAGCGGAGAGAGAAACTGAGGTTCAGCTAGGAACAGTGTGGTTCATCAGGCCTGGAGGAGATGAGACCTGTACGAGTCTGAGCATCAGCAGCCATGAGTTTTGTTGGAGTGATGTCAACTCCCCTCTTATCTATTAAGATATTTATTTTGTTAAAGGAAAATGACCGGCAAAATGTGAAGAATTGTTTGAAAAAGAAGTGTTTTTCATGTTCTGACAATAAAGTTAAAAATACAATTAATAGTCTGGTTTCTACAACTTTCACTTAGGAGCAAAAAACTGCCTTTAAACTTGAAAGAAAAAAATATTTGACATTTATCATGATAATTATAGATATCGACTGATGTGAAATATTTTATTGTGATCAGTTTTTTGGCCATTAGCCCTAACAGTGAGTGACATATCATTTGTCTGTTTTGTGGATTATGTCAGTTTTGTGGCATAGGTGAAAGAAATTAATTGATCACCTTAATTTGTTTTGATTATTTCAGTTAACATTTTGTGTAGGCAGTTCAAAGGCAATGCTTGTGGCTGCTTTTAGAGAGGCTCTTGTCGTGACATGGCATGATATTGATTAGTTCACACACAGGTTTCAAACCTGTGTTCTGTTCTTTGTAATCGGCTGGACCCCAGCTAAAAAAAAATTGGTTCCCAGAACTCTTCCTTTAACTGTGAAGCCAAGGAAAATTGTTCCTCAACTTTACCAAAAGAAGTATGTCCACAGAAGTCTTTATCTGCAGAAGGAGGGTTTAATATCTGCTAAAGGTGGGCTGCCAGTCTTTCTTGACCCAAATTCACAAACTCACTAAGCTATGGAGAATAAGAAAGAAAAAAGAGAGAGAGGAAAAAAGAGAGAGAGAGAGGGGGGGGGGGGGATGAAAGCGTGCATGCTGGAAAGGAGCGGGTTAGAGGGAAAAAAAAAGACGTGATCTTTCATGGCAGATGGCTGAACCTTCTCCCTAGGCAGAGTTTAGCAGAGGACCTGGCACTCTGCGATAGGCTGTATTCAGTCCTGGCTCTTTTCTCGTCCACCCATTTGATTCATTATTACGCCACCTTGACACATTGGCAAGAGCCCGGTGCAGACTGAAACAGAGCTGCACTAATGGGAAGGAGGGCCATCTCCATTTACAGAAAACCTGCCCAACTCCAGACATAAGCTTGAGCATTCAGGATTCTTTACACAAGCCTTTCATCACTTAAACAACATCAAGAAAATCTTAAATTGTGTGATATGAATAGAAAAGACATTTCCTTGCAGAAAACTCCATATTAAAAGCATTACATTTACATCTATTTACTTAGCAGATGCTTTTATCCAAAGCAACTAACAAATGACGAATTGGTATTACACGAGTGATTCATCACAAATCTGGACAGTCTGTTTAGGTTAAATATAATATAATATAATATAATATAATATAATATAATATAATATAATATAATATAATATAATATAATATAATATAATATAATATAAATGTATTTGTATGTGTGTATTCAGTTCTTCATTCAGCATCTAAAAGGCCATTGCAGGAAAGATTCAAACACAGTGCCTGTCATTTTCTGTATTATTTCAAAACCTTCAGCTGAAGCCTTCATTTCTCAAGACGTGACATCAAAAATGTATTCTTCTGAGAGCAGAGCAGAGTGAGCAGGGCAGAGCGCCTATCAAAGCTGTTCCATCATGCATGGCAGACTCTGCTCTAATCCTATTCGCATCTCATTGGTTGGCCGGCCATAGAGAGGACAAGATGAGAGCTTTGTAGGACCCCAGGCTAAAGCGCTGGCTGAAGATATTGCCTGCAAGGCTGGTGGACTGGGAGAACTTTGTAATGCTCGCCACACTCACTATATGTTGAAAAGTGACCACACTCTATGATCTTAAAAGTTTTGACTACTGGCGACTGTCAGCGTACCTTACACAGCAGCCAGTACTTAGTTGTTACTTTGCAAGAAAGAAATAAAGAAAAAAGAAGAGTAATGAAACATACATTATATTATATTATAAATACTTAAACAAGAATGCATTAAACTGATCAAAAGTGACAGTAAAATAATTATTTATTTGAAATCTGTTAAATTAAATGCTTTTTGTTTGAACTTTATTCGGTTTCCAAAAAAAATATTAAGCAACACAACTGTTTTCAACACTGATAATAATATGCACCAAATCAGCATTTTATAATGATTTCTGAAGGATCATGTGAAACGGAAGACTGAAGTAATGACTGCTGAAAATTCAGCTTTGCCTTTACAGGAATAAATTGCATTTACATTTTGTTTTAAATACTAATATATATATATATATATATATATATATATATATATATATATATATATATATATATATATATATATATATATATATATATATATATATATATATATATATATATATATATATATATATATATATATATATATATATATATATATATTAAACAGTAATATTGTGAAATATTATTCCAATTTAAAATAACTGTTTTTAAAAAGATTTTACATACAAATTTATAATTTATTTAAAAAAGTTATTTTAAATTGTAATACTATTTTACAATATTACTGTTTTTACCATATTTTAGATTTTTTTTAAAATGCAGCCCTACGAGCATTAGAGACTTTTTAAAAAAATATATATTTTTAAAAAAAAATCTTACCTAACCCAAACCTACTGAACACACGATACAATACTATCACAATATTTTAAGCCAAAATAAGAGTGTTTTTTATTGTTATTTCTTTATTATTAAAATAATATTATTAGACAATATATTCTAATACACACAAATATTCCCCATTGCAATTATACATACATACATACATACATACATACATACATACATGTATATGTATATGTATATGTATATGTATATGTATATGTATATGTATATGTAGTAATGTCACTGAAACTGCGTAAACTTAAATTATTTCCTTACGTAGTACTTGCGCTTTTAATGCAGATATTCATTGTATCTCTTACACAGACAAGTCGCGCACGCACAGACTATCCCAGTGCTCGCTGTGTCCCGCCTCTCCCGTTATTAATGCACTATACATATAAGAATAAACCATATAAAACGCTTTGAATAATCATACTACTTTTTTGTGATTAATTTTTCTTTTATTTTATTGATTTTTCATAGAAAGGATCACAAACAATTACCCCAAGGTTTCTTCACAATAAACGGAACAAAATTTGACCATCTGAACCCCCCAACACCCCAGCGGTCCCCCAGGTCCAAGCCACTGATCCTTGTAATAAAATAACAAATCAAAACAAATTACATTAAAATAAATTAAATATATATCTTGTTAAAGTACCGTTACGGTAGGCCGGCCCAGCTATCGGTAGGCGGTGCCGCGGTAGCCTACCTGAGAAAACGTTTTGGAAAAGACGGGCTATGGACCCAACCAACTCTATAGGAGGGGAGGGGAGAACTCCCTCTCATAGTACAACCCATGCAGAGGCTGCGCGCTGTGGTGTCAGAATGCGGAACGTGTGTAGCCTAATGTAACTAACGTGACAAATGTGCAAAAAAAAATAAAAAATTCCTCGACCGGCCCAAAAGTGAAGCGGCCCACCGGGAATTCTCCCGATTACCCACCCCGGGCCTGACTGTCCCCCAAATTAAGTTCTAAATTCTTCCATCTTGAAGCTTTCCTGTGAGTTCATCTTCAGCAGCTTCCCATGCCTCAAGGGTTGAGGCTCTAGCTTTATTTATTCTAGCCGTTGAAAGTTCTAACATTACTATATCACGAAACTGACATAGCCAGTGTTGCACAGATAAAGTATTGGGAGGGAGCCATCTTCGCGCAATTATATTTTTGGCAGATGTTAGACCTGCCAGCCAGATCTTTTTTTGTAGCTCAGTGAAACCTAAATGAATAATCATACTACTAAAACTAAATGTGATATGGTGATTTAAATTATGTTTGCGCTTTTACTTTGAGGAGTGCCGTATGCGTATCAGATGATCAATGCAATCAATCACAGTTCTAATGGCAAGAAAGCATGTCAAAATGACTATTCCCAAACTGTAAATGTTAAATCCAAAAATTGTAATTCTGCATTTAAATGGACTTTAAACGTAGGGACAGAAATCTCTCAGGTTTCACAAATATCTTCATTTGTGTTTGGAAGTTGAAAAAAATCGTATAGGTTTGAAACAACATGATGACAGAATTTACATATTTGAGTGAATTATACCTTATAAATACAGTAAGCTGAGCCTTGGATAAAACTGTATCACGAATAGGGTTGCAAAATTATGGGAATTTTCAAAGATGGAAACTTTCCATGGGAATTAATGGGAATTTAAGGGAATTAACAGGAATTTATGGGAATAAACGGGAATAAACAGGGAATTTTCAAAGTTGAGGGTTGGCTCTTCATAGGGAACTTAAATATAGTTGAGGAAAGTATATTTTAGCATAATCTTGACTAAAACAAACAGATGCCATTCAAATACACTTGAATATCCATGCCATTCCTCAATCACATGCACATAGCACACTGCTTACTGCATGGCTATTGAGACCACACCCCCTACTGGCACTGTGCATGCCTCCATCACATGTACAGAAGCCCAAAGCACAAGACTATTGAAGGCACACATTTGACTACAGACTATTGAGCCTGTGGACTAAACAAAGTGAAGTAAGTTTTGATGATATTATGGGGAAATATATTTATTAAATATTTAAATTGCAAATATCACATACAAATGTATTCATCTAGTAGATAGCAAGCTGATAAGTTAGATGCTAAATAAGATAGCATAACTTTATTTACCACATAAGTAGGGCTGGGCGGTATGATGGTATATATCATTACCGCAGAAGAAAATGTCAACCATAACAGATTTTTTTTCCGTGTATACCGTAACATGTAAATAAGTAGGCGTGGTTAACTCGCGTGCAGCGTGCGTGAGACTGAGACACTGATATTTGTCAAAGAAACATGAAGAATGACCAAGAGGATCCACAAAAGGAATTACGTTTTCGAAATTAAGGTGATATTTTCGGGGGGGGGGGGGAAGGCGCAGAAGTCAACTAGAGCAGTGCAGCACACTGAAAGTTTAGAGAGCTCGCAATGGGGCTTACTTGACAACAAGTTCATATATCAATATTCAAACGAATAGAAATAACCTTAAATAATGTATCTATCCGTCTCTTATGTGTACAGTTACTTTCAGAGTGGACGCGCAAGCGGTTGCCGTGGTAATGAATATTTCCAAAATTCCCCAGCTTAACTTCCCATGGAAATTTACCGGAAACTTTCCGGAAATTTACCGGAAATTTTCCGCCCCTTTGCAACCCTAATCACGAATCATATCGTTTACATCAACGATGCATATCACCGCATTTTTAGGTCTTGATATAACGATATATCATTACACCCCTACTAATTCACAAAATTAACGGAATACATAGCTGATATAAAAAATTGGATGACTAGTAATTTCCGACTACTAAATTCTGAAAAAACAGAGATTCTAATTATTGGACAAAAAACTTCCTCACGTAATAACCTAGAATACTGTCTAACACTTGATGGCTGCTCTGTTAAGTCTTCGTCGTCGGTTAGGAACCTGGGTGTGCTCTTTGATACCAATCTTTCATTTGAAAGTCACATGTCTAGTATCTGTAAAACTGCATTTTTCCATCTTAAAAATATATCTAAATTACGCCATATGCTCTCATTGACAAATGCGGAACAATTAGTTCATGCGTTCATGACCTCAAGGCTAGATTATTGTAATGCTCTACTGGGTGGTTGCCCTGCACGCTTAATAAACAAACTACAGCTGGTCCAAAACGCAGCAGCTCGAGTTCTTACCAGAACCAGGAAGTATGACCATATTAGCCCTGTTCTGTCAACACTGCATTGGCTCCCTATTAAACATTGCATAAATGTTAAAATATTGCTGATTACCTACAAAGCACTAAATGGTTTAGCTCCCCAGTACTTGAGCGAGCTCTTAACGCATTATTGTCCTTCACGTCTATTGCGATCTCAAAATTCCGGCCAGTTAATAATACCTAGAATATCAAAATCGACTGCTGGCGGTAGATCCTTTTCCCATATAGCACCAAAACTTTGGAACAGTCTTCCTAACATTGTCTGGGAAGCAGACACACTGTCAGTTCAAAGCTAGATTAAAGACACATCTCTTTGACCTAGCATTCACATAATACATTATAGACTTCTATAATTCAATGTTAGGCTGCATAGATTAGTTCACCCGGAACCGGGAACAGTTCCCATAAATCCTGATGTACTCGTTACATCATAAGAAGAATGGCATCTACACTAATTTTAGTGTCTTTGTTTATCCCGAGGTTTTCCCGCATCCTGCCGAACCCAGGCCGTATCCAGATCTGACGAAGGACCTTCGCCTGGACCCAATGTCAACGCAGTGCTGAAGTGCCAACTAGTCTCTCCCTATGGAGGATCCCTTTACCACTCTACAGATAAAGCGTTGTCGGGAAAATTCGTTTCGCCAATTTACCAATACCAAATTTTATTTTACAAAACAAAATAAAATTCTGTATCAAAATTTATAAGGAAAGACCAGTACTTTGTTTAGGCTTGGTTTGTAGGGAATTACAAACCTGCGCACAGATTTTCAAACGCACATAACTATAGATCCAATTCTTAATGCGCATGTGAACGCCATCAGCGTTTCTCACAGGTTCGCATTTAAAGTCTGTGTAGAGAGAATGGTGTCGTCTTAGCGGCCCCTAATTTAATAACGAATGATTGTCGCGACGGAAGCGAATCAATCAAAACTAACTTTAGCTGGAAAATAACTTTATTAAAGAACCGCTATAAAGCCAAAACAATCTCTGTTACCTTAAATTATACATTTATCTCTGTAAAGCTGCTTTGAAACAATCTACATTGTTAAAAGCGCTATATAAATGAGGATGACTTGACTTGACTACTAGTATATCCTATTCGTAGTGAGTATACTGACAAAACAGTTTTTGCTTAATTTAGCTTAAATGTCATGGATGTCTGACATGTGCTTGACACTTCTGTTGTTTCTGCTGTCTACAAATGTCTTATCGCTAAACTTATAGATAAGAAGGTGAACACACACCTTTGTGATTACGGTAAACCCCCATCCATTTTGATATTGTGTCTGGTTACACCCAAGCTACATTACTTTGAAATGTGATGGTTACTTCCTGCCTCTGTTAGTGTACCGGTCATGAGCCATCATGGAAATGGAACCATGAAAGATACCAGATCTTCCACTCGGAGAAGTGAGAGGTGTCCAGGGCACTCATGTTTGATCTTTTCAGCTCTTTGATTCAGCTGGTGTGAAACATTTGCCATCATATATGCAGGTACTTTTATGGGCCCATATCCATTAGTGGTTATTTACATTCCAGCAGGGCTGCTGTAGGTGTAACTTAAGTCGGTGTATAGAAGACACATTAAAAGCATCCCTGGGATACGTCACCATCGAGATCTCTTCTCACAGAGCAAGGCGACAGCTTGAACATATGTACTTTGTCTGTAAACAAAGACAAAGTTAGTCTGCAACAAAGTTCTCTAATTTTTTCCATTCTTTTCTACACTATTGAGGGGGCAGGTAAGCTCTGACAATGGGTGGAGAGGCATATAGCTAGCCAAATTAAGCACTTCCAGAACCATGGAGTATTATATGGCAGACTCGTGCAGCACAATATCATTATTGATTCTTCTCTAGCTCTCCAACTCCCCGTTCCCGCTTGCTGGAAAAATAACTTAATTACCGTTCTGATGAAGCTCTCCCTGTATACAGACAGACACCTCATGCAAGGGAAAACCATTTCCATGACAACCTACCTGAAAAATGCTGTCTTTTATAAGAGAGATTAAAACCTTTGTCAGAGTTAAGTATTCCATCTCTCAGATCCAATAGAATTAGTACATGAAGTGTAATAAAATGGGTGGGGAGGGAGACTGAGGTATCAGATGAGGTAAATCGAGCTCCTTGCTTTCTCCTGCACCTTAGACTTGAGAAGAAAACATAAGGAACACTGCCAAAAGCTGCTAAATCTATTAATAAACTGATATGATTACTTTGGAAACTGGTTACCTAAACCTAGGCCATTTGAAATGCACATCCAAGTCATGAAAAGCGATAACACTGCCGTGAACCAGCCAAGAAAATGTCACATCTGAAACTCTGTAATATCAGGGTATGAATATTATTTAAAGTTAGACTGTGGGGGAGTGGGGTGGAATAAGACTCCCTTCCTCCCATTGTTCGGACTGACCGCGGATTAATCCTCCCATCAGAGCAAGTGAAATGTAATTACGGCCCACTCTTTCAGAATAGAGTTGGTGGCTGATCGCACACTTAGTTTTCCAGCAGGTCAATTTGTCTAAACCCTTCTTAAGTGCCTGTGCTCAGTAAGCTCTCTCAATACAGGTGCTGAGGATATTGGACTTTCTTTAACCTCCAAGCAAACTGCTAGACCAAAAAAATAATAATTCTTAAAACATGATTTCATGTTATTTGAAGTCAAGGATTTAATGCTGCTTGTTGTAACAACAGAAGTCAATCAATCATTTTATGGGTTTTTTTAAACACATAATTGGTTGTTTATTTTTTGGAGTCGTAAAACAATGTATTTGAGATTAGTTTTTTCAAATTGAAATTTCATTAGCATTTATTTCAATGAACACAAATGTTGTTACTTAGTCACTTAGTAGTGTCTTCGTATCAGTAACAACAAAAGTCAATGAAAAATTAGATTATCAAAAAATACTAAACTGTACCATAATACACTATAAACACCTTGTCAAGAAATACCCATATATTTAACTTCTAATTATTATTTTAGGGATGCACCGGAATTTCGCCCACTGAAAATTATCTGCAGAAATTGGAATTTTCAGTTTTTAGCCAAAAAGAAAAACAGCCGAAAATATATGCTGCACCATCTCTAAGTGTTCAGCGCTGACCTGAGTGAGCGGAGAAGAGCGAGCGTTTTTAGTTAATTCCTATGGGAATGAACTAAAGGAATGAAGTGAAGACTCTCGCTCTGCTCCGCGCAAGTGGACACGCACCGCCAGGTTTCACTATCACTCTAACCCTTATCACTGCGTGGTGTGATGCTCTACTCAATATTCCACTCTATGCAGGGGTTTATACAGATCATATTTTATAAAAAATAAATCTGCATTGTTTATCCTTTTTATATTTTATTTTAATGCAAAAATCTAACCTTTTATTGAAGTAAAAATATTGAAAGTTTTTGGGGTACTTTTTTATCCCTGTATGAACCAAACCCATATTAAGTGCTTGCTGCCAAAAAGCTCTTTTTTTGTTTTGTTTCATCTGTCCATGTTTGAAAAGTAACTGACACTACTGGGACTTCAAACGGGACGGGTTCTATGGTCAGATGAAACAAAAACAAAAAATAGCTTTTTTTGGCAGCACTTAAGATGGGTTTGGTGCACTCAGGGATAAAAAAAAAGTACCCCATGTGTAAAATGAAAGACTCTGCTAATCTTCAATGCTGTAGGCCTAATTTTCTGCCAGAGGTCCTGGACATCTTGTTCAGATACATGGCATCATGGATTCAATCAAATACCAACAGATCAAAAAAATCAAAACCTGACAGTCTGTGCTAGAAATCTTATAACGAATCTACGAATAACGAACAGGACAGTTATCCAAAAACAAACATCAAAATCAAAACAAAAATGGGTCACTGAGAACAAAACCAAGCATCTGCAATGGTCATCCCAGTCCCCAGACCTGAACTCTATAGAAAATGAGTGGGCTGAACTGAAGAGAAGCAGCGCAAACATGGATCTGGGAATCTGAAGGATCTGGAGAGATTCTGTATGGAGGAATGGTCTCTGATCTCTTGTCAGGTGTTCTCCAAACTCATCAGGCATTATAGGAGAAGACTCAGAGGTGTTATCTTGGAAAAAGGGGGCAAATAATTGTTCCCAACGTGCATCCTGATAAAGTTCCCTCGGCCTTTGGAATTAAAATAGCCCCACATCATCACATAGCCTTCACCATACCTAGAGATTGGCACGGAGTACTTTCCATAAGATCATCTCTCAATACAAATCAAACCAGCTATTAGGCTAACTGAAATAAAACCATGCCAATCTCTAGGTATGGTGAAGGCTATGTGATGATGTGGGGCTATTTTAATTCCAAAGGCCGAGGGAACTTTATCAGGATGCATAGTATCCTGGATCCATGAAGTAACTGGCCTTTAAAAATAAAAATCTGCCTGCCTCTATGGGAATTTAACATAGGGGTGTCCAAACTTATGCACCCTGTATTTTAAGGAAGAACATTTATTTATTTACGGTACATTATTCATTCACAAAGAAAATTGGTATATATGCGCACACATATGTATATGTGTATGTGTGTGTGTGTGTGTGTGTGTGTGTGTGTGTGTGTGTGTGTGTGTGTGTGTGTGTGTGTGTGTGTGTGTGTGTGTGTGTGTGTGTGTGTGTGCATGCATGCGCATATATATAATATAATATAATATAATATAATATAATATAATATAATATAATATAATATAATATAATATATGCTTGTATTTTTTTGATTCAGTATCATTTAAATGATTGAATTTCATTAAAAAGACTAATATTAATACAATTATACAAAAATAAGCTAATATAAAATAATAAATAAATACTTTTTTTTTTTTTTTTTTAAATATTGTTTTTTGGTGATTTTCCTTTTATTGTGACAGGACAGTAGAGAGATGACAGGAAACAAGGTGGGAGAGAGACGGGGGGATGGGATCGGGAAAGGTCCACGAGCCGGGACTCGAACTCGGGCCGCCCGAGCGCAAAGGCGCTACATGTCGGCGCACTGACCACGAGGCCATTGGCGCCGACATAAATAATTTTTTAAAAAGCATTTTCGGTTTTCAGTCAAGAGCATTCAGAATTTTCGGTTTCAGCCCAGAATTTCATTTTGGTGCATCCCTACTTTTTTAGTTTATTTGAAAACTTTTCCTATTATGTTTTTCAGTTTACCCAAATGTTGTTGCATAGTTATCACTTGTAGTGTCCTCGTAGCGGTAACAACATAAGTCTGAACAATTTGATTAACAAAAAAAATGCTAAACTGTGCGATAACAAACTATGTCAACCTGTCAAGAAAAATTCAGTTTCTTTAATTAACAGCTATTCGAATAGTTTGCATAGGAATATCTTGAATTGTGATTTATCTGGCAATTATTTACTCATAAAAAAAAAAAAAACCCACAAAAAACAACGTGTTTAATCAGTATGTACTTCAATCTTACAAAGTGCAATTATCTGAACCTTCTCAGGAAAAATTTGCTCATTATATTCTGACGAAGCATTTCGAGAATGTTCTTTAAGTAAGTGAAGGGATAGAGGCTGTACACCACAGACAAAGAGAACTTGCTTCATTTTGAGCTTGCCAACACCACCTGAGAGACAAAAAAGTGACTTTTCTTCAGCAGACTATGAGGAAAAAGAAAGATGAAAGAAAAGGAGACAAATGGAAAGGTGGAAGGCACAGTGTCTCACTAAACGTAGTGATTGAAGCAGCTTTAGAGTACTGTCAGATAATAGGATCAGATTGCAGAGGCGTGTGAGGTGCTTGCAATTTCGCTCCCCTCCCTCCCTCAGGACCACATACAGAGGCTCCCTACAATTACTTTAAACAGCCTCTGATGAGAGGGAAAAAAGCAACATTTAGATTCATTAACATCGCTACCATCCTCCTTTTCAACGATTATTGAATGTCACCACAGACCAGAGGATAAGGGGAGAGAGAATAAAAGAAAATCATCACAATTACAGAAAATTACAAGTGTATGTCTGAATAATGGCATTAATTTTCTGAACAGTCTTCCAAAAAAAAAATGTAAAAAAAAAAATTTACACTAGAGGTCATTTAGACCAGGTTTTCGGGTTATCATGGGGAAGAGACTTTACTTTTTCTGTAGAAAACGCCGTCTGGACCTGCAGTGATTTCAGTGAAAGAAAGAACAGGCAGTCTTTGATTCGTAGGTAAAATCATATATTTTCCCTTATTTTCACTAGGATATCGAATTCAATGACAGGTCATTCAGCATCAGCTGAGCAGTAAGTGGTCATTAAACTTAAGGTCAGAAGACGAGAGCCAAAATAAAATTGGCTCATAGCTTGTCACAGTGTATCCTGGCAAATGCTAAGATAAATGGTCTAAAACAAATCTAACATAAATAGACAAAGGCAGCGTAGAAAATTCTGTGGTTTGACTTCATATGCCGTCATTTTCAGTGTTCTGGTCTGTGCAATATACAGTATTTGTACTTTTGTGCACATTTAGGTTAGTCTTTAATCATGGGCTCAATGGGGCACTCCAACTTTCAAATGAGGCATTACCGACTGAACCTCCAATCGAAGTAGTCATAGCTGATCCAAAAGATCCTAAAAAAGCAGCGGAGCCTGCAATGAGCATCAATCGGGTAGGTCAATACGTTCCGTCTGGGACCATTACCCAATCAGGACTGGATGTGCAGCTCTGTTTGAAAGAAGGAATACGGCAGACTTATCAGTGGCCATGAGAATAAACCTCACTGGGAGGATAATAAATGGGTCCCTTCATTTGCAAAGCCTGGAGAAATAGCACCTGGTGAAATCTCTCACCTTTCTAATTTAGCCGAACAATGTAATGGGCCAGAGAAATGGGTGCAAATTTTGCTGGTGCTAGGTAGGAGTATTCTAGCGAGGGATTCAACTGGCAGCATTCCCTTGATGATGAAAATGTGCCCATGTTGAACATTAAAAACTGTTTACAGGTTGCATACAATATAACAGTTATTAGCCAATTGAATAAAGAGTTGATGTGGTTCCAAAAAATTATGATTATCTGATTAAATCATGATTAGGGCTGGTCCGAATACCATTTTTTGAGCTTTGAAGCTTCGGTAGTAATGGACATCGAATATTCGAAGCTTCGGAGAGAGGGTGCTGAACATATTCTTCTCTCTAATAAGGGCAGGAATCTCTGTGTGTCTGTATGTCCGTTTGCATTTTGATTATTTCGAGAACCGTTCATCCAATCGACTTCACACGGGAGTGCAGTGTCGCATTTGGTGCAATATAGATGGACACGCGAGACGCAACACATTCAGAATTTAAACTTTTAGTAAACTACAGAACAGCGCGAGCGGGAAGCGGCGCACCTCACACGGGCAGGGCTTATGCTCCGAGAACGGACACTGCACTAGTGATATAAAACGCACACACACAGGTCTGTTAACTTAAGCAATACTTTTAAGGTAGTCTAATATTTTTCTGACTAACAAATTACTAACAAATTACACAGTAAAGGGTAGATTTAAATTTAAAAAAACTAAATTTAAATAAAGAAAAACTAAATTTAAATAAAGAAAAAACTACATTTAAATAAAGAAAAAAAAGAAATTTAAATAAAGAAAAACTAAATTAAGTTCAATTAAAAACGAGATTAATTTAGATTGATAATAACGGGTAAAAAGGCTAATACATTTTGTTTCTATTATTCTGTTTTCCACAATGTCAAAGCAACGCAGCTTAACCCAAAACACAAGCTCAGGCATGCACTTCGGTCCATACAAACTCCGCTGTTCTGCGCTCTAGCCAGAGAACACTCCCGTTGCTGGACACTTAGGCGTTGGTTCTATTTCTAGCATGCACACGTTTTCCGCGTGGCTCGAGCCATGCCTGAGACGCGTGTCTCACGCAGGCAGTGTGCAAACTCCAACCTGTTAACATGGGAGCCGAAACGGACACGCCACGCAGCTGAGATGCTCACGCCACGCAGCCAGTGTGTCGCCGGCCTTATTCAAGCGCGAATGAGAACCGTTTCGCGGGGGATCCCAGGTGTGCAAAAAAAAAACAAAAAAAAAAACGAATATTCGAATGTCAAATTTTCATATCGAATACCAACCCACCGAACGATTATTCGAATATTCGGGCCCAGCCCTAATCATGATGTTCAACGGAATGATTTCCATATTGATTCTTAAAATCCCAAACCTAATAATTTACTACATGCCAATGTTTTTTGCACCAATTTGCTGTGGACAGTGTAGTCTGATTCAAGAATAGATGACTCTTTTAAATGGGTTCTTTTATGCAAATTAAAAGACATGCAGTACAACTAGTCAAGTTATCTTAATTAATCATTAAAAAATGCTCAGGATATATGGCCAAATTAATCAAAAATTGGAATCTAAACAAATCAAGAGCTTGTGATTTGAAGCGAGTTTACATCTAAGTGTTGGCAGCACTGACAGATGGGCAGGTACTTAAATAGTTTTGTGAGTAGTATTACTAGTAGTTACTTAACCAATAGAAGTTGAAATGCCAACAACAACAAAACGAAACAAGACAAAGGTGGAAATTGCAACAAGTTGTTGTTGTTGTAGTTTTCACCTTTGTCTTAGTCATCTTATCTTGTGCACAAGGAGGTCAGAAGAAACTCCAGTTTGAAAATCACTTGGAGTATCACAGTCGTAGTGTGCATGCTTCAGAAGTGTCCAGTAAATGGTGAGTTCTTTAAAAAGATAGAACACTCGACTGTGCATGAGACATAAAGACAATGCACACGACAGGCTTAACTCTAGCATTAGTACTTAAATTCTGGACTCTGAATGGTGGTGTGGAGGCTGAATATCTCCTTGGGAATAAAAGACCTCTCTCACTGCATCTGGTGATGAGTTCTCTTGTGTAGATCCACAGGCATTGATAGCTATGCTTCAATGAACAATAATCAGAGAGGAGTTAGGATACAATTTAGAACAGAGAGAACAAAGAATCTGCGTGGGTGATGTTAGCGTCTTTTTCAGCGTGGCTATAAGCACTAGACCTTTATATAGTCATAGAAACTTTGAGTCTGCGAGGGTATTATCTATCCAGACAGATCATAAGCAAGCACAGTTCTGGAAGATGTCTGTAAATTAACGCTCATTTGAAAATGCATGCAAATGTATGCAGATTTTTCCACCAACTCGCTCCTTTTGTTTTTAAACCTTTGGTCTACAAATACTGCAGGGAGGCAATGGCACGCAGCTTAAAAATCACAGAACGTCATTTAAGTGGTTTCCGATTTGGCCTTGCCAGGAAACCCTTCACTTTTGCTTCGGCAGCTTCATGGTTGCAGTTAGGATGGTTTGACTTGTCACTCAGTTGTGAATTTTACACTCGTTCATGAGAGATTATTCCTCTGTCACTCACAGTGGTGTTCTGCCATAATCCGCTGCCGTGAGTTGACTGACATCAACATTCTTCGACTGTTATTTGGCTGCATGATCGCACGCAAATAATGCATGAAGGATCATGTAAGAAGTAGGATTGTTGAGGCTCTGATGTCTCTTCAACAAAGGATAAAAGGCTCCATTTCCTGTGATCCCTCAGGGATGATCTCAAAGGTCGACCCCTCACCGTCCTTTGGGCTAAAGGGTCAAGAAAGTAATCATGATTATTGATGACAAATTACTAGTTTCGTTAAAACTGATGCCTCCAAGCTCATCTCCTAATGTCCATCAATGCCTGCTCCAATCGCTCCATCGGTTTCTCTCTTGCTCCCACCACCAGACTTGCAGCTGTTCTACCCTGTGATTGACAAGTGGAAACAGAGCGAGTGGGGGTAACTGAAAAAATAAAAGAAATGTGTGAGCACTAGTCCGTGCATATGAAACCCACTCACAAGCCTTTGGGTTTTTCCATCGAGTGCAGGCAGCATGAAAGCTCACCCACACCTACGGTCTGAACCCACAGCTAATAAGCCACCCTTCTGAGGAAGGCTCGGCTGAGGAAATCGATCGTGACATGGCCCTTCTCCTACCAGGCAAGTGATGGTCTGGCATTTACACTGAGAGAAGGAGACCCGTTCTTCTTTTGTCCCACACTTAAAAAGAAAACTCACTCTCAAACATATGGCCCAAATCCCAAGAATTCAGCTAAACTAAGTCAGGACAAAAAGCTGGACACTCCCTCACATGCTGCTCAGAGCATTCACAAAAGCAGGCAAGGAAAAAAACGTATACCTGTGAAAGTAAATAAGATGCTTAAATCCTGAAGCTAAACAGGAGATTTGTAACATCTGCAGCACACATGCTTCCAAGGCCTGCAACAAAGGACAATTTGTGTAGGAGACGATTCAGCCCAGGGATCAAGATATGCAGACTGAACCACAAACATTAAGGAGGAGAAACAAAAGCATGGATGAGATAAGAGACTAGAGTTCTTCAAGTTAGTCAACTGTGTAAGAAGGCAACTGGACTCCATATTGAAGCCCTGGCCAAGAAGAGTGACTGTCATTTGCAAATGCCATGTTGGACACTCTAGAGTGTACAAATGTAGTCAATAAGCGTGTTTACTTTAAAAGTTTGATTTCAGTTGGACTAAAGCAATAATTCCTCAGCACTGTGTGCTTGATCCAAAAAAGACAGAGGTGATGTAAATTTAATTCTTCAAATATTCAACTCTACATTGTGTAATTTATATTTGGACAGACTGTAGCTCAATCACTGTAGCTTGATTGTAACAGTGCATGTAGATGCATTTCTTGCACAAATGAACAAACTTG
Organism: Squalius cephalus; assembly: GCF_949319135.1. Classification (NCBI taxonomy): domain Eukaryota; kingdom Metazoa; phylum Chordata; class Actinopteri; order Cypriniformes; family Leuciscidae; genus Squalius; species Squalius cephalus. The sequence goes on from NC_137142.1 coordinate 17,465,361, forward strand.
AATAAGCTTAAAACCATCCCATCCTGGTTTAATTTAGTGCTCTCCTGTCCTGGCATATCATAGGCAAGTTTTTGTATGTTGCACCATAAATTCTATTCTCTAAATCAAACTTTTAAAGTAAACACACTTATACACTTAACACGCTTATTTATAGGTATTCTATAAAGACTTATATAATTTGTATTAAATTCAAATGCCTAACAGGAAGTTGAAATAGAATTTGAACTGAAAGTGGAATTTATTGAATTCAGAAAATTCTACAGGTGGGAAATGACTGAATCTGCCTCAATTCAAATTCAATTCAAATTTAAAAAGTGTTCTAAATTAAATTCTGAATTGTGCACAACCGTCATTTAAAAAAAGACAAATCATTGTATTAGTCCAACTAAAAATGAAACCTTTAAAGAGAATGTAAACACACCAAATGATGAGACTGTCATTTCTCATACTAATACAAATCATCATCCAGACTGCAAATTCACCAATCTCATTCGTGACAACAGGGAGGCTGACAGGTTTTGTGTAGATCCCGTACAAGCAAAAAAAAAAAAACTCTGTGGCAACAGAAGAGATTACATCATATTATGTCCTAAATTACTTTATGGAGGCTTTCTAGTGTCCAGTGGAGGGCAAGGAGACCTGAAGAGGAGGAGGAGGAGGAATATTGTTTGTGAGGCAGGGGCGTAATCATTGGCTCCCAGACCCCATCTGGACGAACGGCAGCTTTAGTTCCACAAACTTCAGACCCATGTCTGTCAAAAAAAGAAGAAAAAGTTAGCCCTCCATGTCACGCTTGATCAGAGCCCTGAAATTTGCCCATTCTCCTCAGCTAATGAAACCAGCTCTCGTCCCCACCCCTCCCCGCATCCGACCCTCTCAGACTGAGTAGAGCAGGCATGCGGGCTGCCGTGTTCATTACCAGAACACAGGAGTTGCCACAAAGACCGCCATGCTGAGGACACAATGGGATGGGGAGGAAGCCAGGCTTGCCCAGAGTCAGGACTGTGTGCAATTTTACTCTATTATCCCTGCGCCCGTAGCCACAGGGGCGATGCAGTCCTCTCTTTGATTCCTTTCCCTCCCCCTCCACCTTTCCATCTCCTTCATTCCGCAAGAAAGACACAGCTGTCCCTTCTTTCTCTACTCTCAGATGTATTAACACCTACAGAGATAAGGCGGATGAGGGACGGGGGGTGACAGCTCGGTGATGATCCAGACATGCAGTGCGCTGCACGTGAACAACAAGCTGTTACCATGGTGAAATTTCTGACTGACGCTAGCTGTGCGAAGAGCGAATTAACCTGGCCATTCAGGATAGATTGTCTGATCTGAAGTGCACTAAGTAGTTGGACAGGGATTGACTTAATTGATTAGATGGTCTTGAGACAATGGCCCGCACTGGTCTTTCTATTGCAGAGGAGTCTCATTCTAAGCACTTTTGATAGATCTGTCATTGATTTGACTGATCAGAAATGACAGGGGAGAGGGGTCAATTGAGTGTTCAATGAATATTTAATCATGCTCCTGAGAGAGAGAGAGAGAGAGAGAGAGAGAGAGAGAGAGAGAGAGAGAGAGAGAGAGAGAGAGAGAGAGAGAGAGAGATAGAGATCAATGATTCTTTAAAAGATAGCTGAGGGCTTAGTTGAGTCTCGGACAAAAGCTGTTGTTTTCCAAATTTATATGACCTTCAATATTTGGAAGCTGAAATCTAAAAGTTTCAAACACTTCTATTCATTTCTTAATTTAACTCTTTCAGTTTCATCTCTGACCTGCATCTTAACATCGGCACCCAGACACATCTCAGAAGCACAAGTATTACTTACAAATAAATTTATTCCCTTTGACCTCCTTCGCGCTGTCATTATAAGGGGAGGGGGGGGGGGGGGGGGGTCCCCTGCTTTGAACTGTGGTTTAACCCAAGGCCTAACAATAGACTCTGGAGAAAGCAGAGACTTAAGTCACCAAAGGGGAGATGGCGAGGACAACAGGACCCCTTTAAATCAATCTTCATTATTATTATTATACTATTACGAGTGCACATATATATAGCTATGATTTATAAAAAAATAAAAAAGGTAAGGACACTGTGTAATACCCATCACATATAATGCCTGGTTCGGACTACACAATATTTTTGTCTGTTACGATAGTCACTGTTGTCAAACATGTCAGACTACACTCTAAAAAATAATTCAGAGGCTTAGTATATATCACAGTAATACTTCACTTTATTAACTTAATAAATTCTCTGAATATCATTTACTTTATGGTTTGAGTTGAACATACCAAAATAATTGACTAATAATCCAACAGTTGATTTTGTCTAAAATTTAGAGTTATATTTATTAATTTTCACTAAAAGAATTTAGTATTTGACCAACCAATTAGTTTTTTAAAATATACTTAAGTGTATTTGTGAAATTTCTATCAAAATATTTGAGAATGAATGGAGTAATAAACTGATCTGTTTCAAGGGCCACAAATATTACACACACTTAAGAAATTGAGTAAGTTTACTCAATTAAAACAATGCACCCCTCCCCCACCCTCTGATGTGATGACAACTCAACACCGGTTCGGTTGAGTGAGAGCGGGCTATTAGAATTCTCTCCAATGTCCAGAACGGTTGTTCTCTTCCCAGCGTCGCAGAATTGGTGCATTTCCTCTGTGAAATTCAGGTTTGTTTATGTTTTATTTTATCTATAAAATCATTACTGTGCTATAAATCATTTTATGTAATGCAAAACAACATACTTGGACGCAATGTGAGTCACCTAAATGAGGGTCGCGTCTGTCTTTTCGCGTGATTGAAACGCCTGATGCATTGCATAAAAAACACGACTATTCCTAAAGATAATTAATATAATTTGGATGATAAAATGTCCTCTGAACTGTACACATCTTTCGCCTATGAGTGAAATGCAGGACAGTTAGAAGTTGACCCGCGAGTCCATCTCAGGCACGAGAACCAGCGCTGATACGATGGAAATGGGATAACAGACTGGTTAATTACATTTGAATTACTTTTAAATGTTTATTTTTTTATTTCTAAAATGTTTGTTATACGAGTTTAAATGTAGGCAATGTTACATACATGTTAAAACAGTATAAAATATGCTGTACTCAGACAATAAAGGCCAAACTGTGGTTGTATTTTACAAAGGTTTAGAGGAAATTAAAAGTAAATATTTCTCATACTATAAAAGTTAATATTACACATAGATAAAAACCCCAAATATTTCTACTCAATTTTATTTGTTAATGTACCAAATGCAGTTACTCAGATCTACTTAATTTTTTTAAACTTACATTTACTCAGTTCATACAGTATAAGTAATTGAATTCATTGCTTTACAATTTAAATCAATATTTTTAAGTGTAAAAATGTTTCACCAAAAAAATTTAGTAAATCATAGTAAAAAAGTTGAGTGTACACATTGCTTTCCGACCAATCACCGCTGTCGGCGCTGTCTTTAATGAATAAATGATAATTCCAGTACTCACAGTGGTGCCTAAGCGCCTCCGCTATTGTTCACAACAATCTTTTTTCACTGTGTTGTAGTCCCTCAAGGAAACAACATAAAGACAAGAGTATTGTTGACATAGCTCCACAAACCTTTCCTCCATTGCATAATTCCACCTAGCAGCACCAATACCATTGTCTCTCTTTCATTTCACCATGTTTGAAAGCAGTGTATGGAAGAGCTTCTGTGCTCCTCTTTCTGTCAGGACATCATGAAGCGTCACAGACGCGATGTCAGTCATCGTCCACTATGACACACTATATGAAATAAAGTGATCGATTCTTGCGTCCCAACGCCCAGTCGTTTGCGAATCACCAAAGATACTTTACATTAAACAGATCGTGCCAAAATTGGGCTGATATTGTGTAGTCTGCACCCAGCATAAATAGCAACTAAATAACTAAATTCATCCCTACTTTTGCAGCCATGTATTTGGGCCATAAACTCGAATCTAACTAAATGCTTCAAGTAAGAGAATATATGAGACAATTCCTGAATTGGACATAGGAATAAAAAAAAAAGTCAATGTAAAAAAATTAAAAAAATAAATGCACGCACACCTAAGAGCCCAGAGGCTGAATGTCTGAGGCAGCAAGAGCCACTCCACTCAAAGAGCGTTACGAGGCATCACCTAGATTATATCACTGATATCAATTTTCAGAGGGGGCCATCGTTCAGTCTACAGGGACAGTGAGACGGCAGTGAGTGGTGCAGGACTGCAGACATAAGAATCGTTTTTGTCTCTGAGTGATGACCTTAGTTTGTGGGTCAGCTTGGAGGGGAAAGAACAGTGTGAGAGATCTCTCAAGTGAGAAACGTGTTGTGAAGAGAGCCATGCTGTTCTGGGGAGGGGTTTTAGGTTACCACCAGGGGTAGAAGGAACTGGTGTTAATTGGAAACTTGAAGGTCCTTTGTAAAGCATTTCTTCAGCCTACGCCTCTTCCTCAGGTTCATCCACCCTTAACGACAGGAGGGCAACACCTGGCCACCATAACAGCTGCCTGAGAGATTAATCGAGACTTGAGCTCTCAACACGCAATCTGTAGGCCCTCTGACCCAAGTATTGTGTCGCATAGAGGCTTCAAATTAAAGAGACCAGGAAGTGGCTCTCCAGGACCTAAGAGAGGTATTGAGGAAAATAAAGAAAGGTAGAGTTGACTTGAGGTAGGCTAGAACGCACATGCTAAAAGAGAAGTCAATGGAAACTCGCACACATTCTATAAATGCTTTAAAGTTCAAGACCACTAAAAATAAAATAAAGGCTAACTGAGTGCACTTTTAATACACATCAGTGATTAAAAACCCATCACATCCACAATAATGGCACTGAAATTATTTAAAAAAATGTATTTGCACACAAAATGTAGACTAGTAAAAGATATCTTATGTAGATTAATAAAAGACACACAGCCCCCCATACGCATGCCTCCACAGAGTCCACACCAGTGCTCATTCAGAGCCATAATTGAGGTTGGAGTGAAAGTGAAGGTCATGAAAGCAGTGCTGCTGGCACAGAAATAGTTATTACTGCTTGGCAATCTTCTTTTCTTCTGCCATTTAGAAGTGCAGGAGTGAAAGAAACGCTCATTTTTCCTCTCCATCTCTATAAAACAGCCACACAGGTGGCCTGTGAAATAAAAGTCATGACATTTAATCACGCATTGCTGTGTTTAAGACTTCATATAAGCTTTTCCACCCCTCGTAATGGACATTTTTGAAGAAACAGAAGCAAATGCAGAGAAAACGTGAGTAATAAGACCCCATAAGTAGCTGTTAAAATCAAATAAGCACGATGGTGCTCTATTTTGAGGGAGATGGGATATTCCTCTATGCCTGGGAATGCTCATTTATAAAATATGCAGGTTTGGCCGTGGCAGCGCTGTAAACTGCCCGTTTGCACGTTTAACAATGTCTGGGGAGAGAAGCTATCAGGTATTCATCTTCTGCCTCATGCTCTTTTTCACAGGGCCCAGGCTCCAAAGACAAGCCTAGCAGTCATAAATGCATATATGAATGAATAAAATCTCCAGTCAGTCAACACCTCTTCCTGCAAATGGCAATTTATCCGCGAGAAATGTCTTTTGAAGTCAGTGCTGCCTCTGTAAGGCAGACACACTCTGTGGCAGTGAGCGGTGGTATAAATCAGCTCAACTTCAGCCACAGTGGAACGTATGCCATTCTGGTTCAGAAATAAAAACTTTCTCAGACTTTGGTGGACAGCCAAATCTTATTTTGTTTGTCTACAGAGTAATAAAATGCAGAAGAAAAAAAAAGGTCAAACTAAAGAATAATATTTATTCTTCATTTGAATTTGTGTGCCTATTTTTTATGCACCATACACAAATATGAATAACAATATTGAACTTCAACATATGACTAAGGACTTTAAAAAAAATACTGTACTACTGTTAGCTAGTTAGCCGAGATCCTTGGGAAAAAAACACACAAAAAAAAAGATTATAAATTCAAGATTACAATCAAGAGAGCTAAATTAATACTTAGAACATTCTCCTTGACACCTCATTTACATTATATTTCTTTATATGCTCAGTCACACAGTAAAATCCCTCAAGTACAGTATTTTCAACAACGTTAGCCCCCATAAACCCAGCCAACAGCCCAAAGAAAAAAAAAACAAGGCACGAAATGAAACTATCCATTTTGCTTTTTTGAAAAAACAACGTAATCAGAAGGTAACGTTCAGGGTAATCTGTTAACCGCTAATTATAATCAGAGGATTTCCATAATGAAAACCAGACATAACCGCTTATGCCAAAAAGTAAAGCCTCCTGGAATGCGTTCAAATGGTCCATGAGCACGTATGTTTGGGGTAAGAGGTGAGGGAATGAGAAGAAGCCTAAAAGAAAATTACACCAAGTTGGATAGTCAAATTACTGCGGTCCCTGTTGGTAAAAGAACCACAACAATATCGCCTTCAATTACCCGTCCATACATGGTCAAGTGAGGAGAACGTGCGGTGCCATTAAGAAATAACCTTGTGGTTGCTTGGCAGCAAGTGGGGCACTTGAAGGATGAGGATCAAATCTTGGACCACTCCATTAAACCTCAAAACATTTCATTAACAGCCACTCCAGCTCCTGCTCAGATTGTCACTGTGCACTTAGGCTCTCATCCTGAATCAAGGCCTCTAACTTCATTTTTCAATTTGATTCAGAATCATATCAGACATTTGGAAGAGTCCTTGAGCAATCGTTCGAGTTGAGGTTTCTGGTAGAGAAACGGGTGACATGAGATGCAGTTGACAAGGAGACTTGGAGGACACTGTAACATCTCAACCATTTTGATCATCTCACTCGGATGTGTTCTTTATCTCCCATTTTTAGATCTATGTATGACACAGTGCTGTTGGCTTTTTATAATGATTAATACTCTCATGTCTTTGATTTATTTCTTGTCCCTACTGGTTTTTTTTTTTTTGAAAGCTCATTACCGAAGAGCACAGCTAAAAGTGCATCCTTCATGCCCCCTACCAACTCCAGGGCTCTAGACTGTGACCAAATCTTTTTCTGACGGTGTGACAAAATTTTGTTAGAGGTCGCACTGGTGCCACCACTACGTTGCTCAACTGATAAGAGCTGCCATTTCTGTTATATATTTGAGAAACCTCAAACGGCAAGAGAAAAGAAAATGAAAGGAAACCAAATTACTCGTTTAAGCGCAAGCTCAGAACAGGTTTACTCGCGGGCCGTTCTTGATTACACAGAACCATTACTACACAGCGCTGGGAGATCCAGTGAGAAAACATTTAAATTCACCGCAAAATTAAAAACGTCGAAGCGAGATCAAATGGGAAGCATTCAAATTCGGCACAGAATTCTGTTATAAACAACACATATCAGATCAAACCGCACTGACGTGGAAACCAGGAGCAACAGTGTGCCATGAACAAAGTTATAGAGTGCATTTCAGTCCATTTCAGGGGTGTTTGTTTTTTTTGTTTTTTTTTTTTTACAATTTCCATCTCAGGGTTTGTACAACCTTTTGAGAGTGAAATTCAAGCACTTTTCAAGGGCTTCCAAGTGCTTCACACCTCTAAATATTATTAGGGCTGTCAAACGATTAATCGCGATTAATCGCATCCAAAATAAAAGTTTGTTTTTACATAATATATATGTGTGTACGGTGTATAATTATTTTCTATAAATAAATACACACACATGCATGTATATATTTAAGAAATATTTGCATGTATATACTATGTATATATTTATATTATATATAATTTATATTATATATAAATATTTTATATATAAATAACACATTTTTCTTAAATATATATATGCATGTGTGTGTATTTATATATAGAAAATAATTATACTCCATACACACACATATATATTATGTAAACACAAACTTTTATTTTGGATGCGATTAATCGCGATTAATCGTTTGACATCCCTAAATATTATCCAATTTTTATGTTATTTTTAATGTGATGATTTTTAAAACTAAAAGTTTAAAGATGTAAGAAAACTAAAACTTTGTGGCAAAGCAGCATATTTATAAAAAAAAAAAAAAAAATACATGAAATGACCACTATAACCAGTAGATGGCATGATCTCAAATGTTTGTCTTGAGCCATGAACTCACCCCCAAAACGGGAGACATGCAAAAAAAAGATGGAGAGAAAGGCTGCATTTATTAAGGCCCAACAAGGAATACATGAATAGATGGAAACCAAAAAGTGAAAACCAGGTCTTCATCTTTAGAAATGGGAGCTCAAAGGGGGGCATGTTGATTTTCCTGAATTACCAGTCACAGACTCTCATGATGCCCTTGTGTAAGGAGAAAGTAATGTCTGTGTGATGAATCATTTGGCTAATGTTAAAGTTAAACTGAGTAAGCTGAATGCATAAGCATAAAGTAGCGATGTGACCTGGTCTTAGCCTAGCTGTGGATGATGGCTCTCACGTTAGATAGCTACCAAGTACAGATAGGTTATGCTAGGTTGTGATTAAAGGAATGAAGTCATAACATCAATGTGAACCAAATAGGGATGCCAAAAAAAGGGATATTCCAAAATTTCTAATTACCAATAAATTTATTGAAAAACAAAATTATTGTGACAAACATATGCACACTGTCACTCAGCATCATATACGAGATGAGGCAGTCTCAAGGTGATGATAAACAGGGCAACTTTTTGAGCAATGCTGCTGGGCAATGTTGCCATCAACAGGCAACCAGATGAGACACAGGGACCACGACCAATCTAAATTATCCAGATAGAAATGTATTGCCCATGTTCAATGGGAAAGTGCCCAAGCAACAATCGCTTGGCAAGATTGCCCAGCAACATTGCTCAAAAAGTTGCCCTGTGTATCATCACCTTCAGTCTCTCAGTAAAACTGCACCAGTCACAAAATCCCATCCTGATTTTGTTCCTTATAGTTTTGTTTTGTTGGCTTAATTCAAGGACAATTAAGTGTGTCACACAGATCTGAAGACAGAAAAAAATTAGGCATTGTAGATAAACTTACGATGATGCATTTTCCAAAAAAGGTTTAAATGTTTTTAGAAGATGCACAATCCATTTTCTAATAAACATATTAGCCTGTTTGGCCCATGGCAAGTGCTATCTTTGGACCCTGTGTGTAGTCACGGGCATGAATATATTGGCTATTCTATAATAAATTTTAACATCTGTCACTCAATCAGATTTCAGACCTGGAATATGGTAATCCTGCTTCACTGAATAATCTTGTCTATCTGAAATGTTCCAGTTCTCATTTTAATGTTAGCTAGACTAGCAATGCCAACTGCTGCCATCACAGAGTTTGGAAACCATGAGAGAGACAATAGCAAAGAGACTCCAAAAAAATTCTAAACGTAAAAAGGAATTCAATTCGCACTGCATCCAAAATTCACTTGGCAAACAGAAACAGCAGTCTGTTGATCCATGTTAAAATTGCACAGCAGAACACTGTAATTGAAACAGCAGCTGGTGTTTGTGAGGTTTGACTCTCGTAACTGAAAGACTGATAGTCAACAGGGAGCAGTCCTGTCTTCTTCTGACCTACAGTCATCCTCCATTTTGTTTAGTTTGTGCTTTTTTAACTCCTCCGTAGGGCCAACCGCCGGCCCAGGCCAAGTGCTCGATTTACAGCAAATGACAGCTTTTATATCAGAGATGACAGGCAGGTCTGCAGCTGTGCCTGACATTGATGAGACTCTGGAGACAAGGCAGTGTGACGGTGTCAGTCAATTCCATTCAGAAATCCTCTCTGCAATGCGCTAGGCATTACAAACCCTTGGAGATAGCTGACTCTCCTCTCCTCCAGAGTGAAAGAACTGCTTCTCCTCAAAATCTGATTCTGGCAAGTTTAGGAGAACATGTTATTTTGTCTGAAACTTTATACACTGTTTTGTTTTGGGGGGCTTTTTATGTGCTTTGAAGCAGGGAAACTGTGCACAAAATGTAAAAATAATAGCCTATGTCGTAAAAGAGTTTATTGTGGTTGGAAGTTAGAGTTGACCCACTCTTGAAGGAATGTAAAAAAAAATAATGACCTGGTTTTAATTTAATTAAGAGATGTACTAGGATGCTCTGAGTGAATTGAAAAAATAGCATATAAAGCTTTCATTGTTAAAACAAATGCATGATTACAGAAAATATCTGCAGTGTACTCTTTCAGTGAGATTTCCTGGAAAATGTCTGTTTTCTGAATCCAAGGGGTCTCAACGTTAACTGCTGTTGTTGTGACTTCAACATTATGAGAGCACTGATGGCTATTCAAATGCAACGTAACAGAGTAAACAAAAAAACAAGACTTGTATGTTTCCGCACTTGCCGTAATGAGTTTCAGTATAGAGTAAATAAATCACATGTCATTTACAGAATTTACTCAAATGTTTCCACTGAGTGGCCATGAAACAAAGATAGTAAAATCCAGGTTGTGTGTCTGTGGGGCTACCATTGAGATATATTGTCAATCATGAATAGTTTTCGCCAGATATTATAGACCTCCATGCCTGCACTGCCTCTGCTGAATCTGCCACAGCAAGAAACAGGTAAATTAATCAAAATGCATATGTGTAAGGTTTCTCAGACAAAAGGCAATTTTTTTTATACCACAGAGTCACACAGTGTATACACTTTTCAGGTAACTAACTAACTAACTAACTAACTAACTAACTAACTAACTAACTAACTAACTAACTAACTAACTAACTAACTAACTAACTAACTAACTAACTAACTAACTAACTAACTAACTAACTAACTAACTTTTAAGTTCAAATACTTTTCTCATGACAACAATAGTACTACATTTTATTAAAATACAGGTTATTATAAAGGAAATCTACCTTTAAAACACTTGCCTGGTGGTAATAATAATACATTTAATATTATTATAATAATAATAATAATAATAATAATAATAATAATAATAATAATATTATACATAAAATAATATATTTAAAATCATCATCATCATCATCATCATCATCACCATCATAAAAATAATTCAAATTGTTATAATATTTAATAATAATATTTGTCGCTGATACCAGGACCACAACAATTATTATTATTATTATTATTATTATTATTATTATTATTATTATAACAAGATCTCGAGGAAATGTTTGATTTAAGGTCTAATTTCAGATATCCCCCATAGCCAGAGAATTGAGCTATGAGCTAAAAAGTATGAGCTATGGCCCTCTTACTCCCTTCGAGCATCCCCTTCTACTGTGCCAAACATTTCGGTGTGCCCGCACCGTCCTCAGAACCTTGCACTCCTGATATTTAAATTCAGAAGTGACCGTGAGCAATTATTCCATGTCTTCCCCTCGCTGCTAACTGACACTGCAAAAAAGCCGACGTGACATAGGCTTTCCACGATAGGGCCTGCTCTTAGCTAGCGTAAATTACTCTGAGGATTTTTTTCCCCTGATTCTTGATCTCACGTTGCTGTCTATTCACTACCAATGCATCACAGCTTCGCTTTCAATTAAACTGTCCACTTGGCAGCCCTTCGGCCAATGTCATCACTCAGATGCTCACATTCAGGGCTTGTTCTATCAGAGTTGTTGCCGTACGAATGTGAACAGCGAGTGCTCTGAGCAAGGTTCCTTGTAAAGAGCAATGTGGAGGCGTAGGCAGAAATGGGGTGAGAGTGGAGAACAGAAATAAGAAGAGACAAGTAATGCTTCATACATGTGTCACGATGAAGGCAGCAGTTAGTAGCCTTGTCACTTTCTGTTAAACCATCCACCTGTATAAACTTAACACTGTTAATTAATCATTAAAGTAAACCGCTTCATTCAGAATGCACACCAAACAGTGTTATGCAAACGATATTAGACTCTGGTCTTCTCTGCCAACTGCAAGTGGACACAACAAACATGCAATTAAGTTTTCATGACTAAAAAGAACGTCTCCGTTTGCCGTTCTTGCTTCTACTATTTGCTGTGACAGCTGGTGCAGTTCTGAGAATAGCACTATAAATACATTTTCCCTATGAGGCAAAGACACCTTGTCTTCCTGTTTGTCAGAGTAACAGAATCCATGATGAAGAAGAAAAAAAGGAAAAAAAACACCACCAAACGACAAAAACGCCAGAGACATTTATTCAGTCTCTTTCTCCCCCCTCCTTTTTTTCGCTCTCACATTAAAACGGCGAATGACATTCTTTCAAATCAATCAACACCTGCTTGCCGGAAGGATTGAAAAAGCAAAAGAGACAGAGAGAGAGAGAGAGAGAGAGAGAGAGAGAGAGAGAGAGAGAGAGAGATGAGAGAGAGAGAGAGAGAGAGAGAGAGAGAGAGAGAGAGAGAGAGAGAGAGAGAGAGAGAGAGAGAGAGAGAGAGAGAGAGAGAGAGAGAGAGAGAGAGGAGAGAGAGAGAGAGAGAGAGAATGAGAATTAAGGAATGTGCAAGTCTGCTTGCTGTTTCATTAGAGTTGAGACATTTGAGAGTATCTGTTGGGTTGTTAAGAATGGAGCCTCTGATGTTTCATGGCATGTCTAACTCAGAGAGATGACTGGAGATAATTAACGCTGTGACATTCAGTCTTAGCTGTGGAGATAAAAGGCTTCGAGCTAAACAATCCCAGAAAGTTGGTATCTTCAATAGTGAAATAAATTGTTCATTGTGTGATCAGTGAGTCTGGTATTATGATAAGTTATTCAACACAAACACTTCCACTTGATGCTCCTCCGGGTTCAGATTAACTTATCAGGGGGTCGGTTTCATTCTGCGATAATGATGGTCCGAGTGTTGACATTTGCTGTCTTTAAACTACAAAAGCAGCAGTGAAACAGCATCTGAAGTGGCATATATGGCACAAAAGGTATTTACACCGTTTAATGCTACACAAAGGCTGCATGAATGCATTTCCTCAGAAATTACAATTAAAGGAATAAAATCAGGTTAAGACAAGGACCTCAATATGAAATTAAATTATAAATTAATGTTTAGCGTGTGACAAAATGATACATCCCTTTTCCTACGACTAGTTTAACGATTCTTTCTTATTTCACAATTCACAAAAACTTTAAGAGATGTTTAAACATCTTATAACTTTAGCAGAAAAACAGTTTTAAAGTTGGTAAGATTCATGTTCATGAATCAGTTTATTTCAAAGAATGCAATAGTTTGCATCATCACTCAAATTGTTCAAGCATCTGAACATTTTTTAACTAGATATTTGCTGTATTTCATGGATTAAACATTTTCAAACTATTTGGTTACAGTGGCTTTGTGCTTCATTCTTCATTTTAAAGAATAGTTTGTTCAAATAAGTTCAAATATTGCCATTTATTGACCCTCATGTCATTCCAAACCTTTATAACTTTGTTGAACAAAATAAATTTTACTCCTTACTGGAAGATATTTTGAGGAATACTGGGGTCCAAACAACACTGGAGCCCATTGACTTTCATTCTATGGACATGAGGGTGATTAAATCCTGACAGAATTTTTCATTTTTTGGGTGAACTGTTCTCTTAAGTTATTCCAGAGCAAATACATAAAAAGACATACACTGAATATCGCCTATTTAAACTTTTTAATCATCACCTGATTTATCCTAGAAATCTAGACGCACCCTAGCGGCAGCAAAATGTATTTTGCAGCCAGGGCAGTCTAGCAACTCTCCATTGACTTTCGAGCTGCAAAAACCTAAATTGGGTCAGGCCAATCACGTCGTGTATAGAGTAGGCGGGGCGGGCTTAACATAATGACGACAGAGTTGCGACGGTTCCCTGCCACTTGAAAACAAAGACTGGCGGCTGCTGCTGGAGAACAGTCTTTCGAATCGGCTTTGGCCACGACTCTGGAGGACTTGGAGTTAGGTTTTTCTTTGAGAAAAGAGCAAAGAATTGCACTTAAGTCATTCTTAAAACAGGAAGATGTGTTTGTAGTTTTGCCGGCCAGATATGGCAAAAGTTGAATCTATCAACTAACGTTAGCTCCGCTGTTGGGAAAACGCTCTGGTTGGTTGAAGCGCTGTCCTATTGCGTGCAGAGGGAATTTGAAAGACAGCCGTTTATCCCGCCCCTCGGATTGAGCCGTGTCTATGGTGAGTTGCCAGACCCAACATCTTGATGTAGGTCTGGCTTGCCAGGCTACACCTGATTCATATATTAGTGAAAAACACGAGAAAAAATAAAAATAAAAAAATAAAAATAAAAAATCACTATATTGTCCCTTATTTTTTCCATTTATTTTGGAGGATAAACTTTATCTTCTCTGATTAAAAGCGCTTTTCCCTCTCTGTCAAAATAATTGTTTGCCCTACTGCCAGACATTTTCTCAAAACAAACAAGGCTATTAGTTTTGGCTACTGCTTACAGCGAGCTGACAGGAAACAAGGAAGCATGTGATGAGTTTGCATCTTTACATAGAATTTGCATCTTCATTTGTATTGATCTTGAATAATTTTCCAACATGTAGAATTTCTCCTTTATAATTATCCAACATGTAGAATTTATGTTTTATGACTTTTTTTGTCTTGCGTACCCCCATCTGATGCCATTGTAGATTTGAGAAGGCTGCATTAAAGCTAAAATACAAAAAAGCAGATTGGTCTACAGTAGTCCTGTCAGGTTTCCAGTTCCAGTTCTGAACTAGAAAAAAAAAAAAACATTTTCACCTTCCTTTGTCTCTCACAGCATGTCAAAACATGTGAGCGTTGGACATTCTGAGGTACTTAAGACTTGTTCCTGTCACATTGGCAGCCTTAATCGGCAGCCTTAAAGACGGTTGGACTTGCCAACCATGCAAAGGGCAACAAAACAGCATGCCGACAAGCTTTGCCACCTATGAGGCTACGCTTAGTCACTTATTTGGCCATTTCATCATGGTAATGGCTGCAGCTATCATCCCATTATGTGCCGAAAAGCCTGAGAAGGTTAAACAAATGCAGTTTGCACAAGGTCACAACTTCTGAATTGTGCTTCAAGTGCTACAAATCAACAATTTCTGCATCTCCTCTACATGACCCTGTGAGAGACTTTACACATGTCTCTTTCACCATCTCTCACTATCACTCACATGTACTTCAATCAGACAATTCAGCCATTGTCTCCATTGGCTTATTTTAAATAAATGAAAGTAATCAAGCCTGTGTACAAAAGACCCTAGGATTAATATTAATTTAAAAATACCCAAATCAACACAGGTGATAAAATAAGAACCTGAAACAACTTAAGGGAATTCAATTATTGGATCTTACACCTTCCAAAATCCTGCAATTACCACATGGAGAAGATATTAAGACATGTGTTATCGCGGGTTCAATGAAGGGCCAGTTGAGAAAACCAATAAACAGAAGAATAGTGCTACCAGAACACAAAACAGACTTTACCAATTGTATGCAAGGCAGCCAATGCTTTCCCTTTAGCTCTCTCTGTCTTGTCTTTATCTCTCTTTGCTGCACAATATACAAAAGTGTGTTTGTGTGTGTGTGTGTGTGTGTGTGTGTGTGTGTGTGTGTGTGTGTGTGTGTGTGTGTGTGTGTGTGTGTGTGTGTGTGTGTGTGTGTGTGTGTGTGTGTGTGTGTGTGTGTGTGTGTGTGTGTGTGTGTGTGTGTGTGTGTGTTTTAGAGGGTCTGTAATCAATATAAGTTTGAGAGTGAAGGTCAGTAGGGCATTATAATCACAAACATGTGAAAATGTCATACTCCATAAAAAAAGTTGTAAATTATCTATGAAAATTGTCAAGTTGTTAATATCTTGTTTAATCAACAAAAAAAAAAAAAATAGACAGAGGTGGTGTTGATGCAATTTGAACTTCTAATAAAAAGTAAGTAAAACAATATATATATATATATATATATATATATATATATATATATATATATATATATATATATATATATATACTGTATATATATATATGTGTGTTTTACGCATATGTGTGTTTTTCCATGCTACATATATGGGGATTTTTCAATCACTTTTGACATCTTGAAAACTTGAATACAAGATTTAAAACAATTAATACAACTCTTCTGTTGTATGCATTAAAACATCCATCTTTGACCATCATCTGATCATGGCTTTTACCAACCTTCAAGTGTTATGATGTGAAAGCAAAGAGAAATAATAAAAAAAAGAAATGGACTGATAATGAATTAAAATTCTCAAATACTGACCAATTTGGAAATTATACTCTCAGATCACCAAATAAACTCTCAGATAATGATGTAAAAAAATACATACAAAAAATAAAGTCACTTATTGGTTGGAAAAATGGTTTAGGAATTTTTCTGTAAAATGCTTAGCTTGATGGTAATGATCATGGTATTATGGACAGTAATTCTTTGTTATAAATAAAATCCAAAATATAATTAAAAGTTAACTTAAAAGTCAAAATTGAATTTGTTTGGCTTTTATTATGAATGTGTTAGTCTTAAGGTTATCTATAAACTAATGTGCTCCTGCTCCAAAACAAAGACAAAATTAGCATTTAGAACATATAAGCATTCAAAACTTACAGTCTCTCACTTTCACCAATATGGATCAACAATTTTGAAGACATCACATTGCACTTCAGCTTCTCATCAGATTTTCTGTCCAATCAAATGCTCTCTAGAATCTATAGCATCCTGCCCTCAAATAGACGTTGATTGGTCACTTGTTTACACTATTACTATTTTATATATGGTGAATGGCACATAGTGCACTATATTACTGTTGGTGATAGGAAACGATTCAGACAGTGTAAGTATGCACTCAATTATTGGATCTTGGATTATTGGATGCGCTATTGGGGCGAATGAAGTCTGGTTTCGCGTTAGTGTCACGCGAAAGTCTCCAGTCGAAAGACACGATAGTACAAAGTACAGAGTATCATATGCGCGAGTTGGCGAGAAAACATATCGATCCCATTTGAATTCTACACAGAATACTTTATTTTTAAAGCGATATGGAGGAGATTAGGAGGAGAAACGGTTAGACAGACTCGACATTAGAAACAGCACTGACGAGTGGAAGAGATAACACAGGTATGCACCACATACATTTCAAAACGACATCTACAAAAACTACACTTTTCAAACTACACATCCTCAGCATGTTTATCATCACTGTTTTGCTTTAATAACAGTTTCATATTAAATCTAAAGGGGGGATCTATTTGACTTTTAAGCTGTCAAATGCGGCTTTGCCGAGCTAAACGGCTCTGGCTGAGCTGTTATATAAATTAAACGCTATTGGCTATTTTTTTTTAAAGGGGAGGAGCTGCTCAATATGTCCCGGCCTGTCTGTTTCAGTTGAAATCACATCACATGTTTCAAGGCACTTCAATGGGAAAAAGGCTTCATTTCAAAAAGTAAAAAAGAAAAAAAAAAAGTATATAATAACAAAATTCTGTAAAGTAATCTTTTTAACCTTCTTTTAAAAAAAAAATTAATAAGGCAAGAAATCAAGTAAAAAAAAAAAATTTAAGTAAGAATAATGTACTTCCAAACTAGAGCATTTTTAAACCATTTACGGTTTAAAACCATCCTAGGGGACAGAAAAGTTCCCTTAACTGAAGAACAACCCATACTGTATTTATTCAAGGTTAAGCAGATGAGGAAAAAAAACTTCAAGGTTTGCATTCTAAGCTACTAATACTTTAAAATCATTATTCCACCAACTAACATCAAACACTCAAACACCACCTCTGTAGTTAGCTAAAGCAGAGGTCCGTACATCTAGTGTAAAGAGCCTGTCATCATGTGCTTTCCGGCCTGCTTTCATGCAATACTTCCTGGATTTGATTACAAAGAATTATTAGTCAGAAAACACATAAAGGCTTTTGAAATGTTATCTGCCCATAACAGCATTAAACTTCAGTTTGCTAAGCCGAAAAGTGTGGTTGGCTTATGTGGTTGTGCAATGAGAACAATAATATAACTCCTGTCAAGTCAATTGAAACTCATTTCCTAACAATCGCCATTTGTCTGGCATTAGCATACAGATGAAGGAGAACGAGAGAACAGCCATGAAGCACAAATCCATTCAATTCCATCTGTTAAAGTGCAGGACCGCTACACCACCATCAAAATCAATTTCCTCATACCATCATTTGATCTGCAATAGCGCACAGAAGCGCAGATAAAGTTACGCGCTAACGTAAGGAAAGTGCAGCCGCCTTTCAATTTAAACATCAAGTCTAAATTCCACCCATTAATGCTGTTTAATGCTGAGTGCTTTATAATTATGGGCTGTTAATTAAAGTTCAATTCAACTGCATTTATCCCAGAATTCAATACAGGCCCTTGAAGGGGCTTCACGGCTCACTTTGCAAAGTATATATTAAAATATTCTCAGGCTGATTACAAAGCGGAGTGAGCAGAGGGAATGACTGACTGTTATGAAATGAGCGACAAACGTTGGGAGAGGTCCTTTATGGAGAAGGGGGGAAGAAAATCCAATTGTATCCCAGGCTTAGGGGTAATACTGGAAGGCGTAACTCCGATAAGCCCATTGGTGGTCTACATTAACCGACATGTCTTTTTCAAAGAGAAGAAGAAAACCCTCCGCTCTGCAAACAACCTCCTTCAAAAACAGCACATGCTTTCTGAAATCTGTATTTGTGGAGCGCTGAACGGCCCATTATGAAAATGTTCAGAGGGGCCATTACTGCAAATATTCCCACCGTGGGCATGTAACCAAGCACCTAATAAGCATTTCTGCTTAGGCCCACAGATTACCATAGTCTTGTAGCTCGGAAGACAGACTTCAATAAACATCTGAAATGCTAGCCTTTAGTCATAAAAATGTACAAAATGGCAGGAAAAAATGAGGATGACATGGAGGCATCTGGGGAAATTAGCAGCAAAGCAGCAGCACAGACAACGCCAGCCAGCAGGTGACTGGGCTGAACTAACTTTTGGGAAAATTAGTTTCCACGAGAAGGAATGGGATGCTGTCAGCAAGCAATGAATGCATCAACGCTCTGTGCTTCTTTTGCCATGTTTATCTCTTTGCTTGTGCGTGTTTCCACTCACCAAACCACAATTGAGGTTACATGTTTTGATTGATGCTCCATTTTCTCCCTCTTCCCTTTTTAAGACTGAACAGATCTGAAGAGATCACCTTTTTCCCTTCTTTTCAAAATGGTTTAAATTTTATTTTAGCCAAAAACCAACTGTATGTCTACAACTGCCCACGTGTACAAATATACACGTAAGCTACATCCCCTCATCTCGGTAACCTGAGACTAAAGTAAGACGAGAGCCATCCGTCACAACCGCGACATCCCAGGAATACAAGCAGCTATCCAAACATGCGCTGTGGATTTGGTCAAAACAACAGAGATGAGCACTGGCAGTTTGCAGGTCTGAGCTGTTTTCTCAGGTTACAGTCAGCGTCAGGATTCTCGTGGATGCACAGTGCCCTCTTTAGGCCAAAGTGTCAAACTGCCCAGCAGTTCCAGTGAAGATCGTTGTGAAGCTGGAAATACAGTGGGATCCAAACGTCTGAGACCACAAGTGATACTTACACTTAGCACTTTACAAACTACATTATACTCCAAAGATAAAAAAAAAAAAAATGCATTTCAGAATGCCTGAGGATTTGGTATGTTCCACTTTCACATCGCAACATTAGGTTTAGCTGACACGTTCCTCTTGCACAATGTCAAATCTTCAACAAAAAAGCAAAGTCTCCTAAAGGAACCTGAAAAAACCTGAGACAATCCCTGCACTTTTACTTTCAAAGGTTAAAGGTCAAGCCACAGATGTGCAAGAGTGCGAGACAGTTTCACAATTGAGGTCAGTTTCATTTCCATTTGCAATCAGCAATGCAAATTTTGGGGGGGAAAGGCAAGCGAGAGAAAATGTGCGCGTAGTATTACAGAAGGCCTTTAGCCTGATTCCCATCATGCTGACAATCTTCTTAACAGGGCTTTTAAAAGGGAATTCGGTTCTGCGCTCACACACACTCACACAGTTATTTCACTGTTCATTAGAGCAGCAACTGCCATGGGCAGCGGCCATCGATTTTCATTCCTGATGCAACATTGCAACAATCACAAGTTTGCACATCAACTCACTTTCTACTGTCCAGACTGAACTGTGGACTTCGATTTGAACTCTGTCAGTGTGTGTGTGTGTGTGTGTGCATGTGCGTGTGCGTGTGCGTGTGCGTGCATATGTGTGCGTGCGCATGTGCATGTGTTTTAGAGGGTCTGTAATCAATATAAGTTTGAGAGTGAAGGTCAGTAAGGCATTATATCGCAAACTGATTTTATTAAGTGCTAAAGCCTTGAACAGAAATACCAAACCAAAATGTCCATCTCATTTCCCTTCTTCATCCAGTCAAACACATACAAACACAAACAGTCCTCCCCCCACCAACAGCAGCACGCCACACTCTTTCTCTTGCTCACATCACTGCAGAATCAATACTGCTGAAAATGACTTAGACTTGTAGTCTTCAAATTGCCCATGCTCTCTTGCCCTAAAATGACAGACATCAAAGAAAAACATCCTTGAAGGACTACAACAAGGACTACTGTTACTGAACTTCTGCAATACATGTTTTATTGTGAGTTAAGAAGACTTCAAGGCCTGACCAAAGTTTTCCATCTTGGCTTGGAGGACAACCATTGCCATCATTACTAATGCGCCTATTTTTCACATAGTGTCATTAGTAATAGCAGTAATGGCTGCCTTCACTGATTTATACATGGTAATAGGTAATAAATATTAAACATGGTAAAAAAAATGTGTTAAATTGAACAGATCACAACATTACTTAAAAAAACACTACAGGGTGACGTATTGAATATTATCAATATGATTGCAATCATTTTTTTTGGCAATATAAAAAGCAATATTGTGAATATCAGAATGGTTAATGCATCAGAATGGTTTCTCTGGCCATTAAGTTGCCTAAACAGCATGTCCTATAGAACACAGGTAACCAGGTAAAGATAAAGGTAAAGAACACAGGTAAAGATCCCTCCTTGTGAAAGAACAGAGATGTTTTAATTTTCATTACAGTAGCAAAACAGTGTAAAAGAATGCAAAGTTGATTTGCTTCGGTGAATCGGTTCAAAATGAAAAGAAATTAATTTATACATCTCAATTATGATAACAAAACATAAAAATGTATGTTGTTAAGTGACAGTGAAGACAAGTTTCAAAAGATTTCAATTTAAAATAAATGATGTTCTTTTAGACTAAAACTATCAAGCAGTTTTTACTGTTTTCAACATTGATAATGATAATAATAATAATAATAATAATAATAATAATAATAATAAATGTTTCTTGAGCACCAAATCAGCATATTAGAATGATTTCTGAAGGATCATGTGACACTGAAGACGTAATGATGCTGAAAATTCAGCTTTGCCATGACAGGAATAAAATTACATTTTAAAATGTACTAAAACAGAAAACAGTCATATTTCATAATATTATTGTTTTGCTGTATTTACTGAATTAAAAAACATTTATAAAAAAAACTTGTACACCTCAAACTTTTGAATGGTAATATACATATAGTCCTATTGAAAAACTTTATGAACTGGAAAAAAAAAAATCATTAAGATCAAAGATATCAGGCAACTAATATGACTGCATAGTGATCAATAGGAGAGAGAGAGAAAAAAAAAATGGAGGGGAAAAAAAGGGGGGAGAGGGGGGAAGCTGGATCCTTCCATTCTCCAAACTGCTCCTCTGCAGGGTCGCACCCACCCACTGAGTCATTGGCTGTCAAGCCGGATCTTGTTCTAGCTATATTGCCCAGCCTTACAGGTATCTGAAAACATAATAAAATTAGCCCAAATATTTAAACTAACATGCATGGAGAGGGGTGTGTGTTGAACTTTTGTGTATGTTAGGAGTTCTACTGGTGCACGCACCATGTGCCTGGTCATTACCCTCTAAACAGAGGTTTTCAAACTGTGGGTCAGAGTGGGAAGAGCAGTCACTTGGCTGTAGCTAAATTTACATTTCAGTGAATATTAAATAGAAAGTGTTATATTGCTTTGTGTGATTTTCGAATCGCAAAGGCTGCAATTTAATTATTTAAATATCAGCAATGTGTTTCATGAAGCACGTGCGTTTTCAGCGTCTCAGAGTGACTCGGTTTATTAAGCTGTTCGGTGCGCATTATTAACGGGAAGAAACTTGTTTACTCCAATCACTGTGTTGTATTCTGCATTACACCGGAGAATTCAAATGTCGCGAATGGCTGATTTAGGTCTGGGCTGCGTTTCCCAAAAGCATCCTGAGCTAAGTTGATCGTAGAGGTTCTAGATCCAATTAGGCCTATGATGCTTTTGGGAAACGCATTCATCTCTGTCGTCTGCTCAACTCAGCGCTGTTGTCTTTCAGAGATATGGTTGTAAGAGTGCGTTGTTTGCATTCCCCCGTGTGCATTTGGCTAACTACCAACATAAGGAAACAAATTTATGTAAAAAGCATTTCACATGTACACACGAGTACAAAAGCGTTTTATGCACTGAACACCACGATGAGTTTAACAACACTCGCAGCGTGGATCACAGTTCATATCCGGACAAGCGTTTGATAGTTTAACGTCTGTAAATGAAGAAATTAAACCGTAAATATTAGTACTAAAATTTTACAGTTTTATGCCTACTATCAAATAAATAAATAAAAACAAAATCAGATTTTTTTTTTTCAACTTTTGATTAAAGGGATACTTCACCTCTGGGAAGATTAATGTGTATTTAAAATAGGTCATTTAAGTAGAAGAAATGTGAAGAAATTTTTTAATTTGGAGCTTTCTAGACTGAGAAAACCCAGAAAATGTATTTTTGGCTTATGTGGATGAAAGACAACAACTCCCAGAATGCACTTGCTTCGCTGCTCTAGGAGGCCACGCCTACCGGTAAGGGAGCGTAGTTGAAAACAAACAAGGCTAGCCTACGTGATGAGTTTGCCAGGGATTTAGAGATCGCCCAAAATGTCCGGGATTCGGCTTTTGCGTTCTACAGTCGCCATTCATTCATTATGTTTACTGTGGCGAGCAGGACGAGGCTGGCGGCTGCGGGAGAACGGCGCGAGGCCGGTGGCGTCATTACTGAGACGCGCCGGGTCTCGCATCTCTCACGGAGGAGCGGGAATTTTCTTAACAATGTTAAAACGCACATCAACCGATCACTTGTTTAGCGTTCATGTAAACACTACATTCAGATTCACCAATCGGAATGAATTCAGTTAGATTGAAACTAAAGGTGTGCATGTAAACAATGAATGGCGACCGCAGAACGCAAAAGCCGAATCCCGTACATTTTGAACGATCTCGATGGCCGGACAAGTCCGGGAAAAGGAGAATGGTAACCCCTACTTACTCAGCTTTCTCCTACTATTCAGCTTTCTCCACAGAACAAGAGCCTGCTAGCTTAGCTTCCAAAGAAAGACGGCTGACTGTGTGTACATTCATTCGTGAGTGAGATCCAACCCTCTATGGGAGGGCTGAAAACATGCGGGACAGCGCCATCTACTGGCTGTAGTCTTTAGCCTCTGGCCAGAAAATCCTCCGATGACCCAAAATGACGATTTTTGCGTCATCGGAGGATTTTTTCCAGACAAAAAATACATAAATCTCTTGTCTCAGGGGGATATGAGGGTGGAAAGCATGGTAATTCGAAAATACTACAGGTTTTCTACTAATACAAAGCTTAATGCTAAATCCTGAAGTATCCCTTTAAGATTAAGCTTACAGTAGGCTACATTACTTCATTTACTACAGAATTCATTATATATAGCCTACACTACATAATTCAGTTCTGTAAATTTGTTCTGTCATGTCTGTGTAAATCAGTTGAGGCAGCAAACTGAAACTACTCGGTTATTCTTCATATCATTACAACATAGCCATTAGGCTGCTATTTTAATCATTAGCAAAATTTCTGATAATGTACCAATTAAGCTAGGTGAGTCCTGGAATGAAAAAGTTTGGGAACACCTGCTCTAAAACATACATCACGGTGTATACATTAAACGAAGAGAAAGAAAATGAATGTGAATTCACTTTAGCAAATCAAAAGATACCTCTTGTGCTTTTAGCTACATAAGCTCCGCTTTACATCTTAGGGCCCTTTTTTGATGATGAAAGACTAAACACTGGCCCTTTTCCCCCCCTTTGCAAGTCGTGTTGATAAGGAGTGCTCTTTTCCCACTTTCAAAATGTCAATTACAAAAGAGCCGAGGCCCGTCTTCGGTTAAACATGCAAGTGCTCTCCATTAAGCTTTGTGACTCATAGAACATTTAATGTGCAGAGTGCATTAGACTCCATTACTGCATTCGTCTGTGGCTACGTCTCACCACGCTACAGGGCAAAAGACACAGTTTTCTGTTTCTTTCTGAACAGCTCTCATAATTACAAACCGACACTCTCCCCTCCTGAGCACAAAGCCTGCACGACATCTTCAAATGGTGAAGTGCTCAACCATATGCTTCACATAACTCAAGTTTAGTCGTTTTTTTACATTTTTATTTTTAGTTTAAGTTTTAATGTTGACTTTGTTCTCATTTTTTGCCAGACAGATATTTTTGGCACAAGTTTCAATGCTACATTTAGATGCTTCACCATCTGACCGCTCTGTCAGACAGCTTTTTTTTTATCCAGTGTTTGTTTTGCTTGCTTTGCGAACCGACACCTTGTGTGAAAACAAGAAAGAGAGCAATTAAAATTTCTGCACCTATCACGACCCTGATGTCAGTTGCTATTTCAATTAGCAGCTCTGACAAGAAATTTATTTCTATGAAAAAATAATTGGCCATCCAGAGAGTGATTTAAAAACCCATTTAACATGCTTACAGCCTCACCTCTCTCAGCATGCAGCATGAAGCCGCCCAGAATTAATTACTGTTGCCATTTAATTTCATGCTGCCTGACATTTCCAATGCAAACTCTACAGGGCCTGGTGTAAAACCAGCACACTTTATTCACTTACATTGCTGTATTAAAAAATGTTTTGGTTTTCAGTGACTCAAATGGATGTGAAGGCAACAAAAGTCACAAGGAGAAGATCTCCAGAATTAGATGCTAGATTAGTAAACCTAATCTTTACAGCACAATTCTGTTAAAAAGAAAACCAAGCACAATATTATCATCACAGCATTTAGTGAACTTAAAAGACACCCCAAAATAATTAAAATAATTAAATTTGTGTTAAGAAAGTCATACCAATTTAGAACAACACGGGGGTGTTCATTCATTTAGTTACCAATCTATTTCAAAGATGTCAAGCAATTCAGCTGGATTTAAATGATTTCTCCACACTTCAGACAATGAATCCTAAAGAGTTAACAGACCAAAAGAGAATGATGCTGCCTCCAGATAATTATTTCATAACATTTTCATATGCATTTAAATATTATTTCAAATCAGCCATACAAATCCCATATATGTAGTTTCTTATATGCTTTTTTAACTTTTTAACTAGCTTGTTTAAGTAAATTTGAGGTTGGGCCAATGCGGATAGTACCATGTAGTACCATGTGCAAATTGCAGGACACTGACTGTTTCTATGGGAACCAGAGTTTCTAATGAGAGCTGCAGTGATAGGATTACTTTACCAATTGGTCAGTGGCATTTTTTTATTTACAAGGTGGGAATTATTTCACCATATTGCATTGTAGTTTTAAGATTTTAAGTTTTAAGTTTTACAGGAAACATTCCCCCAAAAAGTCTATCATTCTGAAGCCAAAAAATAGAGTTAAAGGGAACTCCGAACCATCCTTTTAACTTGAACACAAAATATTAGCCTCTAAATAGCTACAATATGCCTACAGAAGTTGTATGTAGCAATTTTATGGTGCTTTTTGGCCTTTTCATGCTTTTCCAGTCATTACTGGAACTAAAAGCATTATATTAAAAAAAATGCATGTCAGCAGCCACACCTTTCTAATACAGAAAGAATAAAAACGCCAGATAAACTAATCCTGCTCACCAAAGTCCTCAAACTCAAGCTATGGAATATAATATTTTTATGATCTGAAGTAGGCCTTTTGAGCAAGGGCCTCAAGAGGATTCTTTATTGCAGTAATATTCCTCAACGCTAAACGCAATAAAAGAGCTGGAGAGGAGTAAAAACTATTATAATCGGAAGAGAAAAAAAAGTTTATGATGGCCGGGCGGTCCTTGCGCCAACCTCTCTGCATAATTAGAAAAATAACCATGATAATCAGTCAATTTCATTCCTTTCTTAAGAGTTTTTATGAAGTTGTTTTTCTAATGCGAGGGCCAGAAGAGAAGACTGTCAGATGTGCGAGGACAGCGGAAATCAGGCTCATCAAGTCAATCACTTTCTAAGTGCAGGAAAATAACTGACTACCTATAAACCAACACATCAAGGGAAAAAAAAAAGTTCCAGCTAATGAACGATTAAAAAAAAAAAACAATGACAGCCAATTAGAATCCACCCTGCTTAAACAAGCTTGAGCATATAAAGCAGCAGACGACAAAACTGCAGCGCACACTTATAATAAATAGAACGATATCGTCCGCTGGCGATATCGTCCGCATTTCACAGATGTGATTTGTGTCGTCCGCCGCATGGACGACACAAATAACTATAAATATAACTATAACAATAACTGCTATAATATTAGCGATAATAGCAGTTATCGTTATAGTTATCTTTATAGTTATTGGTGTGAAGTGAACGGGTCTCAAGTCAGCTGGGACTCTTATGGGGAGGGTGGTTGTCTTTCTTCTAACATCCAAGATCCATTCAATGATGCAATTCACTTCAAGTAAGAAATTGGCAATCAGTGCTACTGCCTGATAGACTTATCAAATCTCAGAGGGATTGAAAGAAACTTTCCTTCATTCACCCGCTTTTTCTAGAGAAAGGCTCCATCCGAAATAGCATACTTCCGTACTATAGGTGAAAAACAGTATATGAAAATTCACAGTATTCATAAAACTAAAAGTAGGTGAAAAGTAAGCAGGCGAAAAGTACCTGGATGACTTACTATTTCCATCAAGAATCTGAAGAGTGCATCCAAAGAACACTTTACTATCCCATGAGAGGAGAGGAGTTGTAAATGTCAGTGTGACATGACATGGTAGGTCACATGACAAAGACAACATGGTGAATATAGGATGTCCGTCCAGATTACATTTATACTACACACATTCATTTTCAAACTGTCAATTCACCATCAGAGGGAAGAAAGAAAGAGAACTTGCAGCTGATATCAGTTTATCAATACTGCAGAAAATAAGTATTGGAATCATTTCAGATAATTCAGTATCGATAGTATACGTATCGAAATATTGATATTTTTGACAACACTGCTATCCAATACAATAGTTTGATTAAAGTGACTTGTAAAGTGTTTACAAGCCATTTTAATATGTAATCTGACATATTTCTGAGTTTAAAAATAACAGCACGTTGAAGAATAAAAAAGAAAAACACCCCAGCAACTGTTTTTTCTCAAGAGCACAATGCTGTATTCATTTCCAGCATAACTGCTGGAAACAAAAAGACAATTCCCCGCAATCGCAGAGATTCTTTCTGATTGTTCTTATCATCGTATTATAGCTTTGAGATGGAAACATCATTCCAGGAATCTAAACTCAAAAACACTGGAGCAAATGGGGCTTTAAGAATCATTTCAAAGCATGGTTGCAATAATGCGATTACTTTCCTGGCCTGAGCCACTGGCCTTTGATGGATGAACAGCCACCCGTCTGCATGATAAGTCGTCCCCCTCATACTCTGAAGCCTTTAAACCAATTACTTTTCTAATTCAATGCCACAAACCCTACAAAACAGTTTCGCATTATTTTATGCAACCACTGATGTGAAGAATGTGCAAAAAAAACTTGTTGAAATAAGGACAGAGAGAAGCTCAACCACAGTGCAACTGAACGCATGATTCGTTTTGCTTACTGTTGCAGTTTCACATCGGTATGATTGCGTCAGACCACGAGATTAGACAAGCGTCCCACTCAGCCTGTTCTCTCATTTCCTGTTTTCTTTGCTGACTGACCTTACTGCAACCTTGCGGAAAGTTTTAGAGGGGAAAGTTGTCTTGTATACATAAGCAGTTGTCAAGGGACAACCACGAAAACTCTCTCAGGGTCTGTTAGGATTCAAACTCAAAGATCCTCTGAGGTAAAGCCTTCCCACTGGGTCCACGGTTCTGTCCCAGACCTCTGAAAACAAAAGCCCTTTGTTCTAAACACCTAAAATACTTTATTCATAGAATTAGGCACAAATTCCTGACAAATGTTCACAACATAATGCAACACTGATTTTGCAAAGTGTCACACAGTAAATAAAAAAACTATATATATATATATATATATATATAGTTTTTTGTATTTACTGTCTGACACTTTGCAAAATCAGTGTTGCATTATGTTGTGAACATTTGTGTTGTGTGTGTGTGTGTGTGTGTATACATCACATTAAGCATACAATTAATAATTAATATTATCGCTTATTTAAAAACAGGTTCATAATTAGCCATATCAGCATGTAGTCCTACATCACACTATGAAAACTGCAGAAATATCCTAGGAAGGGTATCAATACACACATAAAGGCAAGCTCCAGTGATAATGAATCTACTAGTGTGCAAGGTTCCTGTGCTCCCAGAACAGCAGTAAACTCAACAGAAGGTTTAGATTGGTCTAAATATCCCAAAGCTCACAGGCATCGTTACTTCAATTAGGCTGCATAATGCCTGAACTACATTGAGAGAAACAAAAAAAACCTCAATCCTTCAAAAACATATGTTTGTTGTACACGTTATAGGCAGAGCACAATACAGCTGTTAAGAATTTCATTTGTTGTTAAAGATTCAATGGTCTAGCAAAAAAAAAAAAAAAAAACATTTCACAGATGCTCGTCAAACAGACAGCGGTTTCAGACATGAACCGCAACACTATTTCCAATCACTCTCTGTGACGGGAATGTTAAACTATTCCTCTCCATGACTGATGCTGAGATAAGCATCTTGAGTGAACACATCTAATCAATGACAATCTCCCACACAATATATACAAAATACTCTGTAGTGTCATCTATGTGCTCCCTCACCGCAGCAGAACCCAATTAACACACATCCATTTCTGCAGAACATCTACTAAAAAACTGCCCCTTTCCATTCAGAACAAACTGATAGATTTTTACTAAAGAGGCAATAATGGGCACAATGTAAATAGGTTTTTGCAATATGACAAGACAATTAACAAGCCAGAGAGACAGATAATACTATCTAACCCTGCAAACAAAAGGAAGAGTCCTTTTTACAAGTTTATATCTTGGTTTCCTGTTTCATCCTGAAAAGGAAACGCAACTTTCCTGTGAAAGAACATTCACGGCAAATCAATACAGAACTATTATAAACAGAAGAAAAAAAACAGGAAAATCCACAGTGGAGAGAAACACACACTGTACAGAAATAAATATACATAAGCAGGAATCTCACATCCCATCCTGTAGAATGCATCAGAACAAACAAGAAAAAAGAAAAAAGAAAGAAGTGTACCACTTATAGACACTAGAGGTCAGGCAAGGACAACAAATGCAAAGTGCATCAAAGACCATGCAAACCGTTCAGCTAAAGCAAACTCTAAAATAAACTTGAAATAAAAATCACAGTGCACTAAATCCCTTGCTAATGTACTAAAACTGTGAGAATTGATCAGAATCAGCAAACTCACCAGCATTCACTATGGCATCAACCTCCAGGATGGTGATGTCACCTTTGTACAGAGTCACTTTGTCAGCCAAGGAGAAAGACTGATGTTCTTCTTCCTCAGTAGCTGTAAGGTAACGATAGAGTAAAGTTAATTACACAAGACGAGCTACCATTTCAACTGCATGTTGACTCTCGATATTGATCAGAACAAAACCGTTTCATCAAAGGTCTTACAACACTGTACTTACCAATATGCACTCTGCAATCACTAAAAACTAAAGTTTTGAAAAATGGAACAGGACTATACATGGTATAAATTAAGAAGTGGTAGAGACCCTGTGGCCACTGGTCAAAAACAAATAGACTTTGTCCGAGACGTGGCCTGGTGGGTGAACGTACTAAAATAAAATAAAAACTCTCTCAGGAACTGGTATCTTCAGTGCAAAACTTTCTAACTACTACCAGTAGAACGTTTGGACAAATTTGACTGATTTGTTTAATATCAATTGTGCCCATCTACTACATCACGGTTTCAACAATAATATTAAGCATCACAACTGTTTTCAACTAATAATTTTCTGAAGGATCGTTTGACACTGATGACTGGAGTAATGAATGCTAAAATAAAATTCAGCTTTGCCATCACAGGAATAAATTATATTTTAAAATGTATTAA
Source organism: Squalius cephalus (assembly GCF_949319135.1). Classification (NCBI taxonomy): domain Eukaryota; kingdom Metazoa; phylum Chordata; class Actinopteri; order Cypriniformes; family Leuciscidae; genus Squalius; species Squalius cephalus. Next base: position 17,495,672 of record NC_137142.1, read on the forward strand.
AATAGAAAGTTATAATATTACTTTTTTACTGTATTTTAATTAAATGTAGCCTTGGTGAGCATTAGAGACTTACAATCTAAAACAATCTAATCTCTTACCGATGTTAAACTTTTGAACACTAGTGTAAGGGTACACTCTAAATAAAGATGGTTCTTTAAAGGTTCTTTACATGTAGTAACAGTTCTATTTAGTACCGTATCGTCATGAAGAACCCTTTGTATGCTGAAATGGTTCTTTGTGTTAGAGTTTAGGGTTCTTTTTTCCCGCTTTTTTGTTTTTCAAATCTGTAACTGTCAAAGCCTCTTCATTACTGATTTTCTGGTGCTCAGCTGTACAACTACAGTTACTACAAAGACTGTCAACATACTCTCAACAGGTAAATTATTTCTTTCTTAAAATGTCTATAAATTATAACTTTAAAAATTGTAACAATAATTTCCTAACAATCATGTCTTTTTCCTCTTTTTAGTTTAACAGAACATGCAAGTGTGAGCAGCTCTGTTCACTTAAGGACACTCATCTTCTCTTCTCCACAAAGTAAGTAACAGAGATATGGAATTTATGATCCATATTGTTTGATTTTTTTAATTATGACTTTATGCCTAAACATACCCAGTCACAAAAAAACATTAATGCTATACCATGACTTTATATCACTTTTTCTTTTTAACATGGTAAAGGGCTCATACTGTCCATTTTTGCTAATTTTGGCCTTCATTAAGATAATTGTTTTTACATAATCAAATGGAAGAGACGATGTAACTCTAAACTCAATTGTGTATTTCAGATGCTGTCACGTATCATAACCTCATCATCTGCAGAGAGAAACTGCTACTCAGATCACACACATAATGAAGGATGTAAAGACATCATAGGGAATTGTGAAGATATTTCACTGGAACTTGGTTTTCATTACATCTATATCGTGTTCAGTGTCGATTGTTATTTATTAATGTATTCAGCTAACCTCTGTTGTAAGAGCACTGTCATTTTTGCTACAATCTGCCATGTCAATAAAAAATAAAAGTTCCTAATTGACACAACATGCTGTTTTATTTAACGTAAATCTCAAATAGAGGCAACAAGATAAGACCAGGCAGACAGAGGGCTAAAAAAAAACAATATTAATGAATATTTTATAAAGAAAAAATAATAGTAATATTGATAATATGAAGATGCTAATACTAATATTAATGAAAATAAATATCATTGAAAATGTTATTTATAACACCATTAATGTCTTATATAGCACTTTCAAAGCATGGTTCTTTATGGAACCTTATAAAAAGAGTTCTATTTAGCACCAAAAAGGGTTCTGCTATTGTTACAAGCCGAAGAACCCTAATTTGGTACTGTTTAGAACCATTTTTCTTAAGACTGTACACACAATGAAAATGAAAAATGAAACACCTGGTTTAAGACCACAATAACTTATTAGTATGGTGTAAGGCCTCATTTTGCAGCCAATACCGCATCAATTCATTTAGAGAATGACAGATCCAAGTCCTTCACAGTGGCCAGAGGGATTTTGAGCATTATCCTGCTGATACACAGCACCCCCTTCAGGGTACAATGTTTAAACCATTAGGTGCACATGGTCCTCCAGAATCAGTAGTCCTTGGCAGTGATGCGCACATCAAGCACAGTAAGGAATGCCATGATATTGCATCCCAAAACATCTTCACCCCCTGTGCTTCACTCTGGGAACACAACAGTCCGGGTGTCAAGCCTTTTTGGGGCTTCTCCACACCTTAACTCCCACGGACGTGGGACAGACAGTGATGGATAATCTTTCTGATAATGTTCGGGGCTCAAACTCACTCTCCCAGTTTAAATCTAGACTAAAGACACATCTCTTCAGCCAAGCATTCACATAATAAATCTCATAACATTTAGGTCAGATCAAATGCACATGATTATATTTGCTTAATGTTATGAACAGCAGCTATACTAATTACTCTCCATTTGCTTTTCTGTTTTATCTCGGGATGCCTGTCCCGAGGTAACTAGAGTACGTCAGCTCCAGTTTGGATCCAGCATCTCACAAAGATTTCAGATACCCAACACTTGTGAAGAGACAGGACCAACTCCTGAGAGGACTTCAGATCAGACTCTAAATCAACATGCACTAATGCTAAATTTTCTATGTATTGTAATTATTTTGCTCACAACTTGTAATTATTACTTCAATGAGCTCATTGTTTCTGCCGTAAATTAATACATTGAGAAATGTTAGGGGTGTAACAATATATCGCGTCACAATATATTGCAATACAAAAATGCAACAATATGTATCGTGGATACTGACAATATGTATCGTGGATAGTGACAATATGTATCGTGGATAGTTCACCCAAAATAAAAATTACCCTGTGAGAGTCAGTTTTCAGAGTCAGTACTACATTAAACTACAATATATTATGTTGAATATAATGTATAATAATGGGGGAATATTAGTGGGTCCTGATAATACTTATGTTATAAGTCTTATGTTACCAGTAAAAAGTGGCCTACATTATTTTAAATATATCTAGCCAGTGACAGAGTTCAAGCATATTCGTCTAAAATAATCCTGTATTTTCAGGTTCAGAATCATGAATATATTTATTCTGGTGTCACCATTGTCCAAGCCTGTTCATTTACACCCACAATGTTATATCAAATTTAGCATTTAATCAACAGTACATTTTTTCTTAACCTTTTATTATATGTCTTGGAGTATCGCAATAATATCGTATCGTGATATGTATCGAATCGTGAAATTAGGGTATCGTTACACCCCTAAGAAATGTACATAGAAAAATCACGCAGTTAACTAACCATTACATTACTCTGTGCGTTACTCTGACAACAGATCACTTTAAATTGTAATGTGTAGACATGCATTTTCTGTAAAGCTGCTTTGAAACAAAATGTATTGTGAATACAATACAACAATATACGCGATACAACAATAAATATAAATTGAATTGAATTGAAGGTGGACTCAGAGAACAATTATGTTTCACTTTGTCCACAGCCCAAGATTTCCACTGTTGGCACCAATGAAACCGACATTTGGCATTGGCGCTGTAGCATCTGGACCGATCAGACACACAAATTATTCATTATATTTAATGAATAATCCAGCAAACTCACTCTCCCAACAAAGGTCTATGAAACTTCCCCCAAAACTAACATCCAAAATTAAGCTAACTGGCAGAACCCAGTGTCCTGTTACAGGACACATTAAGACTGATAATACTTTTTTGCAGAGAGTTGTGACTCTCACCTAATTCTTGCTGAGGAGAAATAAACCCTTTTAATCTGATATATTCTATATATAACCACTTGAGAAATGTATAAATAAACATTTTCCTTTTATGTGCTTTGGCCTATGTATTCATTCAAATCTTTTGGATTAATGTTTCAGACTTGTATACTATGGTTAACCAAAATCATGTGTAGCATGTTTAGTCTCTATAAACTCCAATCTTTGTCCCCATATGTTAATTTTCATTACATTTAGCAAATTTTGTGACGTATTAGTATTATAAGAATCTTGAAGATTCTTTTGTTAAACACCCAATCAAATTACATGTTCAAAGGCCTGCTTGAACAAAAGGTCGTAAAGAAATTCCCTCCAAAGGGAACAACTTCTTATAGGCTCAGAACCCTCCAGAGGGTGTGACATCTTCACGCTTTAAAAATCACTGATCACAAGATCACACCTCTTAGTCTCTTAAGGCTGATTTATACTTCTGCGCAACACACAGCCTATGACGGAGCTATGGCGTAAGTTCGACGCAGAAGTATAAATTGGGCTTTACTCTCTTAGTTCCTTTCTGAAATCCTGATGTGAAGATGATGCTGAACTAGAAGTCTTCTAAGAACTCCCAAGCTTGTGCCAGGCTGCGGCCTTGTCTTTCCATTCACCAAAGATCCTCTGACTCCCACTGGTTCTTTCGCTCATCAAGACAACATCAGCAAAGATCAACTGGAGCCTCAACAAATTGCATCAGGACAGTTTAATTCAAATGGGCAAGACATGCAAGTATCAAACTTAGTCTCGTTATTTGATAAGTATCCTTACCCCTTTTTAAGAAGGGCGTGTTAGAACTCTGCTGAATTTCAAACAATGCTATAACTTCTTGCTTTCCTGTATTCTGCTTCAGCTCTCTTTCCCTTGGTAAACTGTATGCATGCATGTATGTGTATGTTAGAGTAGTTTAAGCGTTTAGTCTAGTTAATAAAATCTTGTTCATGTCACATGTAAAGTTGTCTGTGTTTCAAGCTCATTAAATACTTGAGTCCCTAATCATGCAGATGTTGACTACTTTCTCTTAGTAGTACTGTAAAGCAAGTAAGACATTTCCCATCCCATAAATATTAATTTACAACATTAAGTTAATTCTATTAACTGATCCAAATATTCATAATCAATTATAACAATTATTATTGATTATTAATATTTCTTTAGAGCTAATTTTTCTATTGCACGAATGACCAAAGGTTTGGCTATAGCAGCCCGACCATGAATATTGACTCCATGGAGTTCCCAACGTACAGTTTTGGTGGAAACAGGAGAATCGACGTGCCCATTTAATTCAGCAGTGAGTTGGGAAGCTGTGGTTTTATGTTTTTTGGATACAATCCGGGTTATTACTTGGACATCCCTTCGAGACAAGCTTCCTCTTGCATCAACATTTACTCCTGTTGGATGTGGTTCGTCCTTCATGGTGGTATGCCGACATTACCCTGGATACCACAGCTTTTGATACACCTGGTCACAGATGAGCCAGAGAGACACCCACCAACAATTTGTCCTCTTTTGAATTCTGATATGTCTCCCATTATATTGTGTGGATTCTTGCAATATGTACAGCTGTACGATTGCTCTGCTAATTCAACCTTCACACTCCGCTATTTAACTGATGGAATGTAAAATCAGTGAAGATTGGCAACCAGGCCGCGCATATACAGGTGTGAATCCTCCAACAATATATTGGCCAGTGTTTCAGTCTCATTGTCCAACCCCTGTACATACACTATTTAAAAAGAATCATGGACTCACTCAGATTTATCGAATCTTTATTTATTTGTTTAATGCTTTTTGATAACTAATCTCAGTTCTTCCTTTTGGCATCAAATGCCAAACCTGACAGAACACTGCACATTTGAACCAGCTTTCAATATGGGTTCTCTATAGTAGAACAGGCGTGTAAGTATATGTAAATCTACAAATAAGTCAAGTAGCTTTTACCAGCTCCCAGAACAGAGCAGAAACCAATGAAATCAGATCTGGTTGGTTAAAGCGCTGGCATGTAACACTATGCATATGGGTTAACAGAACAGATAGTAATCCAACGAATAGAGCGTCCAAACCATCAGGTCTCAAACTGCTGGCATTGGCCAGTCGGTCAGCTCTATTTAATGCCATAGGCTGCAGATGAATGATATGCAAAAAAGACATTAACATTTGCAAGCTAAAAGAAGGAGTGTTCATTACGCTTATTTGAAAAATTAACTATAGCACATCCTACAGACTGTCTTTTTAGATTAGTAGAGCCGGAGAAAATTTCCGGCTCTTATGTGAAAGGACCAGTTCTGCTCTTGTCAGTTCATCTCCAGGTCTGCTGGCACAGGGCATAGCCATTTGGAGGAGCACACACAGGATGTGCGAGGAACAAACCTCATCCAAGTCAACGGAAGTGTTTAATTTAGCATTTTCCGACATCCTCTCACTACAGAACTAAAGATGAAAATGCCCAGAGGACTTAAAAAGAGTTTTTATTTGTATTTCTTTAAAAACATCCTTTATTTAAAAGGGCACTTTTTTTATTTTTGGGAAATAATAGGCCCACTCATAATCTGATGATTTTCACAGCTAATTTTAGACTAAAAGTAATAGAATTCAACAGAATAAATGAAATGATAAATTTAAACTGCATAAATATGTTAAGCTAAGATCAATATGTTAAACTAAGTTCAAGCTAAGAGTATTTGTAGGTTGATTCCCACTAAAAGAGTGCCACAGAACAACAATATTTACCATCAAACACTCTACTTTTTTTGAGCATCCCGACCAGAAGAACACAGTAAAACCAACTGCATGAGTTTGGAGTGCAAATTGTGTAAACTGACCAACGGTAAAAAAAAAAAAAAAAAATTATTATATATATATATATATATATATATATATATATATATATATATATATATATATATATATATATATATATATATATATAAAAAAAATACAAATAAAAATAAAAATAAAAATGTATGCAATTCTGCATGAAAGACATCTTTTTAGCCTGTTAACTTTTGCTGCCAGGAAGAATTTACTATTGTTGTGGATCAGCGATAAACCTCCCTCTATGAAGGGATGGCATTCAGTCATTAGAGAGACTATTCCTCTGGAACTTCTAACATGTTTTATTCACTCTACAACTGATACTTTTATTCGCATTTGGACACCATATTTGGACAGCATAAATGCCTCTACTTGTGGTATTCTGAGTTTTGGTATGATACAGTGCCTCCAGAGGTTCTATTTGTCTTTTGTTTTTTCCTTGTTATCTGCTGGTCCTGTTGCACTTTTTTGTTTATAGTACAATGCCTTGTTGTTATTTTAAGTACACTTTTGTGTTTATCTTTGTTGTGTGTCGGGCAACTTATGTTACTTTGTTTTGTGTTTGTTAAATAAAATAAATAAATAAAAAAATGTATGCAATTCTGTTTGGTGCCACTAGAGCAGAAATTACTTAAATGAGAACAAGTCCATCTCCTCACCAGCGGACACCAAACCAAGAAAGGTTATGAAAATAAATTATTTAGGGTTCGATACATGTTTATGCCTTATGCAAAGCAGCAATGGCATGCAGTCTATTACTACATAAAATAATTCTGACTCGTCCCTCCAGGCAGAGGAGAACTGACAGAGACTATCTAATAACAAATGCAAAAGGCAAATTAAAAATAAATAAAAAAGCAAACAAACATAATTGAGAGTAGCTATGTTTCCATCCACATATTCTTATGCAAATTTTGGAATATTGCATAAAAAAAAACCTCCGGATGGAAACGCCAAGATGCACACAAATTCAACAAATGCACCTAAAAAACAACAACAACAAAAAAACGTATTCACTCAATTAAGTTACATCGTTTTTATCTGATATGAAGACAAGGGCATAAACTACAATAGAAACACATTTACTGAATAAATCCTTCAATGCGCAACAAAAAAAAACCTCACATGACTTTACCTCAACAGAGAACGTGATTGGATAACTGGACTAACCAGCAGATCAGTTTCATTGCACAGCATGTCAAATGTTGTTTTAGTTATTCTGAAATGCCTGAGCCAAAGTCCGTCATCAAAATGATTTGGTTTAATTCCCTCCCAGAAGTGTCTCACACGACTGCATTCACAAACATCAGGCTTCCGAACGCAAGATAAAGGTGCAAGTCATTTGTGATGTAGGATAAAAGAGCAACAGTGGCTTCCCCGAATACAGCAAATTCCATTTTTATTACAGATGCTTTGCGCAAATTTCACAGGAAGTGACTATTTTGTTCTCTTGAACACATGGGATGGAAACAGTGCTTTATTCACAAATGTTTTATCCAATATTCCAATTTAGCACATAAGTTAAATTTGCAACTTTGGATGGATAGCTAGTGTCTATTTACACTGAGTATTTACACTTTTTACTCACTTCACCCACCATTACACAGATATTTTACTTTAAAACAAATAGTATAATATATAGTATAAATAGGCACTGCTGACATGAATGCAGTAGTGTACTTACAAGTAAGTGTCTTTGCTATGAGAGTCCTGTTAACAAAGTTGTGAGACATGAAGAGTATGATAGCAGAGTTCCTCTGCCTTGTTTCACTGAATCATCTGTAGGACAGATGAAATCCAGAATCTCTGAGCTGTCCCTTATGCTGGATAAGCTGGAATTCTGATCTATATCCATACAGGTACTGTGCCTACATGCGTCCCTGTCTCATTAAATGAATTAGCAAGCACTTTCTGTGTCAGTTTGATTGACAGGCAATCAGACCAATCATAATACGCCATCTTTGTCCGACAAAGCAGTCAGGAGAGTTAGTAGATTAAAGGGTCATTTCACCCGTGGAGACATGAATGTGTATTGAAAGTGAGTCATTTATGTAGAAGAAATGTGAAATTATTTTTGAATTTGGAGCTTTCTAGACTGAGAAAAGCCAGAAAATGTATTTTTGGCTTATGTGGATGAAAGACAACAACTCCCAGAATGCACTTGCTTCGCTGCCCTACAAGGCCACTCCCAAGCCACGCCTACCGGAAAGACAGCGCTGCGCAGTTGAAAACAAAAACATCAAGGCAAGGCTAGGCTACGAGTGAGTCTCCGTGACGAGTTTGCCCAAAATGTCCAGGATTCGGCTTTTGCGTTCTACAGTCGCCATTCATCATGTTTACTGTGGCGAGCAGGACGAGGCTGAGGGGCGCGGGAGAACGGCGCGAGGCCGGTGGCGTGATTACTGACGACTGACACCTGTGAGGCACTGTTCTCGTATCTCGCACGGAGGAGCAGGTATTTTCTTAGCAATGGTAAAACACACATCAACCGATCACGCCACCGGCCTCGCGTCTTTCAACCGATCACGCCACCGGCCTCGCGTCTTTCTCCCGCGGCGCTAGCCTCGTCCTGCTCCCTGTATTACTGTGATTACTGATGAGCGCGCCTGTGAGATGCACCGGTCTCATGGGCTATCTCTCACGGAGGTGCGGGTATTTTCTTAGCAATGTTAAAACGCAAATCAACCGATCACTTGTTTAGCATTCATGTAAACATTACATTCAGATTCACCAATCGGGGTGAATTCAGTTAGATTGAAACAAAAGGTGAGCATGTAAACAATGGATTGCGACCACAGAAAGCAAAAGCTGAATCCCGGACATTTTTGGCGATCTCGACGGCCGGACATGTCCGGGAAATAGAGTATGGTAACCCCTACTACTCAGCTTTCTTCGTCCCTGTTTTCTGCAGGTTTCTGCCGTTGAAATCAAACGCACTCGCACTGATCTGTGATAGGTCTGTTAGCGCATTAGGTCCAACCCCCTATGGGCGGGTTTGAAAGGGTGGATCTAGTGCTTGTAGTCTTAACAGAAATCCCCCCCTCTTACACTTCCTCCTACAATGACGCAAAATGACGATTTTTGCGTCATTGTAGGAGGAAGTGTAAAGAGGTAAATACAGATTTCTCTCGTCTCGGGGGAAAATGAAAAAATGTTGCATGACCATTCAATAGTATGACTGGGTTTCTAACAATGCAAAGCTTAATGCAAATGGGTGAAGTGTCCCTTTAACGTTGGAGGATTTGAACTTGAAAAACGGTGTGTGATGTCTTTCGGCGATTAAAACAACATTCCTTCTTATGTTCATTTATGTTGGTGCTATAAATGGACTAGAAGGAAGAGATGATCGGTTCACGGGCAGCTTTAATTGAGGCTCTACGGCGATCTGTCAGACACATTAAAGAGCCACAAAACGGTATTTATTGTTTAAATTTCGTAAAAAAAAAAAAAAAAAAAGACCACATTTGAAAGTTGAAGTTTGTTTCATATCAAAAGTAATCTGCTCTGTCCTATCTGTCAGCGCGTTGTCAGTGTCCTCTCTGCTCCACGATGTATTTTTCACTGTGTGAGAACATGGTGTGGCGTGAGATCGCCATGGCTTGTCAGACATAGCAACAGTAACTAAAGGGGGCGGGTTTTTGCGAACGGTCAATTCTAGAACATTATATGAGAAAACAAATAACATTACATTTCAAGAATGAATATATTCAAGTCTTTTATAAATGTGTGTTAAAGTAATAAAAATACTGTGTTTGGGCTGCACTTTGTCTGACTTTTTGTATGAAACCAGTTTTCCACTGTGCCTCAGCAAAAACATGCAATTCATGCTCTCCTGGGGTTTTTTTGCATTCAAACAAGCAAGATGAATAACACAGAAAATAAAATGCAGAGAAAATGTCTTACATTTCTTTCTTGTTCACCCAAAAATACAAAAGCTGTCTTCATTTACAAACCCATGTGACCTCCTTTCTTCTGTGAGGAGTTCTCACTCCTGTTTTCCGTTATCTTTTTTATGCAATTTTTAAAAAAATGGACTGACACCTTCAGGCTTCAAAAAAAACACAAAGCATTATTAAAGGCTACTGCACTATTTTTCAAGTCTTCTGAAGGCAATAGTAGTCTTGTGTGTGAAACAAAAATGTAAGTCACCATTCACTGAAACCCTTGCTGCATTTATGAGAGAAGTAGAATATCAGATTTGTGAACAAATCACTTTTGAGACTGGTGAATCTGTTGGTTCACAAAACTAGTTAGGTTTAGAAATGAGGATAAGTAAATGACAATGTTTTTTTCAATCCCTTTAAAACTATCCCTGATCTTCTGGGGCCAGTTGCATAAACACAGCCATTATGTTAAAGGGACAGTTTACCCTAAAATGAAAATTAAGTCGGAGTGAACTGTAAAGTCCAACACCCAAGGTTAACAATTTCATTAATTAATACATTATATTTCGGTTTGTTTTTCACCAAACCCTATCGTATACCACCAGAACACTTGGAATATACGGCATGGGATTATTTTGTGATACTTTTGCGTCTTTTCTCAAAAGTTTGATGCTGGTTGCCATTCACTGCCATTATATTACATTTTTTTACAAATTCTCCTTTTTTTGGTGCATAAAAGAGGGCATACGGTATTAGAACACCAGGGTGAGTAAATGATGACTTAATTTTCATTTTAGGGTGGACTATCCCTTTAAGACTGAGTCTTTTGTAGACCAATCTATGTTTTTATGCAACAGAACTCTGGTCTTAAAACAGGAAACAATAGCTTCAGATGTTAGATATTCTAAGATTTCTGTATGTGGTTTTAGTGATGGGGGGGGGGGGCATAACAGCATTTAAGCTACATTGAAAAACTTTAACACGATCATGTCCTTCTGGTCTGTTTATATGCATAAGTTTGGGAAACCTTCGAATAAATCTATTGAAAAAAAATAAGCTTAGGTCAGGGTAGCTCAACTATCTTAGCACTAGCAATCCTGCACAAACATAGGCTATGAAAGGGAAGGCGGCTGACACCTTTTCAAAATTTTGGCAGGTTCATCCATTAATAAGCCATGATATCTGAGCTGTCAGGGTCACACTGATCCATGTGTCCTTTTCTTTTTAAAAGGGCAGCAAGTCACTTGCATGCAGAGTGACTATGATGTCTGCTGGCAAAGAAGGACATGAAACAAACAGTACCTTCTTCCAGAATAACTTTCATATACTTCAATACTATAAAAGAGCTCTAAAGCTATTCACCAAGAAATACACTATCATTCAAAAGATTTATTTTAATGTTTTTGAAGCAAGTCCCTTATGTTCACCAATAAGGCTGCACATACCGGTAGTTGCTCAAAAACACAGCAAAAATATTAATATTGTGAAATAATATAATTTAAAATAACTTTTTTCTACTTTAATATATTTTAATATCAAATTAATTCCTGTGATGGCAAAGCTGAATTTTCAGCATCATTACTCCAGTCTTTAGTGTCACACGATCCTTCAGAAATCATTCTAATATGCTGATTTGCTGCTCAAGAAACACTTCTTATTTTTTATCAATATTGAAAAGAGCTGCTTAATATTTTTGTGGAAACTGTGATACATTTTTCAGAATCCTTTGATTAAAGGTGAACTAAGTAACTTTTTTATCTTAACCGAACAGCTTCGGAGTCATTGGAATGGTTATATGACTGTTTTCGGGTTGAATGGTGGTCTTCTCGCACCCCTCGAGCGCCTGTGAGACGAAAAACCACCCTTGCAACTTTGGGCCGGCGGGCTAAGTATCGCGTGATATCAGGTCTCGCGATGTAACAAACTGCTTTACGGCACTGCACACATATACTATCTAAACATTTATATGCTAGCCTTCTGTGTATTATACATACCTCAGTGGACATGGCTCCGTGCGTTCGCCGGGTTCTTTGAAAACAAATGCACATGACCAGCGGGAGAAGATGGGACGAGCCAACAAGTTTTAACGACAGTGTTGTCAAATATCTATTCCGAAGCTGTAGGGGGAGCTCTATAGAGAAACCCACGAGCAAAAGGCGAGAAAACAGCAAAGAAGTCGGCAAAGCTGCATAATGCAGCTTTAAAGTCCCCGTGAACCGGAAGTTGCAAACGACTTTTCTCCAGTGTTGTGACGTATTTCCAAGTGAAACGGAATATTGAACAGAGGGCAGGGTTTTACTCTAGCGCTCCTCCTCCCCATCTCTGCTCATAGCAGACTGATGGTTTGAGGGGAGTGTTTAAGCGTTTTCAACCCAAGCCGTCAAACTGACGTCATAAGAGAAAAAACGCCATTCCAGACCGAAAGTAACTTTTCAGATTCTGATTAAAGATTACACAGCAAACAATTTATTTCGGTGTATTAACGGATTAATTGTTCATCACAAGACTAGTAATATGCGCTAACAAAGTAAATCGGGTAAATTTTAATTTCATGTCGACTTTAATAGAAAATTCAAAAGAACAGCATTTATTTGAAATATAAATCATTTGTAACATTATAACATCTTTACTATCACTTTTGATCATGGATCCTTGCTGAGTATAAGCATTAGTCTTTAAAAAAAAAAACACTTAACTGATCCTAAACATTAACAGTATACAATTCACTATTGTAAAAGCTTGTGGGCTACTTGAAGGTAAAGTGTGTAATCTACTAGCATCAAACAGAATTGCAAATCATTTTTAAACAGCTTTTCAAAGCACTCCCCCGGTCTGCTATTGGTCGAAAAACAGAAGTCAGAAAGGCTTTGGTATTTACCTGTATTATTGTCATGATTTGCCCAGGTGGGTATCTTGTCCAACGTCACATAGTTTCCCCGATAATCTTTGCGCCTATCCTCTAGTCCAAGACTGAGTAAGCGCTCTGTGGAACAGAAGAAACAATACAGTCATAATATACAGACAAGAGCACGTCTTGTGAAGCAAAGCTAATCAGTTTGAATCAGAGGGGTTCATAAAGGAACATCTGCGACTAGCTCTGTGCATCGTGTCAGAGTGGTAGGCTACTCTTTGGTGTGGTAATTGTGGCAACCATGTAAGTATGTGTGAGAAAGCAAAGACAGGCTAATGAGGGTACACTGCTCAGCATACAGCTGCAGGCCTGACATGCAACCAGACCATGTGTGATCAGTTCTATCTAGCATTCATGGACAACATGATTCAAACATTTCCAAATATTTATGTGCCTTTCATTGTAATAAAGGCATGTTTCATTAACTAGTTTAGCACTAGACTAAACTTCCTATGCTTTCAGTTTCACTTTTGTTTCTCCAGTTAATGTGACCTTTCCAAAATGAAACTTTAGCTTGGTATTCCTGTTATAAACTGGCTCCAAAGTGCCCCTGCCGACACTACTGATTTTTCATGCTCACTGCCCCCTACATCTGCCTTTTCAACCATCTTTATTCATTTATTTTTTCTGTTTTTATCCTTCTGCACTCCCTATTGCTACACAAATGAAGATCACTTTCACAAGGGCTCCTTTATGAGCACAATGTGTATTCACGATTTTTTTTATTTAAAATAGAACAAATGACAACAGCGCTAATTCATTTAATCAAATCACGAAAAAAAGATATTATAAAGGAAACATTTGATGTCCGTTCACTGCAATACACTGTATTACACTAGGCCACAAGTCAACAGCTCTCATCATATATAATTTATCATATTATTATGCATTTGATTTACGGTAACAGACCATTAATGTGTGTAAAGTAACGCCACTGTCAACCTAATGTTTTACACTCCTTCATAGGAACTTCATAGGACATGCCAAAAACACTGTTGTCGTGAACATCAGGTCACACTGTGGTTGATTTTTATGTCAATATAGGAGTGCTTGTGCACTAAAAATAAATTAATCTAATGATGTCATTACTTAATGATAATGATAAAGTGTCTCCGACGTAACACAAAATCATTAAGGTTCTCATATCAAATCAAGCTAAAAATATGATTACCAAAAGGGCATAGAACAGATAGAGAACCTCCAAGTATAGTTCAGCTCCAGTACTGGTTGAACATAACTGAACCAACTAATGTTTGGAAAGTATACTAAAAAAAAAAAAATGAAGGTGAATATCCTAAACTACTAATGAAGGTGAACATCCAGGACCAGGACTGAGCCACTGCAGAGTGCATGATATTCATCTCACTGAACTTTTAATCCATTAACAGCCCTTCTAATTTGTAATTTAGCTTGTGCATTTATACAAACTGATTTACAGTAAACAGTGATTTACCCGTTACAGGTTAGTCAGTCATATGGTACAAAGGTTCATGGAAATATGTTATCATACGGTGTTTCACTGGCTGCACCAAACAAACGCACGTGTCAGCTCATTTTAAAATGACTAAACACTAATTAATACATTTAATTTGCATTTAAACATAATTTAACGCTTGACATATCAGGGCCTTGATCACAGCATCATGTACTGATGCTCCACCTGCACCTGAAGGTGTGCGTCTGTCCCCATGCTGTTGACTCAAGAGGCAGAGCATCTATAAGAAGACATTTCTCCCGCCACGTACGTGACGTTACCGCATGCTCAACCCGGTGGATGTCAAACCCCAGACTGACACTACCGTTATGAACCCTGTCTTTAAACGGAAGAGACACGACCAGAGTCCAAAAGAGCCTTACCTTTCTCCGCTCTCCACTCCTTTTTCTTTTTGCTCATGGTGCCGTGGTGTGAGGGCTTCTGGTAAATGGTTTTTGAGTTAAACAACCCCAGGCTCACAGTGATGTGCGCGCTGAAACTCAAGAGAAAGTGAAAGAGCTCCGGTAGCGTGACTCCTCACCTGAGAAACTGTCAAATTGTAGTTGGTGGGGAGACTGTGTGCGGTGACGCAACCTATCTTAACGCTACCCGTGGAGGCTGCGTGCAAAAGGGCGCTCGGTGATTGGTCGATTCGTACGCGGAAGTGGTGTTGTGATTGGATTGTTTCATGCGGCAGTCAGATAAAATGCGCATACGCTTGACGTGCGCTAGGTTGCGCGTCAAAGCGTTGTAGGGCTGGTAGGGTAGCAACCGTGGGGAGCGAGTAAAATAGCTTTAAAAGACTGGAGCGCCGTGCGTGGTAGTAATGCGGGGATGTAGCACATATTTAATACAGTTGTATAGTAATGTGCAACTTTATTGACTGACTTTTTACCCAGATTTGACATAAAATATTCTATCTATCTATCATCCATCCAAAGTGACACAAATTGCAATGAAAAACGTGCAAGCGGGATACAGTTGTTATGGTTACCTCTGGCGAACGCAATTTCTGTTTAGCGACTGGTACACTCTCTAACTAACTTGAAATCTAACTTTTATAATTATAACTTTTGAAATCCATGCTAACATACTTTGTAACATTTGTACTGAGGTTCATTTGTTCTTGCTTCCACTGCACAAGATGAAACATTATTTTGGATCTACATTAGATTCCCTTAGCTCTATTTAGTAATGGAAATGATGGATCAAATGATATTGGTGATTTACTGGTTGTGAAAGTAAAATTCTGTAGCAACCGGTTTGTGGTATTTGTACAATGCCTTTAACCCACATGCATACAATGAGACACATTTATCTGTTCTCATAAGGAGGATAACTTTAGATATAATTATTATTGTGGAAACATTCAGAATCTGTTGCTTTGAGGAATTAATTAACGATGTGCACACTTGGAAATGAGTTCCTAAAATGTGTGCTGCATATGTCTCTTGTTGGAAGAAAATGTGTAAAAAAAAGTATTCGAACCTAACCCTTATTTCGAAGTTCTTAGCATTATCACCCTATTCTAAAAATACACACACACAAAAAAACATATTTTCTGTAAATAATTAATTGATAAAAGGGTTTATTCGACAAGACATTAGGCACTTAAACCAGTTAAGTCTATAAAGTCCCTAATGTAATGCATGAAGTCTCTACAGAAGTCTCTGCCTGGCATAGTGTACATAATGTTTCTAGATGCACAAAGACCTCAATTGCTGTCAAATAACCATCAATCCTGCAATAACATACTAGCATTTAATGAAGAATGGCCAAGAACCAAATGGTGCTGACCTTTTTTTAGTCCATGGTCCTGACAGTGAAAAAGTCAACCTGCAGAGGGCGTCAATTAACCGCTTCTTTGAAACCCGAAGAGAAAACAAACAAAAAATGGACCTCAAAAGGAACAAAAAGAAAATATATTAATGTAATTTTGCTGTGCCACGAACATTTTAACCGAACACTTTTTAAATATAAAAACGTGAAATAAAAATTGTAATAAAAAGGAATGAGACTCTTATTACATTTCTCGTGATTTCCGGTTCCTGTGTTTCCCATGATGCCGTACCCGGTGGGTAAATTCAAAGTTTCAAACATTAAAAATGGAAGAGGGATCGAGGAGGAGAGAGGTTGAATGTGCAAACATGACTGTCACCAAACACAGCAGCACCAACGAAAATTCTAACAACAGCTACAATGACAAACTTATTCACACCATTCTGTGCACATCTCACGAAGAACAAACAAAGGTTTCATCTGACGGAGAAACGGAAAGGAACATTTTGTGCCGTGTCGATGATCCTGAATCCTCCCCTCATTCTCAGGTGGAAAATTTGTGCCTGCTGGACAACATTGGTGAGATTGAGAGAGACAGGGTTTGTGTGGAGCCCTTTAAACCATCAGAGGGCAAAGAAAACAGAAATATCTCCACACATAGAGGTGACGATCATGATGTAGGTAAGTTAAGTGGTGATAAACGGTTCCATTTCCTGTCTATGCTTCACATAACTAACTGTGATAGAAAATCAAACATCAGTCAGTTAAATATCAGTAAATATGAGGCAGTTATTATAAATAATAAGATGATTACAAATGATAAGTCAAAAGATCACACACACACACTCATATATACAGACATACATGTGTGTGTAAGTCTTTATACATGTTTATATGTGTTTGCTTATGTATTATTACTTTGCAAATATCATGAATCAGGGTTATGTCATATGACCTAAACACAATGTATACAATTGTGATCATTAAAATATGTTATATTATGTATGTATATATATATATATATATATATATATATATATATATATATATATATATATATATATATATATATATATATATATAATATTTATTAGATCTGGACAAAAATAAATTCAGTGTCACATCATTGACCCTTATGTCTGTCTATTCTAGTCTTCACCTCAGACAAAACAGATCAAATCTGACATTTTTATTCTGCTCATTTTCTTTTCAGTTAATAATACCATGTAAATGTCTTATTTCAAGGTTGCCAGCAGACCAATGCTTTGGCCAGTTCTTCTGGCAGTCAGGGGGAACCTAGTGAAATATCTGCACACCATGTTGACGATGAGGAAATATTAAGGAGAGCGAGAGAAGAAGGACGAGTGAATGTCGTCTTCCCCGGGCACATCACCCAGGACGGTTGCTGTAGATTAGTTTGCGAGCTTCTGAAGTGTGTCCTTTACCAGCGGCAACAGATGCCAATGACATATGACCAAATGGTGTTCCTGCAGAAACAGCAGCATAATACCACTCAGGTATTACAGAAGGCCTCATATGTGTTTGATTCATAATCGAATTGTAGTTTATATCTGGTATGATAACTGTGCTTTCTTTTTCACAGACGGAGGACACAGTGAACCGACGGTCTGCAAAGACTTCAGGGGGCTTGGACTGGCGTCGGTGCCAGCGGACGTTGCAGGAGTTGGATGAGGTGCTGGCTCACCTTGAGGCCCTATTCTCTCTTAGCCATGTTCCCTGTGTGCTTTTTCTGCTGGGTGGGTCTACCATCCTTCCCACCGAGCTGTACGAGGTAAACATGGAAGCACTGGCTGTTGAGGCCGGCGAAAGCAGCTTAAGGACCTCAAGCTGTCTGAGACAGCTTTTCCGGACGCTATTTGTGGCTGACCTGTTGTCGGATGCCAAGTCTGTGCGTCTCATGACCACCACAGTCATGGCTATGGGGCACCGGGATTGTGGCGTGACTGGGTTTAAACCCAAAGTGGATTTTAAATTTCCCACAAAAGTGAAAAGGCAAGTCATCTCTATAGCCAGTGATTTGTCACTTACCGGGGAACTACAAAAAAGAAAGAGAGACCTGGAGGACTATATATGGTTTCAGGCCTCTGTCACTGTGAAAGGATTCTGTAAATGATGAGGGAATAAAGAGTAACAGATTTCAGGGAATGTTGGAATACAATTCACTCCATTCTCAGGGATCACTGGATGACTGGCCAAAAAGTATATGGGCTATTGTTTTTTTTAAATATGATTTATTCAGGAATTCTTTGTGAACTTTAATGTTTTATAACTGCAGATTATTTATGCCATGTTTACATTATCATCAGCTAATCCATCTATGTTTTACATTATACAGTGGTGGTTTTCTGTTGTTTTATCATCTAAGCTGCTACTCACTTTAAGACCATTTGTATCATTTTTTTAAGTCACAATGAATTAAAACCATCTGCTAAATAGTAGCTTTTGTAAACTGATGAATGGACACCATTTTAATTCACTTAAAAATTATGTGTTTGGGGGCTCTTCAAATCTGTCATTATATATTTTAATGAAAATAATGCAATTTAACAGTTAATTTTCCATTTGGTGCTATATCTTTGTACTGTCTGCTTTTATTTGCATTTCCATTCACCTAAAAAAAGAACATTCAATCTTAAGGTCAGAGTTTATTAAACTGATTGAAATGACAGTAATGGTGTATATTGTAATGTTCCATGAAACTAAGTTTCTCTTTAGCAAGCAGAGGTGAGCTTTTGAAACGTTGCAGACTTTAATAGCACAAAGTAAAAAAAAAAAAACAAACAAGTACATCTATGTAGTTTTATGCACAAATCATCATGCAAAACAAATACAAAATTATATTGTACAGAACATCATTATATAACTTCATTTGGTTCACTGAAAAACCTTGGATTTCTAACACTAAACAGAAACGATCAGTGCTGCATTTCCCAAAAGCATAGTAAGCCTAAGTTGATCATAGAGACCATTGGTGGCAATTGTTCTACTATCAACTTGAGCATACAATGCTTTTTGGAAACGCAGCCCAGAGCAGTGCATTTTTTTCTTCTTAAGATACTGGAATAAAGCTGTTATTTGTGGACTTTGCTCTCCACTTTCTCCACAAACTGAATGATGTCATTAGCCAGAAGCTGGGGTTCTTCGAAGGCAGCGAAGTGTCCCCCTCGGCTCATGTAGGTGAAAGAACGCACATCTGCAAACCGTGAGCTGGCCCAGGCTCTAGGACAGTGGAGTAACTCATCAGGAAAGGCAGCCAGGCCAGTGGGCACAAACACACTAGTCCTTTCAGGGAAAGGGAGAAAACCATTTAGCCATACAAATCATTTTTG
Organism: Squalius cephalus; assembly: GCF_949319135.1. Lineage (NCBI taxonomy): Eukaryota > Metazoa > Chordata > Actinopteri > Cypriniformes > Leuciscidae > Squalius > Squalius cephalus. The sequence continues at coordinate 17,515,185 of NC_137142.1, forward strand.
GATAGGCTGCAAAGAATTATATTTTTTATATGTAATTTATTATATGTTGAAAAATCTAACATTTTGACCATCCTTTTATGATGAGTATTCACTTTGGGTCACTACAAATTTTTCTGAACTTACACTCTGTCCACCCTCGTCTTGAAGTCTTTCTTCAGGTTCTCTTTGTAGAAACGCATTGAGGGAATGATGGAACATGTGGTCCAGTAGATCATGACATTTGTAAGGAGATCGTCTAGACTGAACTTCCTACAATGGAACAAAAATTACTTAATTCAAATCAAACTAAACCCTTTTATTTTTAGAATTTATTAATCCAAGTTCAAAAATTAATGGATATATTAAATTGATAAAGAAAATTACTATTATTGATATTACTATAATTTATATTAAAATTATTAGACGTTACAAAAACAGTTGTATTTCAAATAAATGCTTTTCTTTTGAACTTTCTATTAATCAAAGAATCCTAAAAAAAAGTATTACAGATTTTTTCAAAAATATACAGTACAACCATTATTAATGTTTACAATTAAAACTCACGTGACACTTATGCTGAAAATTCAGCTTTGCCATCACAGGAATAAATTACATTTAAAAATATATTTAAATAGAAAATAGTTATTTTAAATTATGATATTTCATAATATTATTATTTTTCTACTGTACTTTTGATCAAATGAATGCAGCCTTTGTAAGCATAAAAGACTTTTCAAAAACATAAAAAAATCTTACCTTACTTTGAATGGTGGTGTTTATTTATATCTGTGCAAAAATAATTGCACCTGTATGTGATTTAACTCTCTTTACCTCTCCAAACCTCCATCCTCCAAGTCTCTGTTTCCCAAGTCTGTCCAAGAGGAGAATTTCTCCAAGATATATGCAGCCAATCCGACTGGAGAGTCATTCAGTCCACGTCCTGCAGGAATGACAAAATGCACAAAAAATATTTTTAGATAAGAAGTTCTCAATTAAGTGTTAATTTGACATGACCCAAAAGCATAGTATAAAATGTGCCAAGCGTTACCTACCTGCTGTGTCCGGTTTAGTGGCTTGAATGTGTAAATAGCCAGTTTCTCTCAGTATATCATATAAATTCTTCTCCATGTAAGGATAGAGTCGTCTGACATCTTCCTTTGTAAAGCCCACCAGGAATGGCAGGTAGCGACCAATGACTAAGGAGAGGAGCTGTCCAAGGCTGTCTGTCCTGGCAATGATCATGTTCAAGTGTAGACCACGAACACACCTTATTTTAAAGAGAGCAATAGGCAACGTTTTAATTGACAATAAACACTATTATAAAATGTATTGCTCTGTATTAATTAAACATGGAAAAATTAACAAATAATACATTGACAGAGAATTCATGTCATAAAAAAGGAAAGTGACCTCAAATTAACAAATAATACATTGACAGAGAATTCATGTCATAAAAAAAGAAGGTGATTTGGATAGTAAAGGGTGTTAAACTCCTACTCTGGCTTCATCTGGGCCATGTTGCTGGTAATGAAAGCTCCCCAGTCTCCTCCCTGCACATAAAACTCAGTGAACCCCAGTCTTTCCATCAGCTTATGGAAGATGCGGGCAGCCTCCATAGTGTTAAAACCTTCACATGAAATAATAGAAAGAATAGCAGGTCTATTCTCCATTTTACATCTATTTACAGATGTTAAGATTGTATATTATCTGTCATCATGCCATTTGTTTATCTGTAACAAAATATTCAGGTCAGAGTGCAACAGTCGGGTTCTGGAAGTAAAAACTCAGTTAATTCATGGTATTTGCTTCTGCTGAAGCCGTAAGCAAGCATTATTTCAGCTTCTTTTTTTTTTTATTATTGTGTTTAACAGCAGAATTCCTGGTGAAAAACTAAATTACCCATGATGCTGTAAAGAAAATTACACCAATTTTAAGAGTCGAAAAAAGCAACACATGCAAAAAAAGTACTTGTAGATATATGCATATTTTGCAATAAACTTCAAATATATTGTTTTTTATAAACATTCTATATCTATAATCAACGTTTGTAAATGAAGTTTTATATTTCTCCATTGTTTTTAATTCGATTATGTTGTTCGCAATGCTTCATGGGACGTATTTCTTTCCTACTGAAGCCGTTAAGTACACAGTCTTGTGCCTTTGTCTTTTTGTACGTTTTTCAAAAATTCTAATCAAAGTTTGTAGTGTTGTGATACACCTTGTAGCTGATTGGCTTGGTTCATGGCTTAGAACTTTTTAACGAAGACTATTTTAAAAATTAATGGAAAAAAATCTTCCGGAACCAGCTCTGCTGAAAAGGGGGGCAGGCACTGTTGTACTCTATTGTCTAGTAGAATTAGTTCTTGCTACCCCTTGCTATATCTTGTTGCATGTTGGTAGACTTACCTTTTTTATGTGGCGCTTCAGAGTAGCCGTAGCCTGGAATGGAGGGACAGATGACCTCAAAGACCACATTTGAATCAGTCTCAGTGAGCAAGGGCAGAATCCCATAAAACTCGTAAAAGGTACCAGGCCAGCCGTGAACCATCATGAGAGGGAGAACTGTCTGTCCAGACTTCTGAACAGGCTTCACATGAACGAAATGCACATCTATACCTGAAAAGCAGTACAGAATTTCACTAAAATGTTTTAAAAAAAACAACAATCTAGAAAAGCTTGAAATACACCTAAACACATTTTGTGAATGCATGACGTGGGACTTACAAGATTACAGGAAAATTGCATACTTTGTTACAACTGGTTTTTATCTAGTCAGGTAAATTATATCCTTTAAAAGTGTTATGTTCTTACCCTCAATTTTGGTTTTGAAGTGAGGATACTGGTTAATCACCTTCACCTGCTTCTCCCAGTCAAACTGCTGTCTCCAATAAGAGACCACCCGTTTAAGGTAAGACGAGTTAAATCCATAATGAAAGCAGGAATCCTCCAGTGGATCCGTGAAGCGTGTTTGATCAATGCGTCTGTGCAGATCCTGAAGAAAACAGTGCAGTTAATGATGATGACATAAATTTATTGTGGTTGAGTAAATGTATGCTTAGCACATGTTTGAAAGCGGAGAAGAATGATCTTGTGGGGATTTATGTGAAAAACCTATTATTTGATTCTTGAACTGTTGATCCACATGCAATTCTTCACCCAAAATATGCTGCCTTGCATTACACAACATTATTACTGTTCAGGTGGTTGTGTGCCCACCTCTATCTCTTCCACCGAGGTCTTCACTACAAATCTGTGAATGGTTTTGTCCTCGGTTAAAGGCTTCTCCCCTGCTCCCCACCAGCCATCTCCCATTGGTATCGTTTTGGGGCTTTGCTTCCATACCAAGTAGCACAAAAGAGCTCCAACTCCAGCAGAAGAGAGTGCTAAGAGCTGTAGTTTAGACCGATCAAGGTTGCCAAGGGTCTCTCTAAAAGTGAAGGAAGTTAGTTGACAAAGAATTTTGAAAAAATAACCAAAGATTTAGGGCTGGAATACACTACATGATTTACCAGTCTGAACAGATTTTAAAACACTAGGGCCTGGTTTCGCATACAGGGCTTAGATTAAGCCAGGATTGGGCTTAGTTCAATTTGGACATTCAAGTAGCTTTTATAATGCCTTAGAAAAGACATTACTGGTGGGCATCTTGAGACAAACCAATAGCACTGACATATTTTAAGATATGAAACAGAAACATTCAGAAACATCATTGCTAGAAAACATGAAAAATCAAAACATGTGCTCAACATAGATAGAAATATACCGGAGTCAGTGTCCATCATACACTTCACTATTTAAATCTGTCAACTCTGCCCAAAATCTGCAGACCGGCTCGTACTTTCAGTACCTAGTGCTGACTCGCCTAGACTGCAAAAATCAGGTAGTGTATTCCAGCCTTTATTTGATCACTGTAGTTTACTTTATGAGTAAGCAAATAAGCATTGCAGGTGGGTTAGATTTATGTTTGTTTTGTTTTTTTACTTCAAATTGACGACACTGGGAAAAAACTGATTGTGATTTGGCCCCATCCACCCTCTTCCCACCATGCACTGGGGCAGTAATACTTAATATGGTGGCATTGTTTGACCATTGCTATCGTTGATTTTGTCACATTTAGTAAGGTGTTGTCAGGATGAGTTTGCTCCTCTATTAAAATAGCATTTTAAGGCATTTCATAAGTGTTTATAGTCTTGAGTACTCGCTCTTCATGACATGAGGCACTTTGAATGATATGCAAATAAATTAATTAATTTGCAATGCATTGAAACAATTACGTTTTTAAGTCATGGAAATTTGAAATCACAAATATTACTTAAAACAATTAAGTGAATGAAACGCAACTCAAAATAGCCATGCAAAGATTTGTTTTTACATACAACAATGAAAACTCAGCTGAATGATTACACGGAAGAATCTGGTGGAGTTGCATGAATCTGGTGAAAATGAAATGACCTCGAAATGACTAGGCAAGTTGCATACCGACGGAAATGGTTTAACCGCACCTAAAACTTGAGACAGACTGCGTTAGCATTTCTGAACTCTAAACATTCCGTGTTCCAGTTTTACTCACTTGATGCATTCAACTGTCTGCATAATGGAGTCCTCAAAACCCATCGTACGTTAGGTAGCCGTGTCTTTTCCAGACAAGCTGTATACTTGACAAATAATCGTGCTTATGTAACGCTCAAAGTGCAAAGACGTTGAAGGAGCGAAGAAGGCGGAGGGGTTTTTTTTACCCCAAAATACCCCACAGTTGAAGTACACACTCTGCTGAAACAAAAAGGGGGCGTTTCCAAATTTTGTGGTGTTTTCAAAATGGGAGAGGAGTTTTTGGTCCAAAGGTAGGGAAGGCTAAAGGGCCATTCATTATTTTTTTTCTTTCTTGTTTTCTCGTGATCGCAACTAAGATTGCGAAAAACGAACTTATGTCAATATTATTATTATTATTATTATTATTATTATTATTATTATATATGCATGCATGTAATAATATATAAATTATGCATGCTTTTAGGACTTCCATAAAACATAAAACTTTTTTTTTTTCGAGTGCCTGCGTAGACGTAGGCTATGGAAACATTTTACTCATGTAATTCACAGACTTTGAAGAGCATCAATTATTAAGACTTGTAGCTTATAGCTCGAGAAGGCAAACCATGGTTTATGAAATATTCTATCTTAAAGATCACTCAGTATTTTTTTTTTATTATTATTTTTTTTTTTTTACATATATACACTACAGTACAGTACAGGATCTTTCTTTTGACTGCTTTTTGTGTAATTTTGTCACAATATACACTCTTAAAAATAAAGGTTCTTTAATGGCATATATGGTTCCATGAAGCACCCTTAACATCCATGTAACCTTTCCATTATGTTCTTTGCACTAATAAAACAAAAAGAAGAAAAAAAATGTTCATCAAAAGGTTCTTTGAGGAATCCAGAATGGTTCTTCTATGGCATTGCTGCTAAAACTACACTTTAGAACCTTTATTTTTAAGATTGTAGCTGGTAGCCTTTATTTTACATATAGGCTACATATTTTATTCGTCATTTATAATAGTAATAAACATTTAGTGAAGTTTGGTGCAAACTCCGCTCCTCTGCCGATTTCATTTGCCAACTCAATTACGTAGTTACCTGTCAAGAAAAGTTCAGACTTCAGAAAAGTCATGCCGGGTGATATGGAGATAGATATAGTAGAGATATAGATATAGATATTGATATAGATAGATAGATATAGTCCAATATCATATTGGTGAGGTCATACTATATCACCTCAATCATAAGGTTGCAGCTAAATTCTTTGTTCCAACCATTCACAGTGTTTAAAAAAATGATGTCCAGACTACTTATTCGGTAATGATAGAAAATCTGCGGAAGGAAACTGCAGGCACATTCACTCTTTCGTAGGCCTACTTTCTGCAAATAACAGTGATTATAATAGTTGTAGGAATCAATCATTAGGCTATTCCACACAATGCACTGATTAACTTCACTAATTTGACTTAAGAAGCTGAGACAAAATATTTAACACATGTGACTTAAAAGCACAATATTCAATTAAAAAATTACAGTACAAAGTTAGAGCAGCATTAGTTTTCTTCTTCTTTTAGAACACAAAAACTGTGGTTAAAAAAATCCCAGGCCACAGATTTACTGCAATAATAATTATAGACTCACTCACTGTGTCTTTGCAGGAGGTTAACCCTTATGTGCTGTTGGGGATGTTTTCATCCACTATGGGGTATTTTTTTAGTCTAAATTTGGCCATAACTTTCTCTGTGTTTCAGCAAATGGAATGATTTTTGGTGACAAATCTTATTTTGACACATATTTTGGGAAAATGCTTTGAAATTTTTCAAAAACTCAACAGTACACTGTGGGCAAATTTACTACCCTTTCATTATGTTTGTGGCTGAAAACAGCCACTACTTTAAACTGCTGTAAAAATATATCAGATAAATATTTTTTTCAATTTTTTTGCATAAATCTATTAATCAACCTCAGTCCTGCTCAAAAATACTAAATGTTTAAAAAAATTCAGGATTTTAACTCTTTAATTGCCAAATTCGTAAATGATGTCACTGATTTGGGAAAAAACACACACAAAATGACTCATTTTCAATATAAAATGTGAATGTGGACTGGATTTTTTTAACCTTCTATCACAGTCTTGGACATGTCAAAGATTAGAAACAACATTGGTTTTGATGCATTGTTAGTTTTTGTGCAGCATCAGATTTTAACTTTTTCTCCCTCATTTACTGTTCGTGGCTGTTTTTGCCCCATTGACTTCCATTATAACCACATTTTTTGATTGCAAAGTCATGACACCATATAATTATGCATTTTTGATTGTTGGTGGTTTTCCCTGTTGGGAAGAGGTAAAATTTGTAATTTTTACTGTTGATAACCAGGTGGCACCATTAACCCTTTAGATAGGCCTGTGCAAAAAAAAGCTTATGGCTTTTACATGGAGTTATATGGAGTTTATATGAAGTATAATAGCATAATAAAGTGTGTGTGTGTGTGTGTGTGTGTGTGTGCGTGTGCGTGTGCGTGTGTGTGTGTGTGTGTGTGTGTGTGTGTGTGTGAACTCACCTTGATGCGTCTGAGAAAATCAAAATATGCACCTCAGCTCTCAGAACTACATGGAGTAAACAAAAACAAAGTAAGTGTATTTATGCATCTGCTGCCTTTTGATGGTGAGAAATGCAGACTAAACAAAAACAAAGCAAGTGGATTTAAACGCATGCATGCAAGCCTGCTGGTCATTTGATGGTGAGAAGAGCAGCAAGCAACATGAGAAAGGGCTTGAATTGTAGTGAAGTTTTAGAGATGATTATGCAGCCTGACCCCTCCAGCGAGCTGCAGGATGTATTGTCTTCCCCCTCTGACACCACAGACTCAGGAGAGTCAGATCCTGATTTGGATGTGGCACCCTCATCATCCTCTCTAGCTTCCACTGAAGGCGAGGAGGATTCGGAGGATCCTGGATCTGGGTAGATTGGGAGAAACAGCGAAGTGTGGTTTTCCACCAACGCGGAGACAACTCCCTTTCTTCAGCCTGCCAGAGGCGTGACTCCAGGGCCGACGCGCTATATATGTCAAACATCTCAGCTAGGTGGATACCTGAATAAATAGCCAAAACAAATACACTAGGCTACTTAACTGAAATTAAGTAGCCTAATTCCGATGTTTTTGTGATGAAATTATGAAATTATCTGCAAAACAATGTCAAATAATTGCAGATCAGTGTATAGAAGAAGACAAAAAAAGAATTCCAATACAGTAGCCGCCTTGCAAGCGCTGTAATCCAATTAAAAGAGAGAGAAACAAATATGTTTCTTTCAAACCCGTTGTCCCTCCCTACAACTGCGATTGGTGGATGCGCGAGGCCCCGCCCTAATTAGTGAGTGAAATTTGTCTATATAATCAGACAGCATAATATGGTTTCATCCAGTTTCGGTTTGACGAAATAAGGGAGAATCAAGACCTGATCAAAAACAGACCGAGTCAATCAATACAGCTTAAACATGTATCTTAAAATGATTGTGGCGTTTCTGGCGATGATTTCGGCCGTGGCGAGCTCTGGGCTGCTTGGAGCTCCTGTGGATGCAAACATGAACGACGAAGGAGTTCAGGAAGCGTTACAGTTTGCAAAGGCACAGTTCACCAATCATTGCTTTAACGATTCGTTTGTGGTTCAGATTCTCGAAGTCCTCAAGGTTCAAACACAAGTAAGTAGTTTAAACGTTTGTTTTGTCATTTATACTCGGAACGTCGCTAAATCACACCGAGTGAGTGAGAAACGCAGGCCGCTGGTGGCACGTCCTGATTTTGCCGAGATGCGTTAACCATACTCTTATGCTTGAGAGAGTGATAAGACAGTAGAGCTGCACGATTAATCTTTAAAAGACTGCGATCTCGATTCAAACACCACGCGATCTTATTCCAATTCTGTCTATTAAACTTTTGACAATCATATCGCAACATTCAAATCTGTGTTGGCGCTGCCGCTGACCCAGAGAGATGTCATGAAACCGCTTCACAAAAGGTATTTTCAACATCATAGTATCATTATTTCTGTGATAGAATAGTTCAAGTTATAATTAAGTTAAAATATAAATGCTGATGTCTACCGAATAGCGCTCAATATAGAGTAAACCAGCTTTTGATAGAAACTTGGCTCTGAAAATAACGCATTTATCGATTACATTGTTTTGCCACTCGGTGGCAACAAGTGACTGTTAAGTGTATTTATTATTTAAACATTTATTAAAGCGTATGTAGTACTGTATGATACTTCTGAAATAAGGCAGGAAGATGTGATGAATTGTTTTTGTGAATATAACTTCTCTTAAAGGCCTACATCAGGAACAGTCTGTATGATTTAACTTTAACCCATGGTCTAGTGTTAAAGAAATCACAATATATTGCAATATCGAGTTGCAAAACTTGTAGAATAGCAATTCTTTAAGAACAAATCGCAATGCATATCGTAGGCACCCAAGTATCGTGATAGTATCGAATTGGGAGATGGGTGTATCATCCCAGCACTATTAACCATATCTCTACCCCTAAACCTAACACTACACATGTTATCTCTAAATCAGAGGGGAAAGATAGGTGAATAAGAATTGTGTAGAAGCACCTAACTCTGGTTGTAAGTCTTAACTTTAAATTAACTGTAAACCTGTCAGTCAAATCTGATTGGTTGATTGGAATGTTGATCCAGGAACATGTTACACTTGTTCTGGTTCTGCTTCATGGTGACCGATGACTGTCATCAAACCTTTATTTCATTTGACATAAGCCTGTTTAGAGACAAATAACTAAACAAATATGTATAACAAATAACGGTACTATACGGTTATCCGGACCACACCTGACCACAACCGCTCTTGGTTGGTCATAACCCCAGTGACGGGTAGGTTTAGGGGCGGGGTTGGGGTAGGTCATCACATGTGGTCCGGATAACCGTATAGTACCCAAATAACTGTTTGGATATCTATTCATTTTAAAAATCCAGTAGCAACTAATATATTTTTCATCTTAAGTTATTCCATATGCCTATAGAATTTAATGGCAAACAATTGTTTGGAATAAGGTATTTATTATCAAAATTGTTGAAGTGATTTGTAGCAAAGAAGTTAACACTGGTATGAGGAAGTACTAAGCATCTAACTAATAGTTGAATGCAAAGCAGTATACAAAGACATGTTGGCCCCAACTATTTGTATTATAAGCCACATAAGGGAAATTATTTTAAAGGTAAGACTATAAAGGATTTTTCAGATGTCATGTTTTAAACAGTATTTGAGTGTTTGAAGTATGACCAATATTTTTTGAAAATTGACAAAATGACAAAAAAGGTATTGCTTAATGTCCTCTTTGCTTGCATCATGATATGAATATTTTAAGCATCAGTTAATCTAGGTTGCTTTTGTGACGCATTACATCACGGTTTACCCAACAATGTCTGAACATGTTTCTGGTTGCTCTAGGTTGTCTCAGGCATGAAATACATCTTCACTGTGAAAGTGGCCAGAACATCTTGCAGGAAGGGTGGAGTTAAGACCCTGAGTGCCGTTCAGGACCCTGTTGTTGCAGACGTAAGACAGTCTCATTTACACTATTACAGTTACCTGTTTGCATTTCACATTTTCCATATTAAGAGATTTACTTTTTTCCTTCAAGGTCACTCCATGCGAAATAGCAGTCTGGAGCCAGCCATGGTTAAAATCAATTCAAGTAGTTGAAAACACCTGCGTATAGAGCATGTTTCTAGTGCAGTTTGAGGCTTTTTAACAATCATGAAGCTTTAAAATGTACTTGTTTTTGCAAATTATGGTAAACCAGATGTCTTTCCTATTGATAAAATAGGAATTTGATTTGTCATAACCTTTGTCAACAACACATCGTGATATAAGTATGCTTTAACAATCTCATTAGAATCAATTTCTCTGAAAGTCTACAATTTGTAAAAATGTCTCAAACCACATTTTCTGATGTTTGTGTATCCTTTACTTATTAAAACATGGTTGAATGAGACATCTGTGCACCATTTTTTGGTTAAATACATTTTGGGAGTCATACTGATTTGGAGGATTGAGAACCCTGTATATTTTGTGAATGCATAAACCAAGAAAACAACCCAATCATAGTATTTGTGATCAGTTATTGGACTAAGTACCAGAACTGATATATTTGTTATTTAAGTTTAATGTTTACAGTTTTATAAATGCTCAATCTTGCACTCACACCTTTGCTCTGAATATGAAATGAACCTCTGCAGAATTAATGCGTTGATTTCAAGCATTTTGATACAAGGGTTGGAAACTATTCTTTTGCAACAACTGCAAATCAGCTTTGAACTTAGTACTCTGCTATGAAGCAAATCTATTAATATATTACCTTCAAAAGCTTTTCACCAGGAATAAGTCTTAAATTGATCAACTATTGAAATGAGAATTTTTGTATATTTATGCTGCAAGTTGCTGTTTTGCATTACTTCTGTATGTTACTACAATTTTATGTCTCTTAAAATGCATTGATCTTGCCAGGTGTCACAATCAGGTTGTATATACACATGAAGTTGGATCTCTAAAGTCTTTAATATTATCCACAAGGCAAACAGATGAAAATGGGTAACTCACTAGTGAAACAAGGGAACTTGTATACAGGGAACAAACAAAGGTAACTTGTTAGGCAACAGCTGAACAGAACGACTAAAATGAGTGTAACGACTGAGACAAATCAGACAAGTATTTGTTATAGTTAAAAATAATATTGAAAACTCACTCTGGGATCTGTGCACCCATCCCCCCAACAAGGGCAAGAAGGTGTTATACCACGATTCGATAAGTTGGTTTTATGGCTGTTAGCAATGTGAACAGGGCCCCTGCCATTAGAACCTACAGACATTAACACAGACTTCCCTGCATTGATTTATTGATGAACCGATATATAAAATGAGCATGCATCCCAGAACATTTTGTGAATGATTTACTGTCTTGTGTAATGTCTTTTAATACTATTATTTTGTTGGTGCTGTGTATTTTACAATAGAATCAATGGTCACCTATACCATGTTTGGTCTCTATAAATTGGTACTTTAAAGATTGAAATGATTGTGTACATATGTCGAGAGCTGTGCAACATATTAGTATTACAAGAATCTTTCTTAGTTTCTTCATCAGAAACCAATCTAGCTGCACATGCAAATGAGCACGCTTAAACCAAAGATTCATAAATCAACCACAGAGGAATTTTCCCGCTAGGAAATTCCATCCTTCTCATTGGTCAAGCAAACCTGGAGAGGTGGGGCCTTTCTCAGGCTTTATTAGAGACAAATTCACAGTGACTCTCTCTTCTCTTCTGGCTCTCTACTGCTGCTTCTTCGGGTTGATGTCTGTGGGGATCCCCCACCCGCCGGCTATGCTTTCACTCTCCCAAAGAAGTCAGACTGTATTTTCTTAAATGCAACTCAGAAGAAAACTACAACCTTACCATCACTGAATAGGCAATGATCCTCTCTTGGCCTTCTCGGTACATTCAGGGTGCTGTGCTGTCCAGCGTGGCCTCAGCAGGCCTCGACTCACAACCAGCCATGTGTTCATTCAGGAGAGAGAGGACTCTCTCAACCACAACAGAATCAAGGACAACCTCAGGAGTTTGGCACAACGTATTCTTTCAATGCAGAAGAAGTCCATCTCAACTCCCACCATTTGCTCTGCGTGTCCTCTCTGGCCCAGGGCCGGATCTGATAGATCTAGGAGTACAAGAGCCACGGAGTCACCAGTGTCCGTGGATAGGTAGATGTCATTTAAAACTCTCAACAGGGCAGATTCAGTGCTGTGAGCAGACTTAAAACCAGATTGAAATTATTCAGAAATACCATTGCATTTTAGAAACAACTGGAGTTGGTCAAGGACAACTTTTTCCAACACCTTCAAAACAAAAGGTAGTACAGAGGACGGAAGTTGTTTAGAACGGCAGGATCCAGTGAAGGCTTCTTGAGTAACGGAGTGACAGTGGCCACCTTGAGGGCAGCAGGGATGGAGCCAGTGCAGAGACACTTATTTACAAATGACACCAATCCAGGCCCAACTGAATCAACAGTTAATTTAAGAAACTTAGGAGAAATGATGTCAAGAGAGCAGGACGAAGGTTTCATATTGACTGTAATTTCTTTGAAGAGATTCAGAGAGATGGGTTCAAAAGAATCTCAGGAAAGAATTCAACAACTGACTAGAGTGTTCAGTATGAGAAGGGCTTGCTTTGCATCTTAGATTAGATATTTTGTCAGTGAAAAATCTCAAGAAGCTTTCACATAACTCATCAGAAGCACCAGACATAGTATTTACCGGAGGATTTACAACAGAGTTTATAACAGAAAATAAAACCTTTTGGTCTAGAGTGATTTGCCATAATCATGTCAGAGAAGTAAAACTTAGCAGCATTCTGATTAGTCGACAAACTGTCTTTAAACAACTGAAGTGAAATATGTAGCTTGTCCTTTTTCCATTTACGCTCAGCCTTTCTACTAACTTGTCTTAGTCGACGAATATCCATGTTGAGCCATGGTTTAGGTTTATAAGGCTTAAGCGGAGCAGTTTCATTTAGGGCATTCAGCCAAGCAGAGTTTAATAGACCGAGATGTTGGTCGGTATCTAAGTCCAATAGCGGTGAATCCAAAAACAAATGAGAGCAGGATTTCATAAAGTGCTCGTTAAAATTTGAGCCAAACTGAGGGGAATAGGACCGAGACAATCTTACATCTGCAATAGTGGAATGAGAAATGCAAGGAAGCAATGTAGAAAATAATATCGGCTTATGGTCCGAAAGCATAAAATCAGATATAACAACATCACTGATTTCCATCCCATAGGAAAGTACAAGGTCCAAAATGTGACCCTGAATGTGTGTAGAGTCATTTATCCACTGGACCAGGTTAAAAGATTCAATGAGGCTGAGGAAATCCTTTGATAAAGTGTTCGATTGACAGCAAACGTGGATATTAAAATCACCCACCAATAAAAAACGGTCATAGTTTGTGGTGATATTACCAATGAATTCGGTAAATTGCTGTATGAAGTCCTGGAGTGAGTGAGGAGGACGGTAAATCACCCCCAATAAAACAGGGCCATTCCAGTCCAAATGTAGTAGCTGAGCTTCAAAGCTAGAAAATGCACTGACAGGAACTGACCAGCATCGCACGGAGAATGAGTTTTTTAAAATAGTCACTATCCAATAAACACTATATGTTTCGGAAAAAACTGAAGCTTCCCCGGGCGCCGCCATTGATTAGCAGACCCCCACCTGCTGTTAGCATTCCATTGACTCCCATTCATTTTGGCGTCACTTTGACAGCAAATAACTTTACATCTGAGGCGTTTAAAGACTCCATTTGTCCATTATTTATTTCTAAAGAAACACGAAAATGTATAAAAGGCTCCATTACCTTGTATCTTACGTTATGGCCCCGTAGAAGCAGTTTTTGTAAAAATAGGCTAACGATTGCATCATAACCACGCGACTCTCTTTTGCACAGTAGAGAGATTACCGAATGGACAGGAGGAGAAGCTCGCGGGCAATCGGGGGGATGTGGAGGCAAAATGACAAAATAATTAATCAGAATATTTAGCAAAAGTTTCTCCTGCTCCTAGCTCATGGACACCTCCTACTCACACTCTCCGTCTCTGCAAGTTTCGGAAGGGAATGATACAGATTTCTCTTGGCACAGCTACTAGAAGACAGACGGGTTGCTCATGTCACATCTACGTCGTCAAGCTCAGTTTGAGTCTGCGCAGTACGCTCAGCCATCAGGAAGTGAGTGCTTCTAATTGACTTCACTTTTCTCCGTTGAATCCAATGGGGTTGCTGTGTCCATTTCTTTTACTGTCTATGGGTGAATCCGTCCAATCGTGGAACAGCTGTGTGTCATCATCAGCCCTCGTGCAGCCCAGTGCAGCCGCTCTTGAGAAGCTGCGCTGGATGAGTTCTCCGGCTACTCTCGAATCGCTCTTGCGGTACTTGTATGGCATACGTCGCTGTCACTCGGCGTCGGCGCTGTATCCAGGGGGGCAATCATTCGGAAAAAACTGAAACTTCCCTGGGCGCCGCCATTGATTAGCAGACCATCACCTGCTGTTAGCATTCCATTGACTCCCATTCATTTTGGTGTCACTTTGACAGCGCATAACTTTACATCAGAGGCGTTTAAAGACTCTATTTGTCCATTTTTTATTTCTAAAGAAACACGACAATGTATAAAAGGCTCCATTACCTTGTATCTTACGTTATGGCCCCGTAGAAGCAGTTTTTGTAAAAATAGGCTAACGATTGCGTCATAACCACGCGACTCTCTGGAAATTACCGTATAGACAGGAGGAGAAGCTCGCAGTCAATCGGGGGGACGTGGAGGCATAAAGTCCGATAAAGTCAAGGGAGAAGCCCATAGAGAGTCATAAAGTTGCTCCTGCTCCTAGCTCATGGACAGCTCCTACTCACGCTCTCCGTCTCTGCAAGTTTCGGAAGGGAATGATTCAGATTTCTCTTGGCACAGCTACTAGAAGACTGTCAGACAGGTTGCTCACGTCACATCTACGTCGTCAAGTTCAGTTTGAGTCTGCGCAGTACGCTCAGCCATCAGGAAGTGAGTGCTTCTAATTTGCTTCACTTTTCTCCGTTGAAATCTATGGGGTCGCTGTGTCCATTTCTTTTACTGTCTATGGAACAAGCCTGTAGTTGAAGCAGCAGTTCGGTTGTTTGCGTCATTGGATAGAGAAGTGTTGCCAGATAGAGCAAGGGGTTGTATTCGCTATAACAACCGCCTCACTCTACATTATCCCACTTATTACATGGCTACCCACCAAATAAATCAATAATTTGACACAAAATATTGATTTAAAAAGGAGTTTATTGATTTAAAAACCATTGTATTGCTTCCGCTAAAGAAAATAGTCCGTTCCGTCTCTACGGTTAGAATCCTGCGTCCATAGCAACGCTCTGTTTTTCATGGCAACGGTGTGTTATACTTCTATCAAGAAATAACAGACCGCATTCTACATTGGAATTCAACCAAGCCATGTAATAAATAGAGATAGAGTTGCGACAACTCCACGTACCGTACCGCTCAGTGGAAACGAGCCATAATGGAACAAACCGTCTGCGACGCACTATTTAAAGATTAGACGTTTAAAGAATAAGATTGTATATTATCAGTACATCTGAATAAAAATAACTTGTACATTAAAGCCTCCTAGATTATTACTCATTAAATTAGTAGATTTAAGGGATGTTATCAGATAACTAACAGATTAGGCTAGGATTGGCTACTGGATAAAGTTAGTAACGAACACCCTATTAATTGTAAAATCGGTTCTCTTAATTCAGTTTCATCCATCGTTTTTGGAATTAGAGAAAATTTGTCTAAACATATATTTTTTGCAGGGTGGGGTAAGTTAGCTACATATTAGTTAAATATAACGTTTGACTGCGTGTGACAGTGGTGGGTGGAAGTGGTAAAAATGAGGATGTCAAGTTTGTTCCTTATTACACGTATTAAAGAATAAAATTCCTTAATAATAAAATGCACCCTACTGATATAAATTTAGAGTGAATTGAGTTTGCAAAAACATGGGTGGAGTGTTTTTAGGCATTGTGATTCAACTGACTATTACCTGTCTATATTTCAACTAAGCTGATTTTTGGATTTATGTCAGAAGGAAGTTGATGGACCTAAGTGAGATTGAAAAAAAAAAAAAACAAGGTTAAAAAACTCTTAAAATAGGGGAGCAGTTTTGAAAAAGGAAGCATACTAGGCTAAATGGTAGCCTAAACCATCATACTAAATACCAGAACTGTATTATATAATACTACTGTATTTTAGAAGTAATCATATTAACATGTATTTTATTACTGTATCATATACTTAATCTTGTTAGTGTATATCAGTAACATACTGTATATGCACTGGTGCTGATAGGTGGAGGATTAGTGATGCCACAGGACTGTTCTGTGATGGAGTATCAGTGATGATGCAGGTCAGGAGTGCTGTGGGGACCATGGTGAGAATGAAAACAAAAGGTATGTTTCAAATAAGTCAGCAATAAAGTGTTGTGCTAAATGTGTATTGCACTGCTGTTTTATATAATGAATCATACTAAACTAAATATGAAATTATATTATAAATAATAAATAATAATTTAAGGAATCATACTGCAGTGATGCTGCACGTCATGAGTGCTGCAGTGAGGACAAAGGATGTTATATTCTTCGTATCTTCTATACAACGCATAGAGCGCAGACCCGTCACTTTAAACCGCTATAAATCACCACTTGTCATACCTTCTCATCTCCTCCTGAAACGAATCTTCGATGTGTTGGACATATTTTAGAGTTTACTCTGCCCTTTTTACAGTCTCGCCATTTTCCAACCACCTCCCAGTCATGATCAAGCTAATTGCTAAATCGCCTTACAGCTAATTCTCCCATTATTTGACTAAATGGTCTTCTTTCTATAAAATATCCACTTTTACCCCAGCATCATTCAGATATTTTTAAAGATCCACTTTTCAGAGAAACTTAAATAAGCCAAATTGAATTTTTACAAAGGAGGATCTTACCCGTCTTTGAGAAATCATCTCATGCACACTGGTAACCACTCCTTCCCATTAGGATATTTTTAACAGGTATTTTCACGCTGAAGGGATTTGTGGCCGCTAATGCTTTGTTTCGTTTCCCGGTTATGGGCAATTGATCGGAAGGCATGGTTAGATTTCTCAGGGGAGCGAGGAGATTTATGTCCTTCACGGCCACCTTCAGTGCCGCCGTGGAGTCTAGCTCTAGTTTTGAGGGCTCAATCTCTACCGCCTTTTGAGCCTTTGGTACGATTGCTGTTAAAGAGCTCTCCCTAGAAAATGGCTCTGCTCCTTGCCTTTGCTTCAGCTAAGCACATTGGGGACTTAAAGTCTGTTTTGAGACAGTTCACATCTTTCCCTTAGTACAGCAATCTAAGCACATGAAAAGCTGGTCCGACTGAAGGACGGCTGCCGTGTGATTCGCATACATCTGCAGAGCCCTGACATGGCAAACAGCGATCTGAGTGTCAGCGTCACGCGAGGATGACAGCTCAGCAGATAAAGCGGGCAGAGAAACAACCTGTGCTTTGAAGGGTGTAGAGAGAGACCTAGGCACGTAGCCATGTCTCGGCCAGAGAGTAACACTGCAGTCGCTGGGTCCAAAACAGATAATATCACCGTCCATGAGAACGTGTGTAAGGGGAAGGATTGTCCCCGTAACATATGAGCTCATTCAATGAGGGCTGTTGCCTATTCGTGGGCCTGGTCTAGACTCTAGAGGTATGTCTATTCAGGATTTATGCTTTGCTGCTGGTTGGTCTTCTCTGAACACCTTCGCCAGTTTTTTTTAGTTCTCTTCGCCAGAGCACTCATAGCGGCGCGGCTATTGGCTGACTGTCTGTCTCTTCCGTGGCTGGTGTAGCTTGGCCCCATTTTCTCCAGGCTTATCTTCACTATACTCTCACGGCAGGATTTAATACAGTTACTGCAGCATCAGCTGCAATGTTGAATTTACCACTCTCGAAAGGTAACGTCTCCGGTTACTATTGTAACCTCGGTTCCCTGAGAGGCGGGAACGAGACATTACGTTAGCCGCCGTCTTCGCTGTTCGATCAGCTGTGCAAGCGTTCAGTCGTGATTCTGACGCAATTGTCGCGCCCATGCATTTTATACTGCCCTTGAGCCTGTCAGTATTTGCATACTTCGCAACAATTGGCTAGCTGTTCCAAGCTGGCGTTAGCCAATAAGATTTCAACAGAAGTGGAGAAGGAAGGAGTTCCCGCAGCATCAGCTGACGCAATGTCTCGTTCTCGCCTCTCAGGGAACCGAGGTTACGATAGTAACCGGAGACGTTTTGAAACATTGAGTGTTTGTAGATCATTTTGTGTCCTAATATTGAAATTAATTTTAAGGAAACTTGTATCTGAGGTGCTTTGAAAGTGTTAAACATTTGAAGGTTTACCAAGAAAAAAAAAAAAACTCAAAGAACTGTTTTGTTTTGTTTGTTTGTTTGTTTTATTCTATTGAAATAGATCCTTTCAGAAGAAAATATAGTTTCCTAAGTAAAGGAAAATAAATTACTAATTGTTAAAAGTAATACAGTTGACAGTTGGGGCATCTCACTTGCCCTATTAGGATTAGGAGGGTGGGAATGTGAATTTGAGTTCACTTTACATCTCATGCTTGCACTTCAGGAAGCCCCCGTATTGACTCATATTCACCTGAAGCCTACACTACCCATTCCTGTAGTATATCATACAATAGTGTAAGGTTAAACATATACACATAACATGCATATTGAGACTCAAAGTCTCAATGG
Organism: Squalius cephalus; assembly: GCF_949319135.1. Lineage (NCBI taxonomy): Eukaryota > Metazoa > Chordata > Actinopteri > Cypriniformes > Leuciscidae > Squalius > Squalius cephalus. The sequence continues at coordinate 17,534,073 of NC_137142.1, forward strand.
GGACCAAGATTTTTTTCACTTAATTCTTCCAGGGTAGTGTTTTCATTTTCCCCTATACAGGTGAGACTTACAGTCCCGTTGCAATTGGAATAATCGAGCAAAGGACTTTATGAAGAAGGTGACTCTTTACAGGACAGATGAAGTCCTGAAAAGAATGCTGACTGTGGAAAATGCAACTGACTGGAGCACATGCTTCTTAATTGAAGGTAGGCCTATGTCTTTTTCCCCAATATATTATATTATTAATGCGACTTCTGGTTATTTTAATTACATTAATGTAGACACGTTAAAGTACACAAAAGCCGTTAAGTACACAGTCTTGTTCGGACGCTCTTGCTTACTGCTTTGCGCTTTGTTCTATCTATTTAGCTGCACTAACTGCCACAGACTTTTACAAAGGATTGCAGTTCTTGAAACAAAGTTACTTACGGGACCACCAAACCAGACGGAACACACAACAGAGCTTCGTCATGGACACCCTCAGCATATAGCCAGTGAGTCCCATGAAACTAGTGCTAAACAAGCCGATCGACTTACAAATCGATGGCACAAACAGGGAGCGAGACCCAAAGGCACTGGAGACATCAGATTGTCACGAGCATCACATATTGCCGCAGTAGCATCCTCTACCCCAGATACAGCTCTGACAAGGATTGCAAACACTGGTCTCCTACCACCGCCTATACAGCTTGAGAACAGATTTGAAGTAATAATGAATGTAAATGAGGAATCCCCAAACGTGATGAATGTGATCGAACACAGACTGAATCAGCCAGTAGCTAACTCTGATTCTAACTGGCGCTCAAGGTCGATCAGACAGCGGCATTCAGCTCAGAGCGCAGCCGAGCCCAGGACTCTAATAGTGGGGGACTCCATCATCAGAAACATTAGCAGCAGGGATACAACTATGTGCTGCCTTCCACAAGCAACAACTTCTGATGTAAACAGGGAACTTTAGAACATTCTGATTAAACATAAGACTGCAAATCGACTCATCATTCATGTGGGGAAGAATGATATTCATAAAGAGCAGTCAGAACTCCTTAAGAAGGATTTCAATTAACTTTTTGAAACACTTAAAAGACTGAAAGTTCAAACATTCATCAGTGGACCACTTCCAGCAAGAGGAACAAACAGGTTTTCACGGTTGCTTGGGCTTAATACATGGCTGCAAAAAACCTGCAATATAAAAGGAGTGAACTTCATTGACAACTTCAATCTTTTCTGGAGTCAGAGACAACTGTTTCATCAGGATGGCCTGTAGAGAGACTGACAACCGCCCCCCAAGCCAGATTCCCAGTGAAATGCTCTCAGACAGCAAGTGCAGTGAGTTTGCTTCTTTCTTCTCTGAGAAAATCAATAATTTCAGAAAGGTGATCAGCACATCCTTGAGTTGCGCTGGGGTCAGACAGATCAGACCACCTGAGAAAGTAATTACTATGTCTGATTTCAAAGAAATTGATGGCAAAATTTTGGAAGAAACTGTACAGCACCTTAACACATCAACCTGTGCTCTTGACACACTTTTTGCGTTAAACAGTTTAGAAGCAGATCTTCTAGAAGTGGTAAATGCCTCACTTCTCTCTGGGAGTTTTCCAAACTCCCTTAAAACTGCAGTTGTCAAGCCCCTCCTGAAAAAGAGCAATCTGGATAAGACCATATTAAGCATAGACTGATCTCAAATCTTCCTTTCATAGGCAAGATCATTGAAAAAGTTGTTTTCAATCAGCTGAACAAATTCTTAAGCTCGAATGGATACTTTGACAATTTTCAATCTGGTTTCCGACCGCACCACAGCACAGAGACAGCGCTCATAAAGATAATAAACGATGTTTGCTTAAATACTGATACAGGCAAATTATCAGTGCTGGGACTACTCGACCTCAGTGCTGCATCCCTTTCAGGGATAGTCCTAAAATGGTTCAGGTCATACTTAGAAGGGAGAGGTTATTATGTGTGTATAGGAGACCATAAGTCTGAGTGGACATCCATGACATGCGGAGTCCCTCAAGGCTCAATTCTTGCGCCACTCCTGTTCAACCTATATGCATCCCACTATGCTCCAAATAATGAGAAAGAACCAAATTGCTTACCACAGCTATGCAGACAACACACAGATCTACTTAGCCCTATGTGCCAATGCATTGATGAAGTCAACAGTTGGATGTGCCAAAACTTTCTTCAGCTAAACAAAGACAAAACTGAAGTCATTGCGTTTGGAAACAAAGATGAAGTTCTCAAGGTGAAGACATACCTTCACTCTAGGCGTCAAACAACTAAAAATCAAGTCAGGAATCTTGGTGTGTTTCTAGAGTCAGACCTTAGTTTCAGTAGTCACATCAAAGCAATAACTAAATCAGATACTTTGTTTCCAGACAGGACTTAGAGAAACTTGTGCATGCTTTCATCACCAGCAGGGTGGATTATTGTAACGGACTCCTCACTGGCCTTCCCAAAAAGACCATAAGACAGTTGCAGCTCATACAGAACGCTGCTGCCAGGATTCTGAGCAGAACCAGAAAATATGAACATATCACACCAGTCCTCAGGTCTTTACACTGGCTCCCAGTTAGATTTAGGCTTGAATTTAAAGTATTATTACTGGTATATAAATCATTCAAACCTAGGACCTCAATACATTGCAGATATGCTCACTGAATATAAACTCAACAGATCACTCAGATCATTAGGATCACATCAACTAGAAATACCAAGGGTTCACTCTAAGCATGGCAAGTCCGCTTTTAGCTATTATGCCAGCCGCAGCTGGAACCAGCTTCCAGAAGAGATCAGATCTGCTCCTACAGTAGTCACATTCAAATCCAGACTCAAAACACTTCTGTTTAGCTGTGCATTTAATGAATGAGCACTGTGCCACTGTTCGTCCGACTGTTTGTACTATACTGTATTTTATTTTATTTTTCTAAACTGTTTTAATTATTCTTATTTCTTTTTATTATTTTAATTTATTCTATGTAAAGCACTTTGAATTGCCATTGTGTATGAAATGTGTTATATAAATAAACTTGCCTTGCCTAATGCTAGGATGTGATCTACGTCATTTACCAATGCGGGAGGAAATAGCAGCTTTTCGGGGTGTCAATATGAAAGGTTTCTCCTTAGTGCACCTTATGATATTATCTGATCCCAGTCATTTACCTGAGCTCATTACCAGATAAGATGGTCCCTCTATTTATTCAGTTTGAGAAGGTTCTGTCATGAACTCATAAATATAAATTTGTGTTGGATTACATTTAAATAAAAGCTTGAAATTGCTTAATTTCCCTTGCTTAATATCTTTGCTTTCTTCCTCAGTGACCTTGAGACCAGAGTGTCTGTCCTGAATGAGTCGCATGCCGATGTAGTTAACAAGACTTGAAAATTTGGTGGGAATGACGAAGGTTACAGGAACATCCTGAATCTCATCAGCCATTTCCCCACATGCTGCATTACAGATGAGAACAACCAGCCTGTGTCCTGGGTACTGTTGTATGATTACTGTGCACTTGGAATGTTATACACTCTACCCAAAATCTGCAGACCGGCTCGTACTTTTAGCAACTAGGGCTGACTCGCCTAGACTGCAAAAATCAAGTAGTGTATTCCAGCCTTTATTTGATCACTGTAGTTTACTTTATGAGTAAGCAAATAAGCATAGCAGGTGGGTTAGATTTATGTTTGTTTAGTTTTTTAGTTCAAATAGACTGACACTGGGAAAAAACTTGTAGTGATTTGGCCACATCCACCCTCTCCCCACCATGCACTGGCCAGTAAATACTTAATACGGTGGCATTGTTTGACCATTTGTCTGTTTTAATTACATTGCTGGCATTGATTTTGTCACTACATTTAGTAAGGTGTTGTCAGGATGAGTTTGTTCCTCTATTAAAATGGCATTTTAAGGTATTTTCAAGTGTTTTTAGTCTTGAGGAGTACTCTGCTCTTCATGACACGAGGCATATTGAATGATATGCAAATAAAGGAATTAATTTGCATTGAGTCAACACAACAATTAAGTTAAGTCATGGAAATTTACTTAAATTTACTTATTACTTAAAACAATTAAGTGAACACAACTCAAAATAGCCTTGCAAACATTTGTTTTTACATACAACAATGAAAACTCTGAATGATTACACAGAAGAATGTGGTGGAATTGCAGGAATCTGGTGAAGTCCATGAAATGACCTTGAAATGACTAGGCAAGTTGCACATCAAACGGAAATGGTTTAACCACACCTAAAACTTGAGACTGCGTTAGCATTTCTGAACTCTAAACATTCCATGTTCCATTTTCCTCACTTGATGCATTCAACTGTCTGCATAATGTTACCTGTGTTTTTTTCCAGACAAAGGGAGCATTATTGAACTTGTCAAACAATCGTGCTTATGTAACGTTCAAGCCACGAAGAAGGCGGATTGTTATTTCCCCAAAAGACCCTAAAGTTAGAAGTTTGGTGCAAACTCCGCCCATCGGACGCTTTCATTTGCCAACTCAATCACGTAGTTACCTGTCAAGAAAAGTTCAGACTTCAGAAAAATCATGGACGGATCCATTTGCGACAATAAGCTATGTTTATACTATCTATCAGGATGTGCCAACGCTGGTTAAGGTTATGGCTTAGGCCGGTTATGTTTAAGATTAGTATTTGTTTCAGTGTTGTCGTGTAGGCATGCAGCGCTGTGATTGGCATGACCAATGAAATCTTTAGAATCGGCTGCGGGGCGGGGTTTAAAGTAAGTGGCGCTCACTAACTGCAGAGCCAAATGACGTGCGATTGACCTAGTCCCGCTCCACCTCTGTGAAACTAAAAGCTTTTAGGCATATTTATTTATTTATTTATTCAAAAACAATTTTTGGGTCACTCATTGTTCGAGTTATGCTTCAAGTAAAATGTTCATAATGTTCTGTATAGTTTGCAATCTACACGTGGAAATCAGTATGTACGTGAATCAACAAATGTGTCTCTGTGACTAGTTAGCCTACTGTCATTTTTAAATCGTTTTGGTTGAGGTGATACTATATCACCTCAATCATAAGGTTGCAGCTAAACTCTCCTGGACAGTGGCTCTCCAGGATCAGGGATTTGAAAACACTGGGCGCTCAAGGGCAAAGTTTTTGGAAACACATGGTCTAAAATCTACTTATCTTTCAGACTATGCTAAAATCCTGCAGCCAGTTGCAACAAACTCCTTTAGCAATCCTTGATTCTACCTGAACAATCATAAGCGGTTTCTTAATTTAAGGGGTTTGTTCCAACCATATCACAGTGTTTAAAAAAATGATGTCCAGACTACTCATTCGGTAATGATAGAAAATCTGCGGAAGGAAACTGCAGGCACATTCACTCTTTCGTAGGCCTACTTTCTGCAAATAACAGTGATTATAATAGTTGTAGAAATCAATCATTAAGCTATCCCACACAATGCACTGATTAACTTCACTAACTTGACAAAGAAGCTTTGACAAAATATTTAACACATGTGACTTAAAGGTAGGGTAGGTAATCCTGTTCAGAAACATTTTTTTTTATACTGGGTGAAATGGTCCTTCCATTCTGATAGTAGTCAATACATTATGTGTTCAGAAAAAGGAATGGAAAAAATCTGACCTCTGTAGCAGCTGTAGGACAGTAAAAACTCTGACCAATCACTGCCATTCGGTGCGAATGTAAAGAACCAATCAGATGCCTTCATGTCTCGTGCCCGAGCACCACTGCGTGCACAGCCCTGCGTGCACTCATCATCACATGTCACCGTTCCCGGAAATATTCAGCTCACTACACCGAGTAAGCAGGAGTTTGCGGCACAATGGCTGAGAAAATGCAGCAAAAAGTACCAATGCCAGCTTTGCTACTTTGCTAAACTACTTCCTCGGACCCTGCCCGCACTCTTGAACGACCTCCTCTGCTTCGTCCCCGACCCCGGAGTGGACCTGTCCTCGAACCGACGATGCGGTACTTGTCACCGGAGTGTAACGTTAACGTTAGTCCTCATCAGAGTCAACAATGTTTTCATCATGGAAACTCTTACATGCAAAACACTGTATATGTTATGACTCTTACACGAAATTCACCTTCATCACAGTTTAACTGATGGTAATGGAAAAACGTGTATCAATGCAACCTAGCTTTGCCTTATAAATATAGCTCGTTACCTATAGCCTAAATATAGCTCGTTACCGAATCAAACTAAATATATTTTAAACTTTACCAGTATCGATATGCTAGCTTGATAGTGAGTACTAAAAGCCATCATATTTGTTTATATTCATAGGGATAAAGTTAGGTATTTTATTACATGTGATTCTGACATGATGTCGCTGCATGCACTGCGCTCCTTCCTCTCCGCTCGTCTCAGGTAAATAATAAATGCGTCTTCAGCTGAGCCTGAGCGTTTGGCGTCGCGCGTTCATGTGTTTTGGGGGCGTGGCTTTGGAAGGAGCCCAGAAGGGAGGGGGTGGAGTGAATGGAAATAATGACCTGTGTTTACAACAGTCGTGAGAGGTCTACAGACACTCGATTTTTATACTTTCTTTTTCAGAGTACTTACATTTTAATTATGTATTGGTATATAAAGACAGTTTAAACAAATTTGGAATGTTTTTTTTTCTGAACAGGATTACCTACCCTAGCTTTAAAAGCATATCAAATTTTAAAAATTACAGTACAAAGTTAGAGCAGCAGTTTTTTTTAATACTTCTTTTAGAACATAAACTGTGGTTAAAACCAAGGCCACAGACTTACTGCAATAATCATTATAGACTCACTGTGACTTTGCATGAGGTTAAACCCTGTTTACTCTACGAATGATTCTGAGATTCCTTGAGTTACAGTGAATGAAACAACTGTCAGACTCAGACTTCTCTGAGATGGCAATGTTGACACCAATTTGATAAATTAAGGGACCAATTAAACTAGAAAAAGTGGTTATTTTTATACCGTATAGTTGTTCAAGGAGTTCTGGATTTTGTTTTATAGAGGGAACCAGAGATCATTTTGTGTTACTTTTCACCTACTTTGGTTGAGATCATGATAGCAGGGACAGATTTATAAAACCAGAACATAAGCCATAAAGACCTGCAAATCATGCTACCTCAAGCTGCTTATACAAATAAGGACAAAGAAAGAGGGATTTACAAAAATTAAAACCCAGCCGACTGGTTGAAGCAGGCAGGCCAGTTTGAATGGTAGAGAATTCCATTAGTTAATATTAATTATCTTAAAAACAAGTAATAAAAACTCGGTGAGTGTTTTAGCGCAATTTTCTCACCTCGTGGGATCACAACACTAAGAGATAGTAAATCTTTTCCTGGATTTTTTTTGTGCGTTCCCGAGATTAGACCTTCCTTAACATAATGCCGAAAACCCGAAGTCTCTAGGTGGTCTGGTTGAGGAGTAGCCTAGATAGAAGTGCAAGATTGGTGCGCACAGACGCACAGAACAGAAATCATGAGTTAACAAGCGCAATTTTGTCCAGTGGAAAATTGCGCTAAAAATATATTCTTTATAAAAGTAGGCTACAAGAATATAATGTTTAATTCAAATGGTTAAAAAAACATTCAAGCCTAAACATTGTCAAACATCTGAATAAATAGCTCCAACACAGGACAAAACAAACATAAATGACTGAAATACAATATTTATAAACCAAAATTAAGTAATTCCGATGTTTTTTTAAATATAGATATCTGCAAAACAAGGTCAAATAATTGCGTATTAGTGTAAAGCAGACAGAAAAGTAGGCTATTCCAAAAACAGAAGTCGCCTTGCAAGCAGAGAGAGAGAAAAAAAAAAGTTTGTTTCTTTCAAACCCGTTGTCCCTCCCTACAACTGCGATTGGTGGATGCCAATCCCTCCCTAATTCGCTGCGCTGTAGAGAGCGACGTTTGTGTATATAATCTCAGACAGCATATTTGGTTGCATCCAGTTTCGATTTGACGACATTAGGGAGAATCAAGACAGCCCGAGTCATACAGTTTAAACATGTATCTTAAAATGATTGTGGCGTTTCTGGCTGTGATTTTGGCCGTGGCGAGCGCTGGGATGGTTGGAGGTCCTGTGGATTCAGACATGAACGACGAAGGAGTTCAGGATGCGTTACAGTTTGCAATGGCTCAGTACAACAGGCAAAGCAATGATGCGTTTGTGCGTCAGGTTTCCGAAGTCGTCAAGGTTCAAACACAAGTAAGTAGGCTTTGCTTTAAACGTTTGTTTTCTCATTTATACTCGGGCGTCGCTAAATCACACCCAGTGAGAAACGCAGGCCCCTGTCATGGTGTCACGTCCTGATTTTGCCGAGACTCGTTACTATGTTATATAGTCAATGTCAACCGATTTTGTTGATCCTGGAACAACATTCCTGTCCGTTTTTCAGTCCTAACCATATCCCTACATCTAAACCTTACTTAACACATAAGTTAAGCTATACTTAAAATCAGAGGGAAATGGTAGGTGAATAAGAATGGTGTAAAGCACCTAACCCTGGTTGTGGGTAACTTTACATTAACTGTAAACCTATCAGTCAAATCTTATTGGTTGATTGGAATGTTGATCCAGGAACATGTTACACTTGGTGAAATCAGGTTCTGCGTCATGGTGTGAATGACTGCGTCAACAAACCTGATTTAATTGACATAAGCCTGTTTAAAACAGTCACAAAGGTGTGACGATGTGACTGTATACAAATAAATGTATAACAAATAACTGTCTGAATATATTTTTTAAACTCACTACTTTTTTTTAATAGTATGTAATCCATAAGCCACTGGTATTCAGCTAGTAATGCCTATAGGATTTAATGGCAAACAATTGTTAGTAACAATGGAATAAGGTATTTATTATCAATATTGTTAAAGTGATTTGAAGCAAAGAAGTTAACACTGGTATAAAGGAACTATTAAGTATCTAACGAATAGTTACTAGAGATGTTGGAAAATATACAAGGAATAATGAAGGAATAAATAAAGAATATATGTTAAAACAAATAAATATTTTCAGAACCCTTGAAATCTTTGCCAGTTGTATCCAATGCAATATACAAAGAGAATTGCTGGCCCCAACATGGAAACTATTTATATTATAGGCCACAAAATGATCTTTATTTTTAAAAGTAAGACAGTAAAGGATTTTTCAGATGTCATGTCTTAAACAGTATTTGAAGTATGACCAATGTTTTTTGAAAATTGACAAAACTACAAAAAAATTGCTATAAATAACTTTTTAGTGCTTAAAATGTCCTCTTTGCTCACATCATGATATGATCATGGTAAGAAAGATCTTTCAAGCATCAGTTAATGTAGGTTGCTTTTGTGAAATTGTGACACATTACATCAAGGTTTACCCAACAATGTCTGAACATGTTTCTGGTTGCTCTAGGTTGTCTCAGGCCTGAAATACATCTACACTGTGAAAGTGGCCAGAACATCTTGCAGGAAGGGTGGAGTTGAGACCCTGTGTACCATTCATGAGGACCCTGCTATGGCAGACGTAAGACACACTGTCTCATTTTTTACTATTACAGTTACCTGTTTGCATTTCTCAATTTCCATATTAAAAGAGATTTACTTTTTTTCCTTTTAGGTCACTGAGTGCAAAATTGCGGTCTGGAGCCAGCCATGGCTAAAATCAATTAAAGTAGTTGAAAACACCTGCTTGTAGAGCATGTTTCTAGTGCAGTTTGAGGCTTTTTAACATTCATGCAGCAATAAAATGTAATTGTTATTGCTAATTATGGTAAACCTGATGTCTTTCCTATTGATAAAATAGGAATCTGATTTGTCGTGATAACCTTTGATGTCAACAACAAAACATGGTATAAGAATGCTTTACTAACACAATAATCATGTAATCTCATTAGACTCAATTGCTTTGAAAAAATCTTAGAATTTCTAAATAATAAACTGCATTTTACAATATTTGTTCATCCTTATTAAAACATGGTTGAATGAGATATGTCTGTGCACTGTTTTTTGGTTAAATACATTTATTTTGGGAGTCATACTGATTTGGAGGATTGAGAACACTATATTATTTTGAATGTATACATTAAGAAAACAACCCAATAGTATTTATGTGATAATAACAGTTATAGGAGTGTAAATACCAGAACTGATGTATTTGTATGTGATTTAAATTTAATGTTTACAGTTTTGTAAATACCTCAATCTTGCACTCACAAGCAATACTTTTCTCTAAATATGAAATAAACCTCTGCAGAATTAATGCATTGATACAAGCATTTTGATACAAGGGTTGAAACTATTTATTTTGCCACAACTGCAAAAGAGTTTGATCAGCTTTATAGTGTTTTGTTTTAATTTACCTCATAAAAATGATGAAGGATAATAAGGATATTTTATTTTTATCACGCATGTTCCAAAAATCCTTATGGTGTTTGCATGACAAGCCAGTGGTGTACAGATATACTAATAAAATAATTTATACTAATTACACCGTAGCAATGTAATGTGTATAGCAGCATTATGTTATTTATTTATCCGCTATGAAGCTAATCTATTAATATATTTCCTTCAAAAACATTTCACCAGGAATAAATATTAAAAAAATGTAAATATTGCAATGAACAATTTAGTATTAATGTTTGTTATAATGATGCGAGTTGTCAGTTGTCGTTTTTCATTACTACTGTACGTTACTAATATTTATGTCTTTTAAAATACATTGATCTTGCCATGCGTCACAATCAGGTATACACACACAATGAAGATGAATCTCCAATAAAGTCTTTAATAAGCAAACACAGATGAAGGCAGGTAAATCGAAATAACACGTATGCATTGGCAAGACCGGACAACTTTCTAATGAAACGAGAACTTGTACAAGGAACAAACAAACAATGGTAAGTTGTTAGGCAACAGCTGAACAGAATGACTAACCAAATGAGTGATCATATTAGCTAATATCGAACTCAGGAAGGAAAACATAAATGACATAAACTCAAAGCTGAACATAACTGACATTATGCCCCATCCTGGAAAAGCGCAACCTTGCGCTGACAGTCCAAATGAGGGAGGAGGATGCAGAGTAGGCCGAGTACAGGAGAGCGGGGAAGATGAAAGAAGGAGAGAAGGAGAGTGTCAATGACGGTGGGAGAAGCCCGGAGCAGGAGGAGTCAGGTGGGGACCGAGAGTCCAGCTTGGATGTAGACGCAGTCAATGGTTGTGAAGCTGGAGCCCTAGGCACAGACAGAGAGTAGATGGGAGCTAGCAAGACTGATAGCTTCAGAGGACACGACCAAGCCATAGCGACGACCTGAGGTGGAACCAAAGCGACTGAGGGCCGAGGTGGAGCCGGAGGGAGGGCAGAGCCAGACTGAGCCGTAGGGGTGTAGAGACGGAGCGCAGCAGATGGCTCGCAAGTCCGTGGCGCAGGCTAAGCAAAATCTAACCACGGTGGGTCCAGAGGATCGAGGGAGCCTGATGGACCCGTATGGCCGAGGTCTCTGGTGGAGGTGAGTGAGTGACGACGATCAGAGGCTAGAGGCGGAACCAGGGGATCTACTCGCCCAGGAGGAGCTGGATAACGGAAGCCCGAGGTGGATCCACGTCACAGAGGGGAGACAGACGAGGAGCCGAGGGGCTGATGGAGGGCAGCGAAGAGATGGGCGGGGACACTGAATACTTTGTGCTGAACGGGACCAGCAGTGATGCAGGGCTGGGTGGGATCAGCGGGGTAGAGGCTCATTCTCTTCAAACACCTGCAAACTGTCTACAGAGTTTAACAGCGACTCACTCTCAGTGGCGGGAGAGTAGGTGGGGCTCCTCTTCATACCCTTGTACTCCACAATAGGCTTGTTCGACTTCATACAGCGCGGCGGCTGACTTGAGGCAGTGCATGCCGGTTAGAAATTGTGTCCAACTTGAGACAGCGCCGACGCCACGTTCCTGTGACGTATGGCATCAAAGTACAGCGAGAGCGATTTGAGAGCTGCACGAGCTCTGATGACAACACAGCTGTTTCATGATTGGCCGAATCCACCGCATGACAATCACGTGTGTTTTGAGTTAATTCAGTTCCACTAATGTTCATGTAACGCAGTTCGTTGTTGTAGGAAGAAGGAGGTGGGAACTGGCGAACATTCAAAGACTTTTGAAAAATAAATCAACAACAAAACGAAAGTAAAGGCAGCAGTCCCTCAAGGACGACTGATGCCACATATAATAAACCAAAACATTGAAATGACACAAAACTGAACATAACTGTAGCCTATAACTGTGAAACCATGAAAATAGCCATAGATGTTGTTGGTATGGCAATAAAACGCTTCAAATAAAACAAATATGAGCAAATTTGATAGCCTAAATAAAACTGTATGTAACAAATATTTTAACATTTTCTAATCTTATTTTTGTAGTTCCAACTTTTTAACTTTTCAATGGTTATTTTATGTTTATATGTAGGCATACAAACAGCTATAGCTATGACTTTAACAACCCGAATAGTTAGTGACTTGCTTGAAACCATAGACTGTATAAACCTTGAAACCTATAATGTTGTGTCTCTTGATAACTGGTGATAGTATTCTGCTCTCGTCCAGCTTCATGGAGAAAGTAGCGGCGCGTGACCAAGTCATCAGTGTAGCTTGCAGCTCCCTCTGTTGGAGAAAATAAATAAGCACTAAACGATTGCTCTTGTAACCAACAGGCAATGTTCGTCGGCAGTGTATTTGCTGGGTGTTTTGTATATGCTGTCGAATGTGGACATTTCCGGGAACAGCTCTAGTCAGGGACATCACAACAACAACAAAAAAAAAAACACCGGCACTGTCCCGAGAAACCAGTGACCGACGTCTGATCACCCTAGGCTAAACATTAGCCTACACATTTCACCAAGCTTCCGTCTTTTAAGTCTGTGTTTGACTTTGTTCTGGAAAAGACATATTTGCCACCTCTGGCAAAATCAGTTTCACTTTAAAGAATTGACTGATTTTACTATGAAACATGAAATTTTTAAATTCAGATGAGTTAAAAATAGCAGAGACTACTTTATATGCACATCTGCCTAAATCCATAAAGGTAAGAAGGCCTATAGGCTATATATGTTTATTTTATGTCACGGTAATCCGCGAATGCTTTTACTGTCACATTTAATCTTTTTCTTTTCTTTTTTTAGGTTTATGGGTTTGTTTTTGCTATGAACAGACGGAAACCACACACTTTGGAAGTATTGGTGGATAAGTGGCCAGCTTTTACCACTATCATTGTTCGACCAGATGCAAATGTGAGATTGCGTTGTTTATAATAACTATCCAAAACTTTGTCAATCTAAACCACTTTATAGTCAACATCACTAATGTTCGTCTGAAATCATTAGAATAATCGAGCAAAGGACTTTATGAAGAAGGTGACTCTTTACAGTACAGATGAAGAAGTCCTGAGAAGAATGCTGACTGTGGAAAATGCAATTGACTGGAGCACATACTTCTTAATAGGAGGTATGTCTTTTCCTCCAATTTTATATTATATATTATATTATTAATGCGACTTCTGGTTATTTTAATTATATTAATGCTAGGATGTGATACACGTCATTCGCCAATGCTGAAGGAAATTGCTGCTTCTCGGGGTGTCAATATGAAAGGTTTCTCCTTAGTGCACCTTATGATATTATCTGATCCCAGTCATTTGCCTGAGCTCATTACCAGGTAAGATGGTCCCTCTATTTATTCTGTTTTAAAAGGTTATGTCATGAACTCATAAATATAAATTTGTGTTGGATTACATTTAAATAAAAGCTTGAAATTGCTTATATCGATTTGTGTTGCATTATATGCATTTCAATAAAAGATTGATAATGCTTCATTTTTTCCCTTAAAAAATCTTCGCTTCCTTCCTCAGTGACCTTGAGACCAGAGTGTCTGTCCTGAATGAGTCACATGCCGATGTAGTTAACAAGACTTGGAAATTTGGTGGGGATGACAAAGGTTACAGGAACATCCTGAATCTCATCAGCCATTTCCCCACATGCTGCATTACAGATGAGAACAACCAGCCTGTGTCCTGGGTACTGTTGTATGATTACTGTGCCATTGGAATGTTATACACTCTACCAGAGCACCGTGGAAAGGGATATGCCAAAACCCTGGTCACTACAATGGCAAAGAAGCTCCATTCTCAGGGCTATCCTGTTTACTGTTTCATTGAAGAATGCAATCAGCTTTCCTACAAACTTTTTGCAAGCCTTGGTTTTACAGAGGACTGCTCTTACAGGGCTGCCTGGTACGAATTCATTTGTTAGAATGAATACTCACTATTACTCCTATATGTGACCCTCCTTGAAAAAACCCTCCTTGAATGTCAGCATGAAATCAAAATTGACAATTCTCAATTTTTAATGGAAGGGTTTATTATAAAACAGCATTGTTTTTTATAAATGATTTATTCGTGCACGTCATTATTTTTTTAAAATTCATATGCACTTGTAATCTTTAATCAAAAACACTGACTTTTCCTCCCCTTGCATGATTGATTACATGATTACATAAAGGTGCAGTCATGTACAAAAATATCTATTTTATACACAGTTGTAACATTTTCTATATTTTGATGATGACATTGTGTTCTAGAACTTTCACTAAATATGTTTTATGAATGAAGGTAAACCACCAAACTTATATTTGGACATCAGAATTGACAATTACGCACACGTAGGGTAATGACTTGCCTCATGTTAGGGGAAATCTGTGTCATGTCAAGTGTTACAGTTTTTTCCAATTGCTAACACACTAAAATGACATGCACACCACAATTGTTTAAACTGACACACAGAGAGCAAAACCTCTTCTCAAGTCTCCAAAAGTCTAAACACATTTTCTGCTTTACACACATTTTGCAATTCAAAATGGCACTTTTTAAATGCACTGAACACGGTTCTCTGCATAAGACACCTGGCCAAACACCTCAATCGTTAATTGTTAACACTTCAATCTTTTACAGTTTACTGTTTTTTGTGAGCATATTTTTGTTCAGTCCAATGTAAATATATCTGCTGTGCATATGTTGCACTTACTTAAAAAATAAATAAATAAATGTTTCAACAGCATGTGTGTGTATCTGCAAATATTTTTGTGCATGTGAACAATATGAAAAATGTTCTACAATTTGAACTATTTTAGTATTATGGCAAAGCATACTAAAGATGAGAGTGCTTTTCATTATGCCAAACAATGTAGTTGGTTAGACAAAAATCTGGTAATATGAATGAAGTGTGTGCCATTTCGTGCAAAAGTTTGATTTTAATAATGCTATATGTAGTTTTGGTTGCAGTGCTTAATTTTGCAGGACATATTTTGCAGTTTGGGTGTGTGGTTTTGTGAATTGTGTGAAGTATTTTGATAAAACCAGCCTAGTTTGTAAAATTGTGTGTTAGCAATTGGAAAAAAAATGTTAGTTGAGTTATTGGAGAATGCCTGAGCAATTTCCATTTTATATAAAAAACAAATAAACCTAAATACATTTACACAAATGTAATAGTACAATATCCCATCCAGAGTTGTATTTTGCTGGAAATTACTTAGTTTCTCAAATATATTTATAAACCAGCCTCAAATTTTTCCGTTGCCAAACTTGCGGCTGCAGTAGCATCTTATTCTTAATAGCCTACATATTTTTGTATGTGAAATTTTTTTTAATTTTATTTATAAAGTGGGATTCTCAATTCTAGGGTTCTCTAAGATTCCTCCCCCCCCCCCCTGCATTATATTTCCTGCATCTGGAGACAAAGCTAAAATTGACCCACTGGCACACCTTACCCCACAGCTACCATTTTGGGGGAAAACCATTTTATTTTAAAATGTCATAATTCATAGCTAATCTTTAGTGAAAGAAAAAAATACACATGGTTCAACACTGACAATTGAACAACAAGGATGAAGTTTAATTTTTAAAATTGCTCTTATTTGTTAAAATGCCTGTAATTGAGAGATGCATATGGGAAAGTTATACTTTTGTACGTCTTCTACGTGACAGATAAAATGCATTCTTTGCATTTTATCTGTCATGTAGAAGACGTACAAAAGTATAACTTTCCCATATGCATCTCTCAATTACAGGCATTTTAACCATATATGTATGTATATATACATATTTCATATATTCTAAGTGAATTTTGTTCACAAAGGAAATAAAAAGGTCCCGATCCGGAAACGATTCCACGTTGGGCGCTGTAGATTTAATGCGTTGCATGGGCACTTGTGAACTCTCAACTTTAACTTTTACAAACCCATAAAAAGCAACCCCTTCCTGGTCTACCTAGTAGGGCCCACTATGGTAGGGCCTACATACTGTACTGGGCAGGGTTGCCAGCTCTGCGTTAAAATGAACACGTACCAAAAATCAAAATAGGCCTGTCTGTGCCATTCATTCCCATACCGAAAATACACATTTTATGGTCAGTGGTAGTAGGCCTATATAAAATGAAAGCACTATCATAATAAACACAGCTCAAAGGCTCTATACCAGTGACCCTACTTAACAAAACTTCAAATCTAGCACAGTTTTATCAATGGTGAAATATCAAATATTTCAATACAAGCATTTCAGTCAAACACAATTTATGCAATATGTCAAAACTTTAATCTGCGGCGAAGAAAAAACAACCCGCGGCAACAGTTCAAAAGTAGCCCATTTCCGTGAAAAACAGCGGACTTGGCAACCCTGAAACCTGGTCTGTTCTTAGGGTGGGAGGCTTTTAAATGCACTGCGCGAGCAATACACGCTGACGCCGAAAGAAGAGACCCCTCACAATGCGTCAGCTGACTACAGAGGATCTGAAAACCCTGGAAGTAGACCTTAAAAACTACTTTCCACATTCGCTGCAGGTTTGAAAGCATTTATTGAGTTAATAAAGTAGCTCACCTTCAAATTATCATGTCATCAGCATAAGTTTGCTACCAAACTTATGACAAAAAAATTACTAAAATTCATAGAATGCTTTACTTTAGGTATACATGCAACTCAACTGTCAGCGTTAGCAGTAAACTTATATAATATTTTATTTTGTCCTGGATACATATAGGTATATGGGTGTATTGTTCAACTCAACAGAACTGGACAGAGAGCTGATCCTGTTAGTGTGTTTGTTGACCTGTGGCCAGACTTCAGAGTGGTACTCATTAAACCAGAAATCTGTGAGGTATAAGGAATATTACAAAATTTAAGTGATTGGTTGGAAATTTCACAATACTTAGGATAGGTTCAACAACCCGTTTCCTTTTTTTCTACAGACAGGAGACCTTTTCAAAGACTTGACTGTGTTTTCAAAAAATGATGTCTACCTCAGAGACCTGCTGGCACAGACAGATGTCATTGACTGGAAAATGTATATTTGCTTAGGTACTTGTATTTCTTTTTGCAATTTCTTTTTTTTTTTTATATTAGTATAAATCACGGAAATGGTCTCAAACTCTTTTTCCATTGACATCTTTGTCTCAAGCCGCTGAGCTTCATCATGAAAAGATGCTGGAATTTGTGGCTATAAACAGAGGTGTACCCATGAAGAAAGAAGCAGTGTGCCACAAGTTGGTTCTTCGAGAGCCATCAAAATGTTCACAAATTAATAGGTGAAGTATATCCACTGTAATCATTAACACCACACTTCAGACACAGTTTTATGGCAGTTCATAGTTCAAGCTATGTTGCAGTAATCTGTCACTGAGTACAAGCACTGTAAGCGAAACATGTAACCCAATTGCTCTTCGGTTGTTGTTGTCATCATCATTGTATCTCACTCTTAACCCTCTGTTGGTCTTAAGTAATTTTAGAATGAAAAGTTTATGTTTTGAATCTTCAATTTTTTTTTACTTCATTGAAATGGTACGAAACTTGTGCCACTTGCTATATGAACACAAAAAATTGTAGACTTTATTCGAAAAGGCTAAATGGTCTTAAAAAAATGGTCAGACATATGATCTTAACAGTTAAAAATGAATGCCATTGGATATGAATGGGATATTTGAAAATACAAAGCAACTTTTGATGTCTAAAATGTATATCCAATGCAAAACCTAATCAAATTAAGGGATAATGCCTGAAAACATTTTTTATAGGTAACTATAAGTATAAGGCTATACTGGCATCTAGTGCACAATGGTATTGTGCATGTGCATGTGATTTTCTTTACGTTTCCCACCAGATGACACCAACCTGCCTTCCATGCATTGGATTTATAAAAACCTTTTTAACAAACTAAAACTACTTAAAACTTAAAGCTTTTTAACCCTTGTGCATTGTTCAAATTCACTACCCTTTCGTTATGTTCGTGGCTGAAAACAGCCACTACTTTAAACTGCTGTAAAAATGTATCAGATAAAATTTTTTTTTTTTTTTTTTTGCATAAATCTATTAATCAACCTCAGTCCTGATCAAAACTACTAAATGTTAAAAAAAAAAAAAACAATCAGGATTTTAACTCTTTAATTGCCAAGTTCATAAATTATGTCACTGATTTGGGGGAAAAAACACACAAAATGACTTATTTTCAATATAAAATGTGATTGTGGACTGGATTTTTTTTTTTTTACCTTTTATCACAGTCTTGGACATGTCAAAGATTAGAAACAACATTGGTTTTGATGCATTGTTAGTTTTTGTACAGCATCAGATTTGAACTTTTTCTCCCTCATTTACTGTTCGTGGCTGTTTTTGCCCCATTGACTTCCATTATAACCACATTTTTTTTATTGCAAAGCCATGACACCATATAATCATGCATTTTTGATTGTTGGTGGCTTTCCCTGTTGGGAAGAGGTAAAATTTGTAATTTTTACTGTTGATAACCAGGTAGCACCATTAACCCTTTAGATAGGCCTGTGCAAATAAAAGCTTAGTTTCTGGCTTTTACATGGAGTTATATGGAGAGAGTGTGAGAGAGACCTTACGTCAACTCACCTTGATGTATCTGAGAAAATCAAAATATGCACCTCAGCTCTGAGAACTACATGGAGTAAACTAAAACAAAGTGTATTTATGCATCTGCTGCCTCTTGATGGTGAGAAGCACAGACCGCCTATGTGTGAAATGCTTGTCTTTTCTTGATTATAAAGCCAGTTTAAAACTTTAAAATCCTTCAGTGATACACGTTTTTCCATTTTTTCTGTAAAATAAAATCTACTCAGCATCTGCATCAGATTTATGAACAATTTCTTGTGAACCAAAATGCAACAACAACTTCAAATAAACTGAACAATGGTTCAAGAGTTGAGGATGGATGAAGAACTAAACAATTAAACGAACCACAAACTGTGTGCGTGTGTGTGTTTTCAGTCTTTCCAGCAGGACTTGCAGCATATCACTTGGTGCTCTTTGCAAGTGTGTCCACCACAACGGATGCAAGTGCTGACTGTTCTTTTTTTTTGTCCTGTGCACCACTTGCATGTTCCCCTCTTCCCTTCTGAGCTGCTGGTGCCTGCTGGTGTCTGTGGATTTGTGTCTGGAGGGACAGCTGCAGGAGACTGAATCTCTCTCACCAGTGCAGCAGCAACTGGTGCGCGAGGGAGGTGCTCTCTCCTCAATATTGCTGCAGAGACCAGAGAATTTCCCAGCTCTTCTAGGAAAAGCCTTCTCCGAAACAGCTTTACCTGGTTCCAGGAGGGATCCACAGCTGTGAAGATGACATATGCATTATATGCCGAGACGTCCACCATATTAAAAAATAACGTCTGTGGCCACCAATTGGTCCTCCTTCTGCAGCTGTAGGTGCCAACAACCTACAAAAATAAAAGAACAAGAAAAGAATAAGTACAGATTTCATAATAAGTATTTTTGAAGCTGCACATGACAATGAGAATAATCATGCAAACATTGTCAAAACACAAACAGTATCTCCTAAATTTATCTCTAACAAGCACATGAATTCAAGTAAAAATGAACAGGAATAGGATGCATGTAGTAACAAATGTGTAATGGCACATACCTTGTCTAGATTGTCGACACCTCCCTTGCAGCGGTTGTAATCTGCGATTATCTCGGGCTTCTTTTTTGGTCCCTCTGTCACCACTGCTTCGCGGTGCCTTGTACTGATGAGGATCACATTCCTCCCCCGTTTCGGAACGTAACTCATAGCCGTGGTGTTCTTCGTGAAGGCGAAGACGCTGGAGAGGGCAGGTCGCCCTTTAGCCTGCACCAGGTAGGGTGGCAGCTCTGGTTTATTTTTCCTGATCGTCCCGACCAAGGCTATTTTTTTCCGCAGAAGCTCCTGAGCAAGTGAGTAGGAGGTAAAAAAGTTGTCACAAGTGACAGTGATGCCCTGGAGTCCTTCTGTCATCTCCATGACAACACGCTTTCCCTGACCCACCTCTGCAGCATTACCTGTCTTACCCAGGTAAATGTCACACCTCCAGGCATAGGATGTGGCAACATCAGCAGTCACCCAAATTTTTAGTCCATATTTGGCTGGTTTTTTTGGCATGTACTGCCGAAAGCTGCATCTCCCTTTGAATGGCACAAGCTGCTCATCCACTGTGACATCTTTGCCAGGGTTGAATAGGAGGGGAAGGCGATGCGTCCACATTTCCCACAGGGATCTGATCGGGGCAAGCTTGTCCTCTCTACGGCGAGCTGGTCTCTGCCGCTTGTCGTCAAAACGCAGAGCTCTGCTGATTTCATGGAATCTTGAGAGGGACATGGTGGCTCTAAAAATCGCACGACCACTGCGATCATCCCACAGGCAACGTGTGGACTCCCCTCTGGACCTGTAGACGCCGGCCAAAATCAGTAGCCCCATATAGGCACGGAGATCTGTGGAGTCCACCCCGGTCCAGTTTCTCATTGTGCGGTGCCCATGGAGGTTGGTCATGCTGACAATGAGGTCAATCATCTCCTCCGTAAAAAACAGATTGAACACAGAATCCATGTTCTGGACCCTTGCGATGGCATAGCGCGTCGGCCCTGGAGTCACGCCTCTGGCAGGCTGAAGAAAGGGAGTTGTCTCCGCGTTGGTAGAAAACCACACTTCGCCGTTTCTCCCAATCCACCCAGATCCAGGATCCTCCAAATCCTCCTCGCCTTCAGTGGAAGCTAGAGAGGATGATGAGGGTGCCACATCCAAATCAGGATCTGACTCTCCTGAGTCTGTGGTGTCAGAGGGAGAAGACGATACATCCTGCAGCTCGCTGGAGGGGTCAGGCTGCATAATCATCTCTAAAACTTCACTACAAGTCAAGCCCTTTTTCATGTTGCTTGCTGCTCTTCTCACCATCAAATGAACAGCAGGCTTGCATGCAAGTGTTTAAATCCACTTGCTTTGTTTTTGTTTAGTCTGCATTTCTCACCATCAAAAGGCAGCAGATGCATAAATACACTAACTTTGTTTTTGTTTACTCCATGTAGTTCTGAGAGCTGAGGTGCATATTTTGATTTTCTCAGACGCAGGCCCGGGGTGGAGAATCGGGAGAATTCCCGTTTGGCCGCTTCACTTTTGGGTCGATTTTTTTTTTGTCACGTTTGTCACGTTAGTTACATTAGGCTACACACGTTCCGCATTCTGACACCGCAGCGCGCAGCCTCTGCATGGGTTGTACTATGAGAGGGAGTTCTCCCCTCCCCTCCTATAGAGTTGGTTGGGTCCATAGCCCGTCTTTTCCAAAACGTTTTCTCAGGTAGGCTACCGCGGCACCGCCTACTGATAGCTGGGCCGGCCTACCGTAACGGTACGCGTCAGGGAGGATGGATGGATGGGAGGAAGAGGCCAGGAGGTATGGAAGCTTGTTTCCGCCACAGAATAAAACATTTTAAAAGATAATTGCAACTTTTTATCTCACAATTCTGACTTTATTTCTCAGAATTGCGAGATATAAAGTAAGAATTGCGTGAAATAAAGTCGCAATTGCGTGTTATAAAGTCAGAATTGCAAGATATAAAGTCAGAATTGCGTGAAATAAAGTCGCAATTGCTTCTTATAAAGTCTAAGTGAATTATTATTTAACCTTTACATTATTTGTTGAACCATGGTATTAATACAAACTACACAATAATAAGAGCTGAACTGTTGCTTAATTTATCCAATTTGGAAAAAGTGGGCCGGTCTTGGGCCTGATACTCCCGGGCTGAAAAGTGGCCCCACTCCGGCCCTGCTCAGACGCATTAAGGTGAGTTCTCTCTCTCTCTCTCTCTCTCTCTCTCTCTCTCTCTCTCTCTCTCTCTCTCTCTCTCTCTCTCTCTCTCTCTCTCAATGCATGATTATATGGTGTCATGGCTTTGCAATCAAAAAATGTGGTTATAATGGAAGTCAATGGGGCAAAAACAGCCATGAACAGTAAATGAGGGAGAAAAAGTTCAAATCTGATGCTGCTCAAAAACTAACAATGCATCAAAACCAATGTTGTTTCTAATCTTTGACATGTCCAAGACTGTGATAAAAGGTAAAAAAAAAAAAAAAAACAGTCCACAATCACATTTTATATTGAAAATAAGTCATTTTGTGTGTTTTTTCCCCAAATCAGTGACATCATTTATGAACTTGGCAATTAAAGAGTTAAAATCCTGATTTTTTTTTTTTTAAAAAACATTTAGTAGTTTTGATCAGGACTGATGCTGATTAATAGATTTATGCAAAAAAATTGGAAAAAGAAAATTTATCTGATACATTTTTACAGCAGTTTAAAGTAGTGGCTGTTTTCAGCATAACGAAAGGGTAGTGAATTTGCCCACAGTGTACTGTTGAGTTTTTGAAAATTTTCAAAGCATATAAGATTTGTCACCAAAAATCATTCCATTTGCTGAAACACAGAGAAAGTTATGGCCAAATTAAGACTCAGAAATACCCCATAGTGGATGAAAACATCCCCAACAGCACATAAGGGTTAAACAACTAGAAACTTTCTGGATGGCCAACAAAGTTTGTCTCAAACATTTTAATCTAGTTTTTCTCATATTTGTATTATTTTAGTGTATAATTTAGAGGTTATGTTGTCTAGTACCATGAAATCCCCTTAAAATGCAACATATTTAACAAAATATACTGCAATAATTTATTAAAAACAAACGTTACCCTTATTTTCTTTGGTCTGTATTGACCACCAAGGTTCACAAGTGTGACCCCTAAAGGCAGGCTCACACTCACACTACAGGACTTTGGGTTGGATTTTGCTGTCGCAGACAGATTTCCAAGCTCTGTAACAAAACCCCTGGATCGCCGCCAAATCGGTGCTCGTTGCTGTCGCTTAAGCTCGTCAAATATGAGCATGTCAGTGACCTGATCTGAGTCTGTCTCCAGCAGTCACACACGTTGCGAAATTTTCGAACCTGTTTGATATTATCGCCAAGTGATCTTGTAGTGCGAGTGATGAAACAACATGGTAAACTGCTCTGATGATATCATGCACCTAAACATACATGAATAAAAGGCGACAATGATCATAATTGTTTTATACTAAGAATCTAACAAAAAAAATATTTTTTAAATGTAAATAAGTAGTTTTTGCTCTATACTTAACATTATGATATATTTTATTTACCATCAGTTTTTGCTGAATAGACATGGACCTCCAACCTGCGTGTATTTCTGGCCAAATTTCTTTTTTTGTATGATCTTTTTTTCTGTACATATGACTTGGGCAGCGAGCATGAGTGGCTCTCTAATGTCTCGCATGTATTCATGTAAGAAAAAGATTTTTCGTTGTTGGTCGGGGTTGCCGCTTGGCCAAAGATCTTGTAGTTTGTGCACCATTTCGGCGTTGTGTTGTTTCGTATGAGCGCTGCTAAGACCAGAAGGCGACAAGATAAATTGTTGTGTAGTGTGCCCCATAGTTCTGTAGTGTGAACCTGCCTTTAGTGACGAATATCAGGTTGAACTAAAATTTGTTTTCTTTTTCTTGCAGTTTATCACTGAAGCTGTCTTCTCTCAACGAGTCTCATCTTGCACTAGTCAACAGTACCTGGAAGTTTGGCTGTGAACACAGCAAAGTAATGATTAAGAATATGATTTTGAACTTTCCCTCTTGTTGTGTCCTGGACGAGGATGATCGACCAGTAGCATGGATATTAACTTATCCCTCCTGTGCTATGGGAATGTTGTACACGGTTCCAGAACACAGAGGAAAAGGCTATGCAAAAGCACTGGTCACCGTTATGTCAAAGAGACTCCACTCTCAAGGCTATCCAGTGTACTGTTTTATAGAGGAGGAGAACCAGTTATCCTACAGGCTCTTTACAAGCCTGGGTTTCACAGAGGAACCGGATTACAAGGCAGCCTGGTTTGTATTTAATGATTTTTAATTGGGCCATATCAGAACAACCAATCCGAATTGTTTAGCTTCTGTCTGAAATGCTATGTATTATGTAAAAGCTGTTTTCTGATATAATGTAATGTAGTACAACTTTAAAAATCCACAACCAAAATCAACATCAACAACCAAAACAATTGATTTATTTAAATAAGGAATCCATTCCATCAATAAAATGTGTACAACACAACTATTTATTCTTTATATCACATGTAAAACAAACATTTACAGTTAAACTACACATAGCATCAGCTTGATTTGTAAGCCGTTTTATTTTTCTGCATACTCTTCTAGTCGAAGCAACCATTTCTCCCAGAATGGCTTAATCTGTTGTGAGTTCAAGAAGTGAGCGTGTGCGGGTGATCCATCTTTGTAGGCCACCACAATTAAACCGTTTTGTACCTATGTGTAAACAACAGAACATGATGGAAGACTCCAATGGAAAATGTCAAGTCATTTAAAGAGAGTAAATGCCTTTAGGCCCTGTATATACCTGGCAATAAGATGTTCATTAGTGGTCAGACAAGAGTGTTTACACAGGGTATTAACATGTGACCACTTTCATATAGATTGTGAGGGGAGCGATTTTATGACTACATAGTATACATGGTACATACATTACTGTTAAGGTTTAGTGTAGGTAAGATTTTTTAAAAATGTTTCAGGAAGTCTCTTATGCTCATCAAAGTAGTATTTATTTGATCAAAAATACAGTTAAATAATTACAATTCAAAATAACTGAGTAAATTCTGTATAAATAAGTAATTCTACTTTAGTGACTTTTAGACTCTTTTTTAACGAAAAGCGACAAATCTAGTGACTTTTTGGACTGCTGGCCTGGTTAACATGTAGTCATTCACTATATCATAATCTTTTCATATTTTGACAGAAAATTTGTAAATGAGAACAGTTTTTTTTTGGATATCTGACTATGTATTAAAATACAATATGTAAGCATGGATTAGGAGGGAAAAAAACATGTAAAGTACCGACAGTTGGCGCATTATGTCATCTGTTTATCATTTCGCTTCTTTCTGAGCAGGCTTTTTTTCCAATCCTAGCACAAAATTGATAGTTCAAGCTGAATTCTCATTCAAGTACCTACATTAATTCAACTGTGTTACTGCATGTTGACATCAGGCAAAATGTAGTTCTGTGATGTCTTGTGCATAATTTGTTACATTTATATAGTGCTTTTTTGCACCATGTAAGGTTTGAGGGCGTACCAAACACAAATGAATCTTCCAGGTGATTTGTTCAAACATAATTCCACACAGAATTCAACATTCCAGACCCCAAATCACCAATCCAGATCCATAAAATCCAGGCTCCAGCCAGTCTACGCTAAGAACTTTATGGCCAACTAAAGCAACTGGACGTTGTCAATGTTAGATGGTTTGGAAAAGACTGATTGGTTCAGAGATGGCAAAGCTCAAGGCCCGATCAAGATAACGGCAGAGGTTGCTTGATCCCACGACAGATATACAAAACAGACCCCCTCCTTCTTAAGGAACTCTGAATGACCCCAAGGTTGAAATCTCTTAAAACCACAGAGACTGAGACTTTACCTATAAAAATACATAAAATCATCCCAAAACAATTCTCGATGGACTTATAATCAAACATTGTGCAACTACATAATTATATATTGTGTCTACAACCTACAGGTGCTGGTCATAAAATTAGAATATCATCAAAAAGTTGATTTATTTCAGTAATTACGTTAAAAAAGTGAAACTTGTATATTATATAGACTCATTACATGCAAAGTGAGATATCTCAAGCCTTTATTTGTTATAATTTTGATGATTATGGCTTACAGCTTATGAAAACCACAAAATCAAAATCTCAGAAAATTAGAATATTACATGAAAACACACAGTAATTACACAGTAATCCCATGGTCATTGAACCAGGTTTAGGTTATTTTGGCAGTGTGGGCCTGTGCAAATCTGCTGGAAAATGAAGTCAGCATCTCCATAAAGCTTGTCTGCTGAAGGAAGCATGAAGTGCTCTGGAAATGTCCTGGTAGACGGCTGCGTTGAGTGGACAGCACAGTGGACCGACACCAGCCGATGACATGGCTCCCCAAACCAACACAGACTGTGGAAACTTCACACTGGACTTCAAGCATCTTGGATTGTGTGCCTCTCCATTCTTCCTCCAGACTCTGGGACCTTGGTTTCCAAATGAGATGCAAAATTTGCTCTCATCAGAAAAGAGGACTTTGGTCCACTGTGCTTTATTAAATCCAGAGTCAACACAGCGGTCTACCAGGACATTTTCAGAGCACTTCATGCTTCCTTCATTTTCCAGCAGGATTTGCACCTGCCCACACTGCCAAAAGAACCAAAACCTGGTTCAATGACCATGGGATTACTGTGTAATTACTGTGTGATTTCATGTAATATTCTAATTTTCTGAGATTTTGATTTTGTGGTTTTCATAAGCTGTAAGCCATAATCATCAAAATTCTAACAAATAAAGGCTTGAGATATCTCACTTTGCATGTAATGAGTCTATATAATATACAAGTTTAACTTTTTTAACGGAATTACTGAAATAAATCAACTTTTTGATGATATTCTAATTTTATGACCAGCACCTGTATATGGGGATGATTAGGATGCCATGATGGACAGAGGCCAATGGGAAAATTTGGCCAGGATTCCAGGGTTAAACCCCTACTTTTTTCCGAAGGACATCCTGGGATTTTTTATGGGCGGGGGTAGAGGCTCATCCTCTCCAAACACCTGCAAACTGTCTACAGAGTTTAGCAGCGACTCGCTCTCAGACTGGTGGGAGAGTAGGTGGGGCTCCTCTTCATACTCTCGTACTCCGCAATAGGCTTGTTCGACTTAATACAGCGCTGCGCAGACCACGTTCCTGTGACGTATGGCATCAAAGTACAGCGAGAGCGATTTGAGAGCTGTACAAGCTCTGATGACAACACAGCTGTTTCACGATTGGCTGAATCCACCGCATGACAATCACGTGTGTTTGTGTCAGTTCCACTAATGTTCATGTAATGCAGTTCGTTCGTTGTTGTGGGAAGAAGGAGGTGGGAACTGGCGAACATTCAAAGACTTTTGAAAAATAAATCAACAACAAAACGAAAGTAAAAGCAGCAGTCCCTCAAGGATGACTGCTGCCACATATAATAAAACAAAACATTCAATAAAATAGTCCAGGCCTGGTCCTCTCTCGTCCTTCACGATCGTCGCTCCTCCGTAAGAGATACGAGACCGGAGCGTCGCGCGTTCTCTCACGGTTCTCGGCCTCATCCTGCTCCCCAGTTCACAAATCTGTTTTTTATATCAGTAAAAGCATTTTTCATGTAGTCGCTAAGTTATATTGTGTCATGTTTATCAAAATAAAATGATTAAAAAATGTAGACCCCACTACATGTAGGCTATAGTATAGGTATACATACTAACTGAACTCAGACATGAAGGAAAACAGAAATAACAGAAAACAAACTCAAAACTGAACATAACTGTAGCCTACATAACTGTGAAACCATGAAAATAGCCATAGAGGTTGTTGTTATGGCAATAAAACGCTTCAGATAAAACAAATATGAGCAAACGATACTCGGTTACTCACGTAACCTCGGTTCTCTCTAGAGAGGGAACGAGTATTGCGTAAGGAACTTACGCTACGGGAAAAGTCATCTTTTCTCGAGATACTGAAGCCAAAAAATTATCCTTAATTTTTCATAATTTGTCAACGCAGTGCAGCAGGCAGCACAGCAGAGCTAGAGCGGGCAATACTGCGTGCTCATTGGCTGCCGCGCGGCAACTGCTTAAGCCTACCAGTGAGCCCCGCGTGACGTCACGCCCAATCAGGGTGCGCGCGCCCTCGCGCGTCACAGCCCGCCAGAAGGGGCGACGTCAGAGCGTATAAAAACAGGGCTCGGAGGCTTAATTCTCTGGTTTCTGTCGAATGAAGCGACATGAGCTCGAGGCGCAAGCACGGCAGGGAACGCAATACTCGTTCCCTCTCTAGAGAGAACCGAGGTTACGTGAGTAACCGAGTATCGTTCTCTTACGAGAGGTTCTCTCGTATTGCGTAAGGAACTTACGCTACGGGAACCCTTTGTCAACGCCGTGCGCGCCATGCATCCACACACAACTCCAGGGGGAGGGGACCCGGGGAGTGAAGAGTGGGGAGAGAGGTGGCCAGCAATGCGGGCCAACACATGTACATAAGCACCCGTAGGGAGAAACAGAGCGGCGCAGCCGGTCTGTATATAAAAGCTTTCCCTGAAAGTGCGGCTCGACCAGAAGAGTCAAATCTAATATCCAGCCTGCGAAGAGCAGGGCATGAACATGATTTTAGACTGCAAGAAGTTTAGCCTGCAGGGCGGGAACTTCCAGGTTATAAAACCTAACAAATGTAGACGGGGAGGCCCAGCCTGCTGCCGTACAAATGTCATAAATGGAAATCCCACTGGACCATGCCCACGATGAGGCAACGCCTCTGGTGGAATGAGCCCGTATGCCCAGAGGGCACTGCAGGTCTTTGGACGCGTATGCTGTCGCAATAGCGTCCACTATCCATCTGGATAGCGTCTGTTTCGAGGCGGCGAGACCCTTGGTGTGCCCACCAAATGAAACAAAGAGCTGCTCTGAGAGCCTGAAGGCTGCAGAGCGCGTAATATAAAGCCTTAACGCCCTGACAGGGCAAAGGAGGTTATTATCGACCTCGCTGGCTGCCGGCGGCAGGGCTGAGAGGGAGATAACCTGTGCTCTGAAAGGAGTACCCAACACTTTAGGGACATAGCCATGTCTAGGTTTGAGAATGACTAACGAGTCGTTAGGTCCAAACTCGAGACACGACGCGCTAACTGATAGCGCATGCAAGTCACCCACACGTTTTACTGAGGCGAGGGCCAGCAGAAAAACGGTTTTGAAAGTGAGGTATTAGAGACCCACAGAGTCTAACGGCTCGAAGGGAAAAGCTTTAAGGGCCTCCAGGACCAAAGACAGATCCCATATCGGAACCGAAGGTGGCCGCGGAGGGTTCAGCCTCCTGGCGCCTCGCAGGAAACGGGTAATGAGTTTGTTTCTTCCTAGTGCGCGGCCGCGCGCCGAGTCGGCGAACGCAGCAATCGCCGCAACATACACCTTGAGCGTGGAGGGGGACCTGCCCGCGTCCAAGAGCTCTTGGAGGAAGTTCAGAACCTGTGGAACCCCACAGGACTGAGAGTTCAAACTCTTCCCTGCACACCATTTGTTAAACACTGACCATTTAGACGCATAGAGCCGCCTCGTCAAGGGGGCTCTGGACTGCGAGGTCGTGTTAACTACCCCTTCTGGCAGATCAGCGAATATTCGTTGATTACCCACGCATGCAGAGACCAGCGCTCTGGATGGGGATGCAGAATTGACCCTCGGGCTTGAGAGAGACGGTCTCTCCTCGCCGGAATCGGCCACGGGGCTGTGTCTGACAGGCTCACCAGCTCCGGGAACCAGGGTTGGTTCTCCCAGTGCGGGGCTATGAGGAGCACTGCGCAGCGCGTTTCCCTGATCTTTGCTAATACCTGAGGCAGCATTGAGATCGGGGGGAAAGCGTACAACGGGACACTGGGCCAAACTTGGGCCAGCGCATCCTTGCTCTTCGAAAAGAACCTTTTGCACTGAGCGTTCTCGCTTGTGGCAAAAAGGTCCAATTTCGCTTCGCCGAAGCGGCGCCACAACGTCTGTACCGTCTGGCTGTGTAACGCCCATTCCCCTGGGGTAACATTGTCCCTGGACAGTTTGTCCGGGTCGTCGTTCAGGTGCCCAGGCACGTGCGCAGCTCTCAGCGAGCGCAGCGAGCCCTGAGCCCAGACCAAAAGGCGTTCTGTTAGAGCGCGCAGGGCTCTGGATCTGAGTCCGCCCTGGCGGTTCACGTAGGACACCACTGACATGTTGTCTGAGCGAACTAGCACGTGGTGTCCCCGCAAGTATGGGAGAAAATGCTTCAAAGCCTTCTCGACCGCTAACATCTCCAGACAGTTTATATGGAGGTTCCGCTCTGGGCCTGACCAGGGGCCGCAGATTGGTCTGCCCCCGTAAAGCGCTCCCCAACCCATGTTGGACGCGTC
Organism: Squalius cephalus; assembly: GCF_949319135.1. Lineage (NCBI taxonomy): Eukaryota > Metazoa > Chordata > Actinopteri > Cypriniformes > Leuciscidae > Squalius > Squalius cephalus. The sequence goes on from NC_137142.1 coordinate 17,564,404, forward strand.
TGTCGAGACCACTTTGCGGTGTGAGATGACTCCCATTGTCACTCCCTGTCGGTACCATTCGGGCGCTAGCCAGGGCTGCAGGGCTGAGACACAGACCTGAGTCACGCTGACTTGAGCGCTGCCCGAAACCCACGCTCCGCGGGGTATTTTCGATTTCAGCCAGCATTGAAGCGGGCGCATTCGAAGTAAACCCAGCTGTAGGACCGCTGCGGCTGATGCCATATGGCCTAACAGCTTCTGGAAACGTTTCAGAGGGAGGTATCTGCCCTTTTGGAAGGATGCGGCGAGGTGTCGAACACAGCGCGCGCGCTGTTCTGACAGCCTGGCCGTCATCGCCACCGAGTCCAGTTCTATTCCTAGGAAGGAAATTGACTGACTGGGGATAAGTGAGCTCTTGGCCCAGTTCATCGAAAGACCCAGGCTTTCCAGATGACTGAGAAGCGCTATCTTGTGAGAGATGAGTTCCTCTTTTGACTGCGCTAGTCTTTCAGATCGAGAGATATGAACCAGTCCCTCGGGCGAATTAGCGCGAGGATCTGCCTGGTCGTAAGCATTTTGAACGGCCGTCTCATGAGAGCCCTGTTCAAATGTCTCAGATCTAATATGGGTCTGAGCCCACCGTCCTTCTTGGGCACGAGGAAATAACGGCTGTAAAAGCCCGCCTCGGTCAGAGAAGGAGGAACTCTCTCTATCGCCTTTATTTTTTTTTTTATTTTTTTTTTCGTAGCAGCTTCGCTATTTCTGCATGAAGCAGATGGGCTGCTTCTGCGTTCACTTTCATTTCGGTCCGGGCTTGAAAGCGCGGAGGCCGACGACTGAACTGTAGCGAATAGCCCTGTATTACCGTGTCCAGCACCCATGTCGACACACCCGGAATAGCTTTCCATGCATTCGCACTCATAGCTAGGGGTCGAATGGCCTCTGAGTCCTGCCCGCTGCATAGCGCGGGACGAGGGACCTGCAGTGGCGGGCGCGCGGTGCGCGCTGAGACAGTGCTGCGAGACGGGGACTCGCTGATAGCAGTGACCGGCCGGATTGCGCTGAGAGAGCGCGCGTGAGTGTTTATAGCAGAGTGTGAACGCAGGGGAGCGGGCACAGGACTCTTTATTAAAACACGGCCGGTGGCAGTGGCGATATCTGAACCCTGAACGTGTGAGACAGAGCGAACAGCGTGTGGTTGTGAGCACTCGTGAGCGGGCACCTTTCCTACACTTAACACTCGAGCGGCAAGTGCGCGCTTTATGTGAGTGTGCTCTGTGGGGTACACAGGGGGAATTGTGCTTGTGTGTAGAAATGAACACTGGGTCGTGGGCATATTTACTACACTCAAACACCGTCGGCGTGAGCCGAATAACCAGAATTAACACTCTTTGCCAGATTTTCTGGGCCGCTGTACGAACAGCGTTTGTGTGCAGGCGAGCGAGTTGTATAACTGACTCATTGGCTGCAATACACACACTTTCTGCGTGTGAGAAGCTGGCCGCGAGCTTGGATCAGCGAACAGCATAAAAAATGTTGCTGCCAGAGCCGGGATCGAACACGGGTCTCTGGTGTGAAAGCCTGTTATTCTGCCACTGAGCCACAGGGGAAGAGTGCATAGGCTATCGGTTCGCTCGAGCATAAGAGAGTGCGAGTCATGTTTTTCGTCGGCGATAGCGTGCAGACGTGCGTGTATTATAACAGGCTCGTTGCTGCAACATTAACATTTTCAGCCGCCTAAACTCAGAGGGGGCTGAGAAACGTATGGGAATTGGAGAATGGCCCGGCCTCAGCGGGGCTACAAACATCTCCCTCCTCATTCCGCCGGTGAGTGAGGCACGCGGGGTGCTGAGCATTACTCGTGACCGTCCGCTCTGACATCCCTGAGAACGGCGCAGTTTGCGCGGGAAGCGGGGCGAGTAGCCGGAGCGTCGTCATGTTTTGCAGGCGAGCGTGTAAGGTAACAGGCTCGTTTACTGCAATATTAATATTTCCAGCCGCCTGAACTTAGAGGGGACTGAGAAATATGAGAGAAAGGCGGAAGCCAAGCCTCGGTGGGACTCGAACGCTCTCTTTCCTCCTATCACCGGCGAGTGACGGACGCGGGGACAGTAGCTTTCTTGTAACGTAAAGAAAACTAACCCCGCGACTGTCAGCTTCTGCAATCCCTTGTGAGCGGCGCAGTCCGCGCGGCTCGAACAGAGGGAGAGAGTGCGGGGAGAGCGAGTAGCCAGAGAGCGTTATCATGTTTGCAGGCGTGCGTGTACTGTAACAGGCTCGTTTACTGCAATATTAATATTTCCAGCCGCCTGAACTTAGAGGGGACTGAGAAATATGTGAGAAAGGCGGTAGCCAAGCCTCGGTGAGACTCGAACACTCTCTTTTCTCCTATCACCGGCGAGTGACGGACGCGGGGACAGTAGCTTTCTTGTAACGTAAAGAAAACTAACCCCGCGACTGTCAGCTTCTGCAATCCCTTGTGAGCGGCGCAGTCTGCGCGGCTCGAACAGAGGGAGAGAGTGCGGGGAGGGCGAGTAGCCAGAGAGCGTTATCCTGTTTGCAGGCGTGCGTGTGCTGTGACAGGCTCGTTTACTGCAGTATAGATATTCCCAGTAGCCTGAACTAGGAGGGGACTGAGAAATATGTTAGAGATGGAGGTTAGACCGGCCTTGGCGGGTCTAGAACACTCTTTTCTCCTTTCGCCGGGAGACGGCGGGCGGGGGGGGAGGGGGGGTAGCTTTCTTGTAACGTAAAGAAAGCTAGCCCCGTGACCGTACGCGTCTGCGATCCCTTGTGAGCGGCACGTTTTGCGCGGCTCGAACAGAGGGAGAGAGCGAGCCCCGTAATCATCCGCATCTCTAACACACCTTGTGAGAGGCGCAGTTGCGCGGCTCGACAGAGGGAGAGAGAGAGCGGGGAGTGGTGCGAGGCATTTGAAACAACGCCTCGTGTAAAGATACATCAGTAAAACACATAATGAGAAAGGATATATCGCCGGATAGCTGAGCTGGCACGGCAGGCTGAAGGCGGCGAAGATTCGTCCGGCTTCCTCAGGCTGTCCTAGGCTGGCTCGTTGCTGGTTTCGACGGCGACGGCTTCTCTCAGAGAGCAGCGATGCGAAGAGCTTCGCTGAAGAGACAGAAATCAGAGAATTAAGCCTCCGAGCCCTGTTTTTATACGCTCTGACGTCGCCCCTTCTGGCGGGCTGTGACGCGCGAGGGCGCGCGCACCCTGATTGGGCGTGACGTCACGCGGGGCTCACTGGTAGGCTTAAGCAGTTGCCGCGCGGCAGCCAATGAGCACGCAGTATTGCCCGCTCTAGCTCTGCTGTGCTGCCTGCTGCACTGCGTTGACAAATTATGAAAAATTAAGGATAATTTTTTGGCTTCAGTATCTCGAGAAAAGATGACTTTTCCCGTAGCGTAAGTTCCTTACGCAATACGAGAGAACCTCTCGTAAGAGAACTTGATAGCCTAAATAAAACTGTATGTAACAAATATTTTAACATTTTCTAATCTTATTTTAGTAGTTCCAACTTTTTAACTTTTCAAATGTTATTTTATGTTTATATGTAGGCATACAAACAGCTATAGCTATTACTTTTACAACGCGAATAGTTAGTGACTTGCTTGAAACCATAGACTGTATAAACCTTGAAACCTATAATGGTGTGTCTCTTGATAACTGGTGATAGTACTCTGCTCTCGTCCAGCTTCATGGACAAAGTAGCGGCGCGTGACCAAGTCATCAGTGTAGCTTGCAGCTCCCTCTGTTAGAAAATAAATAAGCACTAAACGATTGCTCTTGTAACCAACAGGCAATGTTCGTCGGGAGTTTTTGCAGTGTATTTGCTAGGTTTTTTGTACATCCTGTCGAATGTGGAGATTTCTGGGAACAGCTCTAGTCAGGGACATCACAAAAAAAAACAAAAAGAGTCCTGAGAAACCAGTGACCGACGTCTGATCACCCTAGGCTTAACATTAGCCTACACACCAAGCTTCCGTCTTTTACGGCTGTGTTTGACTTTAGGCTTGTTTGAGATGAGCAAAATCTGCACAGAACTGATCACCGGTGATCATCGCGAGATGCATGCCGGTTAGAAATGTGTCCTAGTGCGGTCCGCCTTGCTCTGATGTCATGCTGACGTATGTCAGAAAAACTCTCGCGATCGCAAGGCGGATATGTGTCGAATTCTGCAGGCGAGCGCAGTTGCTCTCCACCGACTGCGCTGATCAAAAGCATAATGGGAAACGACTTGCTGACGACACAGCTTAATGCTCATTGGTTTAAACAACCGTGATGTATTGTTCTTTTTTAAAATGTTTGAATTTAAAACTCTGATATCATGTTTTTATGTGGATAAATTATGTGTGAGTATTCCCAAACTCTCGGACAGTGTGTTCCCTTATCGAGTCAGTCCCTCCACATTACGTATGGGGAAATCCATTTTCCTCGAATGCTTAAGTCTGATTTGAATAACTCTTTTGCTTGCAAATAGCCAATGGCCCCAGCACCCTCACCTGATTGGCTGACAGCCTCCAATATAGGTGACATCGGGCGTCAAAAGCCTCTGAATCTTTCTTCTTCACCTGGAGCCTGGTTTTGCCGTGGATTCATGCAAACAGAGTGGACAAAGTGGATTATCCCCTCTCGCGTTCCAGTGGATTTTTTGCTTTAAATCGAAGAAATGTCTCTTTGCCGCACGTGTGGTGGTCCTATCGACTTCCCGGATGCACACAAGCAGTGTGTGCTGTGTCTGGGTCGAGCCCACGTGGAGGTGGCACTCGAAGGATCAGGTTGTCGAGCCTGTGAGGAACTGCCTATCAAGATCCTTCGTTCAAGGCTGGCCGTTACCTGTAACGGCGGCCCTCAGACTCCTGCCTCCCGACTCCTGCCTCCCAGGAGGGAGACTGCAGAGGGCTCCATCTATGAACTCTGTCGTGGAGTTGGAGTCGGCCCAACGCCCACGCCGCCCTCACGTATCAGAACCTCTCACCTACGCTGAGGCAGTTACCGCCCTCCGAAGGAAGCATGGGAAATGGTATCTTTCAGGTATAGTGAGGACGACGCCATGTTCACGAGTGCCTCCGACCCGGGAGCATGGTCTGAGGCTCCTTCAGAAGCCACCCCGATCTCGCTGGATGCGGAGCTCATGGCTATTCTCACAGAGGCAGTAGCGGACTTGGAGCTGGACTGGTCAGCCCCCAAAGAACAGCCGTCTAGGAAGTGGATGGACGGGTCCTTCCTCGGTGCGGGCCGTCAGGCGGACGCCCCTCAGAGACCCGCGCCCTTTTTCCCTGAGCGCCACAAGGAGCTCACCCGGTCATGGCACTCCCCTCACTCAGCCCGTCCAAGCCCATGCACAGGGTACCCAGCTGCTTACTACAGTGGAAGGGGCGGAGAAATTGGGTTACACGCGACCGCCTCCCGTCAAGGACGCTGTTGCGGCCCACCTGTGTCCTTCTCCCGGATGGAAAACCGCCTCATTGCCTTCCAGGTCATGTAGAGCCACTGCCCACATCGCCGAGAAGGCATACATCTCAGCTGGACATGCAGCATCTGCCCTCCACACGATGGCAATCCTGCAGGTCTTTCAAACTAAACTCTTGGGGTCCCTGGACGAGGAAGGCCCGGACCCCGACTCTCTCAGGAAGCTACGCACGGCCGCGGATCTTGCTCTAGCCGCCTCTAAAAAAGTCGCGCAGGGTATCGGCCGTAATATGGGCAGCCTCATGGTGTTGCATCGTCACCTGTGGCTGACGTTGACTGAGATGCGCGATGCTGAGAAGAAACAGCTCCTGGACGCACCGGTAAGCCCGTCGGTTCTTTTCGGCGTTGCAGTCGAGGCTTTTTCTGAGAAGTACGACTCTGAAACAATCAAAGATTATGCCACATCTCCTACCTAAACGGTCTCAAGCCCCCCCTAGAGCGAGGTCTAGATCGTCCTCGGCTCAGCGTCCGGCTGGATACGCTAGGCACGCATCCCCGAGCACGATAGAACGACGCAAACCTGAACCGCCGCTTCATCAGAGGCAATTCAGGAAGCTCCGTTTTGGCACGGAACCGGCCTCTAGCAGCCAAGGGCGACTGGCGGACAAGAAGGGGCAGCGTTCCTGATGTTTGTGCCAGGAGGAAGAGAGAACGGGCCGTGCACGACAACGGACCTGCAGCGAAAAGGGCGTGTTCCCACTCAGAGTTCCCTCGGCAACCTACAGTGAAGCCCGAGAATGTTGTTTTCAATGTTATGAAACCGCTGTGTTCTGTTTCAGTAAACATAAAGCATTACATGTCTCAGCTCTTTTCCTCCCTTGACTATTACCCGCGACATAAGCAAAGCCTCTCCTCTGGGAGACGCTTCGCAGGGCAGAAGCCCGGGGCAACCCGAGGATGTGATTTCATGTGTCCCTGTGCAAAGAGCCGCGGACGAGTCACCGGCCACTCATATAGCTGTCAATGCTTCGCCAGCAGCTGGCACGCAGCCCCCGCCGCAGCATGTGTTAATGCCCCCTCTATCGAGCCACCTGAGCGCGTGGTCGATGCTCCCAGCTGCGTCAGATTGGGTAATCAACACTGTAAAACGTGGCTATACGCTTCAGTTTGCTCGCTGACCACCCCACTTCGGCAGCGTGATTGTGTCAGAAGTATCAGAACAGAGCGCCCGCTGCTACGGGCAGAAATCTCCTCTCTCCTGGCCAAACAAGCAGTAGAGATAGTGCCCGGGGAACAGAGAAATCGCGGGTTTTACAGCCGCTATTTTCTAGTCCCGAAAAAGGATGGAGGTATGCGCCCCATCTTAGACCTGAGATCACTGAACAAAGCGCTCGCGAAATGCGGGTTCAAGATGATTACAGTGAAGCAAATCTTCGCGCATATTCAGCCTGGGGATTACTTCATCGCAGTAGATCTGAAGGATGCGTACTTTCACATTCAGATAGCCCCGCATCACAGGCGCTCTCTGCATTTTGCATTCAAAGGTGTCGCATACCAATTCAAAGTGTTGCCTTTCGGGCTGGCTCTGGCCCCCTGTGTATTTACAATGTGCATGAATGCAGCGCTCGCACCCCTGAAGCTCAGTGGGATGCGCATACTGAACTATCTCGACGACTAGCTAGTAACGCTCAATCGAGAGGCGCTCTCGAGGAACACAGACGCAGACTACTCGCCCATCTGACAGAACCAGTCGATCACATTCCTGGGTATGGTTCTGGACTCGCGCACGATGATCGCGCGCTTATTAGAGCCGAGGATCCAGTTCATTCACAATACTCTAGCCCTCTTCGTTCAAGGTAGAGCTGTCCCCTTAAAAACGTTTCAGAGGCTACTGGGTCTGATGGCAGCTGCAGCCTCCGTCTGCAGACTGGGCTTGCTACACATGAGACCGCTGCAGCACTGGTTGCAAAGCCGAGTGCAGCCGCATGCGTGGAGAGCGGTAACAGAACGCCTTACCATAACGCGTTCATGTCTCGAGACTGGCACCGGGGTCTGGCACGACCATGTACGAACATGATGCTGCTATGGGCAGAGTGGTCAGACGGGTGGTGGTCACTATGGATGCATCACTATCAGGCTGGGGAGCCCTCTACGATGGCAGACCAGCGTTCGGTACGTGGGCGGGGGACCAGAAGCGCTGGCATATAAACTGCTTGGAGATGGAAGCGGTTCGTTTAGCTCTGCAGAGCTTCCTCCCGTTCGTGAAAGACCATCATGTTCCAGAACGGACAACATGGCGGTGGTGGCTTACATCAATCGCCAGGGAGGGTTGCGCTCGTGGTCCCTGCAGGGCTTAGCGAGGCAGCTGCTCTTGTGGACGGATCGGATACTTTTGTCGATCCGAGCAGTGCACGTACCGGGAAGTTTGAATTGCGGCGCGGACATGCTGTCCAGGGACGGCATTGTACATGGAGAGTGGAGGCTACACCCGCAAACTATAAATATGATCTGGAATCTCTTTGGCAAAGCGGAGATCGACCTTTTTGCTTCAGAAGAGAACACCCACTGCCCGCTGTACTTCTCACTGACAACAGCTCCCCTGGGAGGGGACGTGCTGTCAAACTGCTGGCCCAAGGGGTGGAAGTATGCTTTACCCCGGCCAAATTAATGCCGCTAGTGCTGCAGAAGATCAGGTAAGAGAGATGTGCGTTTATTCTGGTAGCGCCCAAGTGGCCCAACCAGCCGTGGTTCCCGGAATTAGTGAACATGTCGCAGCTCCCCCCATGGTGAGTCCCGCCGAGAAGGGACCTTTTATCCCAGGCGAGGGGAACCATATGGCACCCCAGCCCAGAGCTGTGGGACCTACATGTGTGGCAGATCAATGCAGAGTATCACAGCAAGTGCTGCAGACGATAGCAGAAGCTAGAGCCCCTTCGAGAGGCTCTTATATGCTCTGAAATGGAAGGTGTTTGCTAACTGGTGTATTGGCAGACGGGATGGCTCCAAGGGTTGTGATATTTCCATTATTCTGACCTTCCTGCAGGAACGTCTGGACGCTGGCAGCTCGCCGTCTACAGCGAAAGTCTACGTACCCGCTATCGCCGCTTTTCGTGAAACGCTAGATGGCCATTCGGTGGGGAAGCACCCCCTGATAACGAGCTTTCTCCGGGGGGCGAGGTGGCTGAATCCTCCCTGCCTTCGCCAGATGCCAGTTTGGGACCTATCGTTAGTGCTCAGTGCGCTCTTCAACCTGCCCTTCGAGCCAGCCGAATCTAGCGACCTTAAAGTGCTCTCGGTTGAGACGGCACTACTGCTCGCGCTAGCCTGCGGGAAACGAGTGGGAGACTTGCATGCCCTGTCAGTGAACAGTGAATGTATGCAGTTCGGACCGGATGATTGCATGGTCAGACTCAAACCCAGACGCGGCTACACACCGAAGGTGCTCTCAACACCGTTCAGAGCTCAGGTGAGTACAATTCAAGCATTTTGTCCCACTGAACTAGACACCAATTCAGTGTCACGCTTTGTGCCCTGTGCGCACGCTACGTGCTTATGTGAACAGGACTAGCCAGTTTCGAGCTTCAGAGCAGCTTTTCGTCTGCTATGCGGGCGCCAAGAAAGGCAGTGCGCTGTCGAAGCAGAGGCTATCTCACTGGATTGTGGAAGCTGTGCAACTAGCTTACCGTAAAACTTCAAATAATAGCCGAGTCCCAAATAGACGCCTGTCTCTTTTAAACGCCTGGTGTGACGACAGGTTTGGGTAAATAAAGGCCGGTCTCAAATAGAGGCCTGGTCTGTTTTTTAGTATCGGGTTGTAGGCCTATATGATCTTCTAAAACCCGTCAGATCGTCTGTTCTATATGTTTTGATTAGATTTCACGTGACAGACGCAACCGTTCATGAACGACTCATCACTATTCGCGCGCGCGCGCTTGTGTGTGTGTGAGGGAGAAAGAGGAGATAATATATTTCTAATATATTTAACTTCGGGATGTTATCCTTAGGTATGTGGCCTGACAGTAGATTCTGATGGAAGCGAGGATCACCTTATCCATTGTTTCAAAGAGGGAGAGCCGTGCGCATCTGGGCGGGAGCTGTTAGTGCAAGCAAGGCAGGCAGAGTTAGCGGAGGCTGGAGAGGGAGAAGTGGAGGAGAGCGACGTGGAGGAGGAATTCGCCAATGAACTTGTAATTGAGGATCGCGGGGATGATGATAGTGATGAATAGAGTAATTTTCTATCACATGATTGCAGTTGTTTTACAGGGTAGTCTGCATTCTTTCTTGTTGAATATGTTTCGGGCAACAAGTTCATATGCTCGATGGATTTTAGCGGTAACTTGTGTTCTGCCCATTGCTGTCACATCGGTTTTTTTATTTATTTTTTATGCTGCCAATAGCCAAAGACATTTCTTACATTAAATGATTTGTTACACACATTCGAATTATAAATAAAACATAATATAATGTGGTAACCTCCTACTGTCATGCTTGAACATCTCAACACTAAATTAAAGGCCTGTCTCTTATAGACGCCTGTCTCAAATACAAGCCGGTGCAGTTCGGCGATTTGGGTAAATAGAAGCCCGGGCTATTATTTGAAGTTTTACGGTATGCCTCCCGAGGAACAGATTGTCTGATAGGAGTGCGCGCCCACTCCACTAGGAGTTTGGCGTCATCATGGGCTTGGGCAAAAAGCATGTCTATTCAGGACATTTGTCTAACAGCGGTCTGGTCATCTCACAACATGTTTGCAAGATTTTATAACCTGGACATTCCCTCGTTCGCACCACATGTTCTGTCAGTGCAGGAGGAGAGAGATGAGCAGCCATTGGGTGACTAAGTCGCCTGAGGAAAGACGCCGATTGACGCGTGTTTCTACCATGGTTTAACCAGGTCGTATAGACAGCGGCAAAGTACTGCAGTAATAGCTGCGGTTGATAATATTCACATTAACTGTTATGTCATGTGGCCCCTTTTATTATGCCCGCGTTCATAAGCCGGCAAATTGCGGCAATGTCCTCAAAGTACCAACATGTTTGCTGCATTTTTCCCCCATATCGCACCAGTTCAGTGTTGCTTAACTGGGTTTGGGGAGATTCTGATGACGTTGACGCCGAGTTGGCTCTGTGCCAGAATACATGAACCGTATTGGCTCTGAATACAGAATACAAAAATCTGTTTTTTTCTTTTTCCTCCTTGGTTGGGGATGTAATCGTCTTCGCTGAAGTGAGCACTGCACACACGAAAATCCTTGATTCTGGATATTTTAGCTCCCGCAGAGTAGCCGATGGTAACCAGCCAAAGCTGTCTCATAGCTATATGCGAAACAGGAAAACGATGGAAATCTGAATGGTGATCCCGGCACATTCTTGTGGTCACAACCTGGGAATTTACAAGTTTGCACCATTGTTTATTTTCTACTTTTTACGTCGTTGTCATTCGATTGTGTAAACCAGGGTTCACCAATCTCGGTCCTGGAGGGCCGCTGTCCCTGCAGAGTTTAGCTCCAACCAGCTCCAACACACCTGTTTGAAAGTTTCTAGTATGCCTAGTGAGACCTTGATTAGCTGGTTCAGGTGTGTTTAATTGGGGTTGGAGCTAAACTCTGCAGGACAGCGGCCCTCCAGGACCGAGATTGGTGAACCCTGGTGTAAACACTATGGAACAGCTGATCAGAACGTGCGCACTGCTGACGTTGACAGCAGCGCGGATTGATAGAAATGGAAAGAAAATAGTGCCGATTAAAACTGAGGTATGAATTTTGTCTGAAGTGTTTTTTGTGATGTAAATTAATCAAGCTTTAAAACGCATATAATTTTTTCACGTAAAAACGCACAGTTTTGAGGCCCCGGAAACTAACCGTGACTACTTTCTTGAAAAACTTCCAGCGGCCAGAACTCTGACCTGGGAGGTGAGCACAGAGTGGGTCAGTGTGTAGTGCTGGTAAGGATTGCATACAACTTCATGTCTTTAATGTCACTGTGAGTGGGTGGAGAGGGGTATCTGGTCTATTGTACATTTGATGGATTCAAGTGGGAATTTTTTTAATTACAATGTATTCACTAATACATTTAATGTGAAGTGTACAAAGAAACAATTTTCAATGGTTATTAAGGCAATTCCACAGGCATTATGAGGTTGTTGAAGCGCGGATGCCGGCACTTTATATAGCCTAGGTGAACTGAACTTTAAGGAGAGAACATGTGCAAATAAAATGATAATGGGAGCCCTTACCTCTGAACTGTTCCCTTTACCATTAAAAAGAAAAAATATGCTTAAAGATTATTCTAAAGAAATTATAAGTATATTAAGAACCAGATACCTCACTCTTCCTATCCCACCAAAAGCTAAAGAAACTAATTTTAAAATATTAAATGGTATTTATCCCTGTAATGTGTTTCTGAAACAAAGGTTTAATATTGATAAGAATAATTGTACTTTCTGTGAGTTGGAGATGGAGACTTTAGAGCATTTGTTTTTTGATTGTAATTATATAAAATCCTTTTGGGGTTCGGTTCATAAGTGGTTATTTGAAAAGGACTCTCAATCACCAGTGTTAGGATTTTATGAGATTAGATTTGGGGTTATATTGAAGGATAAAAAAAGAGACTTGATGTATAACAGTTTAATTATTTTAGCCAAGCAGTTTATACAGTTTATACATGTGTAGATTTATGAAGGTAAGACCTTTTTTTTTTTTTTTTTTTTTGAAGCAGTTAACTCTGTATAAAAAAAGCTTTGAAAGATATAAAAACAAGACAAGCCTTGGAGGTTTTCAATGTTTGATTTGGCATTTATGTATGTTTGAATTGTTTTGATATTGGAGGCACATATTGTTAACATTAATTTGTAAGCCTGATTTTGATTGGTTAATAATAAAAAAATAAAAAAATAAAAATAAAAATAATAATAATAATAAAATAAAAAATAAATATATATATATATATATAAAAAACACCGTGCACGAGCGTGAATATCGTGAATCCCGCGATATCCGCCTAATTCTCACAGGTGTGTCAGATCCACTGCGAGAAGAGAGATCTGTCCGTCTTGCCTGCACTTTTTTCACTCCTCCCCTCGCTGCAGCCGCCTACTCTCGCATACATTTCAGGCGAGGCAAGGCGCATCTCAAACAAGCCTATTGTTCTGGTCTGGATAAGACATATTTGCCACCTCTGCCAAAAAAAGTTTCACTTTAAAGAATTGACTGATTTTATATGCAACATGAAATTTTTAAATTCAGATGAGTTAAAAATAGCAGAAACTACTTTATATGCGCATCTGCCTAAATCCATAAAGGTAAGAAGGCCTATAGGCTATATATGTTTATTTTATGTCACGGTAATCCGCGAATGATTTTACTGTCGCATTTTTTTTTTTTTTAGGTTTATGGGTTTGTTTTTGCTATGAACAGACGGAAACCACACACTTTGGAAGTATTGGTGGATAAGTGGCCAGCTTTTACCACTATCATTGTTCGACCAGATGCAAATGTGAGATTGCGTTGTTTATAATAGCCTACTATCCAAAACTTTGTCAAACTAAACCACTTTATAGTCAACATCACTAATGTTCGTCTGAAATCATTAGAAAAATCGAGCAAAGGACTTTGTGAAGAAGGTGACTCTTTACAGTACAGATGAAGAAGTCCTGAGAAGAATGCTGACTGTGGAAAATGCAATTGACTGGAGCACATACTTCTTAACCCTCTGATGGTCTTCGGGGTCTTTTTGACCCGCAAATGACTTTTGCTCAAATTAAAAAAAAATTTTCCCTTTGTCCAAATGGTATGAAACCTTCTACAGCTCTCAACACTTTCTAGATCTACAAAAAAAAAAATTAAATTGGAATGATATCTGTTTTTATGTTAGCGTGACAAAATTTGTGACACTCGTGGTCTTCGGGGTCTCTGGAGACCCCGCAATCAAAATAGACAAAATTCATCATCAAAATAAAAAACAACGCAGCTCAGGAGACTTGACAGAAATGACAGAAATAAAGTGGCACACTTCCACCAATTCAAAAAGCATCCACAATGCTAAATTATTTTGCTCACAACACGCGTACACACACACACACACACACACACACACACACATAGAGGAATACATTTTTGAGACTATAAAAACTGTTCTCTTATCATTTGTCAAATAAAATCATCCAAAATGCAGTACCACCACAAAAATAAATTGGTGACACTGACACATTGAAAATGTGCACACTCACACACACACACACACACACACACACACACACACACACACACACACACACACACACACACACACACACACACACACACAATGAACATTTGTAAGGCTATAATTTGTCAAATAAAATAATCCAAAATGCAGTACCACCACAAAAATAAATTGGTGACACTGACACACACACACAGGAACATTTGTAGGGCTATAATTTGTCAAATAAAATCATCCAAAATTCAGAACCACTACAAATATAAAGTGGTGACACTGGCACATCGACAATGTGTCTAATCATTGAATTTGAACCTTGATTCTAATCATAATGTAACATTATTGAAAAACTGGGGGGGTTTTCAGTACAAAAAAAATTGTGATTTTATAATATTTAGATATGAATCCAACTGAATCCAACTTGTGAAAAGATATCTTTCAGGTAGTCAAATAGCAAATAGCATATAGTGGAGCTCTATAGCCATCTAGTGGTTAAAGTGTTGTTTTTTTTTTAATGCTGCATTTTCCAAAAAATGGGCATAAATGTTACATTAAACCATTTAAAATGATCCATGTTATCCCCATGAATGAAAGTTAGAAATCTGGGTTTTTTATAAAGTGAATTTTACATCAAATGCAGTTTTTTTGTAAAAAGCTTATTTAAATAAATATTTATTTATTTATTTATAGAAATTTAAAAGATATCCTAAATTCTCCAAAAACTGCACAAATGTTGAGTAAAAACATTAACAAACAGAATAAAATTATATTTGTAAAAAAAAAAACCTATTATCTTGTTACAAAATTAAATGTTATTGTCTGGGGCCTCTGGAGACCCCAAAAAACACAAGTGTAGACATAAATAAAGACCATCAGAGGGTTAATAGGAGGTATGTCTTTTCCTCCAATTTTATATTATATATAATATTATTAATGCGACTTCTGGTTATTTTAATTACATTAATGCTAGGATGTGATACACGTCATTCGCCAATGCTGAAGGAAATTGCTGCTTCTCGGGGTGTCAATATGAAAGGTTTCTCCTTAGCGCACCTTATGATATTATCTGATTCCAGTCATTTGCCTGATACCAGGTAAGATGGTCCCTCTATTTATTCTGTTTTAAAAGGTTATGTCATGAACTCGTAAATATCGATTTGTGTTGCATTATATGCATTTAAATAAAAGATTGATAATGCTTTAAATTTTCCCTTAAAAATCTTCACGTCTTTCCTCAGAGACCTTGAGACCAGAGTGTCTGTCCTGAATGAGTCACATGCCGATGTAGTTAACAAGACTTGGAAATTTGGTGGGAATGACGAAGGTTACAGGAACATCCTGAATCTCATCAGCCATTTCCCCACATGCTGCATTACAGATGAGAACAACCAGCCTGTGTCCTGGGTACTGTTGTATGATTACTGTGCACTTGGAATTTTATACACTCTACCCGAGCACCGTGGAAAGGGATATGCCAAAACCCTGGTCACTACAATGGCAAAGAAGCTCCATTCTCAGGGCTATCCTGTTTACTGTTTCATTGAAGAATGCAATCAGCTTTCCTACAAACTTTTTACAAGCCTTGGTTTTACAGAGGACTGCTCTTATAGGGCTGACTGGTACGAATTCATTTGTTAGAATGAATACTATTACTCCTATGTGACTGAAAAAAACCCTCCTTGAATGTCAGCATGAAATCAAAATTGACAATTCTCATTTTTTAATGGAAGGGTTTATTATAAAAATGGCATTGTTTATTATAAATGATTTATTCGTGCACGTCATTTTTTTTTTTTTTAATTCATATGCTCTTGTAATCTTTAATCAAAAACTTTAACTTTTCCTCCCCTTGCAACTCTGATTACATAAAGGTGCAGTCATGACAAAAATATCTATTTTAGTTGTAACATTTTCTACACATTTTGATGATGACATTGTGTTCTAGAACTTTCAATAAATATGTTTTATGAATGAAAACATCATTGGTAAACCACCAAACTTATATTTGAACATCAGAATTGACGATTACGCACGCATAGGCCAGGGTAATGACTTGCCTCATGTTAGGGGAAATCTGTGTCATGTCAAGTATTACAGTTTTTTTTACAATTGCTAACAACACACTAAAATGACATGCACAGCACAATTGTTTAAACTGACACACATAGAGCAAAACCTCTTCTCAAGTCTCCAAAAGTCTAAAGACATTTTCTGCTTTACACACATTTTGCAATTAAAAATGGCACTTTTTAAATGCACTGAACACGGTTCTCTGCATAAGACACAACAATCTGACATAAATTAACATGCCATTTCAAAGCACTGCCATTCAAAATGACACTGTATGAGTGACTTGGCCAATACATGTGCCACCTGGCCAAACACCTCAATGGTTAATTGTTAACACTTCAATCTTTTTTAGTTTACTGTTTTTTGTGAGCATATTTTTGTTTAGTCCAATGTAAAGATATCTGCTGTGCATATGTTGCACTGACTTGTTTGGTGAAAAATAAAAATGTTTCAACAGCATGTGTGTGTATCTGCAAATATTTCTGTGCATGTGAACAATCTGAAGAATTTTCTACAATTTGAACTATTTTAGTATCATGTCAAAGCATACTAAAGATGAGTGCTTTTCATTTTGCCAAACAGTGTGTAGTTGATTTGACAAAAATCTGGTAATATGAATGAAGTGTGTGCCATTTCGAGCAAAAGTTTGATTTTGATAAAGTATGGGATCAATTTCCCGCCTAAAGTATTGCAGCAACGGATCAAAAAATAATTGTGAATCAAAAATTTAAAAACACATGTAAAATATATTGCACAAACTGAAAAACATAATGCAAAATTATCAGAATAGCAAACAACGTGGTCACGGATCAAAATATAATAAGCGTGAATCAAGAAATAACAAGCATGAATAAAAACCTTAAACGCATTAAAAGTTATTTTGCACAAAACTTAAACTTATGGTCATGCTTTCTTAAAAAGTATGTTTTCCTTGGTTTTATTACTCTGTACTTTGTGCTCTCTTGCATTTTCTGCTCATATTTTACTCTTTTGTACGCTTGTGCTGTTTTTCTCTTCGCTCGTCTTTCTATGTTCTGCGCTTGCTTTCCCAAATGTTGCAGTTCCAGTTTCGTATAAATTAGGGCGGGCTTAAGTGTCACCATTGGTCCACTAGTTCTAGATTGACATTGACAGCTCCTCCTCTAGCCAATCAATCAAAGAGGGCAGTTGACGTCACACCAATGCGACTCCTGGCTATGCTTACTTATACAGGGGAAGACGACAGTTTAATTTAACTTTACAAAGACTTTCAAGCAGTAAAGCTATATGAACTACGGAAATAAATAATTAAATTAATCTTTTTTTTGAGATACATGATAATGTTAATGTGCACACTGGTAATTGGTGTTAAACAATATTACTTGGCTCATGATGTCAATAGGCATTATCTGAAGACTTTAGGACTTTGACCTGTCACATATATGGAATATTCTATAAATGTATATATAGTATATGGTCTATTCTATAAGTTGTATATTCATATAAAACTATTCTAATTAAATTTTGTTCACAAAGGAAATAAATAAAGGTCCCGATCCGGGAACGATTCCACGTTGGGTGCTGTAGATTTAATGCGTTGCGTTGCGTGAGCACTTGTGAACTCTCAACTTTAACTTAACAAACCCATAAAAAGCAATCCCTTCCTGGTAGTAGGCTACGTACTGGGCAGGGTTGCCAGCTCTGCGTTAAAATGAACACGTACCAAAAATCAAAATAGGCCTGTCTGTGCCATTCATTCCCATACCGAAAATACACATTTTATGGTCAGTGGTAGTAGGCCTAGATAAAATGAAAGCACTATCATAATAAACACAGCTCAAAGGCTCTATACCAGTGACCCTACTTAACAAAACTTCAAATCTAGCACAGTTTTATCAATGGTGAAATATCAAATATTTCAATACAAGCATTTCAGTCAAACACAATTTATGCAATATGTCAAAACTTTAACTTTCAAAAGAAAAAACAACCCGCGGCAACAGTTCAAAAGTAGCCCATTTCCGTGAAAAACAGCGGACTTGGCAACCCTGAAACCTGGTCTGTTCTTAGGGTGGGAGGCTTTTAAATGCACTGCGCGAGCAATACACGCTGACGCCGAAAGAAGAGACCCCTCACAATGCGTCAGCTGACTACAGAGGATCTGAAAACCCTGGAAGTAGACCTTAAAAACTACTTTCCACATTCGCTGCAGGTTTGAAAGCATTTATTGAGCTAATAAAGTAGCTCACCTTCAAATGATCATGTCATCAGCATAAGTTTGCTACCAAACTTATGACAAAAAAATTACTAAAATTCATAGAATGCTTTACTTTAGGTATACATGCAACTCAACTGTCAGCGTTAGCAGTAAACTTATATAATATTTTATTTTGTCCTGGATACATATAGGTATATGGGTGTATTGTTCAACTCAACAGAACTGGACAGAGAGCTGATCCTGTTAGTGTGTTTGTTGACCTGTGGCCAGACTTCAGAGTGGTACTCATTAAACCAGAAATCTGTGAGGTATAAGGAATATTACAAAATTTAAGTGATTGGTTGGAAATTTCACAATACTTAGGATAGGTTCAACAACCCGTTTCCTTTTTTTCTACAGACAGGAGACCTTTTCAAAGACTTGACTGTGTTTTCAAAAAATGATGTCTACCTCAGAGACCTGCTGGCACAGACAGATGTCATTGACTGGAAAATGTATATTTGCTTAGGTACTTGTATTTCTTTTTGCAATTTCTTTTTTTTTTTACATTAGTATAAATCACGGAAATGGTCTCAAACTCTTTTTCCATTGAAATCTTTGTCTCAAGCCGCTGAGCTTCATCATGAAAAGATGCTGGAATTTGTGGCTATAAACAGAGGTGTACCCATGAAGAAAGAAGCAGTGTGCCACAAGTTGGTTCTTCGAGAGCCATCAAAATGTTCACAAATTAATAGGTGAAGTATATCCACTGTAATCATTAACACCACACTTCAGACACAGTTTTATGGCAGTTCATAGTTCAAGCTATGTTGCAGTAATCTGTCACTGAGTACAAGCACTGTAAGCGAAACATGTAACCTTTTAATGGCTCTTCGGTTGTTGTTGTCATCATCATTGTATCTCACTCTTAACCCTCTGTTGGTCAAGTAATTTTAGAATGAAAAGTTTATGGTTTGAATTTTCAATTTTTTTTTACTTCATTGAAATGGTACGAAACTTGTGCCACATATGAACACAAAAAAATTGTAGACATGATTAGAAAAGGTTAAATGGTCTTAAAAAATTGTCAGACATATGATCTTAACAGTCAAAAATGAATGCCATTGGATATGAATGGGAAATTTGAAAATACAAAGCAATTTTTGAGTACAGTCTACAAATAAGCCACAATGAAGTAGTCTTCTTTGATAATATCTAAAATGTATATCCAATGCAAAACCTAATAAAAGTAAGGGATAATGCCTGAAACCATTTTTATAAGTAACTATAAGTATAAGGCTATATTGGCATCTAGTGCACAATGGTATTGTATGTGATTTTCTTTACGTTTCCCACCAGATGACACCAACCTGCCTTCCATGCATTGGATTTATAAAAACCTTTTTAACAAACTAAAACTACTTAAAACTTAAAGCTTTTTAAACAACTACAAACTTTCTGGATGGCCAACATAAAGTTTGTCTCAAACATTTTAATCTAGTTTTTCTCATATTTGTATTATTTTAGTGTATAATTTAGAGGTTATGTTGTCTAGTACCATAAACCCCCCTAAAAATACAACATATTAAACAAAATATACTGCAATAATTTATTAAAAACAAACGTTACCCTTATTTTCTTTGGTCTGTATTGACCACCAAGGTTCACAAGTGTGACCCCTAAAGGCAGGCTCACACTCACACTACAGGACTTTGGGCTGGATTTCGCTGTCGCAGACAGATTTCCAAGCTCTGTGACAAAACCCGTTGCTGTCGCTTAAGCTCGTCAAATATGAGCATGTCAGTGACCTGATCTGAGTCTGTCTCCAGCAGTCACACACGTTGCGAAATTTTCGAACCTGTTTGATATTATCGCCAAGTGATCTTGTAGTGCGAGTGATGAAACAACATGGTAAACTGCTCTGATGATATCATGCACCTAAACATACATGAATAAAAGGCGACAATTTGATCATAATTGTTTTATACTAAGAATCTAACAAAAAAATATATTTAAAAAATGTAAATAAGTGGTTTTTGCTCTATACTTAACATTATGATATATTTTATTTACCATCAGTTTTTGCTGAATCGACATGGACCTCCAACCTGCGTGTATTTCTGGCCAAATTTCTTTTTTTGTATGATCTTTTTTTCTGTACATATGACTTGGGCAGCGAGCATGAGTGGCTCTCTAATGTCTCGCATGTATTCATGTGAGAAAAAGATTTTTCGTTGTTGGTCGGGGTTGCCGCTTGGCCAAAGATCTTGTAGTTTGTGCACCATTTCGGCGTTGTGTTGTTTCGTATGAGCGCTGCTAAGACCAGAAGGCGACAAGATAAATTGTTGTGTAGTGTGCCCCATAGTTCTGTAGTGTGAGCCTGCCTTTAGTGACGAATATCAGGTTGAACTAAAATTTGTTTTCTTTTTCTTGCAGTTTATCACTGAAGCTGTCTTCTCTCAACGAGTCTCATCTTGCACTAGTTAACAGTACCTGGAAGTTTGGCTGTGAACACAGCAAAGTAATGATTAAGAATATGATTTTGAACTTTCCCTCTTGTTGTGTCCTGGACGAGGATGATCGACCAGTAGCATGGATATTAACTTATCTCTCCTGTGCTATGGGAATGTTGTACACGGTTCCAGAACACAGAGGAAAAGGCTATGCAAAAGCACTGGTCACCGTTATGTCAAAGAGACTCCACTCTCAAGGCTATCCAGTGTACTGTTTTATAGAGGAGGAGAACCAGTTATCCTACAGGCTCTTTACAAGCCTGGGTTTCACAGAGGAACCGGATTACAAGGCAGCCTGGTTTGTATTTAATGATTTTTAATTGGGCCATATCAGAACAACCAATCAGAATTGTTTAGCTTCTGTCTGAAATGCTATGTATTATGTAAAAGCTGTTTTCTGATATAATGTAGTACAACTTTAAAAACAAAATCTACATCAACAACCAAAACAATTGATTTATTTAAATAAGGAATCCATTCCATCAATAAAATGTGTACAACACAACTATTTATTCTTTATATCACATGTAAAACAAACATTTACAACATTGTGTAGCATCAGCTTGATTTGTAAGCCGTTTTATTTTTCTGCATACTCTTCTAGTCGAAGCAGCCATTTCTCCCAGAATGGCTTAATCTGTTGTGAGTTCAAGAAGTGAGCGTGTGCGGGTGATCCATCTTTGTAGGCCACCACAATTAAACCATTTTGTACCTATGTGTAAACAACAGAACATGATGGAAGACTCCAATGGAAAATGTCAAGTCATTTAAAGAGAGTAAATGCCTTTAGGCCCTGTATATACCTGGCAATAAGATGTTCATTAGTGGTCAGACAAGAGTGTTTACACAGGGTATTAACATGTGACCACTTTCAAAAAGATTGTGAGGGGAGCGATTTTATGACTACATAGTATACATGGTACATACATTACTGTTAAGCTTTAGTGTAGGTAAGATTTTTTTAAATGCTTCAGGAAGTCTCTTATGCTCATCAAAGTAGTATTTATTTGATCAAAAATACAGTTAAATAATTACAATTCAAAATAACTGTTTTCTACTTTAGTGACTTTTAGACCCCTTTACCTTTTTTTAATGAAAAGTGACAAATCTAGTGACTTTTTGGACTGCTGGCCTGGTTAACATGTAGTCAGTCACTATATCATAATCTTTTTTCATATTTTGACAGAAAATTTGTAAATGAGAACAGTTTTTTTTTGGGGGGGATATACAGTATGTAAGCACGGATTAGGAGAGAAAAAAATATGTAAAGTACCGACAGTTGGCGCATTATGTCATCTGTTTATCATTTCGCTTCTTTCTGAGCAGGCTTTTTTTCCAATCCTAGCACAAAATTGATAGTTCAAGCTGAATTCTCATTCAAGTACCTGCATTAATTCATCTGTGTTACTGCATGTTGACATCAGGCAAAATGTAGTTCTGTGATGTCTTGTGCATATAATAATAATTTGTTACATTTATATAGCGCTTTTCTTTGCACTCAAATCGCTTTACATATGGAAGGAAGGAATCTCCTCAACCACCACCAATGTGAAGTGGCAGCCATACTGTGCCAGAACGCCCACCACACACCAGCTTATTGGTGGAGAGGAGCTAGGGTGATGAAGCTAATCAGTATTTATATGGGGATGATTAGGATGCCATGATGGACAGAGGCCAATGGGAAAATTTGGCCAGGATTCCAGGGTTAAACCCCTACTCTTTTCCGAAGGACATCCTGGGATTGTTTACGACCACAGAGAGTCAGGACCTCGGTTTAACGTCTCATCCGAAGGGCGGTGCTTTTTTTTTTGTGACAGTATAGTGTCTGCATCATTATACTGGGGCGTTAGGACCCCCTGCTGGCCTAACTAACATATATTTGTTTCAGATCTCAATACCAGGTGTAAATGGGGTCATAGTAATGTTTACCTGGTAGCTGTAGTTGTTGTCACTGTTCAAGGCTCCAATGTATGCAGCTACTTGTAATGGATTGTCATAAGTATGGCGAAGCAAGGGCTTAGGCTTTTCAGAGGTCTTCCAGTCAATGACACACAATGAACCTCTGTGTGAAAGCAGATGAACTTTAGTTTTAGGGGACAATTCAACATGACCAACATATAAAAAATGAATGAATAACAATGTCAATATGTGCAAGAAAGCATCAAGAATAGGCCTACATGATTCTATTAAAAAAAATCCAGGATTCAAATACATTAAAAAGTGTATGAGGAATCTGATTATGAATTCTTATATGACTTTTTGATTCAAAGGAATTCATCTCACCTGTACTGGGCAATACAATCTACAATCCCCACGTACTGTAAAGTAGAATGATGCACAGCACTCTCAATAGCTCTCACTCCTGTTATATCATTCAGCACATGAGATGCACTCTCTACAAATCCGGACACGTCCAATGGGCGCTCAGGGTCCTCTTTAGAAGGGGTTTCCTGGGTGAAATGGTCCTCAATGGCAGAATGGAACAGCCGTCCTTGTCTGAAAATGTCTAAAACACAACACATTAATTAGGAGGAGGAGTTATTTTAATATTCAATTAAATAAAATAAATATTCTTACTCAAGCTGTATTCTTTAAATCCTTCCTCTCCGAGGTCAGCAATCATCCTTCTCTTCCACCTCTCCAGGTAAAAGGCTTGGTCAGGTGGCATGGTCTTCTGTAGGATTCGGGTCACACTAGGTGATGTATTAGAGTCCCTCTGTAATGTTATACGAGCCAAAGGTCCTGGCACATATTCCGACTGACCTTTGGCCTCATTTAACAGTGGATGCAGGTTTTTAGGTACTTTGGGCTGTTGTGAAGGCGGTCTGGACCTTATTACAGGTCCGTACAGCTGACAGTCCTCATCCTCGATGCTCGCAGGAGTCTGGGAGCTGGTTTTTGAGGACAACACCGCGCGCACCAGAGACGAGTAGCGCTCTGTGTCCACTGTGCTGTATTGACTGACCTTTTTGCGTGCTCG
Organism: Squalius cephalus; assembly: GCF_949319135.1. Lineage (NCBI taxonomy): Eukaryota > Metazoa > Chordata > Actinopteri > Cypriniformes > Leuciscidae > Squalius > Squalius cephalus. The sequence continues at coordinate 17,587,750 of NC_137142.1, forward strand.
CCATTGACAGCTGGTTGAAAAGTTGTCCACACGCGAGAACTGACCAGAGGGGAAGCCCATTGATCTCGCACACTTGCATTGTATCAATAGCTTCAATACTTGCATTGTTATCGCCATACGTAACGTTAATGTTCTTATCCGGTTTCTATGGGGATGTTTACATCTACTTTCTCATGCTTTTGAAAAATTGATAGATATAGTAAAATAAATAAACCAAAAAAAAGTTAGCGATCACGCTGTTACTACATTTCAGATTCAAATGGAGCGCAGTTTGAACTGGATCTGCTGGGGAATTATGGTAGTTGTATGGTAATTGTAGTTTGAACTTCATCGAACGTACGTTGAACACGTTCCCATAAAACAGCATTTCCCACAATGCAACTTTTAGGAATAGGATTTGAAAGTAGTTTTTGTATTTAATTGACAGCAAACGCATAAGTTCTACATACAGGCTCAACGTTCTGAAGTAGAAATTCAATAAACAATTGTTTTGAAATTACTCGAAGCTTTTTAACACGTTACTACACGTCCACTTTACATCTTCTACAGCAGCTTCTCACAAGTCACATCACATGTTGTTAATGAAGTTATGAAATATTATTATTGTTCTATAAATTGGGTATGTAATATGTTTTTTTCTCTCTTTTCACGACGATATGTGACTTGTGAGAATCAGCTGTAGAAACACAATTTCTTTCAAACAAGTCACAACATGGACAACAGAAAGTTTTAAAGACTTTTATTTTGACGTGTTGCCAGAAAAAATTCGAGCCGGATGTCCACAGTGACAGGCGAGAGTGGAAAGTGAGGAGCACGAGCAGCAGTTGGAAAGTTAAAAGTACAGTTTAATGTACAACCCTGAGAAGATAAAATAAGTGAAATATCTTCTGAACATGACTTCTATATCAGAGGACAGTGATAAGGAGAAGGTAAGTGTTGCCATATCTCTCTATTATAGAGTGAAGACTCTTTTAAGCACTCGTCTTGCTCGGTTGCTTAACCGCCCAGCTCTGTTTTGTACTTTATAGTGAGTAATCGCACGTTTGTCTCTCACTGATAGCTTTGACTCTTTACTAGCTGTGTTCCCCAATAACAACGGCAACACAGTTTTAAAGCCGCCTTCGTGTCATAGTCTATCTAACGTTATCTATCTATCTATCTATCTATCGTCCGTCCGTCTGTCTGTCTGTCTCTTTGTTAATAATGATAATATTTTAGCTGGCAGTGTAATTATATTGTTGTGATATTGGCCAATGCGTTATTAGTTGTGTTTGTTTTGTCAATAGGTAAAAATGAATCGTCGAATGATGTATATTATTATTCTACAGTCTCTTTTCTGTAGAAATTATTTGAGGAAGTCTCTCTAACTGCTTTTTTTAACTGCTGTTTTGTTGAATAGGTGACTGAATAAAAAAATGTCTTTACCAACATGGTTTCATAAGCATATATATATATATATTACAATCTATGGCATAGACAGAGGAGTAAAATATACATTTTTAATTTATTTGCACCCCCCCCCCCCATCCATTCAGTAGACAAGACATAACTACAGTTCTCAGTCTTTATTTAAAGCGCTCTTCTTGATTTGTCAGATTGAGTTTTTAACTAATCTTTTTATTTTATAGGTGCGTTCTGTATCAGTCGACTTGAACCACGATGCATCTCTCCTCATCGATATTCCTGATGCCCTCTGTGAGCGTGACAAAGTCAAATTTACCGTCCACACCAAGGTGAGCCAACAGATCAAATTTGCAGCCATTCAAATAAGTAAGTGCTTGAGTAGCTTACATGCGTTATGTATTATTGATATCTTACCATGATCTATAGTAGTTTGACTGTCTGTCAGTGATTGTTTTGTCAAATACTATTGATGTAGTTTCTGCAGTTTTAGATCAACTCATTGACTCATACTGTCAATTTGCTCTTCACTTCCTCTCAGACCACACTTAGTTCCTTTCAGAAGCCAGAATTTTCTGTGCCACGACAGCACGAAGATTTCATCTGGCTCCATGACACAATTGTGGAGACTGAGGATTATGCTGGCCTCATTGTAAGTTTAAAAGCCATATCGTCTAGATTTATGAATGCTCATCACCAGCAACAGAAGGCAACTGTTGACCAACATGCAAACCAAGAGTTTCTATATTGACCTTCTGTTTGCATTGTACATGGTTGGAATAGCCAAGTAGCCTCATACTGAATTGGCTTGCTTTTACAGTGTACTTTCTTCCTTCCTCCCTTGTCGATATTCCTTAGATTCCTCCCGCCCCACCAAAACCTGACTTTGAGGGTCCCCGGGAGAAGATGCATAAATTGGGAGAGGGGGAATCAAGCATGACAAAGGAAGAATATGCCAAAATGAAGCAGGAACTTGAGGCGTGAGTCAAATTCTACATTATAAATTTATATATTTTTTTGCACATAGGTTGTACTGTAGCATTACTGACATTTGAATGTGTATAATTATCATTTCAGAGAATATCTCGCTGTTTTTAAGAAGACCGTGCAGGTTCATGAAGTTTTTCTTCAGCGACTCTCCTCCCACCCCGTCTTCAGCAAGGACAGAAACTTCCAGATATTCTTGGAATACGACCAGGATGTGAGTCTTCCGCTTTGTCTAAGCCAGTCCTGTTCTTCACAGACCAGGAAACAGAGAGACAGTGAGAGGGACTGCTGGCATTGTTAATTTCCTGAGAAGTTGCAATGCTGGCAATTTACACAGACATGGATAGAGGTTGGAGTATGAGTGCAGAAGATAAAGTGGGAGGGGAGGGGAGGGGAGGAGGGCCACTTCCTGCTTAGTTTAGCACAAAAACTGTCTCTGACTGGACAGCTGTTTTTTGCTGATTCATATATATATATATATATATATATATATATATATATATATATATATATATATAATATTAATAGAGAGAGTGAGTGAGTGAGTGTAAGTCTCTTAAAACTCTGCAAGTCTTGTATTGCACTGATAAGTGTCAGTTATGATAACAAAAACACGGATGACCTTCTTGGATCTCAGCCAGTGGCGATAAAGAGTGCACACTATGGTTCTGCCTTCTGATTGGTTCATATTGTGCTTGACTTTGGAATTCTCTTTTCATTTGTTTAGCTCACCGTAAGGAGGAAAAATGCCAAGGAAATGTTTGGTGGGTTCTTTAAGAACATGGTAAAGACCGCTGATGAGGTCCTCATCTCAGGGGTCAAGGTCAGTGTGTCAATCACAACAGGCAGCAGTGTTCTGTCTCATGTCATGATAGGCCAATTTTTTTATTCTTTTCTTTTTGCAGGAGGTTGATGAGTTTTTTGAACAGGAGAAGACTTTTCTGTTGGATTATTCCGTTAAGATCAAAGATTCCGCTGCTAAGGCTGAGAAAATGACCCGTTCACACAAAAGTGAGACCATTTCATCCAAACAAATCATCTGGCTGCAAACGGTTTGGCTATTTGTTTATGCTAAGAGATATTCATATTTACAAAAAGATTGTCTTTCTTTTTTTTAGATGTTGCTGATGATTATAACCACATTTCTGGGGCTCTAAACAGCACTGCTGCAGACAACAACCCTGCCTTTAAAAAGTGAGAAGTGTATTTCATCTTGCTTGCCATAAAAACAGCATTATCAAAGAACAGCAACAAATGTTTCCTACATTAAGCAGCATAGCATAATTAATTGATATGCAAGTGAAACTAGTAAAGTTAGTAGTTGCATTTATTAGAGGTTTTTTTTTTCCACTTACCCTGACAAATTTTTCACTTGCACCATTGCAAAAAATGTAAACAATGTTATTTTTATATTATTTACATTTAAACATTTAAAGCAGCAGAATTTACAACAACAAATACATAAAAGTGTTGAAGCTTGATGATGTAAGATTTTTCATTTTTACTTCATCTTTGTTCTCCTTCCAGGCACTTAGAAAAATGTGCTGACGTGTTTGAAAAGCTTCGAGTGAGTATCTCTGTATGATTTATCTTACCAACCTACAAACCGACTGCTGCCATGTTCGGAAGATCATAAGTAACATGCTATGTCATGTATGTGTTTTGAAGAAAGTGGAGGACAGGGTGGCATCAGATCAAGAGCTCAAGCTGACAGAATTGTTAAGATACTACACAAGGGACATCCAGGCTGCTAAGGTGAAACTTTCCCTCAGTTGTATATTTTATGGATTGTATAATTCAACCAAGCATATTAGATTGTATTTTTTATAGTTATTTCCAGAATGTGTTCATTGTAGGGTGGAAACTCATTTTTGCCCACCAGACCTGCCTTGGTTTTTTTGCCAGACATGCACATCGTTGTGTTCCTCAAGTGCACATCATTGGTTCTAACAGCAACAGAATTTCTTCTTAATCTGATCAATCTAATACTGTAGCTCGCCTGGCTGCCACTGTGTAAAGAGAACCCACCCTGGGTCATTGTTCACTAACACTCAAATAAGTTGATTTATCCGAATTATAAGTTTATCAATAATGTATGCCATTGCTTCCTTAAGGACCTTTTGTATAGACGTGCACGGGCACTTGCCGATTACGAGAATTCCAATAAAGCTCTTGACAAGGCTCGTCTGAAGGGTAAGGACATCGCGCAGGCTGAGGAGAACCAGAAGCAGTGTCTGCAAAAGTTTGACAAGCTCTCCGATTCTGGCAGGAAAGGTGTGTTTTACAATCAAAACCTCTTTTTATTTATTACTCTTATTACTCTGATGGTCTGAGTTTGAGAGTTAATATGGTGTTTATAGATCCAGGCAGGTAGCCAATACGCTGATTGCACGCAGCCGTTATTTTGAAATCGAAAGCGAGGCTCCGGTGGGAAGAAAACCGGAAGTGTCGCCTTTAATCACAGGAGAGTCGTGAATGCGATGGCGTATTGTTGTGTTTAATGATGTTGTGTCAATTCTAAAACTGTACATACATTTCTTTCATACTTTAGACTATATACAGTGAAATTAATTTATAAATAAAATATTTTTTTTATATATAATTCAGAAAGTAAAAAAAGAAGCAGGAATGAACTATATACATTTACACTATTGGATGTTAATATCCAATATAGGATATATTGGATATTAACATCCAATAGTGTAAATCGCGGCAGCAGCTTCAGGTTGGTAGTCCAAGGCATTGTTGTTTATCTTTACTTCCGGGGTTCTTCCCACCGGAGCCTCAGTTTCGATTTCAAAATGGCGACTGCGTGAAATCAGAATGCGTATTGAATGTAGGTTTGAATTCTGCAAGAAGTGATCTCTATGAACTCTATGAACTATTACAATACAATACAATACAATGTTTATTTATAAAGCACAATTTAAAAACAACAGAAGTTGACCAAAGTGCTGTACACACAAACAAATAAAAATAAAAATAGTAATAGTAAAAAATAGTAATGGTAATAATCTAAGAATAAAACACAATTCAGGCAAAAGGCAAAAATTGTGCCTTTATGCTGGTTTATTGCATAGAAAGTTGGAAGAATATTGTTGAGAAACTAGAAAGTATCTAAAAAGTTATCATACAAGAGGTTCTGTTTTAGGTGAAGTTCCGTTAAGTGAGTAATTACCTACTACATTGATTTCATGTGTTTGTAGAGCTCACCAGCTTCAAGGCAAGGCGTGTTATAGCCTTTCGTAAGAACTTGATCGAGATGACTGAGCTGGAAATAAAACATGCCAAGGTGAGGATGATGAAGTGTCATGTGTCCAGTTGGCACAAATGTTCTTACAGTCGTGGAACATCTGGTAAATCAGAGAATTTTAAAGTTGTAATTATACACTACCGTTTAAAAGAAATAAATACTTTTATGCAGCAAGGAATATTCTTACTGACCCCAAACATTTGAACAGTACTCTATTAAACGAAAGTTTTATATTTCAAATAAATGCTCTTCTTTTGAACTTTCTTTTCATCAAAGAGTCCTGAAAAAAAAAAAGTATTACAGTTTCCTAAAAAAATATTAAGCAGCACAGCTGTTTTCAACAAAAAATAATATTAAAAATAAGAAATCTTCATGTGACACTGAAGATGATGATGATGTTGCAAAATTCAGCTTTGCCAACACAGTAAAAAATTACATTTTAAAATATATTAATATAGAAAACGTTATTATTTTTTTACTGTAAACCTTTAAACGGTAAACCTTTGAATGGTAGTGTACATCTTTCTAGATATATTCAGCTCTAACATATGAATGAATGTTTATCATTTAAAAAAACAAACTTAAAATAGAGTAAGGTGTATAGTAAATATAGTAATATGATCGACTTGGAAACTCATGAGGATCTGTTTATCAGTAGGTGTGAGAACCTTGATTTTTAACATGGTTTGGCCCATCATGTTGACTTTCTTCCATCTGTTCTCTCTCCCTCTTTTACTCTGTCATGTTCTCTGTTCTCTAAACTCACTACAGAACAGTGTGTCCCTTCTGCAAGGCAGCATTGAGATGCTCAAAGGCAACTGACCCACACGATGAGGTCACTGGACCATCTTGAGCTCCTAGCATTGTTACCAACCCAATAGAGGGGAACCTGGATGCACCTACTTCAAATGTCCTTAATGTGGTTCAGTAATCACTCTAAAACGTAAAAAAGAGCCACCACCAGCAATGTCTCTTCCATGTTTACACTATATATTTTTTTTTCTCATGCCCGTTTTTACTGCCTGAATCTTGCCACCAAACTGAGGGCAGTGAATATGATCACCAACATGACAAGCATTAGCTGAGATGTTTTAGCTCAGATTATGCAGAAGAAACAAAAGCACACAACATGATTTTCTTTTGTTTTTGATCGCAATTTGTACCTTTAAATGGGATTAATCTGGTTTTTGCTGTCACACTGGAAAGCTGATGCATACTAATCAAAAACTACTTCATAAAACTTGCCATGTGATGACAGAGCAGTATAAATCTCAGAAGTGTGGATTTCTTCAGATATCTTCATAACATTTTTCTTTTCAATTGAGACTCATTTAAAGACACGACTCAATTTGTCAAAGATTACTAGACAAAAATATAAGCACCATGGGAATGTTGACATTAATTTACATTCAAATTCTGTCAAATTACACTCTGTCAGGGTCAAAAACAGCACTTTTTGTATTGCATTTGGTTATTTTTATGTTAAACGTAAAGGACGGACTGTGAAATTGCAGACTGACTCTGATGTCCTCTTTTGGTTTGTGTGGGTGAATCTCACAACTTTCTTTGTTTTGTGACTATTAGTAAGTTTTTATGGTAAAGGTTATGCAGCCATGAATAAGATGATGCTTCCATATATGTTTTCCTCAAGCTGCATGTTTTCCCTGAACTCATCCTTTTTTTGATGACTGAAGTCAGATCCTAATGAGTCATGTGAAAAATGCTTCTGATTTAAGTTTAAATTAGTTAATTTAGTTTAATAGTTTGCATCCACACCCTTTCTCTATCAAATATAAATCAACATTCTTTATTCAAATGTATTTTTTTACTTGACTAAATGTTTTCTCTTGATGTTGTTACTAACAGTTTAAGACTTGCTACATTTAAATTCAGTGGACCAATATATGTGTAAAGTTTGGTTTTATGTAAAGCCACAAAAATATGTAACTGTGCTGTTCTTATTATGGAGATTGTTTTGTAAAAGCACTATTATAATGATGTGCAAACTCAGACGACAAATTTTATAAGTGATTGTATCGATGAAAAAAGTGTTTTCATATGGAGTATCATCATTTTTATGAAAACTTGCAATAATGAAAATGAATATGCCCTGCTTTCCCATTTTGTGTCTTTTTATGTCTTTTCATTCCTCCTTTTTTATGATGATGTAAATGTGAGTTTTTATACATGAGATGTTGATGTTGAGTGGTCTAAATTTCAACGTGAAGATTTACCTTAAGGTTATATGATTATAAACTTACATATTCTCACATTTAGTCTCATTGTTCATTGAATGACATTTGGTATTTTAAACATCAGTTATTAATGTTTTAATTTAGCCTTTTTTTCCACCAGAGGGTGTCAGTGCTTATGTATTTCAATGACGTGTCACTTTACTGTTGCTTCCTGTGAGAAATGCTAAATATAAGACATCAGAGATTAAGAGATTAAAAAAAAGCTAGCAGCTAAAAAAAACAAAAGCTCCTTACCAATGGCTTTGGAGGAGGCTTTATTATATTTTATAGATGCCACCACAGCTGGAGATCAATTAATGGTATTATCTGACACAATTACTGCATTGTCTTCCTCATTCCCTTTTGCCAAAAGCACATTGACTGAAGTTTTTTTTCCCCCGGTGTCTTCCTCGTTCCTTGCGTTTAGATCTGGAGTTGATGTCCACTTTTGGGCTGTAGGGCTCATTACATTATCCACTGATTCGTATTTTTCTGTCGATGAGAAGAGGAACTGGTTACTTCTCCATTATGGGATTGTTTCCCTGTCATTGGCCTCTGAACTACAGGTCTTCATGCCTTAATTTAGACTTCATGGCTCATTATTTTTGGATGTTGTTCAGCTAATGTTCCCAGAGACACAATGACTTAAATATTTGTAAAAGAAAAAAAAGTAGTTATCTCATGATGAAAGTATTTAGCTCATTAATATTATATAATTATAGGGGAGGGGCAGACCACTGTGCCATGCTCTGCCAAAAAACAAAAAGCTTAATTTGTTAAATCAATGAAGAGGGAAGCTGGACTTTCAAACAAGTGGGAAAATGTTTTCATTTCAGTCAGGATGTGGGTCAGCTCTTCCAAAACACACAATAGATATGGTTGATGTCAGCAGTTGAGGTGGAAATTTTGTGGTTTTGCATTTGAATGGTTGTACATAAGTGTAGAGTTCCTCATCATTTGTATATCTGGAAGCTATCCAGTGACTATTAGATCAGGTGTGAAATTCAATGATAAACAACCTAGTAGCACTAGCAGTTTTTATGGTCTTTTTTTACTATCCACTATGTTGTCCTTTGACCCTTGAAACTTTAAACACCAAATAAATGAAAGACTAACCCTTTGCTTTCCCCCCAGACAACATCTACTCCTATAATTAAATCTGACATTTTATATATATTTAGTTTGGATCTTAAATAATGTGCATAGTTAAAAGCCTGTCTGGAGTACAGAATCTTGATTCTGATTAAAAAAATAATAATAATGTTCGGTGCTCAAATAATTTTGTATCATGTCCCTAAACTAACTTATGTGGTAGTTTAATGTATTTCATGTCATTTAGCAGTCAACACATAATAAAGGAATTTCAGAAATAAAATAACAGAAATTGAATATCCATTTATTTGATAAAATGAAATAATGTCAGTCTGTTGATCTTATAACAAAGCAATCCCCCACAGGGAGTTCGGGACCCTCAAAGGAAGTGCACAGACTGAGTGTACATTCTTCCTTACATATACAATACAGCTGAAAGAAATATAAGATGTTAATTGGGTCATCCAATACAATTCCACCCACTTTCCAGTCATACTAGACTTTCATTGTGCACTTACGATACCATTAAATCTTTATATAGGCTACTTGTCCCAGTTTCCTTTTAACCACAATCCAAAATCATTTTAAGGACCTACTTTTCTACAGAATTTCAATATTGTCCTTATTTCCCAATCACATGTCAGAATTCTGGGTCAGGGTGTCTTGTACTGTGTACACATGTGTCAAAATTACGGCACCTGCACAAAATAGGAGCCAAAATGGGTTCCCCGGCCCTACCTCAATGACTTTTGATAGCGCGAGAGAGAGAGAGAGAGAGAGAGAGAGAGAGAGAGAGAGAGAGAGAGAGAGAGAGAGAGAGAGAGAGAGAGAGAGAGAGAGAAAAATGCAATGAATCACTTAAAAATAGCCTCAGGTAAAGTTGATGTTATAGGCTATGCCACTTCTTGGTATTTGCAAAGTGTGGTTGATTGCAGTTTAATATTTTACTCTTTTAAGTGGACCGAAATTAGATCTTGAAATGAACGAAAGAAACAATAGTGAAGTTGATAGTGACATAAATGCGAAACTGCTGCGTTTCACAATCACAGCGAAAAAATAAGATATTTATGAGTATATATTTTCAATGTCTATTTGGCTACATATTCCCTGAACAATAAGGAGCGTGTTTTTATAATGGGATTTCATAATGTGCGGGGCTACCCAGTGAGACACTACAAACCAACTCATAAGAGCGTTCACACTAACAGACAAAATATGCTGTAAACCAGACAGCACGTATAGTTAGAAACTCAGTTGCTTAAAGTGCATTGAAGTATTCCATGATGTTCTCTAAAGTCAATGGAGGGCATCTGTTCTGGACTCTCAGTCCATTAAGACAGAAGTGGTGGTTAGGTACGAGTGCTCTCTTGGTAGAAGTTAGCATGGCTAAGGCACAGCAGCAAATAGGCCTATCTTCAATAAGCAGATCAGTTTGTCCACGTACTTCTCTTGATGAAGATATAGAGAAGCAGTTTTGTTTACTCTGAACAGACATCAAACATACAGTAACAGCTGAACACTGCCAGTCATTTATAGGTATAGGTAATATAATGTTCTGGGCTCCATCTGTGCTCTAGACTAAAAATGCACAAGACGTTTAAATTGCAGACTGTTTGTTGTGTTTAAATGCAAAAACGTCTTATTTTTCCCCTGAATATTCATTAGCCTATGGCTTCCAACTTGATTTCTGAATTGAAAATATTTCTGTATATAAAATAATGGTAACATTTAATGTTAATATTCTTTCGTATTTATATGCATGTACCGTTAAGGTTAGGCATTATTAAACAAGCAATGAATAAATGACACATTTTTCTAGGCCATGTGCTACTTGCAGCTCTTACTCTCTCACTCACTAAGCAAACAGACCACGTTGACATGACCTCGAATGGCTGACCGATAAATCTGTGAGTCAATTAGTTCCATGCCATATTTCTAACATTTACATGCATATGGGACCTGTTGTAAAACTCAAGACGATTATGAACCAATTATGAAGCATTTTGTGGGCACAGTTGTTTTTTTTAACCTAAGGGTGAATAAACATTTGGAAATATTAGGGTATTTATTTGATTTTTAAGGATAATGTATTTATCTTAGATCTCGCAATATAAAATTTTCAAGCATGTGTGATCTGTAATAATTGTAGGGGCAACAGTCTCAGAGGATTATGTAACTATAAAGAAGGGAACCAAGTCTGAATAAGGCAGTGCATATTTGTGTCCCTATTGAGAATATGCTTATATAGAAGTATGTGCTGCAAAGAGAAAAAAAAATACATTTGATCTATGAAATAATTAAATATAAAGCATGTTGGAAATTACTTGAGAGGTGTTTTTCAGGATAGGCATAAAAAGGTTTGGACTTACATTCAGGTAAATCTGCTATACTGTTTTGTTCTTTCAACGCCCTCTTGTTCAATTTGATGTTGTGAGTACGTTACTGCACAATAAAGAAATTAATGTGGAATGTGCATCCACTCCTTAAAATTGTGTTCAGTGCATATGAATCTGTCCTCATATTTTTTCCTGCTGTGAATTGTACAGAATTTCTTAATTATAATTAAATAATGTTGTGTTTATAATATAAAATAATATGTACAATTTGAAAGGTTTTAAAACAGTTCTACTAATATGCCACATTCTTGCAGATGGAAACCACACCCGTTGCTAAACAAATGAATGTGACACACACACACACAACCACACCAAAGACTAACCTTTCAAAAGTATATTAAGATTTTTTTCTCCGTTCAGTAAACAGCTCCATAACTGAGTGTCTTGGTATAAGCTTAAGGCTTAAGACTGATCCTATATTGATCTGTAAGGACATTCACTTTTAGCAATAAATAATTCACACCTTGCTTTAAACTTAGTAGCCTACAGCCTAAGTTCAGGTCTTTTGACTACCTTTCCTTTAGGTCTCATAATAATGTTAAAAATGGTAGTTCATGAGTCTAACCAGTCCCCATGAAGTTGGATTTTAATATTATATAAATATTCAGCGATGTATTATTTCTTAATTTTCCACACCATGTTTACTTTCAAATCCTTTAATTGTTATTTTCATGGGAGATACAAATGGGGAAAAACAAAACTGTATTTGAAGAAAATTAAATTAATTCATATTCTATCTGAAAATAATAAATTAATGTAGGCCTATGTTTCTGAATAGGCCTATTTAAATAGGCTATCAATAAATAAATAAATAAATAAAAGGAATGATTAAAATGCATACAGGCAAGCAACCAGACTGGTGGCGTAAAAGGTTGTTAAAGTGAATAGTTTGGTACTGTAGTCAAATGAAGTCTGTGACGTTAATTTTTTAAACCCTTGTTGAAAAACGAGTGACAAAAAACTACAACTCCCAGTCGAGTCAAAAAGACCAGCCTTTTTTTACGAGAACAAAATTCGATTGGTTCGCAACGGTTTGACTGACTCTACTCTAGCCAATCAGCTGTCCCCTGGATGGACGGAATGTGGGCCACTGCCGGCGTAATGCCAGCGCGAGAAAGTGCCACGACTCCACACAGACATCGACTGACTCCTCAAGCTGGGAATAAGATTTTTTTTTGTTTTTTTGTTTTGTTTGTTTTTTGCTGGCGTGGTAAGGCACGAGATAATCATTTCTGTTTAAACTCTTCCTGAAGTTATTCATCCAACGGAAATCTGCCGCGAGAGGAGGTGAGATTTAAAGCTTTTGTTATGGCGTTATTCATTAAAAGCTTAAAAGGTTTTCAGTAGCAATTAGACGTAAACTTTGATCTCTCTCATTTATTTACCCTCCTCTTTAACTATCTCGTTACTCAGGTGGGTTAAAGACATCTTATAGTAGTCACGAAGCGAATGGCATGACTATAATAAGTGGTTTCACATTTTGATTTTGGGTGATGCTCCGTTGTAGGCAGACAGTTAATATCAGCTTTTACTTTGTGACCTAGCAAATGAAAACTGTCTATTAAATACACATTTCAGCTCCTATAACTGCTTTAATGTCTGTAAGAATTATCCGAAAACTGTTTAAACATAATTCGGGTAGTTCATTCACGTTCCAGGGAGAAAAGTAGCTACAGCTGTTGAGTTGTCTCACTCTTCATGTCTTATTGTATATTCATTCAACAGCTACCTTTTGAATAGGTGTCAAAAGCGAGCATGGAGTATAAACAAACACTTTTCCAACTAATATTTATCAGCCTTTTTATTCATTTTCGAAGCAAAACGTTGTGAAAGCCCCCCCCCCCCCCAGTTTAATTCTCTATAACGGTTTTAAATATGTAAGAAACAACAGAAATCAACAACTTAAAGGTGGTCCTCATCTCCTATTGGCCCATTTTACTTTTAGTAATCAGGTTTATTATAAATGGATGTCATGGTATTAGCATAATACATGTTTGTTTGACCTAATATTGATTTGGCTTTTTCATCAATGTAAGTCTTCTGTGTGTGTATATATATATATATATATATATATATAACATAGTCAAGGGCTATGCGAAATGGAGCAGTCTAAGTGCATCTGTTTCCCCAGAGATGTAGCATTCCTACGTACAAGTTACAGATTGCCACTAAACCACATTATTGTATGTATTGTGCGCTGAAGGCTGTCTAGATTGTTCTTGTTTCTAGAATATGAAGTTTTTTTGTTTTTTTTTTGCCACCATGCATTCATGCTTTGGTGCACATTTGAAGTGTGAGATTGGTATGGCAAGAATCCCATGGAAGCAGCACAAGAGGACTGAAATTTGCTTTGGCAGAAAGCAGTGCATGGTGGAATGGAAAACTCTGTTGCATAACTGTCTTCTACTAAGTAGTGTTTGCATACTGTATAGATGTAGCTTTTTCTTCAAAGAATATAGTAGAAGCTGAGGGTAGCATACTTGGATGTCTTTTCCTACTCACAAGTTTCTGTAGAAAACTTTTTTTTGGTTGCATGATCCTCTTCTACTAAATGCATTGTTTGCATATTGTATGGTGGAAGCTTTTGTTAAAATTTTGTAATAGAAGTTGAGGGTAGCATGCTTGGGTATATTTTTTTCTACTTGTAAGGTTCTGTATAAACTTGTTTTTTGGTTGAATGGACCTCCTTTCCAAATGAATAAACTAGATGCTTCTGGAACAGGGAATGTCTATTATGCAGTGTAAAATTTGAGACTTACTTTATTGCCTCCAGGCCAACATTCAAAAGCCAGCTTTTATGTCCTTAGAATAAATTGTTAAATAGTAAAGCGATAAATATGTGTTTGATAAAGGAAATCTAGGAAATCCTATAAGGTAAGATGGCCTCACCTTACTGGGACATTGCTAACGCTTAAGGTGCCACTCTTGTGTTTAAAAAGCCTTTATGTGGAACATTATTTGAATATATAAAACATGATAATATTGACATAAAAATACCACAAACCTCACCCTTTTTTTCCTTCTTCCATTTATTTTTTATTTTTTAGAAAGGACACTAGCAGTCATGGACATCTATGATCCTCAGACCCTTGGAATAGTGGTGTTTGGTGGCTTCATGATGTTCTCAGCTATTGGGATTGCACTGGTCTCAACATTTTCCATGAAGGAGACCTCCTACGAAGAAGCTATAGCCAAGCAGCGGAAGGAGCAAGGGAAGACCCAATCCAATCAACGATCAGACAAAAAGAAAAAAGACAAGGTAGCAGAGAAGAAAATTCGTGGTAAGAAAAAGGATGATAAGCCCAACGGGAAGCTCCTGGTGTCAGAGGCCACCCCTGAGGTCATAGAAGTACCAGCCGAGCCCAGTCCTCTAATTCTTCCTGCCCCTGAACAAGTTGCTGCACCGGCACCTAAACAAGATGCCCCAGCTCAGTCTCCCCAATCCAACTTTTCTCAAAAGCCCACTCTACCAGCCCAGAAGTCAGCTCCACCTGCCCAAAAGTCTTCTCCACCTGCCCAAAAGTCTTCTCCACCTGCCCAAAAGTCTTCTCCACCTGCCCAAAAGTCTTCTCCAGCTCCTGCTGCTCAGAAGTCTTCTCCAGCTCCTGCTGCTCAGAAGTCTTCTCCAGCTCCTGCTGCTCAGAAGTCTTCTCCAGCTCCTGCTGCTCAGAAACCCTCTCAAGCTCCTCCTGCCCACAAATCCTCTCCAGCTCCTCCTGTTCAGAAACCCTCTCAAGCTCCTCCTCCTCCTCAGAAACCCTCTCCAGCTCCTCCTGCCCAGAAACCCTCTCCAGCTCCTCCTGCCCAGAAATCCTCTCCAGCTCCTCCTGCCCAGAAATCCTCTCCAGCTCCTCCTGCCCAGAAATCCTCTCCAGCTCCTCCTGCCCAGAAATCCTCTCCAGCTCCTCCTGCCCAGAAATCCTTTCCAGCTCCTCCTGCCCAGAAATCCTCTCCAGCTCCTCCTGCCCAGAAATCCGCTTCTCCTGCCCCAGCCCAAAAATCTGTTCCAGCTGCCCCTTCACAGAAGTCTGCTTCAAATGCTCCAGCCCAGAAAGCTGCCCCACCTGTCCCCGCACAAAAATCTGCACAAGCCCAAAAGGCTGTTGCAAATGCTCCAGCTCAGAAATCCTCTCTACCTGCTCCATCCCAGAAGTCTGCTTCAAATTCCCCTGCCCTGAAATCTTCTCCACCGGCCCAGAATGCTGCTCCACCCACCCAAGCCCAGAAATCCACTCCACCTGAACAAAAACCTAGTACACCTGCCCCGGCCCCTTCCCAAAAGGCTGCTACAGGTGTTACTGCATCCCATCCTACTCCTGAAGATGCCCAACCTGCCCCATCTCCTAAGGAGAAGAGGAAAAGGAAAGTCAAAGCAGAGTCTGCTTCTACTGAGGTTCAGCCCAAATCAGTGGCTCCATTGGAGATGGTTACCAAAAAGGTTCCTGTTATGGCAGTGCCTCCAGTGGGCACTCCAAAAGCTGCCGCAGTGACTGCTTTGCCGGCCAAAGCAGAAGAGCCCAAACAGGATGCTCCACCCAAGAAGAAAGCAGGATCCAAGAAGAAGGCAGAGCCAGGTATGCTGTTATATCAACAAAAACTAACATATTAAATGGTCAGATAATTACTAGGCAGAGATACACAGACCTGCTGATGTAAAGGAGGCTGCCCCCTCCTGGTTCTTGTTGAAACTCAAATTTGTTAACATAAGACATTTCACTTAATTAGCATTAGGGATGCTAATGATTAATCGATGATCGATTAATTGTCGTTTTAGTTGGTAAAAACGTATTGATGGTTGATTACACATGGTCATCATTTCAGTGTGTAGATTTGAGGTGCATGACGGCTCATAAGCAAAACAAGTGCATCAGACACACAAGGAAAAATTAAGTGACTGTGCTGTAGTTAATGAAGCTAAACAAGGCTATAGCGTTATGGGATATCACTGGGACGGTTATAGTCTGTGTTCATGAAGAATCCTATATGTTTTGTTATTGAATGAAAATATTTATTGTGAATCATTATTAAAATATCAATATATATTAAGAACTACCCAGGAAGATCATTTATAAATCAAGGAAAATATCTGAGTATTCTAAAGGCTCTGATATAATTCAAGCAAAACAAAACGTTATGGAACTTGAATAAAAGTACTATTTTTCGTATATAACTAAACATTTTCTGTAATATGCACAATATCCGATGTACATTTGGGAAGAAAATAACACTTATAATAGCAGAACAACCCATTTGCTCACATGTATCTCCCATACAAATGCACACACATACAGTACAGACACGCACATGGAAAAATACATGTGCACGAAGCTTGTACAACTAGCCTATTATTTAGAGTAAAAAACATATTGAATTTGTGAGGAAACTGCTGTTTTGAGTGGTATCTGCACACCCTGTCATGATGGCTTTATACCACTGGAGTAGATGCATTTTGCAGTATTAAGTTTAGCGATTAATCATTTAAATGGCGATCGATCAGAGGTGGACACTTATAAAGTTTTTTTTTTTTTTTTTTTAAAGTACATTTTTCAAGTGTATGTACTTTTTATGTTAGTATTTTTATTTTGGAAACCTTCTACATTCCAAAGCATAACATCCCACTGCATTTCATAATAACGTTGTTCCTCGTTATTTTGTACTGAAGAGACACGATGGCAGTGTCCAATTCATAAAACAAGCTGATTATTTTCATATAACATGTTAAATCAGCTTGCAAATCGCACTGAACAATTCATTCATCAATTGGACCGGTCTGCATCACTTAAAAAATCTCTGAATTCACAAGTCTTGCCAGATGCACAAAATGAGCCAAGCATGAGAGATCCTTGGAGCTTAAGTTAACTAATTACTAATGCTGAATTTTAGGATTATTGCTGTTAATGAAAATCCTATTTAGGTCACAACTGTGAACTAAATCTGCTGGAAAAGGGCAAGTTCTTTAAGTCCATTGAATGAAATTGTCATCATCAGGTTGATGTAGTAGACACTAATATTAGACCCGGAAAATGAAAAAAGCCAGTCCAAATGTTTGTGTAGGACCCAGGTATGTCTTAAAGGAAGTTTGGCTTCAGTATGCAATAACAGGATACTTCTGATTGGTTTGCCAGACCCTAAATACACAGAGATAAAACTGTTTTGGCTAGACCGCACAGATGACATTTACATGTAATAAACCTCCAAGCTGAGCCTGGAAAACCTGAATATATGGTGTATGTGAAGTGGCTGACTCAGGAGTTTATATGCGTGTTACTTCCTGATGTCATTCATCTAATTCAGAGTACCGTCTGGATTGTCTCTTCAGACAAATAGCGCTGAAGTGCTCCATTTCCTTTGTGGGCGGTGTGTTGGAATAGCACTAGTCCTTATTTGCTGATGTTGGCTCTGATTGGTTGCAGAGAGCTCAGAGTGGGTTTATGTCTGAAGTGCTACTCACAGGGGAATTGAGGCAGTGAGCTGCATTCTTCTGCTCATGTGCTGGATTTCATGCACGTGTGTGCTAGACTAGTACACAGGCTATTAGGCACATGAGATAGTTTGAGTTTCATGGTTTCATAGTCATTCAACATGTCCTTGAAGTTTGGCTTTAATTTGTTTCTATTTTGCACAAATGTGCAAAACCACATATGGTTAAAGTTGGCATAAAGCAATACCACAAAAAAAATCTAGATAAATTACCCAACCTCACTCATTAGTTAATCTATTGAATGAAGAGATGCAAAAGCCTCTAAGTGCCATCTGAAATTTTCATTGCCATTTAAGTGAAATTACTGAACTTAAATATACGAGCTTGATAAAAATTATCATTCTAGAAGAAAATTTCAGATGGCGCTTAGAGGCTTTTCCATCTGAACTCTTCATATATATAATACCACTCACTTGTGATGAGGTATTGCACTGCTTTGGCCATGGGAAAATGCAGAGAGTTTTGCGCCAGCGTGCAGGTGGGTTTCCAAATGCACTCAGAATTCCACTCCTCTCTACGAAGTTCATCCCTCTTGGCCCTGTTCAAACAATACTTTTGCCTCAGCTGCTCCATTAGGGGAGCACACAAAGGCCTTTAGTGACTGGACAATAGGAGTTTATTGCCAGTCCTGGGTGCCATCTGACCCTGGTGCCACACACTGGTGCCATGCTGGCACTGTCTAAATAACAAAGTGAGTCAATAAAGGACATGATAGCAGCACATGCACACACCACTGTATGAGTCCAGTTAACTGTATCGTACACTTCATTCCCTTGAAGCTGCACTTCAACAGGGCTGTTTTGATTTTATTACCCTGCTAATCTGCATTGGATGCTGATTATGCTGTGGGTGTTTAGGAGTGTAATAAATGGGTTGGAAAATTCACTCTTAAACACAAGTTAGTTTAGTATACACTGTGCTGGGCCAGAGACTGATCTGCTGCAAAGCACTTCTTAGCTTTCTGATTCGGCGTCAAAACAACACTGGCACTACAAAAGGGGGCAACTGTATCTTCTCTGTGGATGCCAGTTATCTCTGTGATTTTTGTGATTTGTGTCCCTTTTACTCGTGCATAACCTTAATAATTGATCTGTTTTTTGTCTCTTTCTCCCTCTCTAGCGGTGGCTGCAGACTCCGCAGACAGCCCACTGTACCTGCCCTATAAGGCTCTGCTTTCCACGGTGAGGAATATGGAGTTCACTGAAGTAGAGGCCCAGAAGCTCATTGAGATTCTGTCTGATAAGACTGGCATTATTCAAGACACATGGCACAAGGTATGGCCAACTTCCTAAAGTTATGTTTCTTGTTTTATATTTTAAGTGAGTATTATTATACCCATCATTACTTTATTAAAACTCATGTAAAAGTTTGTCTAAACAGTTTTTCGTGCATGTTTATAGGCCACACAGAAGGGTGATCCTGTGGTTGTGCTGAAGAAACAGCTGGAGGAACGAGACAAGCAGCTGGCAGCTGAGCAGGAGGACTCAGCAGCTGCTAAAAGCAGACTGAGGGATTTGACTAAAGTAAGGCCTGAAACACTCAAGCTAGTATAAAACATTAAGATAAGTTTGATATGCATCATAAGTACTCTATCATTATGGACTCTATAAGGTGAAAATCTGACTTTTAATTAAATGTTCTGCTTTAGTCTCATATTGACAGTTGCCAGGTTTGAACCTATGATACCATTCAAAAGTTTGGGGTCGGTAAGATTTTGTAATGTTTTTGAAGGATCTCACTCATTTATGTAAATAAGAAAAAAACAAATAAGTAGAAAACAAATATTCACAGCTATTTTCTATTTCAATCTATTTTAAAATGTAATTTATTCCAGTGATGCTAATGCTGAATTTGAGCGGCTGTTACTGCAGGCTTTATTGTCACATGATCTTTCAGAAAACATTCTAATATGATGATTTGGTGCTCAAGAAACGTTCTTATAAATAATGTTGAAAACAAATGTGCTATTTAATATCTTTATGGAAACCCTGATACATTTTTTAGGATTCTTTTCAGGAAATGTTTGTTACATTTATTTTTGTACCATTATACGATTATTTATTTTGATCAATTTAAATATGTCCTAGCTGAAAAAAGTATTAATTTCTTAAAAATATATGTATATCATAGCGACCCCATACTTTTGAACAGTAGTGTACAAATGTTTGTTTTGCAGCTCAGATGTTTAAGCACCACACAGCACTTGAACAAGAAGCCACAAGTATTGTGATGGCCTATTTTCAACATGTTATATGTGTTTGGTTTGTTTGTGTGTAGGAGCTGTCTGTGGAGAAATCAAAGGTGGCATCTGTAGAGACCAGGTTGAGCTCTCAGCTGAGCAAGCGAGAGCAGGACATTATCGCCCTGCAAGCACGCATGCAGGCCAGTTATCAAGACCACCTCGCTGAGTCTCAGCAGCTCAATGCCAAAGTGAGAATTCAGCACAGATTCTCGACTGTACACCTGCATGGTAGCAAGACTATATGAAAAGTTATGAAATTGCAAGGACATCAGGCAAAAAAAATATTTATTAAGACAGTAAATTAAAATAATAATTGCATGGTAATTTGGGTAATTAATATGATTAACTTCAAATTATGAATTGACTTAAGTATGACTAAGTCAATTTTTTTTATTATTTGTAGTAGATTGTACCAGCGGTGGTTTTGTCATTAATATTAGTTGTAATGTCAAATTCGGTAAATGTATTCAATTTAACAGGATTAGATGCTTTTAATTAATCACATTAGTGATATTTACGTAACATGCCTAAGCCCTTTCTGTTCATTCTTAGATCTCGGCCCTCCAGGACCAGTTGGAGAAAGGCCCTAATGCTCAGCTGGCCCGTCTACAGCAAGAGAACTCTATCCTCAGAGATGCGCTTAACCAAGCCACCAGTCAGACGGAGAGCAAGTATGAACCTACAGCTCCTGCCAAACCCAAAAATGTCTTGCTTGCTTAATTTATCTTTTTCAGAGACCACACCTTGATGTTCAAAACCTTTGCCCAATGACATTGCAACAGACTTCCTAGCATGACATATCAAATATAGGAACCAAGGAGCTGTGGTTGCCTTATAAAAAATTTAGTTCTTTTTATTTTAAACTTGCACATTCCTGATCTTTGTGTGCACGATTCTTCATGACAAATTTTTTTATTGTCTTCATAATTTATCAGTGAATAGGCCAAACTGTTTTATTTACTTGTGTTCCAAATTTTTTTTAAACGGGATTCTTCAGTGATTAATATTTAAAAAAATCTTTTCTTTTCTTTTCTTCTTTTTTTATTTTATTTTATTTAATTAATTAATTTATTTATTTATTTTTTACATCCCTTCAAGTCCCTGGCACCATTCTGATACGTAACATACATTACAATAGCAAAATGTGTTGCGAATGGTGTTTCATGTTGACTTTAATACTACACTGGTGTGTTCAGAATGGTGTTTTTTTTTTTTTTTTTTTTTTTCTCTCCATTTAATTGTTATTATTATTTTTTGGTGCATCAGACAAAATGCTGAATTGGCCAAACTGCATCAGGACTGCATTCGGCTGAATAAGGAGCTGGTAGAGAAGAATGATGCCTTGCAGGCTGAAGAACAACTCAGGAAAAATCTGGAATCTAAAGCTGCCACAGCTGAGAAACAGCTGACCCAGCTGCAGGTCAGAAGCACATCCTTCTTAAACCATTCTGTGCACCACAGACACCAACCGTTATTGTTTAGTTTGCTGAATTGTAGTTAGATTTGTACCAAATTGCTGAACAACAATAGCCCAAGCAGTGCCTCTTATGAAAGAGTTCAAAATGCCACTCTAATTCTTATAAAACCTCTCCCAGCATGAGCACCAGCCTCATTAGAGCATTCTGCTACCACTTGCTGGGCTGTTTAGCCTTGCACATCGGCAGGTATGAAGCATAGTTTCTTGCAATCTGTGTGTGTATTAAAGAAGCTTGATTAGGCTTGCTGGTAAAGCTCAGCTCAGACTTTGACCCCCCAGTGCTGGTGCCTCTACTAATGGGATTTTTCACATGCTGGCAGAACATTTGATTGCCAGTTTGATCGCTCAGCAGTGCTCCGTGAGTTGGAACATGTCCAGAGCTACAAGAAAGTGCTTCTTCGAGCAATTTGGAATGTGAGCCTGCCTAAGTAGTACAGTTTCAGACAGAAGTATCTGATTATTCATACTGGAAGCCCAGATAAAATGGCTTTAGCTTTGAGAACAAACTCGCTGATCCACTGCTACAAATAAAAGGCCACCGGATAGAAAGCTGCCTTTTGTTGAAGTGTTTACTGAGCTCATTTTGAGCATCTAGATGGTGTACTGCATGGGAGAGACATGAGTAATGTCTGGAGAGTCAATGCTCCCATGTTACGTTTGCATAGTCCCTGTTTAGAATTTAGTCTAAATGAACATCAGGACCTAAAATGAATGAATTTAATGTACAGTGGCTCCAAAAAGTAATTGGATGCCTAAGCCACCCTTAAAACTATATGAATGCCTTTTTCATAATATATCAAAATATCAAATTGCATTATATATATTATATTACCAAATCACATTTTACATTTAAAAAGATGTATATAATGTTTTTTTTCTTATTTTATTGGAAGATAAATGTTACCATCATTTGTCTGCAGATGGGTCATTGTCAAATTTTGGACATTTATCCAGCTCAAATTTTAGATTTTGTTCTTTTTTTTTTCTGAAGAAAGACAAATATAAATGAAGAAGAAAGCCAAAATATTAAATGTTATGTATGTATATTGACTGAGTAATCCACTATTTTGTACAGGGGGGTCAAAATGACATTGGAACCAACTTACAGGGTGGTAAAAATGACTTATGACTTAAATCTTAATGACTTAATATGGCAGCATCATTATTTTATTTTTACACAGAGATTGGTAGGTCTATTAGTACAATCTGTTGACTTTAGCCATCTTTGTTGCATTTTATACCAACAATGACACTTCAAAAAAGCACTTGAAGTTTGCATGCCTGTAACTCAAGAAGTATTAAAGGTCTCTTAATATCCTTTTAGATTCTGATTCTTAACAAACTTTTCTTTTGGTATCTTAATTTAAGACCCAATATGGTTCATTCCCAGAGATATGGGGATCTCAATGTGGCTCCATGAGTAAATTGGTAATTTGTACACATTTTCAGTGGTCAAACACCAAATGTCAGTCACTTTGCATACATCTGACACTTTTTTCCCCTTTCTTTTAAAGAGGAATATCTGAAGAACAAATAATATTAAAACCATAAATGTATCTCGCTTTTTTTCTATCAACACAATTGTCATTTTTACCCCCCTCTACAAATTAGTGGATTACTCAGTAAATATACATCCATTACATTAAATATTTGGCTTTCTTTTTAATTTATGTATTTCTTTCACCAGAAATAAATCAAAATTTTTAGCCATGGACCTTTGGTTGAGTTGACAAGGAATGACCCAGATTTCACGTCTTGGTTTGATGTTTTGTTATAAAATGTAATGTAAATGTACTAACATTTTTGTGGATCCACTTAGTGGGATTTTAACATGTTCGAACTTGCTTTGTTCATTAAGACTTTGAATTCAGCGGAGTTGCGCTATCAAACTTGACAGGTGTTTTCTGTGTTATGGTTTGTCCCCTGTAGGCGAACTGGATAAGCAGCGAACAGGCCCTGCAAAAGCATCTGGAGGAAGTGAGTGAGGAGCTCAGACAGACCCAGAGCAGCAGAAACAGCTTTCAGACACAACTTGAGCAGAAAGACACCACTGCTCATGCAGGTCAGCACTCACTTGGTTCACTTGTGCAAGGAAGCACATTGTAGAATCACAAGGTGGATCCAGATTGCTTCAAATCATTTCTGTATAATGGGAAAAGCCAGATAATGGTTCTATGTGGGCTTTAAATCCTGCAAGAAAGTGCCCTTGAGCAAAACACTTATGCACTTGTGTTGCTTTGGACAAAAGATCAGTTATATGATGAATTAATAATAAGAAATAAGTGTTCTCTTCCTAACTGCACTGTTTCAGAGGCTCAAGCTCGGGTGGCCAGTGTGGAAGCGGAATTGAAAGAGCGGAGCGAACAGTTGGAGAGTCTGCAAAGCCAGCTGAAATATATACTGGCAGAGAGAGAGCAGCAACTGGAGGCGAGCCAGAACAAAGAACAAAACCACAATTCAGAGGTGAGACTCCACTTTCCATGTCCCAATACATTGATCTGTGTCACATAATAATAGTCATGAATTATATGTTATGTGTGTATCAACCATTCAATTTTACCTTATATAAAAGTCTCATAAAATAATTTGTAGATGTCAAATTGAATAAATGGGTTGAAGTTTATTAAACATTTAGTTATTTGCATGTTAAGTTTTTACATTCCTAATTAGGCATGTAACAATACATCGATTTGGATCGATGCCATATAAAATATCGATATACGGTACCTTTATTTTGACACTCTCCACATCCTCAATTTTCTCAGCTGAAATAGACGCCTGACAAGATTGACTGAACCCAAACACGTTTTGTCACAAAAGCCGGTATTGTCCACTGTCAAGGCATCGTGAGTTCATGTTTTACAGCAGAAACCGACAAGCACCCTTTGCTTTCGGTTGTGAACACAACCCGAAAAGTCAGTTTTAGCAAATCAGCGCGCAGTATTCAGGTTAGGTGACAAGGCTGTTAGCTAAGAGCAGTTTCATCAAAGCTGACAAAGTCAGTGACTAAAAGTGATGAACCTGTGATATCTAAAAGCTGAAACTTTTTCACGCAACCTTGCTAAAGTTAGTGGTGAGGGAAAAGCTCCCTGTATTGTGTGTAATCACAACAATAAAGTTTGTCAGGCGTCTATGTCAGCTGAGGAGATTAACGTTACAAAGATTAACCGAGTGTTTTATTATGTATCATAGCAATAACTTGGTTTTGTTTAACTCTGAAACATGAAATGTGGAGTTATCTGCTTTTGCCAAAAAAACGATTGTTGGAGTTAATCTGCTTTTGCTAAAAACACAAAAAAATACTTTTAATATATAAAAAACATACTTTCAATGTACTTTAATTTTGTAAGTTACCTGTATTTTTTGAGTTATTACTTAATAAAAACAACCCAGCTGCATTTTGATTGATATTACTTGGAATTCACAATAAAAAAAATAAAAAAAAAAAACATGATTTATGAAAATGAACAAGAACGGAGTAATCTGTTTTTGCAAATTAACTCTTGTGTTGTAAATGTCCCAATTTGAAAGAGGGTGTGCAATTTTTAATTGAACGTTCATGTTATTTATTTTGGTTGCATTTGTGAGTTAATAAACGAAAGCTTTTATCTAAAGCTGGGGTGTCCCTTCCTCTGGAGGGCCACTGTCCTGCAAAGTTTATCTCCAACCCTAATTAAACACATCTAGCTAATCAAGGTATTACTAGGCATACTAGAAACATTTAAGGCAAGTTGGAGCTAAACTCTGCAGGACATTTGGACACCCCTGATCTAAAGCAACTTACAGATGGGGTATACAACAAGTGAGATACAAATGTATGAACATATAATATATGGTGGAGCAGTAATTTCATAAGCATTTGCATTTATCGCCATTACAGGCTTTCATGGCTGAACTGGAGCAAGCAAAAAACAGGTACGATTTACTGTTTGTGTATGCTCCGTTTTTGTTTTTTTTAATGAAAATATCTATATATCCTTCAAACATGACTTTAACTTGAAACAGGACATTTACTTGAGATGCAGTATTCTTGTATTTAGCATAAACTTCACAATATTTTTGTACATTAATACATTTGAAACAGCTTTGCACTCTCAACGTTTGTTGACCATGAATTCGCATTAACTGTTTAATCTCTAGCCTGAAAGAGAAAGAAAGTAGAGTTTCAACTCTTGAAGAAGAGCTGACCCAACTCAAAAACTCCATCGCCAATCAGGTGCCAGTTTCATTAGTAAATTTAACTTGTAGTGTGTAACACGTTTTTTTTGTTTTTTATTATTTATTGTACTACCTTATTTGAACCAATCACATGTCCTCTTCAGGTGGATAACACAACAGAGATGCAGCAACTGCAGCACAGGTACAATGAGGATGTTTTCTGCTGCTTTACTAGTATAGTTCAGTAGTGCTTAGATCATTTGAATGATTTGAATTTGTTTATTTTATCTCTTCATTTGAATTAAAGCATAAAAGAAAAGGATGAGCAAATTGCAACTCTTCAGGGAGAACTCCAACAGGTTAAAGAAAAAAGTTCAGACCTAAACACAGTAAGTTTATCATATGCAAACCTCAAACAACAATTAAATTCATTCTTAACCATTTATGCTGTTTTTATTTATTTATTATTTATAGCTTGAAAACACAGAAATGCTGGAAAAGCTACAAGACAGGTATGTGTCATTTGTGATCCAAGTAACAGCTTCAAATTCATGTTTTTTTTTTTTCACATTCTGTTATTTAATGCCATGTGTTCTCTCTTTCCTGTTCTTGTAGTTTGAAAGAAAAAGAGTCTCAGGTGGTTTCGTTTGAAGAAGAGATAAGGCAGTGTAAAGAACAGTACAACACTAAAGTGAGACTTTGCTGTTATTATTCAGTTTTTTTTAAAGCTAAAGTGTATAATTTGTTTGTTTAAAGGGGGTCCTACTATGCTTTCTTTAGTGTGTAATGTTTCTGTTTGAATAAGAAAAATCTCTGCAAAGTTACAAAGCACAAAGTCCAATTCAAAGAGAGTTATCCTCTATATCAGTAAGCACTGTTTCTGAACTCCCTGAAACATTTCCAAAACGCACTCAAAGCGGTGGTCCAATCACAGCACACTGGTCCAACCGACCAATCAGAGCACATTTTGCTTTTGGAAGGATGGGCTTCATAGAGACTGGAACTAAGCAAAGGCTACATTCTAAATCACATACTTCCCAACTATATAGAAGGCAAAAAACAATATGTGACGAAAGAAGTATGTCCAAATTCACAGTACTCATAAAAGAGTGGTCAAAGTACCCAGATGACCTACTACTACTGGCGAGATTCTGAAGTGTGCATATGATGAACACTACTATCCCATGAGGCCACAGGAGAGGATTTGTGAAAGGCAGTGAAGCAACGTAACTGATCCTGGTAGGTCACATTACATAGGCAACATGGTGAATGTAGTGCGTCCAGATTACATTCATAGTACACGCATTCATACTATATATAACATACTTTTTTAAGAACTTGCTCAAGAGAATGCCATTTCAGATGCAGCCAGAGCATTACAGATAGACTGGGAAGCGAGGTGCTGTAACAATGTAAATTTATTTTTTGAACATTCAAGCATAAAAACCTATTCTAGTAGACCCCAAAAACTTAAGGGCATAATGGGTCCCCTTTTAAAAAAAAAAATTTTTTGGACCATTTCTATAAATGCACTCTTCATTTACAGCTGGAAGACAGCACAGCCAAACTGGAGTCACTACATAAAAGGTACATATTCAGTACTACTGAAGGCCACTGCATCTTTATGTTCCTGTCAGCCACCCACATTAAGATCATTCTTTGTTGAGTGATTTTTCATGATGTTTTTCAGTGTATCTGAAAAAGAGAGCCTTGTGACATCACTACAACAGGAAATGCAGCAGCTCAAGGAACTAAATCAGTCACAAGGCAAGAGTTACGTAAGTAGCCGAGGCAATTGTGGACGTGTCATTATCTTGCATGTACACAGTGATTCATAAAAATATGCGTAGGCAGCACACATCATCATGTTAGCTGGGTAAATGGTGTTGCTGTAAAATGCAGATTGTTCCAGAGCTCTTGCATTTCCATATCAGGAGTGTTGATATAAAGAAACCATATAGGTCTTTCTGTGTGTGTAAAATGTGACCGGTACTACTGGTATTGAAAATGGTGACACCATATCAAGAATCAAGGAAGTGTTATTTTACGCTGCAGTTCTCAAATCTTACTCCATTCTTTTTTTCACATTGTTTCACTATTTGAAAGTTTCTTTTGGATTAGTCAGTGTTTAGTTGTGCTAAGAGTCTCAGCTATTACCTAAGACAGAAAATAGAATGTCAAGTTTAAGAGGTTTTGTGCTGTTAATGTAAATAGTGTGTTCAATTGTCTCTGAGCATATAATGTCATTACAGGAGAGTTTGGAGGGCATGCTGAAATCTTTCCAGGCCGAGACCAAAGAAGTTCTTCACTCTCTTTTCCCACACATCAACATAGAGACAGCACAGGTGTCTAGGATTTCAGTTTTCTTGTGTTTTCATTTCTCAGTTTTGTTTTTGGATTTGGTTATGTTGGCTTGTTTCTGAAATGCAAATACATGTAACATCAGTCTCTCTATATGTACACTACAAAAAGTTTGGGGTTGGAAAGATTTTTTAAATGTTTTTGAAAGAAGTCTCTTATGCTCACCAAGGCTGCATTTATTTGATCAAAATACATCATATGTGAAATATTATTACAATTTAAAATTCTATTTTAATATCTTTTAAAAATGTAATCTATTCCTTTGATGACAAATTAATTTTAACCACACTTACTCCAGTCACATGATCTTTCAGAAATAATTCAAATATTCTGATTTGATGCTCAAGAAGCATTTCTTATCAATGTTGAAAACAGTTGTGCTGGTTAATATATTTTGTGGAAACCATGATACATTTTTTGTTTCAGTATTTATTTACATTAGAAATATTTTGTAATGTTTTTACTGTAACTTTTGTGCAATTAAATGCATCGTTGCTTAAAGTATTTCTTTCTAACAAAAAAATCTTAGTTACCCCAAATGGTAGTGTACTTGATATTGTCATGAATATTAAATGGAGTCACTTTATTAATAAATGGATGTACATATCTTCCATCACTTCCTCTATTCACATCCTTAAACGCTGTCTAATCTTTCGGAGTCTCTCTTTGTTTTCCTTCAGACCAAATGGCTTCAGGACTTTGCTGTGAATGCACAAGAGGTGCTAAATCAGAAGCAACAGAGCCAAGAATCCCAGCAAAGCACAGAGATGGATGTGAGCATGCTGCAGTTTCTGGCCTTGTGCTATTATTATCTTTGTGGCTCTTCATCGCTCCCTAGTGGGCATGGAAGGCATATTTGTAGTTATTACAATGTCGTTTTATCATATAGGAGTTAATGGGGAAACTACAGGCAGCCCAGGAGAGTCAGTGCACACTACAGTCTGAGTGTGAACAGTACAGGAGCGTACTGGCTGAGACGGTGAGATTATACACTAATAATCTGTTACATTTGAATGGGAATGACATTGAGCCATATATGTTTAATCTTATTCTGTAGGAGGGGATGCTGAAAACACTTCAGAAGAGTGTAGAGGAGGAGGAGACGGTGTGGAGGACCCAGATAATAGAGTCAGAGGACAAACTGAAGATGGTGGGTCTATACACTGTTAACACACACACACACACACACACACACACACACACACACACACACACACACACACACACACACACACACACACATTCCTGCAGACACATAGAAAAAGTGTTTTCTTTGATTATAGAAAATATCTCTTAGATTTGGTTATGGCTTTGTTATTCAAGTTTTTTTGGACAAGCTGTGTTTATGGATAACTTTTTGGGGGAAATTTGGAAAATCACTACCACCAAGGAACAGTGTGAAAGTTTCAATCTGTCATGTTGTGTTTTCATAGGCACTCAAAAAAGTGCAGGAATTAGAAGAGACAACAGAGAGCTTGAGAGCGGCAAACCAGAGCACCCAACAGGTATTAATTTCATCAGTGGAAATTAGTTTTTGCACTGTAGGACACTAAGAATACAAAAGATGAGTATCTTAATCATATTAAGAAATCCTGGCGCGATACAGCCTATTAAATGTAAAACGTGATTATTAATCTTCAGAATTTTATGATTTAATTAAATGTGAGCACTGCACTTTACAAAATAACATTGCGTCGCTGTTGCACGTTCTACAGGCTCGTGGCTTCAGTGCAGTTCACAATCGGTGAATACCACACATTAATGCAAAGCGATTTCTTATGATCTACTTTTGATGACTTTTGACATTGTTTACATTATGGTGTTTACACTGTAATATGTTGAAGATGGTTGTAAGAGTGCATATTTTATCTCCCTCATCTGTTTGAATGAGTAGTAAATGAGTAGTGAAGCTTAGTCATTTAAAATAGCCTCAGTGAATTTCAGGCTTGTTTATAATTAAAAGTCCAGCATCATGCATACAATCTTCTTTATCCTAGTTATTATTGGTATTTTGGTTACACACAAACTTAATCTGTTATTTAATTCAACATAAACTCTTGTAGCTTCAAGGCTACCTTATTCGACAAAGACTAAGAACTTTTTTTAACAAATTTAGCATATAGATTTAACTAGTATTAGCACAATAATGTTTGGTGTCTTTTTTAAAAAAAACATTATTATTGTATCAGCAAAATCTAATATCACTAATTTGTATGTATTGTTATATTGGTACATATTGATATTTAGTGTAACTGCAGTTACCGTTTTTTGATAAGCAGCATTACGTCCTTATAGGATTACATGATACTGAGATGGATGATTTATTTTGAAATGTATCGGTTTGTTCTGGATGGACAAATGGTATTTTATTTGTGCTGGTAAATTTGATTTGAAAAACGCTTCAGATAACCTGCATTTATACACAAAACAAGCTAATGTTTTGTTTAATGCTACTAAAGTAGTTTAAACCAAGTGTATGTAAAGAATTACATTTATGACTGCTCTCAATATTTCTCAGTGAATCTGTTCCCTTATCTCTCCATGGTTTTTCCCTGAGTGCAGCTGGAGGAGAAAGTGTTGCTGCTTGAGGCCCAGGTGGAGAAACAGCTGCAGTCAGCTTCCACTGACAGTCAGAGCCAATCTGAAGAGATGACGCATGTGAGCGCACCCTCCTGCCTAAAGGCCTATTCACTAAAACACAATATGAGATACAAAAGCAAAACAAAGTCATCTTAGTCATTCATTCCATTATTAAATGTCTTATAAATAAGAGTTTGATGGGTTGATATACATGCAGTTTAATTTCATCTGATGTTGTGAATAGGTCTTGAGCTTCTGATACGTAACACATGACTTACTTGTGGCTTGTTCTGCTCTGCCATTTAACAGTTGGTTTGTTTGTTTTCAGTTGAAGCAGGTTTTAGCAGAATCTGAAAGACAGTTGAGTGTGGCCATGATGGAGGCACAGAAACAGAGGGAGGAACTTTCACAGGTTGGTTTCCTTTGAAATCCAAACATTTGCTAAGGGTTTACACCCATTATCCGTTGTTTACTCTCAATCCTGTGCCAGACATGAGGCTTTGCCAAAGAAAAAAGTTGTTGGTTTTGTTGAGTGACAGCTTCCTTTTCCAGGTCAGGCAGCAACTGAGTGACGTGACAAAGCGAGCTCAGGGAGTGGCGGAGAATGGGCAGCCTGAAGCAGAGGAGTGTCAGGTTAGGGTGCGACGCAGAAAGGCACCCTGCATCTCACTTGGCAGCATTAGATAGATTATTTAGCACTATGGCTGTGTCTCAAAGCGAAGCAATGCATACAGAAGTATGGAAGTATGGTTTCCAGTGTTGGAAACAGTTGTGCTGCTTAATATTTTTGGAAAAAAAGGATTTATTTTAAGGATTTATTGATACAGAAGTTAAAAAGAACAGAATATTCAAAATAGAAATATTTTCTAACAATATAAATATTTACTATAAATTTTGATCAATTTCTCTCATCCTTGCTGAATAAAAGTATTAGTTTCTTTAAAAAAAAAATGCTGACCCCAAGCTTTTGAACAGTTGTGTATATTGTTACAAAAGATTTCTATTTTAAATAAATGCTGTTCTTTTTTAACTTTTTATTCTTCAAAGAATCCTAAATAAAGTATTACAGGTTATAAAAAAAAAATTAAGCAGCACAACTGTTTCGAACATTGATAATAAATCAGCATATAAGAATGATTTCTGAAGGATCATGTGACACTGAAGACGAGTAATGATGCTGAAAATTCAGCTTTGCATCACAGAAATAAATTATATTTTAAAGTATATTAAAATACAAAACCATTATTTTAAATTGTAATAATATTTCACAATAATACTGTTTTTACTGTATTTTTGATTAAATAAATGCAGGCTTCATGAGCATAAGAGACTTATTTAAAAAAAAAAAAAAAAATAGTAATGTTTCCAAACTTTTGACTGGATATACTATTGTTATTATTTTTAAAAAAAAGTCAGTGTTACAATATGTCTTAAATTTGGTCATATTTTGTTTAAATTACTTGACCATGTATTAATTTTATTTTTTGAGGATAATTTCCCCCTATATTAGAGTCTATAATTATGTACCATACACATCTTTTATTCCCTATCCAGTGCTGCCAATGAGGAGATATTTTTCTCATAATTCTAACCGTTCATATTTCAGCATTTTTGTTTCAGCGGCTTCTGTTAACCTAGGTGCCTGTTTTCACCTCTGAATATCTCATCCACTCTTGGATTTTCTCTCATACTCCCCTTTTTAACCACTAACATGTGTATTTTCTATTTGAAACTCGCACTTCTTTTTTATGCTTGTATTTTGAATGCAGTGTGTGCAATGCAGTTGAGTGCACTAATGCAGCTCTTGTGTTGGATGGGATGGAAAGGTTTTGCATTAGCTCTCGTAGCTGATGGGGTACTGTTTTGTTTGCTTGGTCAGGTCCAGGCTCAGCTGGAACAGACATTGGAAAAACTGCAGGGTGAACAGACTCTAAACCAGCAGCTCTCTGCAGAAGTGGAGCAGGTACAACAGTGTCCATGACCTTGTTTCTGCTTGATTTTTAAACGCCCATTATTCATTAAACTCTTTAATTCCATCATTTTTAGGCTCAGGAGGCCCTCAAAAGACAGCTTCAGAGCCATCTAGAACAGATGAAGGCAGCTGAAGACACTTCAGCCTTGGGTGATGTTCAGCTGAAGGTACATTTTGACTAGATGATAAACAGTATGATCAGTTTTTGTGCCTTTTTTATGTTCACAAGTTCTAGAATTTGATGTTGCATGTGAGATCACTCTCAAAGGGTGGAACGATTTAGTATTTTTTTTATTTTGAATGTAGCCTTTAATGCTGACATGACAATAATGCTCGTGACTTGGTGTTTTAGGAGTGTCTAGAGAAGGAGCGAAAGATGACCAAAGATTTGGGCCAGGCAGCCACCAAACTCCAGCAGCTGCTGAGAAACAGTCAGGACCAACTTGCCAAAGAGAAAGAGAAAGTCAGAACCCTGCAGGATAAATTGCAAGACAAGGTAAAAACATTATACATAAGTTGATATAGTAGCATGCATAGCTGCATGTCTTTGTTAATGTTGTTTATGTGCTTCTATTTCCAGGAGGGTGATGGAGAGATGAAGCAAGGCACTTCTGTTTGAGGTGGAAAACAAAACGTTTTGCCAAAAATTGCCTTAAGATGACCAAAATGAAGCATTCCTGATTTTTTTTTTTTCTTTTCCTTGGTCTATAGTCTTGGTAGAAATTGTATGAAGACTTTCGAGAAATCTAACTAGTGCAAAAACTTTTATTTAGGAGGTGTGCTGGAACTATTTTCACTTTACATTCCAGCTTAAACCTTCTGACTATGTCAGAAATGATTCATCAACTGCCTTATATATTCTTAGTGTTCTCGCATCTCCTCCTGATGTCAGTGTTAAAAGGGAAACTGTATGTACGTTATTCGTACATCAACTAGTGCAATTAATTACTTGTAAGTGAATGAGTAAGCATAATTGTATGGTACATGGGAACAGCATTTGGAATGCCCTCTCTGTAGCTGGCTTCAACACCACTGTATAAGTTTGATAATTAATAAATAAACAGCAATATGGCTTTCAATGTTTCAAAAAGGCTGTTCATTTTGGCATAGATGCATCTAGATTTAGAATTCAAAAAATACTTTGGATAAACGTTTTATAATGTCCAATATGACAAACTGTATTAATTTTTGGTATCTTTTGTAAAAAATTACGAGTTGAGACACATTCAATGTTTTTGAGAATCAACATTTTGGTAACTCAACATGACACTACAGGAACTCCTCCCAGGAATCTCCAGTCGGGCCGCTGCCAGGCTGCTTAAAGGAGGAGGACTCCATTCTTCCACGACGTCCACGAACACGTGGTGAAGTCGTGATCTGCACACCAATCGCCGCGCGTCCATGCTTCCACCCAGGCCATCTTCTTCAACATGGACAGGGCGGAAGCCCACGGCTATGTGCGCATGCCCTCCGTTGAGGAGACCGCCGCCGTGCACCTGTGCCCGTACTTTTCGTCTCTGGGCGCGGATCTCAGCCTGCAGTCCAAACCGTGCAAGTTCACAGCTCATCTGGCTGACGAGGCCTATGCTTCTGCAGGCGAGGCGGCATCCGCTCTGCATTCCATGGCAGTACCGAGGTGTTTCAGGCAAAGCTTCTGCGGTCCCTGGATGGCGGCGTCGTGGCTGTTCGTTGTAGGCAGTGGGCGGGACCGGAAAAGAAGTGTCACGGACTGAGAAGTCCGCATCGCTATGGCGCGCCGTCCTCTGCTGCCAAGCCTTCGTCCTACGGACCATCCAAAAGGGTATGGAGAGTTCGTTGAAGGCCCTGCCCCCAAGCGCCTTGCTCTGCGTCATGTCCCCTCTATTCCTGCAGGTGACATTTCCAATATTTGGGTGAGTTCCACAATAAAAACACACATCCCTTCACACAAAGAGCCTTTTCCTCCTCATACACGCAACACTGTGTCACCCGCCCTGCCCCAGAGCAGTGCGGAGTCGCAGTCTATGCCTATAGTGGCCTCCCGATGGAAAAACACAAGAGTGCCATTGTTCCCCCACAGTGCATGACACCGCTCGTGCCTGTTTGGCAGCCAACCTGCCCTTCACATGCCGTCCCTCCGCCAGTGCGTTTAGCCTCGCTGGGGAAAGGCTCCAGTCCACACACATCGCCACTGGCAACAGCGGCCATAGAACTAATACGGCCTCTGTGTCATTTTCTAGACGCGTGGAGAGCTATTCCGGGCATTTCACCGTGGCTGCTGGGGATAATTCAACACGGGTATTCTCTTCAATTCAGACGCAGACCACCCCGCTTCAGGCATGGGTCCGTCACTTACTTTGCCTCAAAACACCCTGTTCTGAGACAGGAAGTTCACAGCAGGAGAGTAGTTTTACAGCCGCTATTTTGTGGTGCCCAAGAGGGATGGAGGACTCAGACCGATACTGGACCTAAGACCCATCAACCGAGCACTTCACAAGCTCGGTTGATGGGTCTTCAGGAGGAAAGGTTGCTGCAGGTTGGTCTTTGAACACCTTTGCCAGATACTGTTGAGAACTGTTCTATTGTTTGACAGTTGTTACCGCTTTGCTGTTGGCTCTGTGTATACTTTGTTCCTCACTTACGTTGGGACCTGCTGCTAGTGTTAACACAGTTGTTACCGCTACCGCTGTTGACACTGTGTTTTACTTTCATGCATTGAGTGCTTATTGTGTTGTGTCTGCCCTGGTTTCAGAGCAGCCTTCACTTTCATTGTGTTGAATATGCAAAGTTTGATGGGGTCGGAGCTGATGTTTCACTGGTCTAGCTTCGCCTCTCAGATGCGAACACTCCTAGTGGTGAGGCTATTGGCGACTGTTGTTTTCTTCCGTGGCTGGTGTAGCTTGGCCCCATTTTCTTCGTGCTTATCTTCACTACTCTCACGGGGGGATTTAATATAGTTCCCACAGTGTCATAGCTGACGGAATGTTGAGTAACCGCTCTCGAAAGGAAACGTCACCGGTTACTATCGTAACCTTGGTTCCCTGAGAGGCGGGAACGAGACATTGCATTAGCCGCCGTGTTCGCTGTTCGATAAGCTGTGCAAACGCTCAGTCGTGATTCCGACGAAATTGACCTGTCGGTAAGCTCCTCCCCTCGAACACAGATGAGCCAATGGCAGTTAAGTAACAGTTGCAAGGGGACCGGAACTCGGACAACTTTAGGTTCTAGCGCCATAGAGAAACATTGGAAGATCCGATGCTTTTATCGTTTTGATTGTTTATGCTACAAAAATGGTAAAACAAGGTGTCTGGGGTACTTGTAACACTGATTCCAGGTATCCTGAGAGGATGGGTATGGGTATTCATGTTTTAATTACCGTACTGCGCGCAAGTTCACCAGCGCCTTTCAAAAGTGTGATAAGATTTGCGCAAATGGACGAATTATCTGCAACTGAAGCCATGTTAATTTACCACTGATGTGGGCGCAGTAACCTGGTTCCCTAAGGATTCAACCCCAATCCAAATAAAGACATTCAACGGTACATGAACAGTATTGATCCTGGATGTTGTCATCTGCGATCGTGACGACCGCAACATGAGGCTTCTCCCACTTGCATTGTGATCTGTAAACCCTCGCTTCCAAATTAATCTTTTTACTCTTTATAAAATCTTTTATATATATCCCTCCATGGCATATTTAAGTCCCACTTGAAATCTCCTCAACGAAAGGTGGTCCCTCTGTGTCCAAAATGTATCAAAAACATATTGGGACAAGGTTTTCACACTGACAGCTGTCATTGTAAGACAGTTAGCAACTCCGTTTGTTTGTCCGAGTTTGCAACAATAACTAAGGCGGGCGGGGCTTACCGATAGGTAAATTGTCACGTCCATGCATTTTATACTGCCCGCGAGCCTATCAGTATTTACATACTTCGCGACAATTGGCCAGCTGTTTCAAGCTGGTGTTAGCCAAAAGTTGCCAAAGTAGCCAAAGTGCAGAAAGGAGGAGTTCCCGCAGTGTCATAGCTGATGCAATGTTTCGTTCCCGCCTCTCAGGGAACCGAGGTTTCGATAGTACCTGGAGATGTTTG
Organism: Squalius cephalus; assembly: GCF_949319135.1. Classification (NCBI taxonomy): domain Eukaryota; kingdom Metazoa; phylum Chordata; class Actinopteri; order Cypriniformes; family Leuciscidae; genus Squalius; species Squalius cephalus. The sequence goes on from NC_137142.1 coordinate 17,624,453, forward strand.
CGATTTATAGCCTATTGGTAAAAATTCTCCTCACGATAAGAATTAGTCTTCCCTCGATAACAATGGTAAAGCCACACTGATGACGTATTTCTGTTTGGGACCCATTCACAGCTCATGTGCTAAGTGAAAACAACTATAGTGGAAGGCGAACATGAAGCTGAGCCGGAGTTTATCGCTAAATGAGGAATACCTCTACAATCTGGAACTGGTACAGACATATATTTTCACTAGCGCTTGAGAGTTTCGCTCTGTCAAGCAGTCCGTAAAGCGCACTGTTTTAGTTCATCCCAGTGAAACGAACCAATGAATCTTTGACGCACAGTAAACACTAGTGTGAGGCGCACGACTCGCTGTCACTTTGTTGAGAGCTCTCCGTGTTTACGGATCCACTTGTCTGTGCAACACTTCTGTCGCGCCGCACTCCACTTTATTCCTATGGGTGACGTCAAGCGACTTTAACGTGCCCGCAAAGCATCCCGGGAAGGCGGCACTGCGCGTCAAAAAGCTGGCCGATGCCCATCTTTATGCAAATGAATCAGTTGAATGCGACTATCCAATAGAAGAAGAGCAGATGGAGACCAGGGGAAGTCTCTCGCCGGGCAACTTCACTCCGGATAGGGTGAACCCAGTGGCGAGACGACGTAGCTTCTTCCTCTGGAGGTAGAGCAGAGCAGCTACAATGATCCTTCTCTGTTTTTGATTCATTACTGCTCAACGAAATCCATATTTATACACTTCACTTCTCCCTCCAAATTTCACAATTCGAGAGGGAAGAAGTTAGGTTGGTTTCGAGCAAATGGTTTAAAAACACAACATTTTGTTACGGTATGGATCCACTTTACGGTACGGATCCTCCCCTCATTTATCCATTGATGGGCATTCCTCAAGTTTACCGCTATGGGTCTGGTTTTGAGCCAGATGACGATTTGGGGGTTTCGTAATAAAAATAATATCTTTTAAGGATAAAACTGTGGGTTAAAAACTTAAAATCAACCCATAATTTATTGGTTATACAACAATCACAAAATAAATGGCCAGCTGTTTCTTCAACAAGGCCACAATGAGCAAGTTTCATCAATAGATATTACAGATAGATGAGTTAAAACTGTCGCTCATATCTTTTGAAGTTGTTGCGTTTGTGATAACGTTGTAGGTCACATCATAACGTCAACATGGCGGATGATGTAGGCTACGGTTTGCATTCATACTTAACAAGATCAGGCTATATAGTACCTAACTCTTTTAGCGCTCGTTAAGTAAGTACTTCTTGAAATTAAGTACCTACTCAGTGAGGATTGGAGTGACATAAACTCCCCTCTTTGATTGATTGGCTAGAGTAGGAGCTGTCAATCTAGAACTAGTGGACCAATGGTGACGCTTAAGCCCGCCCTAATTTACATGAAACTCGAACTGCAACATTTGGAAAAGCAAGCGCAGAACGTGGAAAGAAGACCGAAGAGAAAAACAGCACAAGTGTACAGAAGAGTAAAATATGAGCAGAAAATGTAAGAGAGCACATACTAGTACAGAGTAATAAAACCAAGGAAAACATATTTAAGAAAACATGAACATAAGTTTTTGTGCAAAATCATTTTTAATGTGTTTAAAGTTTTTATGCATGCTTGTTATTTTATGATTCACGCTTGATCCGTGAACATGTTGTTTTTTCATTTTATGCAATATATTTTTACATGCGTTTTTTACAATTTTGATTTGATTTGACCACAATACTTTTGACGGGATATTGATCCCATACACGAGATTCATATTCATGAACCCAGCAGAATCTGTTTACATTTCAAACTTGTAATTGATTTGAATTATTATTGTGTGTAATTATTATTGTGTGACGTTTTCCAGTACAGTTGCACTATTTAAACATTATCTGCACTTTTACAGAAGAAATGTATATCAGCAACTTTTCCATTTCTGCAAGGGCTGGTGTTTGGATTTTTAATTGGTATATTATAAGAGCCTATTTGATGGATACATTTTACTTTATATCAATGTTTGTGTTTCTGAGGCTCTCAAAAATACATGCATCTATCACTTGTAGCCAAAAACAGTAGTGAATGGTACTATATATCATCATTGATATCATTATTGCAATAAATACCAGAAATTCAAAAAATCTTCAAAAAATTGAGGAGGTCTATCACCTCATCACTGATGACTACACGCGAGGCCTCTGTGAAATAAAGGAAAGAATAATGAAAAAACATGCTGAAGTGATATACAATTGGACTGTTAAGTAAGATGGCATTTCCTTCCAGATGACTTCGAGGAAGACACAATTGAAACACATAGCAGATCATTGTATGAACCTCATAAAATTATCTATAGATTAGGCAGACACAGGACTACAACTAAACTATTTTTATTCTTTTTAATCTACATTCCATTACCCATATTTATTTATGCTTCAGTTTGAGGTATGAGGAAATCTGAACCAGTTTGTGGCCTTCACATTACATTCCTTTACAAACAAGTTCCGGGTTTTTGTTACCTCAAGACGCTGTGGGTTAAGTAAACTCAGGAATGTATCTGATACAAAATAATAACACATTGAGTAGGTCTTACAAGTAGTTAATAAGCATTACTCAGACCTTATGACATATGAAAACTTTGATGTTAGGTGTGGCCCAATAATTTCTGTCCTCTCCAAATAATTCTCTAAATCCTTACAATCAATAAATAAATATAGGAAAATCAGCCTATAGAAATTACTTTTCCACCCAGTTTCACCAACATGCCAATAATTTATTATTATTATTATTATAGTTCTTAACTAAAAAATAAATGTATACACAATCACCTGTTTCCTTCACTAATTCGTTCAGATTAGGTTTTTCATTAAATAAATAAATATTCCATGTAGTTCATTAATCAATGAGAGACCATGAAAACCACAAGCAGAAATTAGCAGAATGCAGTTTCAAATAGTTATAGATTGAGTTTAGCAGGCTATCACACTGTAGCACATGTAGCCTACGGTTTTGAACAGTTGAAATGGTTTAACAGCATGCAAAACACACACTGAAGAAAACTGTCCCGGTGTGGTAACTTACCATTCCTGACGCTTGTTCTGAGGGGGAAGAGAGAAGTGTGTAGTTGACCTTAAAAGGAAGCGACAGGAGCACGCGGATACTGATTGATTGATTGAAGTTTATTTCGAGCAACAAAAAGTATATATATGCATTTAATATACACATTTAATTACAAAATGGTTGTGTTGGGATATATATGATTATATGATTTATATATATATATGATTATGATTTATATATGATTTATTTTGAAATGTATCGGTTTGTTCTGGATGGACATACGGTATTATTTTATTTGTGCTGGTAAATTTGATTTGAAAACACTTCAGATAACCTGCATTTATACACAAAACAAGCTAATGTTTTGTTTTATGCTACTTCAGTAGTTTGAACCAAGTGTAAATAAAGAATTACATTTATGACTGCTCTCAATATTTCTCATTGAATCCCTTATCTTTCCATGGTTTTTCCCTGAGTGCAGCTGGAGGAGAAAGTGTTGCTGCTTGAGGCCCAGGTGGAGAAACAGCTGCAGTCAGCTTCCACTGACAGTCAGAGCCAATCTGAAGAGATGACGCATGTGAGCGCACCCTCCTGCCTAAAGGCCTATTCACTAAAACACAATATGAGATACAAAAGCAAAACAAAGTAATCTTAGTCATTCAATCCATTATTAAATGTCTTATAAATAAGAGTTTGATGGGTTGATATGCATGCAATTTAATTTCATCTGATGTTGTGAATAGGTCTTGAGCTTCTGATACGTAACACATGACTTGTGGCTTGTTCTGCTCTGCCATTTAACAGTTGGTTTGTTTGTTTTCAGTTGAAGCAGGTTTTAGCAGAATCCGAAAGACAGTTGAGTGTGGCCATGATGGAGGCAAAGAAACAGAGGGAGGAACTTTCACAGGTTGATTTCCTTTGAAATCAAAACATTTGCTAAGGGTTTACACCCATTATCCTTTATCAAGTCAAGTCACCATCATTTATATAGCACTTTTAACAATATAGATTGTTTCAAAGCAGCTTTTAAGTGATAATAGGAAAGAATATAGGTATAATAGGTAATAGGTAGGAAATTTAAGTAGCAGAGATTGTTTTGAATTTATAGCAGCTCTAGAATAAAGTTATTGTCCATCTTAAGGTAGTTTTCATTGATTCACTTCCATCGCAACGATCATTAGTTATTAAAACAACACCATTCTAACAGAAAACCCTTAATGCGATCCGGCCGCTCATTTGCACAAAACAGTGCCTGATGGCTCGAGAACACAAATCATGAAATAGGATCCAAGGTACAAGCCTTGAAAAATTTATAATACAGAATTTTTGTATCACTTCCGCGTAGCCACGTGAACCGGAAATATCCCGACAAACGTTTTATCTGGACAGAGGTAAAGGGAAGGGAAGGAGGCCTTCACAGGGGAGAGACTAGTTGACACTTCAGGTCTGCATTGTCGTCGTGTCCAGGCGCAGGTCCTTCATCAGATCGGATACGGCCTGGATCTGACGGACTGCTGTAAACCTCGGGATAAACAGAGAGACTAATATTAGTGTAGACGCCATTCTTCTTATGATGTAACGAGTACATCAGGATTTATGGGAAGTGTTCCCGGTTCCGGCTGAGCTAATCTATGCAGCCTAACATTGAATTATAGAAGTCTATAATGTGTTATGTGAATGCTAGGTCAAAGAGATGTGTTTTTAGTTTAGATTTGAACTGACAGAGTGTGTCTGCTTCCCGGACAATGTTAGGAAGACTGTTCCAAAGTTTTGGTGCTAAATGGGAAAAGGATCTACCGCCAGCAGTCGATTTTGATATTCTAGGTATTATTAACTGGCCGGAATTTTGAGATCGCAATAGACGTGACGGACTATAATGTGTTAAGAGCTCGCTTAAGTACTGGGGAGCTAAACCATTTAGTGCTTTGTAGGTTATCAGCAATATTTAAAAATGTATACGATGTTTAATAGGGAGCCAATGCAGTGTTGACAGAACAGGGCTAATATGGTCATACTTCCTGGTTCTGGTAAGAACTCTAGCTTCTGCGTTTTGGACCAGCTGTAGTTTGCTTATTAAGCGTACAGGGCAACTACCCATAATAGCATTACAATAATCTAGCCTTGATGTCATGAACGCATGAACTAACTGTTCCGCATTTGTCATTCATATGATGTCATTTACCGGTAGATATATTTTTAAGATGGAAAAATGCGGTTTTACAGATACTAGACACGTGACTTTCAAATGAAAGATTGGTATCAAAGAGCACATCCAGGTTCCTAACCGACGACGAAGACTTGACAGAGCAGCCATCAAGTGTTAGACAGTATTCTAGATTATTACGTGAGGAAGTTTTTTGTCCAATAATTAGAATCTGTTTTTTCAGAATTAAGTAGTAGGAAATTACTAGTCATCCAGTTTTTTATATCAGCTATGCATTCCGTTAATTTTGTGAATTGGTAAGATTCGTCTGGGCATGAAGAAATATAGAGCTGAGTATCATCAGCATAACATTGAAAACTAATGCCATACTTCCTAATGATATCTCCTAAGGATAGCATGTACAGAGTGAACAGCAGCGGTCCTAGTACTGAGCCTCGTGGTATGCCATACTGAACTTTTGATAAGACATCTCTTCATTTACTGCTACAAACTGATAATGGTCAGATAAGTATGATTTAAACCATGCTAATGCAATTCCTCTAATGCCAACATAATGTTCTAATCTATTTAAAAGAATGTTCTGGTTAATGGTATCAAATGCAGCACTAAGATCGAGTAACACTAATAGAGAGATACAACCACGATCGAATGATAAGAGCAAGTCATTTGTGACTCTAATGAGAGCTGTCTCAGTACTATGGTACGGTCTAAATCCTGACTGAAAATCCTTGCAGATACCTAAATGTAATTCTAAAAAGGAACATAGTTGTGAGGATACTGCCTTTTCTAGTATCTTTGACAGATAAGGTAGATTCGAGATCTGCCTGTAATTGACTAATTCTGCCGGATCAAGTTGTGTTTTTTTAACAAGCGGTTTAATCATAGCCAGCTTAAAAGTTTTTGGTACGGATCCTAATGACAAAGATGAATTAATGATATTAAGAAGAGGATCTATGACCTCTGGAAGCATCTCTTTCAGTAGCTTAGTCGGTATAGGGTCTAACATACATGTTGTCGATTTAGATGATTTAACGAGTTTAGAAAATTCTTCCTCTCCTATAGCAATGAATTAATCTAATTTTTCCTCAGGGAGACTACAATGCACTGCCTGATGCGATACTGTAGTAGACGGTTGCATAGTTATAATTTTCTCCCTGATATTATCAATCTTGTAAGTAAAGAAGTTCATAAAGTCATTACTGCTGTGCTGCTTGGAAACGTCTGGGGTTGAGGTTTTATTTTTCGTTAATTTAGCCGCTGTTTCAAATCAATACCTAGTGTTTTGTTCATTTTCTTCTAATAGGGTTGAAAAATAAACAGATCTATTAGCTTTTAAGGCCTCTGTACACAATCGTGCTCTTTCCATGAAATGTGAAATTGTTTATCCATATTATATCTGCTTTTTATTTGTTGAACATCAATTACAATTTTCCCTTAAATGGGTTTAGAAGTTTGTTGTATGTCCTAATTCAGGGAACAGACACAGTCTCTATATGATGATATCTAGGAGAAAGAGTCTTTATGTGATGAGATTTATCTGACCTCAGTGATGTGAGACAGCTAGCAGATGGTCGGTTTAGCCAGTCTGTCTGCTTCCTGACCTGAGCCCCAATTCATGTTTGAGCTCTAAGACTATGAGCCATATTACTAAAGGGAAGAGCAGCACCATCCTGGGAGGTCTGCCCCAAAAACTTTTCCAATTGTCTATGAATTCTATATTATTTTGCGGACACCATTTAGACAGCCAGAAATTGAGTGAGCACAGTCTACAGTCTAAGTATCTCATCACTCCTGCGAACAGGAAGGGGTTTTACTTTGTTTACTCACAATCCTGTGCCAGACATGAGGCTTTGCCGAAGATAAAAGTTTTCCAGGTCAGGCAGCTACTGAGTGACGTGACAAAGTGAGCTCAGGGAGTGGCGGAGAATGGGCAGCCTGAAGCAGAGTATCAGTTTATTTGATCAAAAATACATGGAAACAGTAATATTGTGAAATATTATTACAATTTAAAATAATGTTTTTCTATTTAATGTACTTTAAAATATTATTTATTTCTGTGATGCAAAGCTGAATTTTCATCAGCCATTACTCTAGTCTTCAGTGTCACATGATCTTTCAGAAATCATTTTAAAAAGCCCATTATTCATTAAACTCTTTAATTCCATCCTTTTTAGGCTCAGGAGGCCCTCAAAAGACAGCTTCAGAGCCATCTTGAACAGATGAAGGCAGCTGAAGACATGGGTGATGTTGTTCAGCTGAAGGTACATTTTGACTAGATGATCAACAGTATGATCAGTTTTTGTGCCTTTTTTATGTTCACAAGTTCTAGAATTTGATGTTGCATGTGAGATCACTCTCAAAGGATGGAACGATTTAATTTTGAATGTAGCCTTTAATGCTGACATGACAATAATGCTCGTGACTTGGTGTTTTAGGAGTGTCTAGAGAAGGAGCGAAAGATGACCAAAGATTTGGGCCAGGCAGCCACCAAACTCCAGCAGCTGCTGAGAAACAGTCAGGACCAACTTGCCAAAGAGAAAGAGAAAGTCAGAACCCTGCAGGATAAATTTCAAGACAAGGTAAAAACATTATACACAAGTTTATATAGTTGCATGAATAGCTGCATGTCTTTGTTAATGTTGTTTATGTGCTTCGATTTCCAGGAGGGTGATGGAGAGATGAAGCAAGGCACTTCTGTTTGAGGTGGAAAACAAAACGTTTTGCCAAAAATTGAAACATTCCTGAATTCGCTTTTTTGCCATGGTAGAAATTGTATGAAGACTTTCGAGAAATCTAACTTGTGCAAACATTTTTTATTTAGGAGGTGTGCTGGAACTATTTTCACTTAACATTCCAGCTTAAACCTTCTGACTATGTCAGAAATGATTCATCAACTGCCTTATATATTCTTAGTGTTCTCGCATCTCCTCCTGATGTCAGTGTTAAAAGGGAAACTGTATGTACGTTATTCGTACATCAACTAGTGCAATTAATTACTTGTAAGTGAATGAGTATGCATAATTGTATGGTACATGGGAACAGCATTTGGAATGCCCTCTCTGTAGCTGGCTTCAACACCACTGTATAAGTTTGATAATTAATAAATAAACAGCAATATGGCTTTCAATGTTTCAAAAAGGCTGTTCATTTCTGCAAAGATGCATCTAGCTTTAGAATTCAAAAAATACTCTGGATTAACATTTTATAATGCCCAATATGACACAAACTGTGTTAAAGTTTTTGGTATCTTTTGTAAAACATTATGAGTTGAGACACACATTCAAAGTTTTTGAAAATCACTTGATTTTTATTTTTCAAGTACACATTGCTGCTGTAGGTAACAGTCCTATTGTAATTTCCGGCATGGGATTTTGGATGTCACTATACTATATTTGATGGTTTGTTATTGTAAACAGTGTTATTCCTTTTTTAATAATGATCATAAATGTAAATGGATAAATATGGATTTTTCTCACTTGATCAAATGACATACAAATACTGGTTCCAATGAAATACAAAGTTTATTATTAATTATAACCCAAAAACACATTTCTTTCGTATAAATCTTTCGTTTTGACCAAAAGGCTGTTAGTGGGGTGTTGGGTCAGTGGTCTCATTGGTGTAATTTTACACACTTTTCCCCTCCAAAGACTTTACTACATCCCGCCCACCAAGTTTCTCCACAAGACTTGATGCTTCTTTGTCTGCGTGGTCATTAATTTGCCACTCAAATTTCAAACCTGTGCAGAGAAAAAAAAAAAAAGCACCATATATGTTATTTTAAACTTTTTAGTTTTCCTTTTTCTGTAAAACTGCTTTGGAACCATGTGTACGGTAAAAAACGCTTTAAAAATAAATTGAAATATTCATTATAACATTAAAAGGACAATAACCAACCTGGCATTTTGGCCTTGACAGCAGACTTTGAACTTGCATAGACCATTTTATTCCTCATGGGGGCGTCCTCAGGGGCACTGTACAATAAAGAGACACAAAAGCAAGATGGTGAAAATTCGTAAAAAGTTAGGAAAATGTGCTGTCCTTATGGCTGCTTCACACCAAATGCATGGTGTTCCACTGTGTTACTTTTTTATTGTTTTTATATAAAAACATGTGCTAAATGGACGTCTTTGACAGCTGCACCATGTCCCGCACCAGCCCTACATTTTATATATTTAAATATATTTAAAAACTCTGCCTTATTTTCATATAATTAGCAGTTTAATACAATTGAGCAGGGGCTAATCATTTTAAAAGCAAAAAACACATTCTGCCATTCTGTGTAAAAGGCCCCTATGAGCTGATGTTATATTTCTGTTTTTCTGCTGGGTGCTCAAGTTCCCACCAAAACTCACTTTCAAATGTCAACAATAAGAGACATTCTTGACACCTGACAGCCAAAATATGTGCACTTATTGTAAGATAAATGGCATGATTCACTATTCTTACTAATATCACTAATATTAATATCACAAGCAAACAGCCACACAGAACACAAGCCTGCAAAAGTAGATTAATCAGAGAGTTACAAGTGCCTCTTACGAAAAGATGAAGACCAGGTCCTCCTTCACACTCTCCTTGTTCATATAGGTGCAGTCGTACAGGGCGTAGCGGCACTCTTTGGAAGGAAGCTTACTGATGACTGTCTTAAAGACGTCCCCTGTGTTCTCCACATCTTTGACTCTCAGGCAGTTTTCGTGGTCCACTATGATGCTCTTTTGGTCTTCACTCAAACGCATGATTACTAATTTAAACCTTTCTTTCTCGTTGGCACCTTGGAAGCGCACCTTGATTGCTTCATAGTGGGTTACCACCTCATCACTGATGGCTACACCTGAGGCCTGGGTGAAATAAGGGAAAGAATAATGATAAAACATGTAGAAATGACATACAACTATATAACTGAACTATTAAGTAAGATGGCATTTCCTTCCAGATGACTTTGAGGAAGACACAATTGAAACACATAGCAGATCCTTGTATGAACCTCATAAAATTATCTGTATTAGATTAGGCAGACACAGGACTACAACTAAACTATTTTTATTCTTTTTAATCTTCATTCCATAGGCATTACCCGTATTTATATATGCTTTAGTTTAAGGTATGAGATCTGAACCAGTTTGCGGCCTTCACATTCCATTCCTTTACAAACAAGTTGAAACAAGAAGCCGAGTTACACCTCAAGACGCTGTGGGTTAAGTAAACTCAGGAATGTATCTGAATATTATTTTGGAAACACTTTCCATTACAGTGTCCATGTCTATAATTTTATATACAACAATAGTACAAGTTTTCCACCTTACTAGACCCAGTCAGACTTTCAGCTCACCCAGGAACCAACCACTAGTATAAATATAATCAACTTTCTTTAACTACCATTATTACTACATTATATAATGGTCAAATGATTATTAGTTTGAAAGTCAGGATATAGTTCTAAATGTCATGAAATCTTAATATCTGTATGCTATATCTTCTCCACAGGCCCAGTGGAGTAACTTGGCGGACACCCAAGGGACCACAGACCCCTTGTTGAAAACACTAGTAATAGCAATAATTTGTGAGTCTAATCTGCTCAATCACAAAATAACAACACATTAAGTAGGTCTTACCAGTAATTCATAAGCATTACTCAGACCTTATGACACATGAACACCTTGATGTTAGGTGTGGCCCAATAATGTCTGTCCTCTCCAAATAATTCTCTATAGAATCATTACAATCAACAAATAAATACAAGAAAATCAGCCTATAGAAATGACTTTTCCACCCAGTTTCACCAACATGCCAATAAGTTATTATTGATATTAACTAAAAAATAAATTTATAAAGCATCACTTTTCATTCACTAGTTCATTCAGATTAGGTTTTTCAGTAAATAAATAAATATTCCATGTAGTTCGTTAATCAATGAGAGACCATGAAAATCACAAGCAGGAATTAGCAGAATGCAGTTTCAAATAGTTATAGATTGAGTTTAGCAGGCTATCACACTGTAGCACATGTAGCCTACGGTTTTGAACAGTTGCAATTCAAATAACTGCATTGCATTAACGCGAGACAGTTTTTACCAAATGGTTTAACGGCATGCAAAACGCATACTGAAAGAAAACTGTCCCGGTGTGAAGACTTACCATTCCTGCCGCTTGTTCTGAGACGGTAGAGAGAAGTGCGTAGTTGCCTAAACATCAAGGAAGCGACTCGGATATGAACACGCCCTCTTCAGAGCAGCAACAGATCAGTCCTGAATGACTTCTCACTTTCCACCTGTTGTCCGCAACTGCAAACACCTTTAATTACAAAATGATTGTGTTGTGATATATCCTGTTGTCGTTCTGTTATTTATATTTTGTAGTTGTGATAAGAAAGTCAGATAAAAATGATATGTTTACGACATGAAAGATTTCAGGTGAGTCAGAGCAGTTTGAAGGTGGAGACTGAACAAAACGCCCTTATAAGGAAGACAGAATCTTGACAGAAAGTCTGACAAAACCCCTTATTTGGCGAGAGGGGCACACTGCACACATATTACATTTGCATTGATTGGGAGGATCCAGGTGTAAAAATGCACACTTGACGTAGGATAATCACGATGATTATTATAGACCAGCTAATTGTTTTTAATGTTTCATGTTAATGATTAAGTTTATTTCTGCGTAGTTACTCATGGCGTGATTCTTCAGTGGCAGTGATGTTTTTTAACCATATATGGCCCATTCCAGAATTGCCAAGTTTTTATTTAACTATTTATACATCAAAACTCGTAGAGCACTTTAAATTTACAATATTTGCTGATCTTAAACATGTAAGATATAAAAGATTTCTGGGGAAAAAAGTCAACTTTGTTATAGACAAATTAGGTCAAATTTATAGTCAACAAATGTAATTTCCTCTGTATATAGCTTTAAAAATAAATGAAATGCTTTGAAATGTCATGTAGTAAGAATGTTAGTTATGACACAACTATGTCTACACAACTATGACACAAGAGTTGACATTGAGTTATGAATAACAGTGTAACACCCATAGTCAAAAGACCAAAAACAACATTTTCTGCCTGACACTGAAAGTTTTGAAACCATTTTTGAATGTATAAAATTGGTTAGTTTTTCCTTTTTCAGCAAAATATTTCGTGAGACTCCTCATTTTATTTTTCTTCACCCTGACCATCCTGATAGCAATCAATCACAGAAGTGGTCTATATATATATATATATATATATATATATATATATATATATATATATATATATATATATATATATATATATATAGGCCTATATCATAAAAAAACATATATCATCTGTGAAAGTCTCAGGACAAATTTTTTTTCATCCAATTATTGCATTCGGCCATGTCCTGCCAGTCAGTGTACGTATTTCCATACCTCCACGCACCTGCTCGCACAGGTATCACACCACATCAGCACGTTCCATAAGGCTATACAGAGTTGTAGACAGACAGTCAACGAGCATGAGCCCTTTTTGTATGAGCCCTGCAATGAACTGGCCATCTCTCCAGGGTGTTTCTTGTGCCAGTGGCCCAAGATGCTGCTCCTGCATTCCTGTAAAGAATGAAGCGGTTGGAGGATTAATTGATTAATGCATTTATTTATTTATGTTGGAGAGGAAGAGGCCAAAATAGTGATTTCAAAACTCAAAATTGAGAAACGTGATTAGAGACAGAATTAAAATCTATTCTTTAAAAATAGAATGACTGTTTTATTTATATATATATTTTTTATAGAATAATTAGTCCCCCCCCCCCCCCTCCCCCCCCCCCCATAATCATTCTAGGGGACAGAAACCCAAGTTTACCCAGCTGAAGAATAATATGCTTATTGTTGGAAAATTGCACTCAGTGCTGTCATGCTTTTCTTTGGTTTTATGTTTTATTATAATCCATGATTATGATTAAAAGGCTTAGACTAGTCATTCACTTTAAACCTTTTAAGAAAACGTGTCTGTTTTGTTGCATTATTTATCTGTTGTTGCATTTTGGCAGAGTGTGGACATTCATTCATTTTTCACTCATTGGATATAGCCTGTATTTCATTAGTAGACACTTTTGCTCTGTAAGTTTAGAGTAACTTGCGGCACACCTATTATTGTTTTAAAGTTGGAAGCTCCATTGGTCCAGCTGAGCATGATGGGACAGGTTCTCTGCTCATGGAGGAATGTGTATGCATGTGCAGTCCTGATAAAAACATATCATCTACACTCTTGCTGTAAAGGTGCACATTAACTAATATTACGTTTATTATAACATGTTAGCTCTATTTATCTAATTTGATTGGAGAAACAGGCTGATATAGAATTATCGCTCCTCTCTGCAGCCTCTTGTTTACTGGTGATTCACCGCCATGCTGCTTTTTATTAGGCCTATACAGCTTGCTCTTGAGATGTAGTCTGATTAAATTATACTCAGTAAGTTGTGATACTTCATGCTGTATGGAAATGCAGATGTCAAGCTGGTTGAAAATATCTATGTGACAATAGCTTTTTCTGATATTGTTAATGCATGTTACTTCTGAGATTTGATATCAACATTTTCTTTGGGAAACTTTTCAGGGGATACAAGACAGTGATGACGTTAACCATATTTGGCAATAGGTACATGGAAAGTCACTCAAATTAATAATAAAAATCAATAGTAACGTTTTATTCACTAGATGGCGCTATTACGCCGCCATAAAAGCGACATTGAACTGGTTTCTCTTCAATTACCTATCTATCACACAGACAATCTACTGTGTCCAAGTCACCTATGCTGCATGTCTTTTGAATGTGGGGGGAAATTGTGACACATAGTTAGAATAGAACAGTGTAGCCTACCCAATAAGCCTTTAATTGCATTTAAGTGCATTAAAGTCCCCATGAAATAAAAATGGAAGTTTTTGGCTGTTAGTTTGATTATGTTAGCCTTAATGTTATCTAGTGTATAATAGTGTGCTCCAAAACAATGACAAAATTCTCATTTGAAAGATATACGCATTTAAAATGAACAGTTTCTCTCTGCCACCAATACGGATAAACGATTTTGATCCTTCCACTTCCATACCTCAGCTTCTCATCAGATTTTCTGTCCAATCAAATACTCTATTGAATCTAAAGCATTCAACCCCCAATTTTTTTTTACTGTTTTCTATTTTGTAAATGGCAGTGCACTATGTAGGCAACAGTGAATGACTGAAGCAGTGTAAATATGCTTTCAGTTTGGGTGAACAAAACCAGGTGTTGCTACCCTGGTAATCCAGAGTTCTCGCGAGAGCACAAGTTGAATTTGCTCAGCGAGTTACTCTGGTGTTGAGTAATGATGCTCATTAAATATGCCCCTCGATCTGAGCTGCACCAATCACATCGGGTTATCTTATATAGGCGGGCCAGAGGCGAGCTAAACAGATGATGACACCACTGTGACATCGAAGTCATTAGTAAACATTGCAAGATGGCTATGGATTATTACCAGTTGTTTGAAACGGCTTTGGCCGCTACAATGAACAAGTTAGACTTGGCTTTTTATCTAAAACAGGAACAGAAGACGCCGCTCGAATCGTTCCTTTGCAATAAGGACGTTTTTGCTGTTTTGCAGACCGGATCGGTAAGAGTATAATCTACCAGTTAGCTCCGCTGGTAGCTAAGCGTATATGGGGTTTATTGTTGTGATTGGTCGTATTGTGCAATTGCATGCAGTGAGATTTTCAAATGCATGCTTGGTGCCGCCACTCGAGCTGGGCGATTTTCATTAGTCGACGCCAGACCATTAATCTTTTAGATTTAGGTCTGGATTTCCAGGCTAAGGTTTTGCGGCAGTGCCACACGAATCTCAGCAGAGACAGAAGCACAGAAAGTGGATCATATATGCGTGAGTTGGCACAGAGCACAACGAATAGTAGACTTATTCGAAATCTACACAAAATAATGTATTTTAAAGTGCTATGGAGGAGATCAAACACAAGAGATAATGCACCGATATAAATTACAAGCTTTTCAAATGACACAATCACCTTTACTAAAATAATCTTGTTTTACTTATAATAGTTTCATATTAAATCTAAAGTTGAATGGTATCTATTAGACTGTATTTTTAATACAACTATGGCTTTCACAAACTGTCAAATGCAGCTTTGCCTGGCTGTGACGTGAACAAAACGCTGTGCTTTTCAAGGCACTTCACTGGGAATTTAATTCAGAATTACTGACCTATAATACCAGATTGTACCAAGGGATTGTCACCACTGTGTTCATGGACTTTTCAGTTAGTTGTCATTTGTCACATGTTCCTTTGTTCAGTTTCCCGCCACTAGTCTGTCTCCCTGGTTACCATCATTAGTTCATCTGTATCACCTGTGTCCTATTAATTACCATCGTCTGTGTTGCTATTTAGTTCCTCCTGTTCATTCTGTCTTTGTCTGATCTCTGTTATTTGAAAGATTGTGTTGCGCAGCCTGTTTACCTCTCTTCTGGATCATTATTAAAACACTGTATTGGAAATTATCTTCTTTGTCTGCCTTCCTGCAACCCACTGAGACAGAACATCAGACTGCCCAATATGGACAATAGGGCAAGAATGATCATTAGTGATGGTGAAATGAAGCTTTGTGAAGCACTGGGGCTTTAACTGTATCGTAAAATGGTTCATCACTCGAAGCTTTTCAACACGTTGCACACTAACGACATCTTGTGGTCAAAAGGTGGAAAAGCTGCCTTTCTGTCCCAGAAGACCTTTTTCTTTTCTTTTTTTTTGTTTTGTTTAATAAATCACTTTCTGCTCTGTAAACCACAAAGCAATACAATTAATCCTCATAATTAAAGTGTTAGTGTTGATGTAGTTCTGAAAAAATAATAATAAATGGGACTAATTCACTTGTACAGAAACAATTCTTATGAATCTGCTTTGATCTACAAATGCAGCCTTATTCACATAAACTTTAGCCTCAGTCCTAATCCTACGAGTTCATAGGTAAGGCTCATGTAGGCATATATAATCAAAATAAAATAAAAATTGTGGAATGGTGAAGTGCTTGTGAACTGGAGAGCTGACATTTTATTTTGTGGGTAATTTAATAAATTAATGTTTTTTTATTAAGGAACAGGACTTGTTCAACAGTGTGAGGGCTAAGTCTATTTCTTTTTTTTTTTACTACTACCGAAGGGTATGACACTCGAAACCTACTCAAGGGGTTCGCGCTATTTTTGAATCTGAATCCGAAGCAGTCATGTGACTGTGTGTGGAAACGAAGCTTCGGACGTCACAGATCACGTGGTTATGGCAAAACGAATCAAGCTCCTATACACTGCTTCAATGTGTGATGTTTTGTTTTTTGATACAAGCTTCGAAGCCTCTGTGCCGAACGTCACATCACTAATGATCATCCTGGCTCAGGAGATCCCTAACCTTTTTTCTTTTGTTTAGGACTTTATGTGTCTTGCCGCCACCAGCTCCCTGGACAGCGAAACCCTAAGGACCCTGTTCTGGATCGGGGCAACGTTCCACCACCATATCGACCTCCCAGACACCACAGGATTGGACTGGAAAGAGACCGTCATCAGGTGCCTGGAGAGCGCCGCGCCCCAATTCAGAACACAGCCAGACCCAGAGCCAATTTCACCCTCGACCGCGGAGTACTCGTGTGTGCCCCCTGCAGACGGAGAGCTACCACCCGCCGTGACACGTCAGCCAGAGCCTGAGGAGAAGAGGACAGAGCTGACCCTCGCCCCGGAAGTGGATCTCAAGTCGGACCAGGGGTGTGAGCCAGCAACAACAGCGGACGAGGAAGTCATGAATTAGGCGAATGAGGACTGGCTGATCAACTTCAGTGAGGAATTAACAACTCCCACCCTATCCCACCCGGTATCTTCATCATCACTGTTCCTGAACAGTAATAATGACTCTACAGACTGTGTATTACTCACCGTCATTCCGTCAAGATCCTTACCACCTCCATCACCCCAGAACTCAGTCAGTCCTCCAGCCTAGCCGCTGCTGGATGTCAACAGCCCTGTGTCGTCTATGCCCAGCCCTGCTTCCAGCCCTGCTATGACGTCGAGCCGCAGGTCCTCAGCAGCATCGGTGCGAGAGGATCCTATGGCTCCCGCCTTCGACCTCTTCGCTCCATCTCGGCCTGTCGGCTCCGTCTTGGCTCCTCCCACCTTCAGCTCCACCGGAGACCCTCGGACTTGCGGTTCCACCGTGCTCCCTCGTCCTGCCGGCCCCCCCTTGGTCAGTTGTCACACCACTTCCGTCACGGACTTGCGGTCTGTCCGCTGCACTCTGTCCCTCCACCCCTACAACTGCAGCGGGTTCCTCCTTCCCCTCATCGTCACCCCTGTCCTCCATCACACCGGCTCCAACTCTGTCCTTGGGTACTCTGGCTCCGCCTTCAACGGTCGTTGCCACGACATCGCCGAGATCTCCAGAGCCGGAGAACTCAGCCAGCGCAGCTTCTCAAGAGCGGCTGCACGAGGGCCGATGACGACACAGCTGTTCCATGATTGGCCGGATTCACAGTTTCGTGTTTATTCAAACACCTTTAGTTCCTCTAAAGCTCACAAATCAGTTTTTTTATAACAGTAAACAGTCTTTTCATGTAGTTGCGATGTTATATTGTTTCATGTTTATCAAATTAAAACTGATTAAACAACATAGACTCCACTTCATTGATAGTAGCTTATGTTGAACTTTATTCTTGTTCAAACAGATGCTGTATGAAGCATAAAGTATTGAATGAAAATGTCTCTGAAACATCTGAGCATTATTAGGCAAATATTGCATTTATTTCACTTCAGCTGTGGTAAAGTATGCAAACACCACGTGAACGGTCACTACGGGAACCAGAAAGTGTCCGACTTCACGTCTCCGTTTTCAGCTCCTCCCCGCCTGCACGCGGCTACTCTCGACGATCGTTTACATCCAGCCGCAGCCGATGTCGAACACACCTATTGCAAGATGGCTATGGATGAATAAATGGCTTTGGCCGCTACAATGAACAAGTTAGACTTGTTCTTAGACAGTGATGCCGCTGGAGTTCATCGGCTCTCCGTCTGCGCCTGCGGATCCATCTACCACGCCTCTGTCGGTCCGTCAGCTGTCGCCAGCCTCGTCACCACCTGGACTCCTCCCTCCCTCATCTCCGCCATGGGCTGTCTGCACTGGGGAGCTCTGGGTCTGTGTCATCGGCCAAGCATCGTCGCCGCCAGGGGATTGTCGTCCCATCATCACCATCCCTGTGTCTCACCATCCGGTCTTTACCACACCAGTATCCAGTCGTCCTGCCATCACCATCCCTTCGCCTCATCCTGCCACCATCCCTCCTCTTCTGCCTCCCCACATCATTCCGCCATTTCCTCGTCTCCCTCCAGAACGCCCCCCCCCCAGGCCTCCCATTGTGTGTCTCTATTACGGCGCGAGGCCGTGCCTTGTGGGAGGGGGTGTTCTGTCACCACTGTGCTCATGGACTTTTCAGTTAGTTGTTAACTACTAACTAGTTAGTTAGTTCTACGTTATTTGTAAGTGCTTGTGTTGCTCAGCCTGTTTACCTGTCTTCTGGATTATTAAAGCATTGTATTGGAAATTATCTTCTTTGTCTGCCTTCCTGCAACCCACCGTAACAGGGATTTTCTTGAGGTTACCCAAGAGACCAATAAAATGGTATTAGGTCAGCCACTGAAGGAAAAGATAAAATGCAAATAAAAAAGAGGGGGAGAGATAGAAACAGGAGACAAGAAGTGTGAAACCATAACATCAGTGTTGTACAGAGGGATTCTAGTGTACATGCACACACACTCATCCTCTGTTTCGCTATCTTTGTGGGGACTCTCCATAGGCGTAATAATTTTTATACTGTACAAACTGTATATTCTATCTCCTATCCCTAAACCTACCCATCACAGGAAAATGTCAGCATTTTTACATTTTCAACAAAATAATGCAAAAATCCATCATTAAATGTTTATTAATCCATTTCCCTCATGGGGACCACTGGCTGGCCCCCACAATGTTGGTGATTGCAGATTTTATACTTGTGGGGACATATGGTCAGACAACCTGCACACACACAGACATGGGTTTTTGTTTAATGGGGACATTCCATATAGACATTATGATTTTTATGCAGTACACACTATATTCTGTCCCCTAACCCTAAATCTACCCATCACAGAAAAATATCTGTATTTTTATATTTTCAAATAACATCACCAAAAAATGTCCCCAAAAGGGCAAGGATTTCGGATATTACCATCTTTATGAGGACATTATGCATGCAAAACATACCTGGTGACCAATGTTGGATTTTTCAGCAAGGTAGATTTAAATTTAGACTTGGTGGTATATATCTGTATTAATCAGATGTTTTGATATTTGGAATATCCACTGTAACAATATTTATTTATATCTCTGTATTTTCAAGCAATTATATGTTATACAGGCAGTTGTGTAGACTCAAGCTATTGAAGAAACTCATTTCTCATTTCAAACATTAGAAGAAATGAATATAAGATTGGTGTAAGCACCAGTCGCCGTGATTTAGCTCCTGGATTAACATCTTTTGTTGATCCTGGAATGAAATTCCTGTTCAAAAACATAGCCCTAACCCTATCCCTACCCCTAAACTAACCCTACCCATAACTTATCGCTAAAATCAGAGGGAAATGATAGGTGAATAATGATGTAGAAGCACCTAATCCTTGTTGAAAGACTAAACTTGACATTAACTGTAAACTTGTCCCTCAGATCTGGTTGGTTGATTGGAACAAGGATGTTGATCCAGGAAAATGTTCTACTCGGTGAAATCACGATCACCGTAAGCAGCACATGTCCTTTTGCAAATAATTTGTTTTTGTGGGCTGTTGTCAGAGTCAGAAATGATTTGCTTTGGAAAATTACTAAAAATGAATAAATAAATGGCAAAAGCAATCACTTCTGAAACAGGATAGCAAGAAAAGACAAGTCTGTTTCTGTGGATTATGCTTAGTACACATGTGGAGCATGAAGTATTTTTCATGATAGAGGTTTAACCAGAATATGAACCTTAATCAAAAAATGATATGCATGTAAACATGGACAGAGAAACTTATTTCAGAGAAACCCGTTGTAAACTGTTTTTGAGTTTACTATCAAGCAATCCTTCTTTGCTGTGCATCATGCCAAAGTTTCAGCACTGTAATTGTTCTCCAGTTGTGCACTTATGTAAGTGTGTGGTTATGCAGTTTTGCAATGCTAATTTAAAATGTCTTTATGTTACGGAACCGTTGCTCTGTAGATCTGTGCCGAAGTGACTGTTAAAATAGAATTACACACAGCGTGCTGATGAAGCAAGCGTGGCGATTGCTCAAAAGACTGTGTAGAAGCGTTTGGATCGTTGGTACAAAAGAGATAGTCGCTGTCTGATTGGCTGCTGAGAAGGGGGCGGTTACTCATCTGGAGCAGAAAGAGATGTTCTCTTTGAACCCTGTTAGTTCAGGGGTCTCTTGTGAGCTTACACAACAGGCTTGATGTCCACTGGGTCCTACTGGACATGACCACCACATTTTCCAAATCAAAAGTTCCTATGTGTACTAGTGTGTGCATGTGTGAGTTAATCTGCCAGCAAAATCGACCTCAGCTCTGTGCATTCATTTAATTTTCTCTCTCTCTCTCTCTCTCTCTCTCTCTCTCTCTCTCTCTCTCTCTCTCTCTCTCTCTCTCTCTCTCTCTCTCTCTCTCTCTCTCTCTCTCTCTCTCTCTCTCTCTCTCTCTCTCTCTGTGTGTGTGTGTGTGTGTTTATGGACAGATTTGCTTCTATGAACCCCATAACCTGAGCTAGGGGAGAAGAGGTTAAAGGTTATTTCAACACAACTGTTTTTGCCCCTCCCAAATCATTTCCAACACATGCAACAACTAAAGATGATGACAAATATCCAGGCCCATTTGAGAACATTTCTGGCTTCAGATGGCTTTGGAAACATCTCCCCCCTACAGTGTACACACTGTAACTGTATTATGTTATGGTATTATTCTGAAAATGGCAGTGCTTACACATTCTTTGGTGGTTGTGGTTGTATGAAGTCAGTCTTGTGGCTGAAAATCCCTAAATGAAATGGCAGTGTTGTTTAACAATGTCAGTTTTGAAGATGAAGATTACACAGAATGAGTCTGCATGAGTAACTTTCAGCCTCTAAATCCAAGCATATATTATTAATGCTGCTCGCATTTAAATTTAGGTTGTTTAAAGGAAAAACAGCCTCACTTTTAAAGCTGTGAATGAGTGAATCTCAACTCAAGTTGCCATGAAGAATACACACACACACACACACACACACACACACACACACACACACACACACACACACACACACACACACACACACACACACACACAGACACAGTGTGTTTAAGTTGCAGTTTTGCAGTTTATTGACCAGCTGCTATGGTTACAAAGCAGAAAGGCGGTGAAATTATTTCTCTGCAGTCAGATAATGATTTATGACTTCATAAAAGGAGAACAGAGAGCTGATTAAAGAGTGTCATGGAAAACAAAAATGAAGGGACGCTGGTGCCACCTATGAACCCAAAGTAATTCCACTTCTCTCTCTCTCTCTCTCTCTCTCTCTCTCTCTCTCTCTCTCTCTCTCTCTCTCTCTCTCTCTCTCTCTTGTTCTTTTCTTCTTTCACTTCTAACTCTAAAAATAAACATTTTGAAAAGAAACTCTGAGTATAAAATCAGTGGTCCTTTTAAATGTTGTTATAAAGGTCTGTAATAATGTTGGAGTTCACCAGTCAGCTCTTTTCAAGGTGAAAACATCCTAGTTGCCAGTGAAAGCAGTTCACAAAGCTTTAAATCAAATCATTTTGATGCAGAGTGACATAAAAATTTACAAAAAGTCGTCTTGAGATGAACAGCCTGGTTTGGGAAAATAGTGTGGGTTAAAGCAACACATGGGTTTTTCATGGGATTTGGTTGTACCAATCGGATGAGAGATTGATTCAATGATTTACTCATGAGTAAAGTCTTGTTTAGTTCCAGAATGGGTCAGTGTTTTTGAAAGAATCAGTTAAATTAATGAAATTAAGAAGATCATCTACTGGTCTAATAATGTTACAACAAAACTCGAGGAGGACTGGAACTATTAAAAGTTACCCTAATCGTATATCTAAATCAACCATTTCAATTCCCAAAGGACAGTTGCATCAGATTTAATTCACAAAATTGCCCTCAGACTTCTGAGTAAGCCAAACACATTCTCCTTTATTTCATGCAAATGTGCTCACACACAC
The DNA here is from genome assembly GCF_949319135.1 of Squalius cephalus. NCBI lineage: Eukaryota > Metazoa > Chordata > Actinopteri > Cypriniformes > Leuciscidae > Squalius > Squalius cephalus. The sequence goes on from NC_137142.1 coordinate 17,646,922, forward strand.
TCCTCTCCCCCACAAAACAGCAACTGATAAGAAACTGTTGAGAGCAGTTGAGGGCACAAAAATATCAGTTTACATCCCACCTGTCTGACTTCAAAATCAAACCTCATCTGTCCATCGGCTCTGTCTTACCCCTCCCTTAGTCTTCCACAAGTAGATTACTGAACAAATAGAATAATAAAACACATTGATCCTAATAAGGCCACTTTAGCAAAAGGGAGTACAGAACTGTTGGTAGGACATGAGTGATAAAAGACTATTAGGCAAGATATGATGCACTGAGAAATAAAGAGATACAAAAGGGAAAGATGGATAGAAAGACCGAAAGAGGAAGAGAGAAAAAGAGGGTATGAGGTTTTTCTCACCACACCTGTCCATATGGAGGATATCCGCTCTGGGTCCATTGTTCCTGAACCTTGATGTGGTAACAAGCCCCCAGGATATAAACACACACATATATACACACAGAAAGGATGAGGGCAAAGCATGGGGATCTTTACATGCATCCTGTACAGCTTCAGAGATCTGAGTGCTGTGCTGAGTATCATAGATCTTCATAAAATAACCTGACGTTTTTTATGGCTACGTCTCTGTCACATCTCTTTCCTCTTTTTCCAGTTCTGTCAATTTTCCAGTGATGGCATAGTAATCTCATTTACCATCTGAAACTCATTTAAAGTTGAATGCATACATAGCGATTCAACACAGCAAGGCATTAATAAATCATGCAACTGTGCCACAAGCATACCATAGTTTGGTTTTGAGGGCTATGTATAAAGTTTTCAATGATATTAGTACAATTATATAAATCACAAAAAGAATAAAACATTTATCATGTAAAAAATAGGAAATGCATTGCAAAAACATAGACAAAAATAAAAGAAAAAAATTGTATTTTATATTTAGAAGGTTATACAATTTAAAAAATGTTTGGCAAGAATGATAGCTTATATAATTCCGTGCATCCAATAATGCATAAATCCATTTGAAGAATACTGTAAACTGTTTATCAAACACCATCGCTCACTGGCAGTGCAAACAAAACACTAAAATAGTGCATCTTAAAATTAAACTCTTATCTTGATAGCAGGTGATCGTTTCAGAGTGTGGCGGCCTCCGTTGACTGATGCATTGTGGGGATTCTTGTAAGCGACACTAGCCTGGTTAAAACCAGACCATTCTCAGTAGTAACTGAGTTATGGTCTGGCAAAGCTTCATTAATAACTCATTTCCAAAGGGGCGTCACCAACGGACGTCGCTCAAATGCCTCTGGGCGCAATTGGATAGACCTAAAACCAATCAGAGCGATCGTCATCGAGTAAAGCCATATGCTGCGTCCCAATTCGCCTAAGTTACACTACGCCATAAAAGTATGTACTCTTTTTGTGAAGAAAAGGTATTTACTTTTGAATGTGTAGCAAAAAAGGACTGAATTTTGCATCCCCACCCTGTTACTCTGCGACAAAACAGAGTTCTGTGTTCTACTGTCTCTTATGGGTTTGCTATAGAGACCACACCAAACCATTCAGCTTTTATTGAAGACAAAAGACTCCTTGTGAGTTCTGAGTGAACAATGATGTTGGGGAACATGAAACCTTCAGAAGAGTAGGTGTTTTTTTTTTGTATATTGTTTTTTTTGGTGATTCTCCTTTTATTGTGACAGGACAGTAGAGAGATGACAGGAAATGAGATGGGAGAGAGACGGGGGATGGGATAGGGAAAGGTCCACAAGCCGGGACTCAAACTCGGGCCGCCCGAGCACAAAGGTGCTACATGTCGGTGCACTGAACACGAGGCCATTGGCGCCGACAGAAGAGTAGTTTAACATCAAACAAAACCCCTTCACCATATGATATAAAGGTGTCTAAATATGTTATCATACCTTTTTACTGGCAATTTTTCCATGGAGTCACCTTAATATTTTATCTCAGCACAAAAAAAACAAAAAACATACATGTTATAAACAACCTCAATAACATTCACTCAAGAACTGAATTTACTGGACAGCAGCAAATACAAAAGTGAATAAATACAGCAGATAAACATTATCCCCTGCAGGACCCCTAATGTGCATTAGAAGTTGATAATAAATTCTTGAGATTTTAGAGCCGTCTTTAGACAGCTGTGTGGAACGGAAATCATTTAGAAACAGAGAGCACTTCTGTATGGACACAGGCACACATGTGCGACACTCGTTCGTCTGGCCATGAGTAAAATAAATAAACCAAGCCAACTTCTCCCTGGGACCACACAACAGGTGTATAAGATCGGTGTCTTTTAACGTGCCAGTGTTGTGAGGCCCGGGGTCTAATGGGAAAAGTAATCTCATTAAGCAAAGGCCGTTCAAACCCCTCCTGTCCAGCAGGAGGCAGTGTTGCCAGAGAAATTGTGCAGGTGCAGACGCAGGGAATAACAAGAAGACGCCACACTGGGATTAAAAAGACAAAAAGCATAGCCTGAAGGCAACCAAAGTCAGAGTTTATGACTGGGCGTGACACACATACACACACACACTCTCATGCAGATACACATTTGTACACACTGCCCATTCAATAAGTATAGCCTCTGGCTAAGTAATACGTGTTTATGACAGAGTGTCTGAGACTCAGATTAATGGCCAAGCTTCCATTACAATATACCTTAACAGAGTGCAGATGGGCAGACAGTTACGAACACACACAGACTGAAGAGTTCCCAGAGAGAGAGATCATGCATGGATTCACACTGGCTAAGAAACACTGATCCAATCCCGTATATCACAGGGTGTACATTTAAAGATAAAGACACAAACAGAGGAAACAAAGCAACCTAATGCAATGACCAATGCAACAGAAAACACATTTCTAAAACTCCAGGCAGGCTCTGTGTTCCCCACGCAGATGTGCTTGATGGGATTTTCCTGATGTTTTATATTCACATAAATTTCGCCGAATGAGCCCATATAGACTCTGATTGGTCACCTGCAGGGTTCATGTGCAGGAAACAGGCAAAGGACAGGTACTTCTTTTTTATGGGTGCTTTTAGTGTAAGTGCATACATGTGTGTGCGCTTGTGTGATCTGAGAAGAAGTGCATGTCCAGACTTGCTGGATGACCCAGGTCAGAAATCTCAAGGAATGCATGAAACACAAAGCGGATATGTCTTTTGATTCACTGGAAAGTTGTTTCAACCTTGCGGCATTATTAGAGCAGAAACGTGATTCAACAGAACAATTCAGGACAAGCAAAGCTGATTTGGTGAAAGCAAATGGAGTGATATTCCAAAAAGTCTCCATTTTGTATCTGCACTATTTATTTATTTTTATTTTTTTTTGCCCCAATGGTATTAAAATGTATAAACAAATATAATTACATAATAATAGTAATAATAATTAGACATAAAATAAAATATAAAGCAATCCATCATTAGTGACAGGATTGTTAAAAACAATTGGTCAAGACTCATTTGAACAATAAGGCCCTAAAATGAAGTGAGGAGTGAAAAAAGCCACACTGGTAACCAAAAATGGTAAAATTATCACTGAATCAGTCAAATATATTAATTTCAACCATGCAACGAAACCAAATCGTATGGGCTAAATTAGGTAGAAATAGCTTGTTATGGTAAAAATTGTAGGTTGTCACTCTTTGCACATGACTATGGTGAGTGATAAATATATATATTTATCACTCACCATATATTTATCACACTAACTGCTTGTGTGTGTACAGCATACATATATTATATATATATAAAGGATATGCTCATTTAAAACCAGCATAAACATGAGTATTGTGAGTCTTTAGGTCACAACGTGTTTCATTAGATTCATTTTTTACAGAGAAATTGCTAAACAGGAACTTCAGCTTATGTATGCTGTACACACACAAGCAGTTAGTGTTTTTATAGTTTTGTGAAGTGACTGGTTGTGTGTCATATTCATGGTCACGGTCCTGAGAGAAAATCACTATAAAAAAACAAAACAAAGACAAAGTGACAAGCAACTGCTGAAAACAGCTGTTGACACACACACACACACACACACCACACACACACACACACACACACACACACACACACACACACACACACACACACACACACACACACACACACACACACACACACGTGCACACAAAGACGTTTTATGAGGAGTTTCATGTTTTATGGGAAGTTTCCATAGACATAATGATTTTTTACTCTGTATAAACTGTATATTCTATCCCCATCTTTACACGAACCCTACCCCTATACCCATCACAGAAAACTTTCTGCATTACATTTTCAAAAAACAACACTTAGTATGATTTTTAAGCTGTTTTCCTTATGGGGATCAAAAATGTCCCCACAAGGACAATATTGTTCGAATATTGCCATCTTTGTGGGGACATTTTGTCCCCATAATGTAGGGTTTACCAGGCCACACACACACACACACATCTCTCAGAGTTTTCAGTTGCTACTGAATCGTTACAGTAGTAATCAGTAAAGGTGTAATTATCTCTGTCTGTCTCTGCCGTCTATTATTTTAGGGTTCTGCTGCTTGTCTGAGAAGGGGTTAAAGTTGACCATGAGAAGAGGCCTACACACAACCCCTCTATTTCTTTATTTCTCTGTAATTCACACACACACACACACACACACACACACACACACACACACACACACACAGTTACGGGATAGAATATACAGTTTGTATAGTATAAAAATTATTACGCCTATGGAGAGTCCTCACAAAGATAGCGAAACCGAGTATGTGTGTGTGTGTGTTTGTGTGTGTGTGTGTGTGCGTGTGTGTGTGTGTGTGTGTGTGTGTGTGTGTGTGTGTGCGTGCGTGCATGTGTGTGTGTGCGTGTGTGTGTGTGTGTGTGTGTGTGTGTGAGTGAGTGAGTGTACAACATGGCCTAGTTGTATTGCAGTTTGATCCAACAATGTTCCGGACATTATCTGACAAGAGAAATGGTTTGATTTGAGTGAATAAAGCATCCATTTCTTTTACTTCTGAAATTAGAATTTCTTTTACATCTGATTAGAAAACAAATATTTGAGTAAGTAGAATCAAAACCTTGCGACAACTTCATTGTGTCAACTTGCCCCAATTATGCTACGCATAATGCCAAGTAGTTCTGGTCTGTTCTTTAGTACATACTTTTCAATGTTTGTAGCCTATCTCTCCACCAGTGTTATTATAGTATTAATTATTTACTATCATAATAATTATAGTATTTACTAATATTTTGAATTACCTTTAATTTTAATATTTCCCTTTTATTCATTTTAGTAATTTTGCTATGTGCTTTTGTCATTTAAAAAAAACATTTTTTTTAAATCCAGTTTACCTTTAGTATATTTTTTATTTCAGTTTTAGTCAATTTAGTGCTTCAGTAAACTTAAAATGATTTTAAAGTTAATTTAATGTATATACAGGTGCTGGTCATAAAATTAGAATATCATCAAAAAGTTGATTTATTTCAAGAATTCAACTTAACAGGTGAAACTAATATATTATATAGACTCATTACATGCAAAGTGAGATATTTCAAGCCTTTATTTGTTATAATTTTGATGATTATGGCTTACAGCTTATGAAACCCACAAAATCAAAATCTCAGAAAATTAGAATATTACATGAAATCACACAGTAATTACACAGTAATCCCATGGTCATTGAACCAGGTTTTGGTTATTTTGGCAGTGTGGGCCAGTGCAAATCCTGCTGGAAAATGAAGGAAGCATCTCCATAAAGCTTGTCTGCTGAAGGAAGCATGAAGTGCTCTGGAAATGTCCTGGTAGACGGCTGCGTTGAGTGGACAGCACAGTGGACCAACACCAGACGATGACATGGCTCCCCAAACCAACACAGACTGTGGAAACTTCACACTGGACTTCAAGCATCTTGGATTGTGTGCCTCTCCATTCTTCCTCCAGACTCTGGGACCTTGGTTTCCAAATGAGATGCAAAATTTGCTCTCATCAGAAAAGAGGACTTTGGTCCACTGTGCTTTATTAAATCCAGAGTCAACGCAGGCGTCGACCAGGACATTTTCAGAGCACTTCATGCTGACTTCATTTTCCAGCAGGATTTGCACCTGCCCACACTGCCAAAAGAACCAAAACCTGGTTCAATGACCATGGTATCACTGTGTAATTACTGTGTGATTTCATGTAATATTAAAATTTTCTGGGATTTTGATTTCGTGGGTTTCACAAGCTGTAAGCCATAATCATCAAAATTATAACAAATAAAGGCTTGAAATATCTCACTTTGCATGTAATGAGTCTATATAATATATTAGTTTCACCTGTTAAGTTGAATTCTTGAAATAAATTAACTTTTTGATGATATTCTAATTATATGACCAGCACTATATATATATTTAAATTAACTTTTAGTTAACACTAAACTTTCCATGCATTAGTGGTGGGGATTTGTCAATGACTTGCACAGTTTACATTGCCGAGCTATGCCTGGACTGTCTCAAGCGTCTGTTTTTGCAAGTGAATCATTGAATCTTTACTCAATCATTGAAATACTCAACTCTGTAGTTTCGTTGACAGAGGGAACATAAACTGGAAATATTGTTTCTGTAATGTAAGTTAGTCAAAATTAAAATGTCTAATTATGCAATTATTGTGTTACATGAACATTTTATAGACTATCAATCTCACAGCTGTCAGCCCATTATCTATTCACTTCCGAAGTCAAAACTAAACTTGTCTGCAAATTTTTACAGCTACAGTAGATGCATTTTGGTCGGATTGAGGCAATATGAAGGTTAAGCCCGAGGTTAGTGCTTAAGTTTGCCTAGAAACCCATCAAGTACTGTACGTAAAAAGAACACTGTAAGATGTAAAAAGAGAGAAGAAAAAAAGATGTAGGCTACTGCCACATTCTGCCCTTATACTATTTTGCGGCTAATAACGATCTACCGAACCTTGAGCACTGAGAAACAATGCCTGAAAAATATTACTGGCCAGGCTGTGGGTGGGGAGGACTATGAAAATATGGAATGTGTAAATCCAAACGGCAAAAGGTCAGTGTTCGTGTCAGTCAGTCTTTCAGTGATGTCCCACCAACTGTCACCTGCTTTTCTAGATTTATCCAATAGACTAGTGTTGAATGAAGCATCATCACAGCTGCATTGCAGATGTGCCCTAGATACAAATAGATATTTTGAGGGCTCTAAAGAAGCCCTCGGTCATATTGAATGGATTTGAGATGAGAATGCATAGCTCTTTGAAAGACTCCAGGTGGTTTGTGCTTGGGTCAGTCTCAAAGAAAACGATCCAGCAGTTGCTAATGTAAAAAAGCTTTATGCTGCCGTTTTTGCAGTGGTAAGACTCACAGTGGGTGGGAATTGACAGGAATGGTTATGCATATGGATTATGGTATGACACAATTCTTGATTAGATTAGATTCTTGATTAGATTCATCAAGTATTGTGATAATAATATGAGTCACGTCAAACCCATTTTCCCACTTTACCCACTTTATAATGCAAAGCTAGCCTAGAAATCTAGACGCACCCTAGCAAGTCTAGCAACTCTCCATTGACTTTCGAGCTGCAAAAACCTAAATTGGGTCAGGCCAATCACGTCGTGTATAGAGTAGGCGGGGCGGGCTTAACATAATGATGTCAGAGTTGTGACGGTTCCCTGCTACTTGAAAACAAAGAATGGCGGCTGCTTCTGGCGAACAGTCTTTCGAATCGGCTTTGTCCGTGACTCTGGAGGACTTGGAGTTAGGTTTTTCTTTGAGAAAAGAGCATAGAACGGCACTTAAGTCATTCTTAAAACAGGAAGATGTGTTCGTAGTTTTGCCGGCCAGATATGGCAAAAGTTGAATCTATCAACTAACGTTAGCTCCGCTGTTGGGAAAACGCTCTGGTTGGTTGAAGCGTTGTCCTATTGCGTGCAGAGGGAATTTGAAAGACAGCCGTTTATCCCGCCCCTCGGATTGAGCCGTGTCTATGGTGAGTTGCCAGACCCAACATCTTGATGTAGGTCTGGCTTGCCAGGCTAATGCAAAGCAGTACAACACACAAAAGCCACATTGACTTTGCAGCAGTTTCACTAAAAACTCACCCTGCACTGAAGGATGCACATGTGAGCCTTCCAACCAACTAAACATTTCTACTTAAATTGCAAATATATCTCCAAGCATGTTCTCAAGTTGCATAGTTCTCTGAAAAAAACTGGAAGGGAATGAAAGAATCAATGCATTCTTTGATAATATCAAGTGCTGTTTTGAAAACCTAAGCAGTGAAATTTTGAGAGACATCAATGTCATGTTTTAGAGTCTTGATGATCGGCTCATTGCCAAAGACTGCATTAGTCTGAAGGGATAATACTTGCCCTTCCTCATGGCAAAAAGAACAAATCAGAAAACATTGATATTGTATTGCTAGGTCCAGATTTATGTTGCTCACTTCACTGTTGCTTGAAGGAGCTTGAGTTTAATGTTTATATATTGGGCTAATTGTAAATGCTCCCTGAATAAGTATTTTCCCACAGCTAGAGAAAACATACATTTGTGTAATTTAACTTTTGAATCAAATACAATTTTCTTTATTATTCTGTTTTATTTTTGTTTGGTGAACATATTTCCGATGTACAGTTCCGATGGAACGTCACACCCTTGAGTACCAGTCATCTTAAGGTAAAGTTACTCTCATGACGCATTATAAATAAAAACACGCTTGTTCTCTGTCTCATACACGCCCCATTTGCAAGCAAAGTGTTTACAAAAGCACAAATGAACAGTCTTTTGTTATTTTTTGTATTAGTCTTAGAATATGAACAATGAGTCACAAATTAATAGCTTTACTTTGAATTAAGATAACACATTTTTGTATGCATCTTCAGTCATTAGCCTCATTTACATTATCCTTTTGAAAAATGATGATGGTGTGTGCTATCACATCTGTCAGTTGTTGACCGCCAGCTTAACTCCCTGCTGAGTTAATGGCCTTACCAACTTTCTTCGCACCCTCTGGGAACAATGAATGAATAGTCTTGGTGACTGTTGTCGAGTGGGGTTAGTTTATGTCCTTGGCAGTGACCAAAAATCTCCTCACCTCCGATGTGTGCTGAAAATGTATTGTCCATGACCCCCAAACTTTTGCATGGGCATATATTGCACGCAATGTTTACATGATGCTCGTTTTCTTATTTTAGTTAGCTAAATGTTTATTGGATGGCAAAATGTGGCATTGTAAAACGTAACAGACACAAGTGAGGAGTGGCAACATTTCAGATGGAACAGTCAGTGTGACACTATATTAATGTCACAGTGGCCAACCATTAGTGGTCACTTTAATGGGTCAGTTTCCTTTGAACTGATCTGTGTCCTCTAAGGATCCAGTCTCAGGTGACGCATTCTGCAGTTACTAGTAATAATGCACGCTGCAGTGTGTGTTTATCTGTGTGTGTTGGATGGTTTATTTTAGGACTGGCTCCATTACCAAGGCTGAGAAAAGTCTGCGTCTCATTGAGGGAGACAGTAGTCTGCCACACCCATTAACACACACACACACACACACACACACACACACACACACACACACACACACACACACACACATACACACACACACAATCCCAGGCTACACCCCACAGCCTAGGGCCAGTTCCCAGACTCTGCCAGTGTGTTTCCATCTTACAGAAGCTGGTTAATGACAGACCCTAATAAAGACTTGACTAACTGAAGACTCACAATAAATCAATAAACCACTATAATACTCTCATCTGAGATGCACAATCACACGCCTTACACACACTTCCACGACTGCAGGGAAAAATATATTGTGTAAACTATGACATCACTGAAGTGGATTCAGTATCAGTGGAGTGTGTGTGTGCCTGCATGCACACATTAGATTGTACAGTATTTGATATGATTCTACTACCTTCAATGTGGGTTCACTGAACTGTACAACTTTGCATAGTTTTAATGTTATTTTTAAGTTTTGGAAAATCTGTTATATACTTTTGTAGTTTTTATTATTATTATTATTATTATTATTATTTTTTTTTAATATTTACTTTTGCTTCCATTTAGTTTTAATTCAAATTTATTTCATAAGTAATTTTTCAAATAATATTTAAAATTAATATTTCCATTGGCTTTAAGTTTTAGTCATTTTAGTACTTCAACTTATTTGGTTTCAGTTAGGCAACATTTCTAAATTAAAAAAATATATATATTTTATTTAAAAATTATTATTATTATTATTTTTTTTTTGTAATTCGTTCTAATCACAGTGCATGGCACATACAGACACATACAATCAAACATACCCATTTTTCCCCCAGAACAATCGGTTTCATATAGTGGGCAATCAGCTTGACTGATGATGAGTTATTGCACATCTCTTTGAAGTCTTTCCCATGTAACATTTCTACAGTTTTTCCCAAAGGTGTTTAGGTAAAGGGAGTGGGAGGAACACTTTGCATCTCAAGAACCAGCTGTCAGAGTGAAACTAGTCACTGAAACGTGAAATTTATGGAAACTTTGCTGCCATTATTAATTGCTGTGTGTGTGTGTGTAGAATAAACATATGTTTCTGTAATATCAGTTAATGTAACTTTACCTACATTTCAGTGGTTTAGTGAGGTTAGTGAGTTTCCTTTGAAGAAACGGACACATGCACATGTTCAGTGATCTGAAGTGGGACAGCTGAGGAATGACTGGACTCATCTGAGAGTAACAGCTGCAACTTAACTATCGCCAGAGATATGAGAGAACACTAACACTAACTTACAGACACTCACTTAAATATGACACTGTAAGGTTATAGATCTACAACATGCACACTTATTTTGAAAATATATTTTCTTAATTTCAAATATCTTATTAGAACAGCATAGTTACGGCTTCAAGGCCGAAGCAAAATGTTCAGCGTTGGTGGGGTTACTGTACGCATCTGATTTCAGTTTCAGAGAGACCTCTTACCACAGATGCTTGTGCGTGCACAGTAGGTGCACAGAGGCAAAGCTGGTGTGTAATGAGATGCACCATTGATTAAATCACTGGTCTGTCTCTTTTCTGGTGAATTCAGCTTACACAAAGGCAAGTGCAAAGTGTTCCCGAGCACCTTGTATCTGCGAGAAACCATCCACCCTGCTTCACACTTGACACTAAAAGGATTCAGTAGTTCAGTACTTCTCACAAAGGCAATTGAGATGCAGGATAGCTTCTCAAACTCATTTTCGACACTGACCCTGCAGCCCATACAAAGTTACACTACAATGCATCCATCATTATCCATAAATATGTTCAACTAACTCGCATACAGACACATAGACCAAAGGAAGGAGAACAGGCAATCTTAACATTTGCTGTAACACAATACTTGTATTTGAAAAAGCACACACTCCCATGGTTTGTTTATGTAAAGGAGTAATGATTCATTGATAGGTTGACGGTGGCAGCTGCCTGTATGACAACGGACAGCTGCGTTAGGAAAGACAGCTGAACGATCGCTCAGACACATGTATGTGCTCATGGACACACGCTGCTTTTTACTGCGGTGGGTTTACAAAAACAAACATGCACCTTATCATACAATAAGGCATTTGGATAGGAAATGTCAAAGTTAAGTGTTATTTTATGTTCTTATGAGTAAAGGGGAAAGACATGCTAGAGTTGAATGTGCAGGTTTGTTGGAGATTTAGTAGAGTTTACTGTATGTTGGATTTATTTATTTGTTTAGTTGTGCTGAAGTGTGCAGCTTGTGTTTAGGTTCTGTGTGACTACGTGAATGACAACTGTGGTGATGTTGCTTGACCTAATGGACAATAGCTGGGCTAATGCAAATATTGAGACTATTCTCCTCTTACTTGCTGATCTCATGCATTATATATATTAATAAATATAAAAAGAAGTTCAGCAAAACTGTTTAAATGAACTACTTCTAGCTAAGAAGTTGTACAAAGCTAATTGCGTGGAAACATTTTCCTCAATATTATTACATTGAACAGTGTATACTGAAGATAGGCTTTATCTGATAGTTTGAATTGTGTTCTCGGGACAAGGGCATGTTCCATAAATATCACCAACCTTGAGCGTTACCCACTACACAACATCATCTGTGAGTAACTTCTACACCTGGCCTTGAATCACACAGATTCAGACACAGCCCACTGATAGAGTGAAGATACAGTGGTATATGTTGAACAATCTGTTATGAGTAGACCTTCAATTAAGAGCTGATCTTGGATCAGTTTTTCCCATTATGTAGCTAATCTTCTCCATTACACAAATGGCAACTGTGCAGGCCTCATTTAGTACGTGACCTTTGATGGAAATGACCTGTTGGAGACTCTGTTGTAGTTGTGCTATCAGCACTCAGAGTAATTATGTGGAGACAAGTGGAGATAAGCAGGGCCAGAGATGGTACACAAATGATGGTTGTTCAATTTAATTTTATGATCATTTGTCACGTTTCATTTCATTGTGTTCAATCTACTTAATTATGGGACTACATTAATAACGTTTGTGGTTGAAACTAGGTTGGGGATTTCTAGTTCCCAGCATGCTTTGCATGGGACTTCTTGATAGGGAGTGCAAATGTTTATTTATGTTTTTTAGCAAGACTAGTGTTTAATGTCCAATTATGTTAGGATTTCGTTTCTATTCTGTTATTAACACTATTGAAAATACCTGCATAATGGTCTCGACTGGTTGAAGATGGTGTTTAGGTATGTGGCCGACCAGGTTATGCATACATTTAAATACATGGCTTTTGCTACATTTAAAAGTTTGCTGATTTATATACATACATATTTATACATAGTGAAACAACGTTTGTCCAATGGAGGCTCAAAGTATCGCAGGTTACGTCTACAAAGAATATAAAGCTGCATGTTTGGCAGTCTTGCAAGAAAGTGGATTAGACGGTACTTTAAAAATATATTTTTTATTTATCATTTATAATTTAATATTTATTAAAAACAAAAGCCCTAGAATGTGACATCATATCCTGTTTCCAAAATTTGTTGCAGGTTCAGAAAAATTTCTTCTGGAAAAAGAGATGGAGGAATTGCCAAGTCGGTGTGTGTGTGCGTGTGTGTGTGTGCGCGTGTGTGTGTGTGCGTGTGTGTGTGTTTGTGCGTGTGTGTGTGTGTGTATGGGCGCGCACATGAGTGTCGAATAGCATACTGTTTACCTTGCTTTTCTTTTCTTCATTACCGTAAACATGGTTCCACCCTAAAATGGAGAAAAGGAAAGGAAGAGTTGCTTAGCTCATATTTATTATCTGGGATAACACTGGACATGAGATCTTAATCGCGTCAGTAGAGCGGTGAACGTAACACCCTCTGTGTCAGGGCCTGGAATAACACAGGTCTTTTCTTGTCCTAACATCAAATGAAAATCACTCCAGCAGCCTTTTTCCCAAATAGAGATTTAATTTTGGGTGGGGCGTGTATGTGTGTGCGTGTGTAAAATGTGATCCATGCTGCTACATGACTTTTGTAAGCAGAGATCATCTGAACACACATTCTCAGATGCGTTTGCTAAGTTTAAGCTCATATCTCAACCTGATAAAACCTTTGAGGTTTGAAAGATTTATTTCACAGATGCTGTTATTCGGTTTTAAGATATCTCTATATTTCGAGATCTGAGTGTGTGCACCCGTTCTGTAAATCTAAAACTTTCATACAGTATGTCTTGCTTTGTGCCAGCGGCTTGGGCCGCTTGTAAATCTCTGAACTCTGTGATGTGATAAAGTGATGAGATATGGTAAATATGTTGGTAGAGTCTTCTCTAATAGTCCTAAATCATGTTTAATGTAGACCCGCACAGCTCTTCATATATGGCACAAGTTAAGAGGGCAGATCAAAACATGCCCAAGAATGCAGAGCAGGAATTTAATGATTAATCAGCATAATAATACAATCATTGTCCATTCAGTTTCTCAGAAACTCACGCCTTAAAATGCCCAACTATTTGTGCTTGAAGCAAATAGTGTTTTGTTTTTGGGGGGGATGATATTCTACAGTTTTGCAGTATTTCATCATGTGGTTTTAAACCACAGATAGGAATGAACGTTTTAGGACAAGAAGAGTTTCGATTGGCAGCTGCTGTAGTTTTTTTGCCAGCACTAAATGAATGAAGTTCATTTGAGACCAAGAGGAATTCTGGGATGTGTTCAATGCCAGCATGGTCTTAAACCCGCAGAGGGTCTTCAGCTGTTCCCACAAACAATTAAGGTATTGAGACAAGTGAAATACAGGCTTTGACACATCTTTAGTCTCCCATTGGAAATCCAAGCATGGATCCCTTAGTGTTTCATGAACTCGTCTGCATGTAAAATGTCCAACATTTTAACAGCCTCAACTGGTAAAAGTACACTGTAAAAAGTGATCGGTTCCTTCCACTTACAGAGATTTGCATTGACTTGATGTGAAATGTTTATGTACTATGTATTTGTGTTTTATATATATGTTTTTATTATATTGAATGCAGCAGATTAGGTTAGGATTAGCCATAAAATAAAGGATGCATGCCAATCAAACAATTTCAACATATACAAATATGTTGGTTTCAAGGTGGTTTCAAGACCATATTTTTACTTTTTTTGTACACTGTAAACAACACATTTTCCAGTATATGGGACCTTTTGAGTCACAAACAAGAAACATGAATTATTTGAAACTATAAAAAAACCCTGTTAGACCTACAGAATTTTCCAAAATGTTGTCCCAACTAGTCAAACATACAGTTAGTCTTAAAGAATTTCATTTAGAAGAAATGAACATATTGCTGGAATGTTTCCCAGCATGCATTGCAGCATAAATAAATTATGTAATTTACTGTTATAGGATTATAGTTTTGCTGTTTGCTGACTTGAAATTTTTGTTGTTGTTTTGACATTATTTTTAGTTATTTTTGTGTTGTGATGTGAACAAAAGAATCTGTAGTTGGCAGAAGGCCAATTATTAAAGGTTTAGTTCACCCAAAAATGAAAATGATCCCATAATTCACTCGGTCTCAAGCCATAGGTCTATATGACTTTCTTCTTTCAGAAAAACACAATCTTCTGTCTCTTCTAAACTTTAAAATGGAATGAGTAGAGCCATGAGATTTTGAAGCCCAAAAAAGGCAATCGATCCATCATAAAAATAATCCATACGGGCTCCAGGGGGTTAATAAAGGCCCTTTTAAACGAAGCGATACATTTTTTAAAGACAAATATCCATGTTTATAATTTATATACTATAATCACTGGCTTAGTAACGACCATAATGCAGTCTAGTTCCGGCTGAAGAGTAACCCCTGACCCGACGCATGATGTATTGACGAACACAGAAGTGCAGAGGATAGAGCAAAACAAAACATTGGTCACGAATGTCTAAATGAGTCTAAAATGAGAAATTTTAAAAAGAAATGTCGAAGGAGCTTGAGTTTGTTGCCCTGCCCTTTGAACCATGAGAGACGTCTACTCTCACCTAAGCTTACGATACTCCTACATCGCCGGAACTCGACGCTTTTTTAACGCGCTGACAGACGTTACCAGTCCACTTCAGAAGGCCTTTATTAACACCCTGGAGCTCTATGGATTACTTTTATGATGAATGGATGCACTTTTTTGGGCTTCAAACTGGGCACCATTCACTCCAATTATAAAGCTTGGAAGAGCCAGGATATTTTTTTATGTTCCTCCGATTGTGTTTGGCTGAAAGAAGAAACATCTAGGACATATACACCTTGGATGGCTTGAGGGCGAGTAAATTATAGGATAATTTTTATTTTTGGGTGAACTAACCCTTTAAGACAACAGTTAAGAGAACTTAAACATTTGAATGCATAATGTTGCCTTGAATTTTTACAGTGTACTGTATATAAATAAGTTAAATGTGCAGTGGTTCTCCTCCTTTGTAGCCTTTTAGATCCGTTGACTCAAAAGCTTACCATTCATGTTCTCTCAACAACTTCAGATATACTGACTCTTTAATATTGAAATTCATTGCAGTGCAGACAAAGAGCAAGATCACTTTTGACTCTTTTTTTCTCTCTTTGTCATTCTCTCTGCTTATAAAACCAGAATGTGAGGTTTACCTCAGGTTTCAGGTAGGCTACTGAAGTCCGAGCTGCCAGATGCCTGTTGGCAGCTTCCTCTGTTGGCAGAACAAATTTGTTCGCTAAATTCTTTTCTTTATGTCTGTGCATGCAGCTCGGATTGTGAATTTGATACCACTGCTGACTCAGCAATAATACGACAGCTTAGCATGGAGCAAACATCCAACAAATCAAAGCTCGCTGAAATAAAGTAACGCCGAAGTACGTATAGTACAGGTAAACCTACTACTGTTGACATTAGAAGTCAAGTACACTTAATGTCCCACCATACAGTAGGTTTACCAGCACCTGCTCTCCCAATAAAGTATATATTACAGTACACAGAGAAAAACACTCCCAGAGTTCAGACCAAGGGTCTTTTGATTAGCTACTGAATGGTTGATTGTAGCCATTTGTGGTGTTAGAGCAGGGCTCTTCAACTCCAGTCCTGGAGGGCCAGCGTCCTGCAGACTTTAGTATCTCAATTTAATCCACCTGTCTGTAATTTGCAATCCATTCTGAACACCTTGATCAACTTTTTTGATCAAGAAAGAAAAGAAAGTCTCTTATGCTCACAAAAGCTGCACATTTGTTTGAGAAATATAGTAAAAACTATATGGAATTTTTATGTTAATATGTAATTTATTCCTGCAATGGCAAAGCTGTTTTTTTCAGCAGATCCAGTCTTCAGTGTTGAAAAACTGATACATTTATTTTTTCAGGATTCTTTGATGAATAGAAAGTTGAAATGAACAATATTTAATTAAAATCGAATTGTTTTAAAATAAAATATTTTAAAACAATGTTAAAGTCTTTACTGTCACTTTTGATTGATTTAATACCTCCTTTCTGAGCCTTTAAATGGTGTTACTTTATGGATTATCTGAATCATAACTCCTAATGCTACATATTCCAAATCTTTGAAGTCCCCCTTTACATCCTCGTCCTCCAGAAGGATTTGATAATCCGAGGTGAAGGTTTCTGAAAAGAAATGTGGGTGTGTCCCACTTCTTCTTCTTTTTTCTTGGAAATTAAAGCCACGAGTCCTAGGATGAGTTAGAGCAGGTTAATCTTTAAAAGAGGTGATACACATCGTTACTCTGACTGAGTCAAAACAAAACTCTTGTTATCAGCCTCTTCAACTTTGAGGATTCTTCTCCATCTTTGGATTTCACCCTCATGCATGATGTCAGCAGCTGACAGATGAGACCTAAGCTTGAATTTTGGGTCTGGAAATGGAAAAATGCTACAATCGAAATGAAAGTGTAAACCTCATAGGTACAAAATTCTTTAATAAATACTTGTTGGGAAAATCAAACAGATGTAACAAATAAAATTCAGATTCAGTATGAGCATCAGTGCATGTAGAATAATCACAGCCAGTAATGTAATGGATTTTTGGAGGTTTTTTATACAATAATGAAACTTTATTTAAAGAGTTGGTTCACATAAAAATTCTGTCGTTATACTCACCCTCATGTCGTTCATCTTCGGTACACAAATTAAGATATTTTTGATGAAATCCGAGAGCTTTCTGACCCAACATAGACTGCAAAGTTATTTCCACTTTCAATGCCCAGAAAGGTATAAGACATTGTTAAAATAGTCCATGTGACTACAGTGATTCAACCTTAATGTTACGAAGCAATGAGAATACTTTTTGAGCACCAAATTACCCCAAAAAGACTTTATTCAACAAATTCTTCTCTTTCTCTTCTTTACGATGCACGCGTGTGTCACTCTCAGAAAAAAAGGTAAAAAAGCGGTCACTGTGGCGGTACCTTTACAAAAGGTACACTTTTGTACCTAAAGAGTGCATATAAGTCTCTCAAAGGTACATATTGGTACCAAACGTGTACATATTGGTACCAAACGTGTACATATTAGTACCTAAATGGTACATATTAGAACCCTTTTGAAGGGTACTGTCCCAGTGACAGCTTTTGTACCTTTTTTTCTGAGAGTGAATAAGGAGCCAATACTGACTCTGAGCCGGCGTTCTGACATGGAATCGCTGCACTGTGTTTACAACCTGAACAGCGTCCGAGACTGGTAGTATTCTCGTCGCTTCATAACATTAAGGTTGAACCACTGTCACATGGACTATTTTAACAATGTCTTTACTACCTTTCTGGGGCTTGAAAGGGCCTGGGCCTTGATAGTATACGTTGCAGCCTACAAATTAATATCTTAATCAATATCTTAATTTGTGTTGCAAAGATGAATAAAGGTCTTACGGGTTTGGAACGACATAAGGGTGAGTAATTAATGACAGAATTTTCATTTTTGGGTGAACTAACCCTTTAAGGAGTGGCATGATTCAAAACGTGAATAAATCTGAATTACGGTCACATTTTGCATTATCCAATTATTTCTATATTCAACTGTAATATTTTCTCTGCACTAAAGACACCAAATGAAACGTGACAATGAAAAAACATAATTTTTTCCCTTCATTCAGCCACAGCAACATGCACTGATACAAATTTCCTGACCTTCCAGAAACCTTGAAGCTTGAATAACTGTATTTGATTTGAGCCCAATCAAATTTAACAGAACAGCTCATAAATAAAGGAGGAAACAATATACCCCAGCTACCTCAAAACAAGGGAGGATTTCAGAAAACATAATTAAATCTTTACTCATAGTATTCTTTTGTAAAATGGTATTATAGTACCATTTTTTTATATAAAATCTGATATTCAACACTATACTTAGACAGAAGATACACTTAAAACTCAAGTGTTTTAAGTTCTTGACTTGGGTCATTTCATGAAGAGACTCTGGTCCGTTTGTGGTTCAGTTTGAATTGTAGCATAATACCAAGCAATGATATTCTGAAAACATTTAAGAATAAGAATAATAAAAAATCTTTCAAAGTCTTCCAATATCCAACTTAAAAACCAGACAGTCTGGGACACTAATAGAAACACATAATTATATCATGACTGACATTGAACATTGGCTTGAAAATGCAGGTGTTGGACTTCTCCAAGGAGACGAGTGCCACTCGGACACGCAGCATATCTTTCTCCAATGAAGTACTTTAGACCTTCAGAAGTAGTGATTTTTACTTTCAGCATGGTCAATGTGTCCAATCCCTAGTTGACATTCATTAGGAAAGTCACAAAAAATAACAGATAATCTATTCTAAGATGAAGACAGATCATGTAATGTTTAGAGTATTTCTTAAAAAGTCCCCACAGACTTACAGCCTGTGGCCATTTTACATATTTATATATAAAACATTTTCTGACCAACATAAATAAAAGGAATGACATTGTTGAAAAAGAGAGCGACTGAAGGAGAGAATAAGAAAAAGTAATAATTCTAAGAATGACAATAATAAAAAGGTCACATAACTTACTAAACTCAAATATACACAGCTGTGTTTTTTCACTATTTACATATGTACATATGCATATTTTGTCTATTTTGTCTATATCTCTTTGTAATTAAAGAACTAAAATAATTTCCCCATACTGTGTGACCAAAAGGCCAAGTGTTTTGGGACAACACAATAGTGCGTTGAGTGAAGTGGCCCTCAATTTTTTTACACTTTGACTGTTCTGTTTATATGGCTGTCATGTTAAAGAACAAAAAATTAGCTATAATTTCACTTATCAAAAGCTGAATGAGAATGTATCAGTCAGAATACTCTTTCACTGTCTGGACTACGAGTACCAATTCCCAAAGACGGTTATTTTCAAAAACAATAATAGAAAAAGTAAACCTTTTTTCTTAACAGTCTTAAAGGGATAGTTCATCCAAAAATGAAAATTCTGTCATTATTTAGTCACCCTTATGTCATTCCACATATCAATCTTTCTTTTTTCTGTTTATCGAAAGTGATTAAGCACTGAGGCTGTCAAGTATCTTAAAAATAAATGCATCTTTGAAAAGTCTACAATAGATTTGTGTCAGGGACAAACTTCAGTTGTTATTCAATGAATATCTTGACATCCGCCCTAGATCTCCATGGTGAGAGAGGTAGAGATTTTCCGATTCATGTTTTGAGTTTGATCTTTCCAATAAATCGGTTGATCTTGTTCACAAACCGCTCTGAATGATTTGTTCATTAATTGGACTGATCTAGTGGTCTCAAACTTATCGAACAGTTAACAGCCCAACATAATGTAAGATATTAGTGAATAATGACTTTTTTCCATTTAGTTTTTTCGCCATTTTTGTGTGAAGAATAGACCAAAAATAGCGCCAAGAGACTTGGAATATACCATACAAATGTATTTTATGATACTTTGACGATAATTTTATGTTGTTTCTTTTGAAGCTTTTGTCTCTTTCCCTTTTGAAGCTTGAAAGTTCCTGAGTAACTCTTATGTTCATTTTTGTATTAAACAGAAGAAAGAAGGTCATATGGGTTTAGAGTGACACACAGGTGACTAAATGGTGACCTTTTTTTGGGTGAACTAACCCTGGCTTTAAGTGTATATGTAGCATTTGTTTAAAAAAACAATAAGAACCAACATCTGAGTATCATCATTAAAAATGTATATAAAAGGTGTAAGAACTGTCTTGAAGGTTCAATGAGGCACTTGAATATATATATATATATACCTCTGGAAGATTTAACGGCTCCTAGCACTTGACTTTGGGCAGGTCTGGACATAATCAAAAACACTTTAAAGCTGCCTCAAGGGTCAAAGGTCTCGCCACAGTTCACAGACATAATCTCAAAGTTCAGCCTTGTGTAAAAATGTCCTTCTTTTTAAGGAAAGTGAGTGCAAGTGTAAACAAAAGAAAAGGATTTTGAAAACCATTCTTTGAAAGTCTGATTTGCTGCATTTATGTGACACAAATCCCCGTTTCATTTGACTACACGATGATAAAAAGGATGAAAAACACCAATCACACCAGCCCCAGATGCTTTCAGATCAGTCAGTGAAAAAAATACTTATGTTTTTTCCCAGTTTGTCTGGCTTTTTCATACATAGTGATCTTTCATGTGCTCGCTTAAGCTCTCGTTCACATTGTTCTTGCAGCGGTTGTCTTTGCTGCTGTAGTGTGTCCTGTGTGGCTGACTTTGGGCTGTAGTGTGAATAGTGTACACTGCGTCCCCTCTAGAGCACGCGAGAGATGAGCACTTGTGCAGAACTACCCCTCTGTCGCTCTCTTCATCTCCCTCTTCCTCCTCTTCCTCTCGCTCAGCTCCGTCTCCAACCCGATCCAGAGGGTAAAGCAGGTTCTTGTTCTCCTGCAGCGGGTCCGTGTTGTCTCTGTGAGGTGTGCGAGCGCTCAGTAGTGTCCCGCGTTGGTTGTTGATGCTTTCCTCCATCTGCGTGTCCTCTCTTTGTCTCGCTTTCCTGCGTCTCCGGAACCACCACACGCACACGATGACACATGAGATCCATAATACCACAAACAACACACACAGCAACGGGATGAGGTAACCTGTAGCGAGAGAGACAAAAATGAATACAGTTAAAAAAAATTAAATATTATTCCCATTTAAAATGTCATTTATTCCTGTGATGCCAAAGCTGCATTTTCAGCATCATTACTCTAGTTTTTAGTGTCACATGATCCTGCAGAAATAATTCTATTATGCTGATTTGCTGCTCAGGAAACATTTCTTATTATCAATGTTGAAAACAGTTGTAACATCGTCTTTTGTAACATTGTAAATGTCTTTGTCACATTTGATCAATTTAATGCATCGTTGCTGAATAAATAAAGCATACTGACCCTAAACTTTTGAATGGCAACATAAGAAAAAGGATTGAAAGAGTGAGAAAGGATGAGCAGGTGAAAAGAGAAAGGATCTCACTCACCAGCTTGGGGACGCGGGTCCTGAGTGTCAACTCTGACCTCTCTCACAGCCAACAGTAACGTGCTGTTGTGAAGTTTGGACAGAACATCAATGATGGAGCGGACAACATCCTGTATATGAGCTCGTCCCTCAACAAAGCTGTTTTGCTCATATGACTGAGGAAAACAAAAGAGAGAGAATGAAAAAGAGCAAATGAAAATGTGCAGACTCAAGTCATTTCTCTCAGCTTTAGTCCTGATGTTTTACTTAGACACCCACTTTGGAACAGAACAGCACTGTCAAACTAATTAGACCGAACCATATTACAACACTAATTAAACATAATTATATCACTTGTTGGGAAACTCAAAAAGTCAATGTAATGCTATTTGGCCCTAAAAAGACAGTACACAAATGTATAGTTACACAGTTACATAAAAGACAACAACAACTAAGAGCCATTTAGCAGACACAACCTTACTATTGAAACAGGCAATCACAGAATACAGACTGCGACATCCAGGAAAATGTTCAACCGCAAATTAAACCGATAAAACACACATAGGATTATGTAACACGCAACGAAAAATTCCTTATCCTATTAGGATAACTATAAAGGGAAAATCTAATTTGAACCAGGATATAAACAAAGTAATACGATTTTTTTTTTTATCCTCTTTGGTTTTCATAAGAAAGCACTCTAAAATTTAAACTGAATAACTAGAAAAAAGTAGAGTCAGAGAAAAGAGGAGGAATGATGGGGACATGTTGGAATGACTAAGGAAGAAAGACAGCATAAATTATGTAGCCTACTGTTTGCCTTCAAGTTATGTCAGAGTGATTGCTAAGAGGCATTTAGAGTAAAAATAACTGAAATGAAATAATTGAATAATCAGAAATGAAAGAAGTAAGACCTGACTGAGCAAGTTATTCACCTTTCCCTTAAATTTCATGACCAGCCACATGTAATTTTTCTGTGGTAATAGTCAGAGTATAACCACACTGGATTCAACAGGGGACGTCCCAGTGCTGAGTTTAAAACATCAGCACAAAGCAAAGTCTTATGAGAGCTCAAACCATAAAAGGTTACCGCTCCTTTTCCGGAAATCTTTCAATGTTACAACATAAATCTTGAGAGCATTACAACATCACAGAAAGAGTAGAACTAAGATTCTGGCCATTAAGGGCTTAAAGTAGAGGACCAGACCTTTCCCCAAGATTACTACAGCAATGGTCTCAGAGCGAGTGAAGGAGAAAGAGAGAGAGAGAAAGATGAGAGGGTGTAGAGCAGGACAGGTGAGGTATGTTAAAGATGAAAAGCTGGATTTTTTTTTTCTTTTTTCTGTGAAACAAACATTTAGATAAAGTCTTGATTTAAAATTTTTACAAGCACTCTTTTGAAGCCATTTGACTGATTTAAAGTGCCTTTTTTGAAGGAATGCAAACTGGAATACAAGCAGGGAAATGTTTTAAAGCAGAAACGAGATGGAAAGAGAGAAATAAACACTCCAAAGTGAAGGAAAACAGATGTGATGGTTTCAGGAAGAGCGTGTTACAGGATGAAAATTTCATACACACTGTTTTATGCTGCATTCAAGAAATGTCAGAGTGATTGCTTATACGAGACAAGTCCACATAAATGTAACCACAGTTGTGTTTAGCAGAAGAAAACTTAAGCAGGCCCAACTTTCCAAGTTGGAGGCGTGTCCATTAATAGCAGTTGCTAATTGATCATAAAAAACTTTTACTATTTAGTTTGAATGCATTTTGAGTTGTGTTTAAGAATAGAGATCAGACTTGCGACATACTACTCATTTAGACTTTTTTCTGTGGCACACAAGACAAAAAACAGATCAGAAAACATCAGTTAAAGTGCAAAAGATACAGTAAAGTGCAGTATCTATTTATTGTCATGTGAAAACTAAAATGTCACTAAAATCTTCATTGTTAAGATTTTTCCTTAGCTTGTTACCAGTGTTTTTATGTTGTACGTCAAGACGTGTTGCTTTTTTTCTTAGCAGCTCTGAGATTGAACATGGGTACCGGCTTGTTTACAACCGATGAGGTCATTTCATAGGATTAAAGACTGATGGTTGAAGAGAGTGAGCTCACCATAGCAACCTCCACGGCATTGCGGCTGGACGGTGATTGGTCACAAAGAATGGAAAGGGTGTGGTCTTTGGCCAGGGTTCGTGTGATTGGCAGGTACGTTAGCTCTGCGCAAACACCTTCAGCAGTTGTGCCCTGTTAAACAACCCCACGAACATGCCACAAATGTTGGTGTTTTGGTTGGAAATCATGTTTATGTGAGTTAATAAGATGTGTGTGTCTTTCAATACTTGCAGCATTTACTAAATGAAAACCTCTTACCTGCGGGACACTGTCAGAGTCAAATACAAGCGTAACATGAGCACAGTTATCATCTCGGTAGCCGTTGTTGGGTAGGCACTGAGTGCTGATGGGCTGTAGTAGACGTTCAGAGGTGGAGCATATTCCCAGCTGACTGCAGGGTGGACGAAGGCAAGACAGGAAATGATGCGCTACACACTCCTGTCCTAGTGGACACAGGGGGCGCTGTGGCTCACCAGAGTCTGACTGCAACATGCAGGGCTTACGACCACAACGCACCTGCGGTCACAATAAAAAAAAAAAACTTAATGAAGAATCTATAAATAGATAAAAATAAATAATGAATAAAATAATTCATGGAACTACATGGAGGCGTCATTTTCTTTATGCAAAAAAAAATTATGTTGGTGAGATTGATATTTTAAGTTTGTGAGATGCATTTGAACCTTTTTAACTCCTTACAACAATAACATTTTACACTGAATGTGACTACAATTGGACTGTAAGATTAGGTTGGTACAGTAGCACAGTCTGAGGTAGATCATAGGACTCACTTTAGTGCATTTGATGTTTCCGTTCATGCACTGACAGCTGTTGCACCCATCCTCCCAACGGTCACCGTGAAGAAGCTGCAACCCTGAGCGATCGCATGCCTTTCCAACACCAATGACTACAGATGACAAGAGATGGAGAGGAACACAGAGAGAGAAAGAGAGATCAGATCTTGAAAGTTGCAGTACTGTTCAAAAGTTTGGGGTCAGTAATTGTTTTTTCTAAAATTAATACTTTTATTCAGTAGGGATGCATTAACTTGACAGTAAAATACATTTATAAGGTTTCGATGAATCAAAAATAATGGTTTCCAGAAAAATATTAAACAGCACAACTTTTAAATACTGATAATAATAATAATATGTGTTTATTGAGCAGCAAATCAAATCAGCATATTAGAATAATTTCTAAGGAGCATGTGACACTGAAGTCTGGAGTAATGATGCTGAAAATTCAGCTTTGCCATCACAGGAATAAAAATATATTAAAATAGAAAACATTTTAAATAACTCTGTGTTTTTGAACAAATAAATGGAGCCGTGGACCTCTGTTATATATTGTACATAATTGAGTGATTTTAATTAATTAATAATCATAACATTTTCTTAATGTGGGAGGGACAATGAAACATTTCGCTGAATGTATCAGTGACGTATCAATGTGTTTTTGTTGAACACATATTTCATTTTTTCCCCACAAACCCTTGCAGTACTACCACAGACTCTTGTTGAACTTTGTTGAAACAGGCAATTTAGTCTGGTCCAGTTTTGTTTGGCTCAAGTTAAGGTGTGTTCACACAGCATGAGTAGACAGCAAAGATTTTCAACACTTCATTTCTCATAATGCAAACAAGTAGGGTGGTCTGTCAGTGGGAACTCACACTCCTGGCAGCGCGGTCCAGCTCGTCCCACTGGGCACAGACAGCGATATCCATTAATCTCATCCACACATGTGGCTCCATACGAACAGGGAGAGGACTGACACTCATCTATGTCTGAGATCGAGTGAGAGACAGAAGTACAGAGAGTGTGTTAAAGTCGCAATGTAACGAAAGTAGTGACAGATCTTTTCTTCCGTACTGTGACATACGTCCGAGTGAATTTTTTTTTTTTTTCATTTAGAAAATAGATCTGAATTTCCATTTAAAGTTTTAAAGGTTAAGTGTGTGATTTTTGCACCACTAGTTGCACTAAATGGAACAGAGCGCATTAGTGTACGCTCACTTTTTAAACGGTGTTGGTTACGGAAATATTTTCGAATCATTTTTCCTATTGTGATTTTAAAAAAAGACTTTGTTAAAGCGCTATAAGCCATGAACCAAGCCAACCAGCTATGAGGTGAATCACAACATTACAAACTTTTATTTGAAGCAAAAAAGTATTTGAAAAAAGACAAAGGTACAAGACTGTGGTCCGTGTACATTCACCTGGTTCATTAGTTTTCGATTTAATATTAAAAGTAGAAAAATGAGAAAACGGCTCATCATACAGCAGTCATAACTTTTATTTTAGACAGCACGCTGAGTTTTGAACAAGGGATGAAGCTGAAATCAAATTAATTAATGCTATTGCAAAATAAAGCCACAGCATTAAACAGTTTGTAAATACATCTAAATACCACTTCGGGAAATCAATACTTTTTTGGTTGATTGATTCTGATTTAATTTGATAGGTAACAGCTTATTGTCTTAAACTTAATTTCTGATACTGCTAGATGACAATACATATAAAATACTCTTCTGTTCTCTGGCTTTATTGTTGAAGGTGTCATTTCAGGGTTTTGATATCTTGATATCAGCTGAGAGAGCACTTCCTGGACCTGTATCATATATTGTATTATAATTGCTATTTAACATTACCCCTAACTAGGAGTGCTAGGATCCGCTCCGTGCTGTCCAGTGGGTCACACAGCTTTGCCACACAGATTTTGATAGTTGGAAAACTAAATAAAACTAGCAGTGTGCCAAAGTAGGCTGATGGGTAATGTGAGGTAGCCTACATTCATATTTCTGAAATAATCAGCTAATATTTCTCTGGCACATATAGGTTGTCGAACCCATGCCTATAGAGAGGAAAAACCTTTCTAGTCCCACACGGACAGACTGTGTACTTAACGGAAAGAACTGCGATCCCATGAAGCATTGTGAATGACAATCAAATTAAAA
Source organism: Squalius cephalus (assembly GCF_949319135.1). NCBI lineage: Eukaryota > Metazoa > Chordata > Actinopteri > Cypriniformes > Leuciscidae > Squalius > Squalius cephalus. The sequence goes on from NC_137142.1 coordinate 17,673,796, forward strand.
ACGATGGTAAAATATAAAACTATTATTTATAATATATTTTAAGTTTACTGCAAAATATTTTATATATGCAAATATTTAAGTATTTCAGAGCATAAGGAGACAGACTTTTTTTAACATTCCACTTGTTAACTAATATTTAATATTTTTATATTTGTTTATTAATTTAAATAGTAAAATAATTTGATGGTAAGTACTTTATCTTAAATTTTGAACAATAAAACACTTTAAGGATTTTTTTTCTGTCATGAATATGCATAGTTCTTGCTGTATCATTGCATCATGTTTACAGATACAGTATGTGCAGATGTATTCACTCACTTATGCGACAGTCAGGCCCTGCAAATCCAGGTGCGCACTCACAACGAAACCAGTTGACCCCGTCCACACACTGTCCCCCATTATAACTGCACAGAGAGAGAGGGACAGAGAGATGGCATCTGAGTAAAACATACTTGATCTTAACTGACAAGCTTACCAAGATAAAGATGCACAGATGCATTAACTAGTAGGCCCTCAGCAGGCATTTAGACATTTATATTCTATCTCCCTAAGAGACTCACTAAGTTCTGCCAAAGTTTTGTGAATGACAAGCTCAGTTGTTTGCGTGGGTGATTATGTTTTTTTGCTCTCCTTTCTGTACTTTTCTTCACTTACTTTATCTATTGCATCACTTACCAGGGATGAGGGTTGCAGTCATCAACATCTGAAAACAGAATGAAAACATCTCATGAAGGCAGAACTACCAGAGGATATATCAAAACTAGACCTGTCAGGGCAAATCACAGCCTGCCAGCACACCTAAAGCCCAATCACAGCTATACATGTGGGAGTAAATCACAATTAAACATGCTCAAGGTTTTAGTTAGCTGATATTTTTGGAAAAGAGAGTAAGCTAGGGGGAAACAGAAAAGTGGGCGTGGTCTTACCCTGAGCACAGATAGGCCCCGTCCATCCTTCCTTACAGACGCAAGTGAAGACGCTGCCCCCTCCAATGCAAGTCCCGCCATTTAGACACGGACCAGATTCACATGAGCTGTTCATGGCTAAAAAGAAAGAGAGAGAGATAGTGAGAAAGATACAGACTAAATGAGTTCAGCATGGAGGTGTTTGGTTTCTATCTCACCCGTGTTACAGGTACTGCCACCCCAACCGGAAGGACACACACATCGGAATGAGTCTCCATGATCGTGGCACGTTCCTCCATTAGCACATGTACTGGAATCACACTGATTGTCTCCTGTAACAACAAGTCCACTTTGAGTGCAGGCACGGACAGTTAGATGCCTAAAATGAAAACACATCTATACATTCACTTACGTGAGTTACACGTCTTTCCTTTCCAGTTGTCAGTGCAGCGACAGTAGAAATCATTCAACAGATCCATACAAAAACCTCCATTTAGACAAGGGTCACCGCTACACTCATTCACCTCTAAAGGAGAACATTATAAGATTTAAGATATATAAGATTACATATAGAACATTATAAATAATGCTAAATTCAAGAGGACTCGGATCAATGTTGACAAATCTCGCTACAAAAACAAACAACCTGGATAGAAGACACTGTAATGTGTACTGTATATTTTGTTATGTTCCCTTATGGTTTCGTTTTCATTCTGTTTGCTCTGTTCCTGTTTGCCTTAGTTTTGTTTAGTCCCACACCTGTTCCGTTTGTATACCCATGTATTTAAGCCCTGTGTTTTGTTCAGGTCATTGTCTGGTATCGTTAATGTGGTTGTGTTAAGCTATTCTCTTGCGATCTCCTGAGTTTTCTGATTTGGATTTATTAAAGACTGTTTTGTTTCTCCACTCCTACGTGCACTTTATTACACCCAAACATGACTGAATACCGGACCTTGGACAGATTTTTGCGGCATTTTTCTTTCTTTTTTTCCTCTCCCCACACAACTAGACCTACCTGCCATGCAACTACTATGGAGCAGAACGACCGTTCTCTGGAGGATCACACAAGATACTTTTTGAATTTGGCGTGCCTAACACACTATCCAGACTGCTCGCTGAGGCTGATGATGTAAAAAATGCAGAGCGAGTGCTCCGGTTAGTCCAAGGCACGCCTCTCAGGGAACGGTCCTCGAGAGGATTCCACCGCTTTTGTGGAGTGGGTACTAGTGAACATTGGAACACTGTGCATCGCCGTGGGGCTGCTTGTGGAGTAAGAGGGCATGGAGGAAAGCACCGCCCACACGCAGCTGGCCTTTGCATATCATTTTGATGATTTGGAAGAGGATATTTCCCTAATTCTCCCATCCCAGCAGGTGCCGGTCAGCTCCAAGTCTCCTGTGTCTCTGCTGGTCCCGCCCAGCTCGAAATCTCCTCTATCTCCAGAGTTCCCACCAAGCCTCTCTCTCCCATCTCCTCTTCCAAAATCAGCCAGTTCCTTGGCCACGCCTCTGCTGGTTCCCTTCAGCCCCTCGACTCCTCCTCTGACACCACTCTATTGTGTGAATTTGCCTAGGGTCTTCCGGTTTCCAGCTCCACCCAGTCAAGAGGATTCCCTAGCTTCACCTCCAACTGTCATTCCCGTCACTCCACCTCAGCCTGTCGACCTGTCGGCTCCACCTTGGCTCCTCCCTCCCTCGGCTCCACCAGATGGCTCCTCCCTCCCTCGGCTCCACCAGATGGCTCCTTCATCCCTCTGGCTACACCTTGGTTAGACGTCACCCAGCCTGTGCCACAGACTTACGGGCCTTCAGCTACGCTTTCGTCCCTCCACCCCTTCGGAGCCGTCTGGCTCCACCTTCCCTCCGGCTTCGCCTTGGTCCTCAGTCCCAACGGCTCCGGCTTAGTCCTCTGGCACTCTGGCTCCACCTCGGACGCACGTCGCTACGGTTCCACCTTGGTCGCCTAAGCCATCCGTGTCGTTTGGTTCCATCTGCTCTCCGTCTTCGCCTTGGGCTCCACCACCATCGGCTACATTTCCATCAGTCGTCCCCCTGGTGTCGACAGCCCAATTACCACCATGGCTCCTCCCTCCCTCGACTCTGCCATGGGCCTTCGTCCTGGCTGTGGTCTGGGTCCCCGTCTGGCTCCTGCACCATCATCGCCACCCTGGTTTCTCCTGCCTCTTGGGGCGCATACTGTTATGTGTATATTCTGTTATGTTCTGTTTTGGTTTTGTTTTCACTCTGTTTGATCTGTTCCTGTTTGCCTTAGTTCTTTAGTTAGTTTCCCTGGTTGTTTATCAGTTACCACACCTGTTCCGTTCTATCCTTGATTACATTCCCTATGTATTTAACTCGTGTTTTGTTCAGTTCTTTGACCAGTATCGTTAATGTTAATGTGGTTTTGTTAAGTTATTCTTCTGCAATCTCCTGAGTTTTCTATTTTGGATTTATTAAAGACTGTTTTGTTTCTCCACTCCTTCAAAATGCGCTTTTGCCACACTAAAATAAGCTGCCACAGATTTTTTGTTTGATTTGCATAAAGTTGCATAAAACATAGTTATAACGAGAATAATTGCCATCTTAAAAGTGTTTTTTTAATAAATATATAATTTTACAAAAAATACTGAATTTACCTGTCACACAATTCCTCAGTCAGAAATCATTCTAATATGTTGAAACATTTCTTATTATTTTCAGTGTTGAAAACAGTTGTGCAACTTAATATTTTTTTAACTGAATGAATAGAAAATTTAATAGAAATGAATAGAAATGTGTCCTTGCTGATTAAAAGTATTATTATTTTTTTTAAATCTTATTGACCACAAACTTTTAAATGGGTAGTGTTCAAATGACTATCTAAATCAATGAATAAATCTCTCTCTCTCATAGGACTGCTACACTACTCCACTAATGTAAGAGACAATAGTTATATAGAGCTGATATTTTTACCCAGCTCACAGACTTGACCATCAAAGCCATCAGGACAGACACAGCGGAAGGAGTCGATGTCATCAATGCATGTTCCTCCGCTGTGACAAGGTGATGACTCACAGTCATTTATATCTGAGAGAGAAAGCAGAAAAGAATGTTGCTTGTATGTTTATATTGAAGGTTTAATAATAATGTGTGTATGTGGATGTGTGTAATATTACTCACTCTCATGACAGTAAGTCCCAGTGAATCCTGGTTGGCAGGCACAGGTGAAGTTTCCTTCTGACTGGCTGATGCAGCGCCCATGCGGACCACACACATTCGATAAGATGTGCCGTACCGCTTTTTCTGTGCCATTGGTCGTCACGGCAATAGTACAGCTGTCAATCACTAATAGGAAAAACAAAACAAGATTAAAGGGGTCATATAATGGTACGTGCACTTTTACAAGTTGATTGTACTGAAATGTGTGTTGGCAGTGCCTGTACACAACCATCATAAAATGATAAAAATCCATCCAGTGTTTTTTTTTTAATCTTCTTATATGTTTTCCCCCATCTCAAATCAAGCCGTTCGATCTTGTGACGTCACACGGTCGGACGCCCCTCCCACGATTGTTGATTGACAGCAGCGTTTCAACACAGACCCGAGCTGTCAATCATAGTCCGCGCGGACCAGCGTGGTCATTGTTGATACGCTGGAGCACTGTCTATGAGCAGAATGGCGTCTAATCGATTGTGGTGTTCTGTTCTTAGGTGTAATAAGGAACACAGCAGTCATTTTGATGTTCCTAAATCCGAACCGTTGAAGTGGCTGAGTTTGTTTTCGAAGGGAATATTCCCCACGATCAACGTCAATGCTTTCATGTTTGCGCGAATCATTTCACACACCAGACTGCTTTACAAACGAGGGTCAGTAACGTTATAAAGCTGGTTTTGCTAAGAAGCTGCTCCTGAAAAAAGTATCGGTACCAACTATTCGTGTTCCTGCTGCACCTCCAGAATAACTGAAGTGAGTGTAACGTTTTATTAACCTTTATATTAATATTTATTTTAATCTTGGCAAATCGCTTGCTGCACGACGTTCTCAATATAATTCATAATCCCATGTTTATAATGAACAACGCGTTATGGTTATTGTGTTATTGTGTTACAAACGGTGTATGCACAGAACAGAGGGGCGGGGTGAGCAAAGCTCATTATCATTTAAAGACGCATGCACTTAAACGGCGGGCTGAAAACAGAGCTGTTTTTGACCAGGTAAAATTAGTGTTTTCTTACAATACTAAAGAGAATTTTTAATTAAAGTATATTACAAACTTTTAATTTAGACCCTAAAGAATCATATTAGCTTGTACAAAAATGGCATTATATGACCCCTTTAAACAAAGATTGTCATTAATGTTTGTGTGTAATAACAGGATCTTTGAAAGAGATCATATAAAGTAAAATAAAAAAATAATTCTTAAATATAATCTTGTTGTTGCCAGAGCCATGCTCTACACTTGAGGTACAGGAACACATCATAACATAAATTTGATCAGACCTTCAGTGAGGTCATTTGTCTACCTTGGCAGGTGCTGGTCTTGCAGTGGTCTCGTAGCTGACTGCATGTTTTCCCCTCATATTCATCTGTGCAGGCGCAGTAAAAATCTCCCTGTAAAGAGTGACACTGGGCTTTATTCTGACACGGGTTTGGAGTGCATAGATCCACCTGCACCTACAGAGAGAGTGAGAGAATGAGAGAGGCAATTAGTGATTGAGAAAGAGAACGTTTTTTGTGTGCACATGGAATTATTGACCTCACCTCACAGTTGGTTCCAGTGTATCCGTACAGACACTCACACTCATAGCCCATGGCTAGCGAACGGCACCGTGCATCATTTTGACATGGGGAGCTTGCACACCTGCTCTGCTGCACTTCACAGTGTCTTCCCATGAATCCCGGCTGGCACTGGCACACATAACCATGACGACCATCCTAACAAATACACACAAAGGTGGAGATGATTCGCAGGTGTGCAGGGCAGAGACCCAAGCAAGCTTGTAAAACTTAGATATTAAGATCTACTCTGATATAAATGTCATTGCATTTTTTTCTTCTTAAAGGGATAATCCCAAAAGTTTCACCCAAAACTGAAAAAAGAAAGTGACTTACTTTCTTTTGCGGAACACAAAAAAGATTTTTTGAAGAATGTTGGAAACTAAAAAGTTTAGGTGCCCACTGGCTTCCACTGTGTGGCCAAAAAAGACATTTCTCAGAATATCTTATTTTATGTTCCACAGAAGAACAATAAACAGTATTGCGCCTAAATAAACCAGATTGTGCATGATTAATGAAAAAGATGCAGGTTTTTGTATCGATATACAGTGCACAAAAGCTGTGCAACTGATTCAACCCAGAATGTCAAGAAAGTAATGCCAAATAAAACAAGAATATGCCCACCTGACAGGTTCCTCCATTCTGACACTGACCGTAACAGCTGTTGACATCTGTGAAATAATCATTAACACAATCAACATAACATTCTGGTCCAATATGTGTAAAAGCAAAGAAAAATAAGAAAACAAGAGATTAAAACGACTCAGAGCTGTTAGACATGCGAGAGTAGGCAGCATTACAGAACACATGCACAGTTAGGAGAAAACTTTTAAGAGACAAATACAGAATAACTGAAGACAGAAAATACATAACTTCCTTTACAATGTGCTCATGGCTTGTTTCTGTTGAATACATACATTTTAAAGTCTGTGCTGGTCACTTTTTTAACATGGCATTAACAAAAAGCATCATAAAAGTGTTTTTTGATAGCTCTGTGATAACTTGTGTGATGATCAAAGCAAATTGGAGCAGACTGAAGTGCTTTTCCTTGGAACGTTCATCAGAAAAATGTCTGAATTACAAAATAATTTATGAACAAATCAATTCTTTGAGTCAGATTGGTTAAATTAATTGTTTGATCCAGTTTACAAAACTGGTCTAAAATATTTCACAAACCTCATTGACTCAATGATTCAGTCACATCAATTTACACTGTAGGTGAAAATCAGCAAATATTGACTTAAATTGGCAATATGATAAAATATCAGCCCATTTGCCATTCAAAGCTATTGTATAGTGTAAGAGAAACATTCTCATGGATTTGGATCAACATTAGGATAAGCAAATTATAACAGAATTGTATTTTTTCACTATTCATTTAAAGCAGTTTTTCTGCTTAATAAAAAGCAAAGCAGCTTTAATCAGCGTTAGAGAATAGGAAGAAGAGCAACAGCTTGCTGCTTTGCAAAAAAGGGGGGAAAAGTTTGAGAGATATAGACTTTATAGAGTTTGTATACTGACTGATATTACAGTTCGGTCCCGCCCAGCCCGGGTAGCAGTTGCAATGATATCCACCAATTAGATTTTTACAAGCATAAGCGTTTAGACAAGGTTTCCTCGTACACTCATTCACATCTGTGTGAGAAAGAAAAGGAGGATGAGGGGAGCTAGAGATAGCATGGAAGATCGAGCCCCACCACCAACCACAAGATCTCGGTTGTGTCAAGCCCCGTAAACAAACTCAGATTCTTATGATGCACTGTGGCATATATACACATCCTCTGTGCTGACAGCTTTTCATTTAAAGGGGTGGTTGATTATGATTTCACTTTTTTTAACTTTAGTTAGTGTGTAAGCTGCTGTTTGAGCATAAACAACATCTACAAAGTTACAATGCTCAAAGTTCAAAGCAAAGGGAGATATTTTCTTTTAAAGAAATTGCTTTTTAAGGACTACAACAAGCGGCTGGTAGGAACTACATGAAATTCCTCCAGGGTTAGTGACATCAACAACCCTGGAATTTACATAAACCCCGCCCCCTGAACACGATTTATAGATTATCAAGACAGAATATGCTAATCAATGACTAGAAGATAACTACACATAAGCTACATAAATTCATCAACTAACCATTCAGAAATGTCCTGTTGCATTTTACATGTTGTCACTTCTTCTTGAGTCTCTCCATCTTTGTCGGAATCCGGTTTGAACATAAGGCTAAAAGTTTTTGATATTTTCAGTGCATGTCTGTGTGAGTGCAAGCTGTTGAAGCTCCGCCCTCTGTGCCGGGAGCAGCAGCTCATTTGCATTTAAAGGAACAGACACAAAACGGTGCGTTTTTGCTCACCCTCAAAAAGTGACAACTTTAACATGCTATTATTAAAATATCTGTGGGGTATTTTGAGCTAAAACTTCACATACACACTCTGGGGACATCAAAGACTTATTTTACATCTTGTGAAAAGGGCATTTACCACCCCTTTAAATTCCCCTGTGTGTGTTGTTATGACAGTATAGAAAGAGAAAAAGGAGGTGAAACTAATCTAAATGTTCATGGTCTGTCTTAAAAGCTTTCAGACACCCTAAAACAGTGGTTTTCAACCAGAAGACCTCATCATGACATTACCATTAAATAAGCTAAAACAAGTAAAATGTTTTTTTTTTCCTAGTTATGAAAAGCTCTAAAATATTTTATCGAGTAGAAATTGTGAATAATTAAAAAAAAAAAAAATCTTTAATCAGTAAATCATGAACAACTGAAAAAGTCATGGGGCCTTTGAATATTGTTGTGGACAATGGTGAAGCCTTGGAGTAAAAGAAACCCCCTTAAATAAATAAATGTTAAATATTTACTTGAAGTACCTGCTGAGATTTTAAGTTAATAATTTCACATTTTAATTTCAATAATTTAATGACATATTTGCATATCCATGGTTCTCTGATGTCGATAATAATATGTTTAGTTAAGGATAGTTCCTTTATTGTCCACAAGTGGAAATTTGTCTTTGGCTTCACTATACACTACACACAGGGCCACCAACACATAACAATAAAATACATAACAATAATAAAACAACAATATTACATAACAATATATAATAACAAAATGTATTATTATTAGTAGTAATTCAATTTTTTACTCTAATTTAAACTCTAAAAAATAAAGACAGAAATATATTTCTGTTGTAATTACAACTGTATTATAAAAAAATAGTATTTGGAGGAAAATGGGTTTAATGTGTAAAGGAGGGTCCGTATGTAAAACTTAGTAAGTGAACAGATTAAAGTTGTGTGGCTATATGGGACCGATGTTGTGCCCTGGATGAAATCGGACTCCCTCTTCAATCCTGCACAGGTAACCCTGCCTGCTCCACACCTGAGACTGGAACACTACCGGGAAACCTGACCCGGCCCTTATAACCAGACACCACAGCTACAATTCCACACTGCACTTGTTTACAGGTTATAACGCATTTCCTGTCGCACTATCAGTAAAATACTTCCACCACACCCCTTTTGAGCTTCTTTCTCCAGCCCATGATCACTCTAATATAGTCCCACAAAAAGATAAATTTAGTCCCCGTCTTGGCAGTTGCCAGGCCCGTTGATATATTTAGCTTTACTTAAATCACCTGGGTCTGGTTACAGATAATATTCAGCTATGTGCCATGACCACACAGCCTCGGACGAAATTCCATATCACACACATACAGTACATGCCCGCAAACTCAGGTTAAATCAACTTACAAGCACGCAATGCCAACATATATACATATTTACAGGCATATCACACGCTCATGCACTCACAAAAAACAATCAAAGGCACAAGCATACAGTACGCTCGCGCTGTAACACAATCACCTGTGAGTAATTCGTTATGTAAGATGTAAACGCGACATTCAGTTACACACCTCATTACATTAAACAAGCACTATGCACACTCAAGAGAACTGCTGATATTTGAGAGGTGCCATGAGGCATCCTATTTAGACGTGATACAATCCAGTTAAACGTGGTACTGTTTTGTAGCCCTAGTATAAAATCAGTAATATGAATAACAGTAAACACACACACATACTAGGTCTCACCTATCTGACAGGTCTTGCCAGTCCACTGCGGGGGGCATAAACAGTCAAAGCCATTCTCCAGATCAAAGCAGGTCCCCCCATGAGAGCACGGGTTTGACGCGCACTCATCTTGGTCTGAAACACACGTACACAGAATGAAAATAAATATGCATAATTGAGAGTATAGTCTACTTCTTCTAGACTAGATAAAAAGCGAGTGACTTCTGACCTTTAGCACAAGTTGGGCCATCCCACCCTGGGGGACACTGGCACTCAAACCCTAATGCCAGTTCATGACATGTCCCGCCATTTGCACATGGATTTGACACGCACGCATGCTCGGCTGTAAGGTACAAATATACACACACATGTTTTGGTATACCTAAAATCAAATATACTGCAACTGTATTTTTAACCATTAAGAATAGGTTGGAGAATTATTAGAAAGCTTTTCTGCAGAGTATCAGAAAGCTTTTTTCTTACCGATATGGCAGTTTTTGCCGGAGTAACCCTCAGGGCAAGAGCAGAAATATTCATCTGGCTCAGAATTCAGACAAGTGCCTCCATTTACACAGGGCTTGTGTGTGCCACAGTAATTTAAATCTGTACAGAAACAAACAAATAAACTATATACAATCTTTCTATTCCGACAGGAAAGAATATGGCAGTAAAAATTGCAGCATGCCATTCGGAGCAGAAAAAAATGTGTGTGGATGTCAGGAAATGTCTAATGTGAGAGGGAACAGGCCTCAACTGCATTCATTTACTATCTTAACAAAACATTTTTTAGTAAATGAGAAGTTTCAGGTCATAACACCAGGAATCTCATGTAAGAGGGTTCTTTTGTGAGTGTGTATGTTTGCAAATATTTGGGTAATCTACCTGCTCAAAAGTTTGGCATCTCTACAATTTTATTTATATATATATATATATATATATATATATATATATATATATATATATATATATATATATATATATATATTATATATTATATTTAATATTTAAAAAAAAAAAATATTATAATATATATATATTTTTTTAATTTTAATATATTTTAAAGTGTAATTTAGTTCTATGATGGCAAAGCAGAATTTTCAGCAGTCATTACTCCAGTCACATGATCATAATATGCTGATTTGGTTCACAAGAAACATTTTGTGCTGCTTAATATTTAGAAAAAAATATTTTTTTCAGGACTGTTTGATGAACAGAAAAGAAGAACTGATTTACATTTATTTACATTAACAGCATTTATTTTAAAAAAATAATACTTTTGAGCGGTAGTGTATGTGTTTCTTTTTTGTTAATACAGATGCACTAGGGCTTTGAATGGATATTTAATATTTTTTTTCAATTACATGATATGCTGCTTAATTCCATCTATATTTGCTGAAAAATTACCTTTGTCACACAGAAGTCCTCCCCAGTTCTTCTCACAGGTGCACGTCCAGGGTTTCACACAGGTGCCATGCATACACCCCGGGTATGGCAAACACTCATCGCACAGAGGACCTTGCCAGCCGTACTTACACCTACAACACCAGTAGAGCATGAGCATGAGCAGGAGTGTGTGTGTGTGTGTGTGTGTGTGTGTGTGTGTGTGTGTGTGTGTGGTCCTGGTAAACCATATGTTATGGGGTCAAAATGTGTGTGATATTTCTGCACGAGCCTCCCTGAACGAAATTTATACTAATGAACACCTATTAAATCATGTCAACTTACAATGTGTTTAACTTTTTTTTTTTTTTACACAAGTTTTCTATTTACACAGCAAATGTTGTCACACATTGCACATGTACACCACACCAGTAACTCTGAGGGAAGTCTGAGTATCACAGGGAGAGGAGTGTAAACTTCTTTCCAGTAGTACACACAGGTCGTGACCTCTGTCTCTTTCCTAATCTAAGACAGCAATGAATTCCAGTCAGACTGCTGGTCAAAGGTCATTTCCACCTCACATACTTTAAAAGATTTCTGAATTACCGCAGAGGAAAAGAAACATCACTCAGACACAACTGGGGATCAGAGGTTATATTCAAAACAGCAAACTACATACTATACTATTTCTGCAGTATAGCATACTTTATGTAAACTTTCAGTATGCATCTACTGTACAGTCCTACTCAGATGACCTACTACATTTGCCACTTTACACTATATCAGAGTCCACTGTTTCCAGTGTGACAATTTGAACTACCATTTTGAACATCTCTTTATTTTTTGATCAGTTAATTTAATTGAAATTCTTTTCATTAAATCATTTTCCCAAGATGATAACTGGCCAAATTAAACATGCAAATGTGAAGAGTTCATGTGACAAACATAGTGAGGTCATTTGACAATAATAGTAAAAAATAGCATAGACTCTTTGAAGTGTTTTATGCATTCATTTTCATGTATTTAAAAAAATATACTGTATTCCATTCTGAAAATAGCCAACCACTCAGACATTCATAGGGGAGGCAGGGCTAATATTATCATTTTATCCTTCAGTTGTCTGCTCGGGACTATTTAAAGCTGCTGTGCATGCAAGCAAATGTGTGTGTGAAACAATTTTACTCTAACAGACAGACTCATTCATCTCTTCTGAGAATAGAGAGAGATCAACTAACACTTACACACATTCTCCCGGAGCGTCACAGCTTCCGTGATCCTCACTGCAGCCTTGCTTACAGATAGCTGAAAGAAAGAGAAGTATGAATGAACTTTATTATATTCCTTTGCTCTCCCTTCATTGAGACATGTGATTTACATTCAGAGACTGATGACAGCACTAATAAGGTGTTCACACATATAATGATTTTATTGCTGGAGGTTACCCAGAGGTTGTTGTCAGGATTACGTTCTGTTCATTGTGTTTCGGTTTTAGTTCCTGTTTCCTTTGTTCTCATTTTCCAGCCACTAGTTTGTTCCCATAGTTGCTGATTTCATTCACCTGTTGTCTAATTTGTATCCTCATTAATCCCCATGCATTCAAGCCCTGAGTTTTCCTTAGTTCTTTGTCTGTTATTGTAGATGTGCACGTAGTTGTGTTTGAGTAATTATTCCTGCTATGTCCTGAGATTTCCGTTTTGTGAATTATATTAAAGACTATTTTTTTCCTTGTACTTCTTTGTTGTGTGCTTCACTCAGCACCACAGCGTTACAGTTGTATTGTTGGATGTAGTTTTTACTCCTCAATACTGTAACTGGACTTAACTTAAATATTTGAGTGTAAATGTCAATTAACAATATAAAGTGTCAATTGAAAGAGATTTTGCTATTTTGTTTACATTGTGGTGTGTAAATATATCCTCACAACTTTCAAAGGGCAGAACTGCTTGAAGTTAATAATATGTTAATACATGGATGAATGATTAAATAAAGAGCACGATATGTTTGATATTACAAAGAATTCAAGTCGCAAAAAAAGGATTCGTTTATATATCATTAAAGTTGGCATGAAATGAATGTTGCAATCGCCTGTTCTCTCCGATGAGATGACGTATACCCAAGTGAAACGGGTTCCTGAACGAAAAAAAATATAGTAGAGCTTGATTTTGAACTTGAATAAATATACCAAAATGTATTTGAAATTTTGAAACAAGTATACTACAAATACATGTACACATTTATGTACTTAAATACCCTGCAGTTGTACTTTTGGTATACTAAATTGGTATACTTAAAGTCTGCAGAATTGCAACAAGTGATTTTGTACTTAATGCAGTTTAGTTATCCCGAAATAGTGCTGAAGTCCAACTAAAGATATACTAAAGTATATTTGATTGTGCTAAAGTGGAACTATTGCAAGTATACTTTAGGTACATTTTAAACACCTTGCATTTAAAGACTGATGTTATACAGTGGTCAAACTATCCTTACTAATAGTGATATTAAAACACATTTTAGGCTTAATATTAAGAAATGTGCATTGTGCAATTGAGATGTACTCAAAATAAAGTTTAATTATAAAATATCAGTAAGTCTCAAGCGATATATCAGTAAATATGTTAATGGATTTGTAGTATACTTAGTATGAAATAAATGTATTTTAAATACATTTTGCTATAGGTTTTTTCACTAGGGAGGAATTGATAATTGTTGGATTATTGTCGTTTGCTAATTGCTGTGATCTCATGTGAGTCACAGGTTGCTGGAGAGAAGGGATAATTGTTGTGCCCTCACACGAAGAGATGTTGTTGTGAAGGGGAGGGTAAGTTTATTAAGATAAGATTATGAGGGTACGTGAATAAAACAATTGGGATTTGCATTGCATTTGCATTGGAACCCTGGTGCATTGCTGAACATGTCATAACATCAACTGTTTCTGTAACCACCTTTCTTTCTCTCTGTATGCATTATGTACCAAAATCAATATACTGTCTGTTTACTCATAAACACATGTATACACTTGCACACCTTTCTTGCAGTCTGGCCCAGTCCAGCCGTCCATGCACTGCTGATTGCCCAAGTGATCGCATGTGTAGTGGCCAAAGTAATCATCTCGGGGGCTACACTGTTTGTTACACTTGTTGCCGTAGTAATTGCGGTCGCAGCGCACACACACACTGTACTTGATGCTGGCAGTTTGGCCCTTGTACTGAATGATCCGTCGCTCCTCTCCGGGGTTCATTTCTCCACGATTTATACTCCTCTCGATTAACAGATCATCACCTGTGGCAGAGACAAAAACATTGGTTTATGTGTGTGTGTGTGTGTGTGTGTGTGTGTGTGTGTGTGAGAGAGTTAATTATGAAGCACGTCGGTCTTCCTGCTTCAGTGGAACACACACTTGTCTCAGACTGCTTGGGAGCCAGTGAGGAAATAATACAATCAGGAACAGACCAGGAAGACCCCCCCCCCCCCCCCTCCCTCCAAGAAAACACAAACACACCCAAACTTGCTCTCAAGATGAGAAGAGAAACATGGTGACCTTGCGAACAACTACAGTCACAATGTAGGGGAGAGGAAAAGTGTGTGTGGGTGACTGGGTGTGTGGGAAAAACACAAACAGCGTCTTAAAGAGCGAGAGAACACAACTTCAACAATGATTCAAATCTAATCTATGCTGTTCATGAAGGTGGGTGTTGGCTTGAGATTCTCACATTGCAGCACTTTCCATTCCATACAAGAAATTCACACCTGATTAAATTAGCAATATCATCGTCTAGGGACACGACAGGGATAGGGATAGGGATATGGCTGAATCAGAGACTCATTTGCATATTACCAATGGGTAGTATGATACTATCAATACTATTTTTCCTCGATAGACTACATTTTTTCTTTTTAAACTGTAAAAGTGAATTTAGGCATCACAACATTATAATGTACAGTTCGAAAAGACTGATTTTCATTTTGAGATATATATTCATATTTGAGATATAAATCTCCGAATGAAAATCTTTTTAAACTGTACATTATAATGTCGTGTTTAATGTAAAATAAATCATGATGTGCACAGATAAATCATTAATAACAAACACATAATAATGATATTTTTCAAAAATTTTATTGCATTTGAAAAATGGTAGTATGTGTTTATATATGACAGCAATAAGAGACTTTTATCGACGCAAACATTTGAATTTATAAATATATATATATATATATATATATAATTTGAATATAACTCATACAGGAATGCAGAAAATATTTGAAAAAGCCAGAGTAAATTGAGGATGTATCAGAGATAGCAGTGTTATTTCTGACATGTCGTTATGTTCAACCGCTAGCCAAGGTGCTCTATAAATCGTCCTTGTGCACATTCCCTCACGAATCTTTCCCCACAGCCGAAATCACCCCACTCGCCCCATCTCAGTCCACTTGCTCTCTTCCTTAAATGGACACACGATTCCAGAAGTGGAACAAAAGCTATGACATACTTTCCTACTTTCTGACTAAAAAAAGGAATTTGTCAAACTCTTTCATATCAAATGTGCCATCCCCCCTTTTTGCTGTACTCTCTTCCCCCTCTCACTCTCCCCCCACTTATAAACCTAAAAAAAAAAATAGTACTCATCTCCTAATTCATCTACAGCAATTAGTTATAAAAATACACACCAATCACTCCGTCTCTATAAGCTGAAGGAGACACTTAGAGACTGTTACTGGGTAGAGTCACAGTAGTGTGTGTGTGTGTGTGTGTGTGTGTATGTGTGTGTGTGTGTGTGTGTGTGTGTGTGTGAGAGAGAGAGAGAGAGAGAGAGAGAGAGAGAGAGAGAGAGAGAGAGAGAGAGAGAGAGAGAGAGAGAGAGAGAGAGACCCTAAAGATAAGCCAGCTCAAGAACACAGTCACACACATGGATAAGTACCTAACTATCAAACAGGTAATCAGATGAACAGCTCTCAAAGTAATCAGTCGAGTTTATCCCGTGAGCTCAATTAACACGAGAACTTCAGCCTTGATCTGAGAGGCTCTCTTTAACTCAAAACAACAGCTTTAGATAAAAAAAAAACTCAGGAAATGCAGATGAGGGCTGCTGTTTGGCTTAGAAACAAAGCGTCTTTTCTTAGTTTCTTTTCTTTCCTATTATTTTCTTTCTGTCCTATTTACATCTCTCCATCAGTCTGTCTCCAGTTTGCTCTGTTTCACTGCATCCAGCACAATGGGTGCGATTTGGCCCCTATTGCCACGGCGATAACAGATCACAAACAATAGACCAAAGAATCGGACAAGGCCAAATAAATTCCCTTATAACTACACAACTCTCTCTCTCACACACATTTCTAAGTTTTCCTCCATTATAATGTACCCCACCTTTCTTAACTTCCACTTCCTTTTTGCATTTTTTCACTTATCCACTTTATTACCATCTAGCGATCTACCAGCAAGCACTACAGTACAAGTGAAACACAATAACGCCCCTTTCTCTGCCCCTTGACGATACATGAACAATGCAGTTGACCTGCTGGCCAGAAAGAGCTGTTTAGAGTCCAAACGCAGAGCTGGAGAGACGGACTTCCTGAAAGGTAAACAGCCCCACAGGACCCTCTCCTCCAAAGGGCCTCCGCTACCTGATGCTCTGCAAACAGCAAAACCGGCTTCTTGCATTTAAAGCCAGACTTCTTTATTACTTCAAGGCCCGATTTACACCTTTGAACTAACTAGACTTAGAAAAAACACCTGTAAAAGAAATTAAACTGTGAGGCAGGTATGACACAATGATGACGAACTGACAGCAGATATATAGCCTATGTGTGGTGTCCAGGAAACAAAAACATTCACAGATATAAATAGAAACCAGATGATTTATATATTTTTTTTTAAATGCTTTATCATTATTTTATCCAAAACAACAATAGATTTCTCCTACACATTATTTTCCTCATAATATACATTGCATATCACATCATTTCTCAAGGAAACGGTTCGTTTAAAGATTCAGTCTCTCTAAACCCCTCCTTTCTGAGAGCCTCCTCAGCTCTGATTGGTCAGATGGCCCAGTCTGTTTTGATTGGTCTACTGCTTACAGTGTGTCCCCGAAATGAAACGCCTATTACCATATCTGCAACCAACTTTTTAAGCATTTTCCAAAAGTTTCATATCCACACTGAGACGTCGGAAAGCACTAAATTCACCTTACTGCGCATGTGTAAAACCTTATTAAAAGCTCACTGAGATGATACAGATGGAACAGACATAATCAAGTTATCACGCTATTCTTCTTATTTTATTTAGCAAAACATCTCACCAATCACTGATGCTTTCAGGTCGCACTCAATCACCATTATGTTTGTTCTAAAACGCCCTCATGTTTTGCCGCAGGACAGCAATTAAGAGTAAATTTTGTCAAAAACAATGTTACAAAAAATAACACTAAATATTTAATTTATAATGAAATATATAATGAAATAATTAATACAATTAATTATTAAATAAAAAAACAATCTAATTACAATAATAAAAATAAGCAATCAATAATCAAATAATTATGTTAAAGATTAAGTACTATTAATTTAATGTTAAAAATTATTAATTAAAATGTCTATGCATAGAAAAAATGGTAGTAAAACAAATGCCTTCAAGGAATTACAACCACATTTAAAGGGTCCCTAATATGCCAAATTCACTTTTACATGGTGTTTGAACATAAATTTGTGTCAGCAGTGTGTACACAACCACCCTATAATGGTTGAACAATGGTTAAATCTCCATTAATCACAAACAGTGTCTCAGAACAAGCCGTTTGCAGTTTCTATGCAATGTGACATCACAAATGCTTAGGCCACGCCCACAACCAATGGACTCCAGCCTATTAGCATAGACCCCGCCCTGAGTGAGCTGTACACAGTCCGCCATGTTTATCTCCTCGTCAGAGCATTTAACAGCAGCATTCAAGTAAGAAATGTATTCTTATTAAAGTTACTAAAGTTATTCAATCAAGAGCAGTAAGTGATTTTCTGTTTTTCTATTGTTGTTTGACTCATATTAACAGCATATTTAGCAGCAGGTACTGTATATTACGCTGCTTTCTCTTAAATACACAGATATAATATACACAGGCGATTTCTTTACTTGATGTTTACGTTCATAACTGTGTTTATGTGAACTTCGTATGTTTTTGACAACCTTGTGTATTTGACAGTTTAAGTGCAATAACCCATGAAAGAGAACTTGAACATGAAAGCTCATTTGCATTTAAAGATACAGTACGTGCACGAAAACACGTTTCCTTCCACTCAAAAGTGGGCATTTACAACATGGTATAATAAATTATCTAAGGGGTATTTTGAGCTGAAACTTCACAGACACATTCTGGGGACAACTGAGACATATATTACGTCTTGTAAAAAGGTGCATAATATGTCTCCTTTAACACTTAAGTTATTTCTCACTCATCTGAATTACTCATCAGTAATCATCAGGAACATTCACAAACTCTTTACCAGTTCATGTCTCAACATCAACATCTTGTCATCTGGATGATCATCCAAAAAAAAATGCAGACTAGATCTTGCTCATTGTCTGGCTGTGTGAGATCTAGTCTGTTTGAAATAAATGCCAAGCAAAGCCCTGCGCTAAGTTTCAGAGAGTCAGAAGACATTTGTCTGACAAAGTTGTGTATGTGAACATATCAGTGCCTTGTTAGTGTTGTGTGTATTTGTGAGAGTGAATAATCATGCCAGTCAGTAGCCCTTTGCTTTATGATTAATTATCGGTGGTGTATTTGTTTGTACGTGTGTGTCATGCGTGTGAAGAATAGTAGCATTGCAGCTGCTCAGATATGTGTGGAAAATAACGAGCAGCGGTAACAGTAACAGAAATTAACGTCTTAACGAGGCGATGACCTCATACTCTTTGTTTAGGCCCGAACTCTTTCCAGGGACTTTAAACATGACACGCAGAATATAAACAGTTTCCATTTGCATGCTAAAACGACCTCCCTTCCCCATTAAGGGCACTAGCACACTAGCAACAAACAGCCACACAAGATATTCATACACAAATAAACATAAACTAACATCTACAAATACTCAAATCTGCTGTTAAGTGTCTAGAAAGGTTTAAAACGATACTCTGTGCTTGAAGACTGAAGGAGACATGTGCTTACGTTTATTCTCTTTTTCTTCTACTCTGCAGTAGAATAGACTTTGTTCTTACTAAAATAATTATAGGTTATCCAATAAGACATTATTAGATATAATGGATCAGGATTTGCATATTATAAAGCAGTTCAGTTTTGTAATAACTTGTTTCTGACCAAACCACAGCCGCCAGTCATCACTACCGGGCGGTAACCTCCAGATTAACCTATCTATAATCCTCACTTTACATTTAGCACTAACTGATGTCCACCTTACTAGTTTTCCCCAAAACACATAAAGTTTACTTTCTAACATAAACTTTTCCCATCCAGTCAAATACGCAAATCTCCAGTCTATCTCAGTAATGCTTAGCTTTTGATGTTTTAACCAATTCAGTTAAACTTTTTAATTGCAAATCAGAGTTATACTACTTACAGCTAGCTAACTTCAATGCTAGTTATCGTTTACTTCACTTCTTATTGTGAAGACCATATTAGGTGAACAGCTTATTGATTATGTTTTTTTAAAATACACTACCAATCAAAAGTTTGGGTTCAGTAAGAGTTTTTATTTTAAATGTTTTTGAAAAAAGTCTCACCAAGGCTGCATTTATTTGATCAAAAATACAGTAAAAACAGTAATGTTGTGAACTATTATTACAATTTCAAATAACTGTTTTCCATTTTAATATTTTATTATATTTATTCCTGTGATGACAAAACTGAATGGTCTTTCAGAAATCATTCTAATACGCTGAAAAAATATTATTATTATTATTATCAATGTTGAAAATATGTATGATACATATTAAAGAATAGAAAGTTCAAGGGAAACAACATTTATTTGAAGTCTTTTATAACATTATTGTCTTTAATATCACTTCTGATTCATTTGATGCATGAACAAAAGCATTGATTCCTTTAAAAAAAAAAAAAAAACATTTGAAAGGTAGTGTATCTTAATTTCTTCAAGGTAATTAATTAACTGATTTTTTTCTGAGAGTATTCAGAGTGTTAGGGTTTATATAATACATTGCTTGTAAATGATCATCCAACACAGAGAACATGAATTCCTTCGTTAATGGTACTTCCTGTCAGAGTCATCCTCTATTATGGAGCAAAGGAGAACCACAGGAGGAGAAGAGGAAAACAGGACACATCTGTGTATGACAACACACACACACACATCAACATTCACACCATGTGTTAACATGTCCTGTGCACTGGGTTCCCATACCATGACAGTTGACTACAGTGCTTTCTGATAAAAACAAATCCAGTAAATTAGTCTCTTCTACAATAATAAATGCAGAGTTAACAAGGCCCAGATGGAATCTGCTGATATTCAAAGTTTTCTTGGTTTCTGTTAATCTGTCTTATCATTTGATTTACTCTCATGTGTCACACCTGTGTTTAATCAATTACCTCGTTTTACCTCGTTTTTTTCCTTGTGTATATATGGCCTTCAGTTTTAGGGTACGTTTACACGACAACGATAGCCTAGAAATCTAGACGCACCCTAGCGGCAGCAAAATGTATTTTGCAGCCAGGATAGTCTAGCAACTCTCCGTTGACTTTCGGAGCTGTAAAAACCTAAATTGGGTCAGGCCAATCACATCATGTATAGAGTAGGCGGGGCGGGCTTAACATAATGACGACAGAGTTGCGACGGTTCCCTGCTACGTTACTTGAAAACAAAGAAGAGTTGCTGCTGGAGAACAGTCTTTCGAATCGGCTTTGGCCGCGACTCTGGAGGACTTGGAGTTAAGTTTTTCTTTGAGAAAAGAGCAAAGAACGGCACTTAAGTCATTCTTAAAAAAGGAAGATGTGTTTATAGTTTTGCCGGCCAGATTCAAAAGTTGAATCTATCAACTAACGTAAGCTCCGCTGTTGGGAAAACGCTCTGGTTGGTTGAAGCGCTGTCCTGTTGCGTGCAGAGGGAATTTGAAAGACAACTGTTTATCCCGCCCCTCGGATTGAGCCGTGTCTATGGTGAGTTGCCAGACCTAACATCTTGATGTAGGTCTGGCTTGCCAGGCTACGACAACAATGTACTAAAACCAGAAAAGTTTTACCTTTGCATTTTTCGAGTTCAGGCGACAAAGTTGACAAAACGATCCATGTTCACACGGATCCGCGAAAACGACTAAAAACGCTGTATTATGCAGCCAGGCCAGTA
This sequence comes from Squalius cephalus, assembly GCF_949319135.1. Lineage (NCBI taxonomy): Eukaryota > Metazoa > Chordata > Actinopteri > Cypriniformes > Leuciscidae > Squalius > Squalius cephalus. The sequence goes on from NC_137142.1 coordinate 17,695,213, forward strand.
GTTGCCGATGTCACTTTGTAAAGAAACACTACACGTTTATAGACTGAACATGTAATACGTATGCACATGACATCATCGTTTTCACAAATTCTCGTTTTTGTAGTTTACGCGGAGACTATAACTAGCCTGACTACGTCAGACTTCCTACTTCCACTCAATTTCATTTCGCTTCTGTAGTCAGTCTGAGATAGCAGCCTATCTTTCAGTTTTCCAGCGGCCTTCGGACGGCCGGGCCAATCAACGAACAGAGGGCGGGCTGAGAGCCGTGACGTAGATGCTGATTGTATCGTGGATGCGTAGATTTACTTCACATAATCTGCAAAAGTCGTTCACAGCCATGTTTACTCCGGTATTTCGCTCGATGGTTTTGTTTTCGCATCATACATGTGTTTACAGTGAAAGTTAGATGCGGCTGAGCATGCGCATAACACACGCCATAACCAAACGTCATGTGATTGGCTTACGGGTAACCAATGATTTTAAACTTCAGACAAGCGACCCCCCGCGCGAGAGAAAACACTTCTCTATTATGCCATTCCAGACTCTGTCTACGAAGCAAAGCGAAGTAGCAGAGTTTGGTATTACCAGGCTAGACTATAACAGCATTGTTTTCAAAAACTTGCACTTTGAAACCCGTTTTCAAAAGTTTGCATTTTCAGGCCCCCAAAACGCTGTTGTCGTACGCCTGTAAATGAACGGCCAAAATGCGTAAAATGTATTCTGTTTTCAGTTGAAAACGGTGTTGTGTAAACGGCCCCTTAGTTCTTTGATATGGTCCATGTATAGAGGTTGTTCTGTTTCCTGTTTTGCCTGAGAAGTGCTTTTTGAGTTTTGTGTTTTTCATTGAAATACACTTTTTGCGATTAGATCCAGCTCATTATTTTTGTTTTGCTTCAACCATTCGCTGACAAGTTGTTTATGTATGACACTTTTTAATGAGAAAAAGGACTTTTAAACCTATACTATGGTGTCTATAATGGAGACCTTTACTTTTTAAAATAATGTAGATGAAATTAGCCAAAATATTTAAACGTGAGCATGGGTATATTTGGAATTAAGTGAATGATGGGCGTTCGGATTCTGCAGAAACCTGTGTAATTTTCTGCTAAATTCTGTGCATGCACATTCTTCATGAGCCTGCGGGTACCTCTTAATGGTTCAAAGACACATCAGACCACAGGAATCCAGCTCTGACTTAATACTCTGATCGCCCACCCTGTCCACCTGCTTTTTTATTACAGTTTTTCTCAGTCGCTTTGGTGCTTTTCTCAGATCACATTTGAAATTCTCAAAACTACTTGTTCAACCTCTACATCATCTAGTCAATTGTGCACATCATAAAAGCAATTTCTCATTCTTTTGAACAAATTGCAAATGGTACACTCGTGTAATTTATTATGTACAACTGTCTGCTGTTTCCTACATTAATTATCAATTGCTTATGTCATGTTGATCAAAATGGCACTGATATGCCATTTCATATGTGCCAACAGATTTGGCAAGCGATTCAGTGTTTGCGCTCTGGAGAGTGTCAAAGATTTCTATTTACAATGTGTTTTTGCAACGTTAAGCAATGTAACCAATCACAAACATATCTGTTGATTTCTTGAATGCAATGGCCAATCAGAGGCGTTTAAGTTAGAATCCACTCAGTCCACCAGTTTTTGTTCAGAGCTGAGTTCTGCAAACTCACAAAATCTTCTCATTATAACAAAGTGTAGACATTCTGTAAATAAGAGACTCATTGTGCAGTCAGCTTCATTAGCCGCGTTTCCATTACCCTTCAAATTTGCGAAATTGCGAATTGAAAATACGCCCAATGGAAACACGTCAATTTCGTAAAAACTCCCATTTATCGCAAAAAGGTTTTTACGCTCGCAAGAGGTGGTTTTTCAGGCAATTCGAAAAATAAATATTTCGTAAAACTGCAATGGAAACAGTTTTTGCGCATTTACAGGTCACCTGACGTAGATGACGTGGTAAGTTTGGACAGAATGCGAGACAGAGTTCTTTATTAAATTCATATAAGACAAAAGAATTACAGGAATAATGGATTCTAAACCTCAAATAAATGCCACAATAGAGACCTCGAAGCAGATATGAAGGAGAAACACCCAGAAACACCTCATATGTGCCGCTCACAAGTATAATAAGGGTCGTTCCTTACCATTAATGCTTGGAAAACACACATACATCTCCTTCGATTAATAATAATGGCTAGTGCAGTGGCTGGGATATAGTACATAAACCAACCAACGTCCGTTGCCATGGTTTTTGGAATGATTTTACTTATCGTGAGAGGAAAAAATGAAGTTTTAGTCGCAAAAACCCAGGCTAATTCAAGAATGTTCAGTCAAATGTCAAAGCCAGCCTGCACAAATCTGACTTTCTGTGTCATTTGTGGATGTAAACATGCTCAAGAGAGGGACTGCAGGTCCTGATGACTTAAAGATTGTGTACTCAGTAATGCATGGTGGTGTGTGTCAAGGTGTTGGGAAATCATTACTCACTGCTGTCAGTGATCGTTTGGTTGTCCCAGTCCCAAGCCTCCACGATCAAAGTGTACGCTAGCTAGGAGATAGAGAGAAAGAGCTGGTTAGCTAATATACACAGACATATAGGTCTCCACAGTCAAAGTCTATGCAAAAGACAAACAGAAAATATCAATGAAATAATACGCAGTCCAAAAAACAAACAAATAAAAAACTATGGCTAAAGAAGCACAGACATACACAGTACTTATTAGTCTGCCCATAGAAAAAAAGTAAAAGAAAGACTGATTACACAAACATCCAAAAGTTCAATGTTTATGTATTCACATTAACCTCACAAAACATAGAAGGGAATCCAAAGACATCCTCAAAGCAGAAAAAAAGAAATAAAATATTCAAGTATAATAATATCTAGGGATTTTTTTTCTATTACTCTAGGGATATGGTTAGTTTGTAGCCATTATAAAACAATAGCAATTTATTTTATGTCCTCATTGAGATAGCATGTGAATATGTGTGTGTACCTTTTTAACAGGATGCAAGTCATAATAGCAAAGTGAATAACCTGGTTCTCACAGTCTGGTAACTGATTAGCCCGGTTATAAACCAGATGAACGATGAGAAGATGTAAGGACTTTAGTATGAGTGTGCATCAGGTCACTGCCGCAGTCAACACATTCATAAATGATTGTGTGATGTTTATGCATGCATGTTTTTTCTACACTGCACATGCTTCAACAATGTTCTTTAGTTCATTCATTGCGTGGGAAAATGTTTTGCTAAGTCAAGTCGATTAACAACATGACTTCAGAAGGTTCCTGAACCAGCAGTATTTTACTGTGAGGTGAGGGAGAGGTCATGTTCTTTCTCAAATAAGGGGTAGTAGCGTTTCTTTCCTTTAATCTGACAGAACCTGTACTGAGTGCTTTTGGGATTACAAACACTGTCCTGGATGGACATTTCAGGAAATGTCTGAAACATTGGAAAGAAATCTCTGGCACAGACATAAGACAGAATAGCATACCTGTAGAACCCCTTAACTGTCACCATCCCGCTAAGCGTGACGGTTGGCGCTCTTTTTATTTATTGCCTTTTTTTCGTATCACATATTTTAGTAATCATCATAAATTAGGTATAATTCTAAAGTCTACGAACTCAAAATTCATCCTGTGAAAACCATTTTGAAATTGGACATTGATTTACCGTGGTAATGGTACTTTAAATTCTTTTAGCAGGCTCCTCCCCTAGTGGGCGGTGTCAGGTTTCATATTACAAAATTAATTTGAAGTACTTTATAATCAAAACCTTTTCTAATCTTACAAAACACATATCGTTGGAAAGGTCTGGATCATTGGAGTCTCAAGGTTCCATATTTGCAGACAATTTTGTGATAGAAGTGATATTTAGACAGAAATTTATTAATTTGCTACAGGAGAATGCATCGGAAAACATAGGAACTTAATTTTTTTGTGATATCAACTTCAAATTTGGAACACAACTTGGTTATATAAATGGCTTTGAAGTTATAGTAATTTTAGAGTAAAAATTATTTTGTAAAATATATATTTTATATAAAATAAAAAATGTTTACTACAGTACATTTGATTTACAGTAAATTGAAACTTCCATAACTTTTTCATTCTTTCATTTTTTGCTTTCACTTCGGCAATAATCTGCTGAGTGTCTTCTTTAAAACAAGATCAAACTTAGACCTATGTTCCAAAGCATTCTTGATTTACAACCATTTAAGTTTTGACTATTCTCAAAAAGGAAGGTGACAGTTAAGGGGTTAAGCCTGTACAAATGTCTTGCAATTGGTTTAAAATCACAGATTTCCAATACTTTGAGACAGAAAAATGCAAGGAAACAGCTTTTTATGTTTCAAAGAGCCACTGCCGAGGACCTTTATGAAGAGGTGTTTTTAGCAGGTCTACGTATGTTTTGCAGAGAAGTTTAATTTTTTTAGGTTTGGGCAGAGATCAGGTTTACTGCAGCAGCACGGCATGAGAAACATGCCCATGGATTTTGTGTGCTGACACTCAAGCATCTATTCTCTGGAAGCATGAATCAGCACGCTAACATCAGTGAAGCCAAACCGCTCAAACTTGTAGGTGCATGCAGTAAATGGTAAGAAGGAAAGACTCCTGATGCAGGCATGACTTCAAACCTTTCAATAAACCTCTAAGCAAAATTCACAAATCTTACCAATCCTTTGTTCTTTTTGGCATTTCGTTGACATTTATATTATGTACATTTTTACTTGTATATACTTTAGACAGGCTACAACAGATACGTAAAGTATGCACAACTATAATGGTGGTAGAGATTGAAGGATGTTCATTAAGAAAAGATTTAACACTGTAAATGGGCAACTACTGGTCATCTACAAAACACCATCATCATCTTAATATAAAAATATGATCAAGTCCTGTTATATAAACTTAAGAGTGTGGCAGTAATATTGCTCCAGAAATGCCATCACTCTTGTCTTGTTGGGTTCATAATTTCAATGTCTTAGAGAAATGAGTGAAAGGTACAGGGCTACACTTTAAAAACCAAAACAGAAAATATTGATCTTCTGCGTTTTGTTTCTCTAAAATATTTCCAAGTTCATTATTCCATTTAACCTGGAGCTTTTTGCGATCATCACATCCTGCTGAAAACTTCAAACAGACTCCATTCTTGACTTTTTGATTTATTGATCATTACACTTCAATATTTTTGTGGAAACCCTGATACACTTTTTAAGAATTTTTTGATGAATTTCAAAAGAACATAATTTATTTGAAATATAAATATTATGCAACATTATAAATGTCTTTTTTCTTTTGATCAAAATGTGATAACACACTATCATAATCATCTTACAAAATAAAATGAAATGCAGTACTGCCATATTAATGTATTAATATACTTTGTTATGATGCTTACATTACAATATAAAATAATGATTACTATGGGAACTGGAAAGGACAGTGAAACTATTTTTATTTTTATTTTTTTACTTATCTTTGGTTTAAGTTAAGATAATATTGTATTTTTGTTTAACGCTTAATTCATTTTTTTCACAAACATTTGGTTTGACATGAAACAATAATTGGCGGTCCTGCCACAGACCCCCTGGGAGTTGCGTACTGCTTTATAATATCCAGAATAAGATCCAAACCCCATTAAATGTGTAAGGATGTTGAGGAATCAGTGTCAGCACACTAAAGAAAGGGAAAGGTCTTGTGTAGCATTAGTTTGCAGCATGAGCATATTAATGTAAGCACCTGGTCAGTGGCGTAACACAGTTACTAATCTCCATAGACAGCCATCAGACACCAACCACCAGTCTAGGGAGGAGCAGGAGAGGGGAAGATTTTTATCTTTCCTTAGTTAGAGGGAAATAAGACACCCACATGCATATACACATGCCAGCAGATACACAGGAACACACGCACACACAGGCAATGAATAAATTACACTTCCTAAGTGACACTGAGCAGGCAGTGCCACAGTTTTTACACATCAGAGGACAGTGAGGGGGACGTACTGTACTGTATATTGCAAGAGTCCAGCCTGAATGTGCCTTTCATCATTAACATTCATTGCGTGGGAAACACTCGCACCAGGTGTGAACACATCGTTAGGATTCAGGTCAAATGCAAATCAATGCACAATAACACACATACACACACACACACACACACACACACACACACACAAATACAGGAATTGTTCCACCTAAAAGCTGAATGTGATATGTGCAGGTTGGTAACACACCTGTGTTCTAAATTCACTTCATACCCAATGTGCTTGGGTTTCCATGGCACAGAATTAACAATGCAATTCCATTGTGTGCAATTTTCAATGAAAGAGGTGGTGGTTATTTTTTAGCAATAAGCCAAGTTAAGATGTGTATTTTGATTTTACTATGGTGTGATCTTACCATACATTTAGATGTACATTTTTACATGTATACACCGTGTACCACCGATACTTGAAGTTTGCAAAACTACACAATATCATCACTATCTTATTATAAAAAAATATTATCGAGCCCTGATATAAACTCACAGTTTTTCTGAATTGCTCAAACACATTCTCTGAACCAAATTCTCAATAGTCTAAACCATTTTGTCGAATAAATCACTCTTTCTGTAAAACATTAAACAAGTTCAGGTAGTTAAAACACAGTTTGCAAATCTCATGCACTCTTTTTTTCAAAAGTCTAAACACATTCTCACTCACTAAAACACATTTTGCACTGTGATGCACTTATGTTTCAAAATGCTCTGAACTGACTTGTATCATGTTACAGCCCAGGTAGGCGAAAGTTAAACACAACTGCAACACAGTTGACATCGTTTACACACAACGACTCTAAATTATTCACACTTATTTCTAATGATGTGACCAGACCAACTGTACATAATACAAGTCAGTTCAGACTCAGAGTCCCAAAATTTACTCAAAATGTTGCACTGAATGTTGATACCAACAATGGATGGAAACAATACAAGAGGGAGAGAAGGAAGAGGATGAGTAAGAGGAGGTGAACACGCAGGAAGAGGATGAGGACGAGGAAGAGCAAGGTGTGGAGAGTGTTGTCAAGGCTGGATCTGCTAGGGTTTTTCCCTTTGCCTGCAGAGATGACATGAGATGTGGAGAAACTCCTCCGGCCGGACCAACATGAAGACGTGATGCCGAAGCAGAATAAAATCTCTCTCACTGACCCTGATTCTGCAGTTGCACAACTCTGTAATTTGAAGTAACAACTCAGTTTTTTACTGTAACCTTTTTGGCTTTTGCAGTTGGGTCACTGTATTTTCACATTATGCAAGTGGTGAATATACAGACATTCGACAGGCCTACTATTCAATATTCAGTACAATACTTGCAGTGGATACAGTATACAATTTATTCACCTTACTACTGTAAGTTGTCATTACTATACTTTTTTACATAATTGCAAAACCCAGAAAGGAACATGTTTGCATTAATAAGTCTGATAGTCAAATATCAACTGTTATCAGTCCTGTAACCAGCAGACGACATCAGAGTCCAGAAGAAGAACCCAATGCAGGTTTGCATCAAACACCTGCTCTAACGCTCAGCTACAGAGCACTCAGAGCACTCAGAAAATAGGAGAAAGAAACACTCGTGAAACAAGAGAGCCAACACTCATCCAAGATTTAAAGAAAGCAGGATGGGGTGAAAGGAGGACAGGAAAGATCTGAAAATAAAAAGTAGAGGAGATCCAGTATTGAGTCATGCAGGCCCTCATACCGTTTTTTGTCACTAGCATCCCTCTCTCTTTCAGTAAAACTTTCAATGCAGCTTTTTGGCAGGTCCACATTTATGCAATATAAAACAGAGACATAAATGATAAAGACACAGTATTTTAAGTGGCCTGACCTCCCATATCTCAAAACAACCAGATTCACTGACTGCTAATGTTATCTTTGGTAAAGATATATTGTTATTGTGCATTCCTGTTTGGTTTGTAAAAAGATCTCTTTTCTTGACTGTGTATTCAGGGTTTAGATTGAAGACTGAAAACATAATTGTAAAACAGAACATGAACTTGGGGAGCTCTTACTTTGAAAAGCTTAAATAATAAAAAAAAATGTGGTATGTGTGTGTGTGCTCAGTGGGACAAGATTTTTTTTTATCCAAAAACAAAAGATTGTATGCTGGAAGAGAATCAAAGATCTCACAGCTGTAGGACGTCAAGCACAGCAGGACTTATAAGGCCCATAAACATCACCTTCCGTAAACTGCGTCCCTCCCCTTGGCACACCAGATTTGCTAAGAAACTATGGGCAATGGCAGATGCAAGTGTCTTGGCAGATTTCAAATCAGCTGATGTTGATCTAAATAACAATGATGATGGGCAGAGTGCGTTGATGCAACTGTATCAAACAGTATATTGTGTGCCATCATTCCTATTCGTTGTTGAATAATTTATGAGGACATAAAGGCAGACAAGCTGCAGAGAAGAACATTATGGGAGGATTATTCCCATTAGCAAGTGTTTATTTTTGTGGTTTGCCAGTTCCAGAAATAACTATAAAACATCACAGCAGGAGGATTTCCTTCCTATTATGGGCTGTCTTCACCAGAGTTGTTAACACAAGACTGCAGACTTCACAGACTTCAACAGTTACAGTAGAGAAGAATCTTCAAATGTGCACCAGCTGAATGTGAAATCAGTTGCTCAAATGACTGTTGAAACAGCACTTACAGACCTATCCGTAAGCAGGTGACCAGACAACGGTTCTGAGACACAGCTTACACCTAAAACTAAACCTATAGACTCAAAAGGTAGAATTTGTCCCCTGTGATAGAGTCCTAAATTGAATAGAAAAAATATGTCATATGGTGATTGGAAAAACACAGATGTTCTTCAGCATACCAAGCAAATAAACAAAATAAAATAAAAACTTGTGAGCATGCTATAGTAGCTAGAATGAGATATAACAATAGATAGATAGATAGATAGATAGATAGATAGATAGATAGATAGATAGATAGATAGATTATTTCAAAGAAAAATAACTGAGAAAAAGAGCCACCGCGGATATATAAAAAATATTCACGCATAGTCACAATTCTATCACAATTTTATCATCAATTAGGCAATTATTGCATGTTTAAAAAGCCACTTTAAAAGGCATGTGTACATAACATACACTGACAGCTCTCACCAAAATGCAACTGTTATCACCATGGCTGAAATCTGGAAGCAAACAAGACTCAAATGCAGCGATTCAGTGGTTTTGCTTTTCACTACTTACAAAACAGATTTACCAGGTTAAAAAAAAAAAAAAAAAAAATGTACTCACACTGATGTAAGCTCTGTGTGGTTTGAGTTAAATGTTTTACCCACAGTAATGTGCCTTGCGTTATCTTACAAACTATCTGTTCTGGTCTATTTAGCGACAATGCCGCTATCTGAAACATGATCGTGTAGACAACTCCCACTGCCTCTCTCTTTCTCTTCTCTATCTCCTGGGTTGTGATATCACTCCATGAGCATGCCAGCTCTAGTCAAGAACTCAGTCTTGTGTAAATCGTGCCTTTCTTTAAAAAAAATATATACTCATCTCATTTTTGCCCAAAACAGCATTCTTGCCCTTCATCATATCTTATGATTCTTTCACTAAGGAAAGAAAAAGATGCTGCTAAGATGTGTTTTATTGAAAGGGTCGCAGGTTCATTAATGATTCCTTTCTACAGTCAAATCAACTGTAGCAACTATTTTGTTGTAAATGTAAATTGTTGCAGACCCCCTGCTGAAAAAAAGAGATTATTAAGGCAGCCTGATCTAGATAGATAGATAGATAGATAGATAGATAGATAGATAGATAGATAGATAGATAGATAGATAGATGGTCTTCATGCATGGTCTTCATGCAACCCCGTGAAGTAAAACACACTACGTCCTATAAATACGACACCATCAGTTACGCGTGTAACTGTATGCTCAGCGCGCGATAGACACGCACCAGCCGCCGCTCGCGCAGCCAAACGCGCGCCGTAACCGGAGAAGCCCTACTCTCATCATCTCTACGATTAACGCCAGTGACCACGGTGACACCAAGCTCTCCTCTTTCCACCGAGTCAAACATTTGCTTTGCAATGAGTGTTTAATGCGCAGGCTACCAGTTGGTGTTGTTAAGACCAAGCATGTTTCACTTGAGCGTCTTGGCCATCTGCTGTAAATTCATGGAACATGGTAGCTGGTTTCTAACTGGTCTAAACTGGTCGTTAGCCAGTGCAAGGTAAGTAGATCATGTTGGACCATCAATAAACAAGCTTCCAGCTGGTTATATGTGGTATATAGCTTAGCCTACCTAAATACCTAATAACCATTTAAACCAGCGATATTTTCACATTTAGCCAACCATCTTAAGGTGGATAATATGCAAAAGCAATATATTACATAGGGAAAAACCCTTAACATAAGCTGGAATATAGCCTACGTATGATTTGATACTCACCAAATGTCATGTTAGTCTATCATGTGTTTTCAATTCCAATATGAACACCTTTATATGCCTCCTTTAAAATAGTCAACCTTTGTTTTTAACTAGGCTACTGAAGAAAGTTCACAAATCGAGCATTTTTTTAACAGTCTATATAAAGTATTACAATATACTTCATCATATAGCCTATGTAGAAAGTGTTCACAAAAAAAATGTTTGTTTAGTTGAGATCGTATCGGTAAACACCTACCGGCCAAGCGAATTGAAAGGGGATGATAACGGTCCCGAGGTCATTGGCCTGGTTTGGGTTTCCATTGAATCCTTTCAACTGAAATGTATTCCCTCCGACCACGCTCGAGCGTCCAGTGCCGTACGTACAAAACCCAGATGTGGTGACCTCCACCTGGTATTCCTTTAGACACACTCTCAAGTACGTGTCACATTCGTCCCGGTCGCACAGACCGTCTCGTGCGCTCCGCGCGCCGTCACAGCAGTTTCCATTCGCGAGCTCACCCATGTCATTCTCCACGCTGATCAACTGGAGCTCTAAATAACCCGACGACTGGCACACCTAAAAATAACATAAACAGTAGTTAAAATATGAAATACAAACATTATTGCACAGAATAATGAGTCTTGTTCCTAATAATAAAAGAGCACATGCAACACAAAATAATATAGCGGATACAGTAGTGCGTTGACTTAGATTTGTGGTTAAGAAATGATTGTTTGGTTCTTCAGGTATTGCAGAAATACCAATGCACTCGCAGCAAACGTCAATAAACAGGCTCGTGCAATAATTAAATATGCACTTTAAATCCTTTACCGCATTATTATTGTATGCAATGCTTAAAGTTTCAAAGTCGGTGCATTACAGTGTACGCGGACTTGTTTAAAAACGCTTTAAACTTTGAGGATCACATGATTCCACTGACAGAAGGATAATTCTATTAGGACAAGAATCCCAAAATCTAATTTGACAAAAATGAATGAGTTTCAGTTCAATGTAAAGCGACTGTTTAATCTATGGACTTTACAGATAGTGAAGGAAAAAGTGGACTTAAAAAAGGCTAAAGGAAATTTAACTCACCTCAGTCCAAAACGTCAAAATTAGTAACACTATTGAGAAACAAGCTCCAAAATAGTTATGCATGACTCCTATGAAGTTAATACGACATGGTTAAAAAAAAAAGAAAAACAATATATGCATCGGCTACAAAAATCCAGCCATACAAAGTGATTCGTTTCTCCGCAAGACCTCCAGAAGATGAGATGAAAGTCACACACATACATCCACTCAGTTCTCCAGCGCGCTGCTCTCACTATATCAGTTAACTACTAGACGTCTGAACGGACTTGACTGACAGTTCAATAAACCATTGGCAAGTCATCAGCTGTAGTAGAACGTCTGCGGCAGCCAATAGCATAGTCAGAGGGCGGGGCCTCCCGATAAATTATAGATCTGACAGGATTATTGACTTAGTTTGGAGAATAAAATAAAAACTTTTTTTTTTGAGATTTTAAAGATTTTTCAAACAAGTGCTGTTATCATTTAATCAATTTAAATCTTTCACAAAAGGAATAGTTTTCCATTCTATAATATTTGACAATTGAATGGTTATATAATTACTGGTAAAAGTATGGTGACATTTTGCCAACGATTATTACGCAGTAAGGAATTTTTTATTTATTTATTTATTTTAGCATTTTTTGTAGCATTTTCTCTGCTTGCACTCTTTCACAATCCAAATTGACACTCATGTCAAGGCGCAGTTGAATGTTTTTGGGTAACAGATACAGAGCGCCCTCTAGTGATCGATTACTGGCGAAATATATTATACCGGTTTATAAATCTTTTTTTTTTTTTTTTTTTTTTTTTTTTTGTAAGTTGTACGATATCGTTTTTTTTTTTTTTTTATTCCCTCACAAATAGGATAGGCCTACATGTTGAAAAACATCTTGTGAGGATATTTGAAGTAATAATCACAATTTGAAAGGCTCATTAAACAGCCAAATCATGTTTTGTGTGTGTGTGTGTGTGTGTGTGTGTGTGTGTGTGTGTGTGTGTGTGTGTGTGTGTGTGTGTGTTCACTAAGTTCACTAATGTTTGTTTGTTTAACATTCAGTACTTTTACTGTAAGTTACTGTAACTTTTAGTACTTACATTTCACTCTGATGTCTCTTTATTATTTTTTGTGCCTGATAAAAGGCACAAAAGATTTATTTATTTTATTTTTTGGTCAAAGGCTTCCCACCCCTCAGCTGTGATGCTAGACCTGAACTTTTGCTCTTAGTCTGTTAGTAATAGACTAAACGAGATGATATCACAAATTTACTGTATGGTTGTGTCACATCCTGCTATTTGTTAATCTTTCTCTGTCTTTCTCTGCTCTCTCTCTTTAGGAAATGGGTGACGTTGTAGTCCTAATCTTGCCGTCAGACTCCATCCTGCGTTCTTCTACTGCCGGTCCATAGCCAGAGTAAAGGAATAAAGAAAGGAAGTCAGCCCGAGAGCTACATGCAGAGGAATTAGATGTGAACAATGCTCTCTGCACTCTGAGGATGTGACACACTGCAGCTCTGATAGAAAGAAAGGCACCTGCATTCTGTTAAGTTCACAGAACATGTGCAGATTTGGGAAGGGGGTGGGAAACTGAAATAGTTTGGTTTTACAGTGGATGCACATGGAATGAAATTTACACAGGGTTTTGAGGGTATGACTAATTGAAAGAGCTGTTGTTGTATTCGTTGTCATTGTTGCTCTGAAGTTTGGCCTGCGGGTCAAAAGAATACAATTGTAGTTTTGATACAGTGTTGTTAATTGATCTGTTTGGTTGCAGGATGAGATAAAAGATTAAAGCTTTGTCTGTTGACATAAGAGATTACCTCACATGCAAAAATCACAGTCATACATGCAGTGGCCCTAATTATTTTTCTAAGCATGTCTTAAGTGGCCAAATATATACGGGACACTCTTGAAGATGCAGAGAGAAACAGAAGTGCTGAAGAGTTAGCCAGCAGGTGTGTCATTGGGAGGTGTGAAATTCTGTCTCAGGTTTATAAATGTCAGTGATGGAGTGTGAGAGTGCTTAACCTCTGACCTCAAGGCAGACTTCTATTACAGCTAATGCAGATTCCCTCAGTGTTTGCACTCTACACCTCTTTTATGGTCACTGAAGGGGTGCGACATGCCAGTGGGCTGACCTGAATATGTCATCTTCAGAAGAGGCATCTTACAGCTCACCTCAGTTTGCCCTGTTCTGATTGATCTCTGGAACCCAACTGCAGATCCTTTTGTTAACTCTTTAGTTTTACATTTTCTTTTAAATCATATGAAGATTTCATTTAAAAAATAAAAAATAAACCATTTTATGCCAGGTTTGTCCCTTTTGGAGCTTGACAGCCCCTGGTCCCCATTTGCTTTTAATGAATGGAGGTTTGTTCAACATTTTATGTTCCACAGAAGACATAAAGTCAAAACATCCTTTTAAAAATGAGTTGAAGCATCATTATGAAGTATCATAGAAATATAGGATTTTAATCCACCTCTAAACTTCGATGCATCTTGTTAGCATATTAACCAAATTTCATGATGGTTATTTCTGCGACTAATGGCACCAAACCAAATTGTTAAGACAAACAGTTTCCACCCCAAACTTACTTCAGTCGTTGAGCCAGTGTTATGTCTGGCTTATCAGGGCGCTCAGACCACAATTCCGTTTAGTGCAAAAATTACGACACCTTCAATAAAAAAAAAACATTAATAATGTCTGAACATTGAACTGAAAGTTGTTTATTTTTTTTCACAAGATCCAGCCTGAGACTGTAAACCGCTTGTAATTAGACAGCTATGTGACCCCACCACATAGGCCAGTTTTTGAAGCCCAGCTGTGGTTTTGATCCAGGCTTCTGGGAATAGATGGCAGGCAACGTTTAGGTCTGCGGCCCACGAGGGTTAACCTCAGGCGGGTATGTGCGTGCCTAGCAGTGGGTGGGTATGTAAAGGATGGAGCTGTTATCAGCTCAGTCAGCTGTGCCAATCATTCATTGCATTAGAGTGCTGTAAGAGAGGGAGGAGTACACACACACATACACACGCACACACAATGAGACATTGTGTTGCTTATATACAGTGCTGAATAGAAGGAGATAGGCAGGGCTGGTTGAGCATGGATTATGTATTTCTCAGAGAAATCCCTAAGGATCCCTTGTATGTAACTCTGACCTTTACACATGAGAATATTCTCTATTGTGTGTTTTTGAGGGGTGGGGGTATATACAACAGTCCTCAAATTTGACTGGGACTTTTCACTGTTTTTATCACTCCGCCTGTCTCTGTTTGTGAGTATAAGACAGACTGTGCATTAGTGATGGAACTTTTACAGCAAGCAGGGGTCCAGGGCCCACTAGGGGACCTCAGCAAAAGGGCCACAGGATGACATAATATTAATCAATTATTATTAATATATCGAAATAATAAAACTTTAATCTAAATTAAAAACAATATCTATTTTTCCCTTCAATTAAAGTCTTTTTTATTATTATTATTATTAAAGAACATGCAGTTCTTAAAACTTCTGAAATTACAAAAGTAATCATGGTATATCAATACTCCCAGTTTCTGTTAATAATGAAAAGTCTTCAAATATTGTGTTGGACATAGGGTGAAAAAAAAAGGTTAAGAGCCACTATTTTACAATGACATTCTGCAGGTTAAATGGTTACGCCAGGAGGCTAGGTGATGACATAGGACTTTTTAAGGTCTTTATAAGTGACTGATTGAATAATTTATTCAAACAAATCAAAACACGGATTTATTCAGGAACACCAGTATTCGACAATGTTCGACGAAGACGTGACGGCTAATTCTGCTTTGGCTTCGTTTGAAATTCGTTTCCCAAATTAGACAAAGATGACAATATAGTTTTTAAAATGTATGCAATTTCGTATGAATTAGTACAATGTGATTTATATGGAAACAAATGATTTTTAGAAAAAAAATGTTTAGCATGAAAGTCCACCCCTAAACATAGCCATCAATGAGGTGTAAGCAGTTTGTACGAAAAAATATGAATTCGATTGTACAAACTTATACAAATTAGGCAGCAATTTGCCAAAATGTAAAATAGTTATGAATTGCCATGAGAGTGTGTTGCAATATCACACTCACAACCATGTTATTGGTACAAATATCATGTATATTCGGGATATAGCTTGCATATTTTAAGGATAAAACTTTATGTACAGAATTAAGTTCCTCTTCAGCCTTGTTGTGTATTTAAAGGCCATTTACTTTCACTTGTTACCTGGTGCTTAAACATGTTTTCCCTTTCTTGTTAAGACTTGTTAAGATTTTTTAATGACTTCTTTTGCGCTCCTCCAAGTTCTCGTGTTTTTTTCCGAGGGTAGGAACAAGGGAACTGTTCTTGGGGAGGGAAAGATCCTGTGCAATTGTGTTTTACACAGAGGTATTTTTCTGCATGAGGTAACATTTCCTACAATAGTGAGAGAAAGAGAGAAAAAAGTGAGGAGAACCGGGTCCAGAGACTTCATTGTTGAGAAATCTGTCAAAGGTACTGCGTGATGCAGGGGATTCGAGGGGAATTCCACAGACATTCCTGTCTGTCCCAAGCACTTCACAGCTTAGTTAAGCAGCACAGGAAAAACACACATCATGACTCAAGGTCATATCACTCTCCCTCTTCCACAGTAAATCTGCCTGTAGAATCCCATGCCAAATCACATTCCAAGTTTTTGCATGAATGATACAAATTCCTGAACCTTGACACGATGTTGGAGGGAAAACCTTTATATGTGGGGCGATAATCCTTTCATGTGCAGGATTCTGGTATTAATTTTCCAAGAAACGGAGACAGAAAGCATTAAAGAGGAGGAAAGTCTGGCCTCTACATGTCAAGGAGACTACAAAGTGCACACTCACATTTGTCCCTATGCCAGAAATAATGCCTGGGCAGATCTTATCAATCAAAGGAGAACTGAACTCTAGTCAAACAAGAGAATATGAGAACGGCTCTTATCTTTGTTTACTGTAAGCACAGAACACTCCTGAGTTCTCCGAGGGCTCTTTGTGACATTACAGCTCCGGGTTCTGGATTCGGTTCTAAATGGAGTCAACTTTGTTGACAGTTAAGAGTTTAAAGAGCCTGATCTGTTTGCCTTTGACGCCTTAGTGGCGCTGCTCAGATTCACGGTGGTTTGTATTTCAGAAGCTCCCTGGAATGTGATTTATCATTTTCGAATTGTTCTCATATGAACTGATAATGCGTCATCTTAGTGGTGTCATGCCAAAAGAGCGTTGTGATGTCATGATCGAAATAACCTTGAAAGAATCTGTATTCTGTGCTTCCAACTTTATTGCAGAAGTTAGGGGAGGTTTCTTCTCTTTTTCTCCCTGTGCAACAATCGTGGCCCATAAAGACATTTTTTACTGAATCTGCAGTGGAATAACTTTTTAAAGAACAGACCTGAAGCCCGGTGAACAGTGTGAACCAGGCCTTATCGCCCAACATCAGCGCCTTAGCTCCCTAGATGCTCTTGTGTCTAAATGGTATAGCAAAACCCACAGCTGTGTTCCGACTTGCAATGAAAAGCCTTCCCAGAAATGAGGAAGCCGTTATTGCAGAAAAATTATGGTTTTAAAAGAAAATATTCAGCAAGCATGTATGGGTGTGGTGTCAGGAGTCGACATACTTTCATTTAGGATATACTGGAAAACACATCAATGTTTTGATATAAATATCGTATACGCATCATTCAGTCATGCAGAACACAATGTAACTATTGCTGTTTAATATGAGGTAATTTGTTGCTAAACCTCTTGTTCTATTTTTCTATTATATTGTATTCTATTTATGAAAAAACAGTGGTTAACTAGTTTTGTTTCATGACCTAAATTTTCCTTTGGACATCTATTCAAAATGTAAACATAAATGTCTTTAAATAAAACATTTATGATATATTTATATAGAATATTGAAATTTATATGACCACGAACTACACTGGATTTACTTTAAAACATTTTTCACTCAGAAATCACTAGTAAATTTCACAAATAATTACAAAGAAACAGCAAGTAATATCAAAGTAAATGTAAAATTTTGAAGTGGAAAAACCGAAAGAGTATTTTCTTGTAAAACATACTCCGAAAAATCATGTTTTACAGTGTGCATTGGGCAAAAAATATGCAAAACATAGGCTGAATGGAAATATTGTCAATTCTATAAATACATAAATGCATTTTATGTACCAGGTTGAACAAACCCAGGGCCAAATAGTGTTTTATCAAGTGATGGATTATTTTGATTGAAATACTTTATTGTTTGACTGAACGCAGATCTGTTTGCGCAGATTGAAGTAAACATCATTATAGAAAGTGTTTTCTATGATAAGCTTTATTTTGCCATCTTAACCATACATGATTACATGCTTCGTGTCATTTTATTATTTTTTGCATGTATCATCGTTTTTTCCCCTCTGCTGACAGTAACCACCAGTTGAGAACCACTGATATAAACCAATATGTTTTTTATGACTGTCCAAGGCTTTCTCAGATCTGCACTCTGTATCATTTGCTTTTCTTTTAGGTGGATAGATGACAAGCCCACACACCGGACAGGTTGATGACGGTGATTCAACCTTTGAGCATTACTGCTCTTAAACACTGCTAGACATTATGTCTCCACACTGCATCAAAGACACACACACACACACACACACTCAACACCTATACATCCATTGAACTACAGTATCATTCATTAAAGCCTCACGATAATAGACGCAGCGTCTCTCTGTGCTTAGAGAGATCTGTGAAGGTGGGTATTGCAATAATAGGGCAGCTGTTTTGACTTCAGAATGTGTGTGTGTGTCTGCACGTCTGGATATGGATTAACTTAATAGTGTGTGTGAACCGAGAAGTGTCTTTTAAGTAGGATTTTAAATTGTCTGGCTCCAAAACGCAGTATTACGGTCAGTCTTTTACGCAGAAGCCAATTATTACCTGACCACATAATAATGTAGTGTTACGATGTAAATCACTGTCTGTACAATAAATAATTTCATGATTTCGTGATCACAAATGTGTCACATTGCATGGTCTCTGAGAAAACAGAAAATGTTTCATATGATGTGTACCAACACAAATAAAACTGCAAAACCATATTTTATTGATCTATAATGATAAATACATGTAAATCCACCCCTTCACTATTTTTAGCATAATTTACTAGAGGAACACAAACGAAAGCTTTCAAGACCACAGTCTGTGAATGTAAAACAACAATGAAATGCAATAAGGTCACATGTACCAATATTCAAAAAAAGCATTTATTTATTGCATGGTTTCTTCTTCTGAATATAAAATTATATATTTAATTTGGATTCCCTTTAATTATATTAACCTATGAAAATGTTGTCCCTCTGCATGACTGCAAGCTTCTATGTTTTATCCTATTATTGTAGGCCTAATGTAACTTATGAAGCCAGGCTGCGTTTTTGTGTGTTGGCTTTTCTTTCTTCATTTTCATTAAGGGTGCAAAATGATTAATTTATTATTGTGTTAACCTAATTCATGCATTATTTTGTCATGGACCTAATTGAAGTTATTCCCTGTACAATGAAATATTATGATATACAGACATCAATATACATATATTGATCAGAGTGAAGATGTTGTCCTGTAGGTCCATATAATAATAATAATAATAATTTGTTGCAGTACACAGACAGACAGACAGACAGACACAGACAGATGTGGATTTACATTCATGCCACTAATTTTCTCTCTTTTTCATTTAAGATACACATGTAGGTATTCCATCAAAGAGGCAGCAAGTCCTGCCCCCCGCTGAAGAAATGGAGTGGGCCATCCTGGACACTTTACTGGATACCACAGGCGTGGACAGCTTATACGATGACATTACAGACCTAGATTATGTCCCAACCCCTACGCTGACACAGACTGAAGTGGAACTTGGAGACCCAGGGGAACAAGTTCAAGAGCCAGAGCCCCAGCCTGATGTGGAATCACGTCGACCACCATTGAGAGAGCCATGTGGTGCCAAATGTCGAAGAAGGTGTACAGACCATATTTCAGAGGAAAGACGGAGGGAGATATGAAGTCAATACTGGGAGATGACCTACACAGAAAGACGATCATGGATGTTTTACTCAGTTACCCCAATGCCAACCAAAAGAACAACAACCGGCCCAGAAAGTCACCGTGGCCGCTCATTCATCTACCGGCTGCAAAACCAGAAAGGAGAGCCAAGACAGGTCTGCAAAATGTTTTTCCTGTCATCATTGGGCTACCACCCTAAAAATGACAGTCTAGTCATTTCCATGATGGGGAAGTCGAACACCAGGCCACTGGTTCCATCCAAGGACCAGAGAGGCAGGCTGCAGTCAACAAGATGGACGGAAGACCCTTGATGACCACATTGAGTCCTTCCATCCTTGTGTGAGCCATTACAGATGGGAGCATGCCCCAAATCGACGGTACCTGCCAAGTGACATCACAATAAAGATGATGCATTCAGACTACCTGGATAAAGGAAACGCCTGCTCCTATGAAGCATACAGGAAGATTGTAAAAAGTCAGCTTTGCCAAACTTGGGGAGGAGCAATGTGAGGACTGTTTGGAACATGCTGAACATGCGAACTGCCACACAGGGGAGATTGAAAGCTCAGATTGCCCAGAGTGTCTAAGGTGGAACAAACATAAGCAGTATGCCCTAGAGAGCCGCCAAAGTTACCAGGCAGATGCAGAGACTGGCCGGACATGACATCAGTTCGGAGCCTGGACCTCCAGAAGGTGATAATGCTGCCACGCATGCCAGGAGTCAAGTCAGCAGTATTTACTCGTCGCACCACGAAACATTTGCCTCAGTGGAAAAAAACAAAACAAAAAAAAACACCATCTCTGTATTGCGGTACGAGGGAATGGCTGGGTGAAGTGCAGCGGAAATCAGCATACACAACTGCATTGGAGAAGGAGCGGGATGTACGCCACACCATATTCTGGGTGGACAACTGCAGTGCACAGAATAAGAACTGGTGCCTTCTATCCTCACTCGTCACTCTTGTGAACAGTGACACCATTTCACAGGAGGACATCACACTAAAGTTTTTTGAGAGGGGACACACGTTCATGAGCGCAGACAGTTTCCACCATGGTGTCGAGCAGCAAATGAGGAGCCGTCCAGGTGGTGTGGTCTACGACTTCGAGGACTTTGTGAGTGTTGTGGCAAGCTCCAACTCCAGGAAGGTGGATGTTGTCAAATTGGAGAATGCCAACGTGCTAGATTGGAGGGATGGCCACTCCACCATCAAGGTCAAGAAAGCGCAAGCACCAAAGCTTGGGGAGATGGCGGAGATACAGGTGCGGCGTGGCTCCAAGAGCCTCTTTTACAAACTATCCCATAAGGAGAATGAATTTATGGAATTGGACTTCCTCATGAAGAAATTCTCGCTGAAGGTGCCCACTCTTTTGCGACCACAGAATAGAGGGGTTGAGGAGGTCAAGAAGAGAGACATCATCTGTAATCTTTGTCCTCTCATGCCACCAAACAGGAGGGTGTTCTGGTATTCCCTGCCTGTGAGCAATGTTGTGGAGGATGAGGAGTAATAACCATATGAAATGTGGTGTTCATCAATTATTTTTATTATTATTATTATCATTATTTTATATATATATATATATATATATATATATATATATATATATATATATATATAATCTATATACAATCTATTATTAAATGTATGTTTACTAATTTGAAATATCTGTCCCATGTATTCATATCATTCAGTACTTTGTGTTTATAAACCTACTGAAACAGATACTGCACCATATAAAATCATCAACTTGTTTATCTTAGTTATCATCATAAGAGTTTGAAAAGCCTTAGAAACACTTAGGCAAAATGATTTTGTTTTGCTCTGTTGAATTGGAGTTTAACTTGCCTATGTTGCTCCACAGAAAAGTTGTTTTGCAGTGCTTTAATATTAATGTTATTTGTAGGTCTAGCAGATACTACATTACAGATACAGAAACACCCCCAGACACACATTAATCTAATACTCACACATAATAATGTGGTCCTATTCAAAATAAATTGTCCCCATTTGGGCCTTGATACAGCTTAGCAATGTGAGACTTTAAGCAGCCGTTTCAGCACCAGAACAGCTTCCGGGTGGAAAATATTGACCTAAAATGGTCAAATTAGTTTGGGTTTGGTATATCCATGTTCAGGAAAACAAATGGTTCCAATTATTTCAAATACAGTGTATCTAACACACCCAGAGCCCAAGTTGTGGCAAAATAGTTTTTGGAGAATCTGTAGTTACTGCCTTTTTCCTTTGTATGGTGCCACGTTTTTGGTAAGTAATACAAAGCAAGAATACAGTAACTGCAAAATAGGGGTAAAATATCAAATTAAATATGAGGATTGATATGTACAAAGAATAAGCTAATATAAAGTAACAAAACAGCCACATGTAATTAAGAACATTTTATTTAACTTGCAACTTTGGCATTCAGTAGTGTACCATAAAAAAGTATAAATGTAAACAAGCCCATGACAAAATGTAAAGCTAAAAGAGTAAAAATTTACAAAAGTAATAAAATGTAACAATAACAAAAGTCTGAGAAAGTCAGCATGTTCTGAATGTCAATATCTCCACATGTTCTGGGCTTCTGTTCATAGATGAAAAACATAAACAGGACTTCAGAAGTGAAACTCCAAATGAAATCCGAATTTTATGAAATTCTTTTTTTAAAGCAAAAGTAAAGTAGGGCTGCAGTTATCTAGTATTTTATTAATAGAGTATTCTACCGATTCCATCGATATATCGAATAATCGGATAAAAATGGGGTAACAAAGATTGATCCAAGTGAACAACAGCCTTTAAAATACAAATATATAATAACAAGCAATAATTGGTTCAGATAAAGTATCAAAGTAAGTAATCATATGGGTTTTATTGAACAACACTGTTAAAATACACCATGTAAAAAAAATTATATAAACTAATATTTAAATGTAACAATGTATAACAGATGCCTGCAGAGGGCGCCAACGGCCTGGTGATTGTTGTTGTTACTCTATAATATGGCATGACCAAATCTTGTTTAATATTTACCAAACAACATTTAATTCTGTGTCCATTTAATATTTGGTCACTTTTGTACGATAGACATGCAACAGCCGCTGTAATTTCTTAAAAAAAGAACATGTGCACATCACAACATTCAAACTCAGAGCGAGGGGTTAAACTTTTATTTTGAAATATCGATGAAAAACAATCCGCATATTAAAAAACATATTTATGTATTCTCCTGTGTTGTCGTTGATTTACAAATGAATTACTTAACTGCGATTACAAACCTTGTGAAATGGCACACAATGCGTGCGTTCCCAGATGAACGTTAAGCAACTCAAACTCACAGCACAAGAAACCCGAGACGCGCTGTATGCATATGATAACAGTGCAACTATGAAACACAAACTGCGTCCGACTTTTGCTTTCCCAAATGCACGTTATTGGAAACCTAAACAAACAGCACATGCAGAGACTGAGTTTGCGTTGAGCAGCGTTTACTGTGAACGTAGCTGAGGTAATTTAAACATGTAATCTCCACGCATGTAAATAATTAAAGCGTTGTGCTTCTATGTGGAAAATAAACTAAAATGGTTTTAAATTAATATCGCGTAGCCTTAGAAAAATGTGTAGCCTAATAATGCGGTACATGGATTCTCGTATGTGTAACGCGCCACTTCCGGTATTAACAGGTATTGTGCCACACATATATGTATGTGCGAGTGTTTATAGGTGTATATGCATGGAAGTTTATATGTATATGCGAGTGTTTATAGGTTTATATGCATGGAAGTTTATATGTATATGCGAGTGTTTATAGGTGTATGCATGGAAGTTTATATGTATATGCGAGTTATTCACAAGTGTATATGCATTCATGACTAACATAATATGTATTGGTATGGATTTCATATTAGTGTGCACGTGTATTTCATATATGTATTTTGAACATCCAATAGTATGTATATGCGAGTAATTTATAGGTGTATATGCACGTGTGTTATGTATGTATTGATAAGGAAGTTTGATTTAAATCCTACGTGGCGCCTCATACATAGGCTAATGAATTCTTCAAACATGATCCACATAATGAAGAAATGTCCCTTTGCATCTCCGTTGACAATATTAGCCAAAGCTGTTAGGAATCAATCATTAAAAAAAAAAAGAAGAAGAAGTTTTTTAATGATTTGATCATGCCTGGAGCTTTTAGTTGTTCTGTATTTTGTCAAATAAGATCACACTCGAAATTTCATCCTATAATCATTTTATTAAAATCTTAATTTAGCACATATATCAGTCTGTACAGTATCCCAGGACAGCTGTTAGAAAGTGCAAGTCTCTGGTGATTAATTCTAATGATCTTTGAGCAGAAATCTTTCATTATGCTTCTATTTTCCAGTTTCTCTTTGATGGTGACCCATTTTCTGAGAACTGAGTGAGCGATATGAGGATGTACGTGTGTTTTCTATGTACACAGTCTGTGATTTTATAACAGTAACCATCATTTGGGAGGTCTCACACACATGTGCCCTTTTGGAATTAATTAAGAAAATTCTTCCTAATTAGTCTTTAATTGCCCTGCTTTACACACTGCTCTTCTGCACTTTAATTGGCCTGGACTTAACAAGCTTTCTCTCATCATTAACCCCTCATGGGTTTAACGATCACTGGGCCTTATTTGAATATGAAAAGATGATAATTTATGCAGATTTCTTCACCCAGGCCCTTTTGGGACAAAGCGAGAAGTGAAAGATGAGTGATCATGTTTAGAATTATATATATACACACACACACACACACACACACACACACACACACACACACACACATATATATATATATATATATATATATATATATATGAAGAGTTCAGATGCAAAAGCCTCTAAGTGCAATGATCATTTTTATCAAGCTCGTATTTAAGTTTAGTAATTTAATTTACCCTTAAATTACAATTAATAGGTAATTTTTATTGTCATTTAAGTGAAATTACTGAGCTTAAACATACGAGCTTGATAAAAATGATCATTCTAGAAGAAAATTTCAGATGGCACTTAGAGGCTTTTGCATCTGAACTCTTCATATATATATGAGAGAGAGAGAGAGAGAGAGAGAGAGAGAGAGAGAGAGAGAGAGAGAGAGAGAGAGAGAGAGAGAGAGAGAGAGAGAGAGAGAGAGAGAGAGAGAGAGAGAGAGAGAGAGAGAGAGAGAGAGAGAGAGAGAGAGAGAGAGAGAGAGAGAGAGAGAGAGAGAGAGAGAGAGAGAGAGAGAGAGAGAGAGATATAAGGGACTCTATTTCTCCATTTGACCAGCAGGTGTAGCTGTACACAAACAAAGTTTTATTATTCCTCTCAATTGCTTCTCAAATGCAACATCCTTTTTCAAACTTTTTGATGTCCAGGAGCCATAATTACCCACAAACCTGATATTTTATATGAAAGTATTTTTTTATTAAAGTATTGCTTTTATATTGTCATTGTACTGAAGCAAATCATAATTTGTAATATTATTAGAACATATTTATTATGTATTTATGTCTTTTCTTTGTACCCACTATTAGAAGATATGCAAGATATATAAAACTTTATCATCTTACTAAATTCATGTGTAATGTCTCTGTGTGTGTTTTTATCTGTTGGATGACTGGCCAGAGCACTGAGAGGATAATATATATTTTTTATATTTTTGTATAATAATGAGTGTGCATAACAGGAGGCTGGTATGGATTTCCTCAGGCAAAACTCTTTTCTTCCAGCAGGATTCTCTAACACAAACTCAGATCAAGGCAGGAGTATGATTGATTTATGGGCTATCATGCTCCAATATAAACAGCAAAGAAGTTTTTAAGGCCTCTCCTATTCCCTTTATGTCACCGTGTTTCGTTTATGTGGGTCAGAGAGACAGAATGAGTGTTACCATCTGTGTGATTAGGAGTGTCAAGTCAATCAAATAGAACTTTTAATACGCATTGTTTAAGAGCAGATTAAAATTCATAATGTTAATGTTTATAATACACTAATGCCTCAGTTCACATTTACCAGTTTAGAACTAAAATATTGATATTAAACGTTGTGTGAGTGCTGCTATGTTTTGCTGGAATCTAAGAATGCTGACTGCACAAAGAGGTTTGGTACGACCCCTGGTCCTTCATGCTTATTACACACCCTGACTAAAGCAGACCACAGCCAGTGTGTGTGGGTGGATGTGCCGTTTAGAAGAAAGAAGGTTTAAACGTCTCTATTAAGCTATTCCTATTGTACTACCACTGCAGGACACCTCAGTATAGCCCAGGCATTCTTAATCTCTGACCTCTTACACACACACACACCCCTGTCTTTTGAAATAGAAAACAATACAAATATGATGTAAGAAGGGGTCAAAGGTCAGACGGCACCTTCCACAGGAAGCAGAGAGCTTTCTTATACCACTTAACTTTGTAAAAGTAACTTTAATGTTACTATTTCCTTACAATTAATTGCTTGTTGGTATTCCTGATTTGTGTCACTTCAGATAAAAGTATCTACAAAAATAATACATGAAAAAGTATTCTGCAAAAGATAGAGTGTTCTGGGAATGGTTACATTTATTTAATGGTTCTTTTGTAACAGATTTACAAACAATTTCTCAGTTTGTAAAAAAGAAAGTAATTTATTGTTCAGAATACATTCAATGCACAATGAAAGTTCCACCTGAATCTATTTTAAAGTGAATTTGTCAAACAAATGTTAAACTGGGAAATCTAGAGCAGCAGAGATAGTGAGTGAAAATTTTACCAACTTACTGGATCTCACAGAAACAAGAACAGACACAGACCACCCCATAGTATGACAATTTTCAAACAAGTTTCCTATCAATTTATTATCTTTAAAAAAAAACACACACTTATTTAAGCAGACCACATCTCCAAGTCAATTAATTTACCAATTTAGCTTTTTTTTTTTTTTTTTTTTTTACAATTTATACAATTAACATCATTCTTTAACAATGATGTATGAGAACAAATTATTTATCTTGCCTTACCTTGAATTTGGTGCCCATTCATGAACTATCACTGTTAGAACAGATTATATTTACTCATTTTGTTTTGGAAGATCACAAATTGTCACTGATGAGTCATTTCCCCAATCCTGAAATGAAAACCCAGGGTAGAGTGGTTGAGAAAATGTGCTCTGGATTCTGTGTAGGAGGGTCATTTTATCAGAGACATTGTAAAAGGACACGGTTCCTGCAACTTGATCGAGAAACACTCCAATTTTAGAGACCAAGGGAATGTTAGTCTGTTGGTTATTGTGCCATTCACAAATATTAGCTGCTGGAAAGTTCAATTTCCAGGATCTGTTGTTAGAGCCAAAGATAAAACCTTGTCCCCCTCGACTAATCTGGTCATATGAAAACACAATAGAACAACCTTTTCCTCCAAACTGAACTTCAAAGTAACAGCGCCCAGATAGAATCTCATTACACAACACCTGGTATGTACAATTATGAGTAACCACATTTGTGAACTGGTTAGCTCTGGAAATCGGGGTCAGCTGGTTAGTTCCGAAACCGGAACCCAGGGTCGACTGGTTAGCTCCGAAACCGAAACCCAGGGTCGACTGGTCAGTTCCGAAACCGAAACCCAGGGTCGACTGGTCAGTTCCGAAACCGAAACTAAGGGTCGACTGGTTAGCTCCGAAACCGAAACCCAGGGTCGGTTGGTTAGTTCCGGATTTCGGACTCCTTGACACAGACTTGTTGTATACAGAGAGCTCACTGCAGGCTGATGAGCGATTCAGACTCAGTTTTGAGGAATCTATAAACAAAAAGAAAATGGAATTAAACATATGTACTTCAGAATGGGTTTTCCTCACTCCTGACATTTACACACAGCTACAGAGCAACTCACACAGTAGGAACTCTTCTCTGGTCTTGGGCTGAGATGGCAAATCTGAACAAATAAAAAAACATTAAGAATATCTGAGTGTATGGAATGTTTTTGTTTTAAAATAAAGAGGTGAAAAAAATATGTTGACTTACACTCTGTGATCTTCTCATTGTTCACCATTATATGGACACTGGGAACTATTAAGATACACACGAAAAAAAATCCCATGATTATGACAATCTGCCTGTTTATGCTCAGAAATTTTTTTGGGGGTAGATATAACCAATCAATGATTTACAATGCTGGCTCAAATCTGCCTAATTTTGACAACATACAATAAAAAAATAAAAGAAGTACCATGGAGTTAAATTTCTTTTCCTTGTAACAATCAGGTTAAAGATAATAGTTTGGTAAAAAAAATAAAAAATAAAAATCTTTAAAAGCCATCTCACCTTTCTCTGATATTCGAACAATATCTTTTTCACAGAGATCATCCAGTTGGATCTTCAGCTCACATATGACTGTTTCTATTTCATCAAATGTCAAATGTTGTCTGACTGAGATGTTGCACAAATCTGAACATTGGTAGCAGGACAGAGAGGAGAAATTCTGCAGATGGAAAAAGCAGCAATAGATCACAAAACATTTCAAGCCAGGGCTTTAGCTGCAGACCCGAGTCTGTTTGATGCCAGAGTTAAGTTCAGTTAGGTATTAGTTGTTACCTGAATGAAACAGATGTCATCCTCCACCTCTGAAAGCTGCCCCAGTTCATCATGCCTCCTCTTCAGATCACTGATCTCCTGCTCCAGTGTTAGTATGAGTTCCTCAACACTGCTTACTTCTGCTTTCTCCTGAGCTCTGATCATCTCAGTTATCTTAGCTCGTCTTTTCTCCATGGAGCTGATCAGCTCAGTAAATACCTTCTCACTGTGCTCCACTGCTGCCTGTGCAGAGAGCTGTTAGATGACAGAGGAAAAACTTTAGGCTGTAAGAAACACCCCATTGATTCAGCTCTGACTGTAACCCCCAGGCAACGTTGATGCAAAGTTGCAGCGAACTGACAAAGAAAAAAGTTGCAGCAAACTGACATCACATAACATTTCAGAAAGTACACCAAATTAGTACATTATTATACTGTAATATAAATATGCTATAATATTATTCTAATAATTAGTCATCATATAGCAGTCAATCATCCAAATAAGCTGCAAATGCACCAAGCTGAAATGCTGACATAATACATAGTGGTAAAAATTAGTAATGCTCCACTACAATGCACTTACCTTATGGGAGTTCATGGCCTGTCTTAATTCCTGTACCTTCATTTCTCGCTGATGCATTTCCTTGTGTAGGGTATCCGATTTTTCCTTCAACTGTCCCTGTGATTGAATTTATTATAGTTTGGTATTAGGCTTCTGAAATTTTTGTTTGTTATGGAATTATGTATATATGATGTAATATTTGTAAACTGTTTCAAAACATTGAAAAGTAAACATTACTTGTTGGTGCACTTGAAATTTTGACAATGAAATTTTTGTCTTTTTAATTTATATAAAATGTTATGCAGAAACCTCAGTAGCTCTACCTGTATGATTTGTCTTCCTGCTGCAGATGAAGACATGTTATGGTTCTGGTGGTTGATCAAAACACACTGTATACATATCAGCTGCTGATCTTGGCAACAGTACAGCTCCAGTGGTTTATGATGTTGGGAGCAGATCTGGTCCAGTAGATGTGGTGAGGCATTGACCAGTTTGTGCCAATTTAATGCAGGAGATGTATAATGAGTTTGGATGTGAGATTCACAGTAAGAAGCCAAACACACCAGACAAGACTTGATGGCTTTTAGTTTGGTCTCTGTGCAGATATCACACTCCACATCCCCAGAGACAGAAAAACTCAGAACAGGAGAAGCTGTTCCTGCTTCTGGTGCTTCTCTCTTCATCCTCTCTACAACTTCAGCCAGCACCGTGCTTCTGCTGAGAGCTGGTCTTGGGGTGAACGTCTGCCTGCACTGGGGACAGCTGTAAACTCCCTTCTGATCGTCTCGATCCCAGTACTCTTTAAGACAGTTCATACAGAAACTGTGCCCACAAGATGTAGTTACTGGGTTGTTCAGAAGATGAAGACAGATCGGACAGTTAAAGGGATTTTGATCATCAGATGATTCAGCCATTTTGCTGCTATGAAAAAAGTAGAAAACCTGTGAGTGATGTTACTGGAAAAGAGTAATTCACTTAACATAAAACGGAGTCAAATGTCATTCAACAGCTTACAGTGACACAAAAATATTCCAATATAAAAATGACATTTGTGGTTTACTCAATATTGCTACTGATAGAAGCTAAATATCTTGGCTATCACTCCCTAAAGGTGCACTCAGTAACTTTTCAATGAATTCAGGCACTGGTAGGAGTATTTATCTGAGGCAAGTGTACAAGAACTAAGACTTTTCAAAAGTACTGTTCATTTCTTATAGGCTATGACTTAATTAATGAGTGCTAATGTAACGACAAATAAATCTTGCGTTTTTCTTAAATATAAATTTGAGTAAACAAAATGATATAGTAAATTTAGTTAAACATGATGAAATGATTAGTTTCTCGTCAGTCTACCATTTCAAATCAAATCCACATCATCTCTCTTCCTCTCTAACATGGCAGCGAGGGCAGGGCAGGGCACCACCACACCTCATGTTTACACGCCCGATCATAAACCTTACCTAATCACTTGAACTTTCAGTCAACATTGGCTCTTTAAGTTCCATTAAAAGTGTCTCTCCCGTACACCGGAACCTCATTTGGGAAGAGAAGCGACGGTAACAGAGAGAAAGAAAAGCCAAAAGCATTCCCCTTTTGAACCTTTGAATCGAGTAATACGTCATCATCCATACGACACTGGCTAAATCCCAGTGTTGCGGTAAATGCATAGGTTAATTCAATTTAAATTCGTTTTAAATGAGTAATGCCGATATATTTTATGAGAAAATACGGCATAATAGATAGTTTGATATGCCTAAATTATGAATGGCAACCGTGACGTGGCAACCGACGTCCGTGGACGAGTTATTCACAAATAATATGTTTCAAATACATAGCCTAATTCAAAATTTATATTTTGTTGTCATAAAAGTTGCAGCGTCGTATTCAGCTCGATCATCACGAAGTCACTGACATAAATAAAGATAAACAGATATTTCTGCGAATACAGAACTATTAAATACACTCTTGGCGATTGACGCACTCACCGTTTCTTGCACGCAGTTGCAGGGAAAGATCAGTTTAATTTTGTTTCTGAAAAGAGAATTAATTTTCTTTTAAACTCCTCCCTCTTTTTAGAAAACACAAGTTAAACTCAAACTGATCCCTTTTCAGTTGGTAAACATGGTGACGTTTTTTGTGGGCGGAGCTTAGGTGGGCAGAACAATCCCCCTGGCCGCTTCACTAACGTTAGTTTGCAAGTTTTGTTAGCTTGTTTTTTAATAATGACTGGAGAAAGTCCTATTTTATCTTAATGTGCAAGGTCACTCACTGTCCAGGACCGCGATTGTTATTTGCAAAAGTTAATTTTAACGGACATCCCAGATTGGCTGACATAACGTTAACACTACCTCCGGTTGAGTGGCTTGACTTCTACACCTACCCGATAGAGAAACTGAGGGTAAAGAGAAACTGGGCATATAAATCTTTAGATGCCTATAACTGTACTAAATGGTCACGTACAAGACTTGTGTGGTAGCCTACCAGCAGTGTGGTAGCAGTTCTGCCTAGCCAGCGCCAAGGCCAGACAGAAGACGACAATGTAAAGAGTGACATTACGGTGCAATTTTAATGATGTGAATATTTTCTAGAAATAAAAATTCCAGATACAGCATATACATTTTTTAACTATGTTTTTGATTACCCTTTCTTACCAGGTTCTTCAAAAAGAGTCACAATCAATCAAAACAATATTACAATCAGATGATTCACAAATAATCACAATCATTTAGAAAACATTATGCGATAAAATTTCAAATTGGAGCGTGTACTCCGTCGATTCTTGCACCCAACAACACAAGAAGATGACATTTAATAACAATAACAATAATTTAAGCCCCTTATTATGTAGCCGAATCTGTGCTGGTTTCAATTGGCCGCCTCCAGTTTTCCCTTTGTTTTTTTTTTATTTGTTTTTTTATTTTTTTATTATTGATATTCCTTTAAGAAAGAAATACAATATACAGCACTGCATTGAATACATTAACAAAAATAATAATAATAAAAAAATAAAAATAAAATAAATAAATAACTGCCTCCTCAAATAAGAAAAAACTGTACATAGTAGGCTACTTAAGAAACTTCTTGTTCTTACTATTATCAATGAGTTTAAGAGATTTAACAATAAGGGAAATCTCCGCAATAAAGGCCTCAAGTCTAGGCAAAGTCTTGAGGAATTTCAGTTTTCCCTTTTTTTTTTTTTTTTTTTAAATAAAGCTTTATTAAATTCTTACAAAATACAGACAACAAATTTAAGAACAAAATACAGATATAACATAGCGAGAACAAAGCAAAACAGAAGAAAAAAAAAAAGAAAAAAAACACGAGAGTATTTCATGTGAACAGTTTTAGGGATTTACAGATGTCAGTAGTCCTTAGAGCCTTTGTGTTTTTTGACAAAGAGATAGTCATCATATATTGTTCAAGTTCTTTCTTCAGTAGAAAGAGTTCAGGCTTTCTATTGGTGAATTTGCTCTTGTGTAGCCTATATGAAATTTTGCTAAAAATAAAAACAGATTTATAAAATAAAAGGCATTACCATCTTTGTGATTAAAGTGATGAAAACCAAAAATAACATTCTTAAAATAAAGGTGAAAATCAGAAAATACAAAATCAGCAATAAACTTTTGGAAGTCCCTCCAGAATTTGTAAGTGAATTCACATGACCAAAATAAGTGGGTAAATGTTTCAGGTTGCTGTTGGCAGAAAGAGCAGTTAACATTTATATTAGACTTGAATTTTGATAGATAATGTCTTGCAGGGTAGAATTTGTGTATCAGTTTAAATGAAATCTCTTTAATTTTATTTGTTAATAAGAACTTTTGAGGTAAAGTCCAAACTTTTTTCCACTCAATATCAGCCACAAAATTAGACCAATAAAACGTGGCTGGTGCGGTGGGATAGAAACTAGAGCAGTTTTCCCTTTGTTTTGCCACCACCAGCTAATGCCGTGACGTAACTGTGACGTCGGCTCGAAATTGGTCTTATGACTTCAACTGAACTCTTTTCTTCCAGCAGGATTCTCTACACAAACATGTCCACACGTATATTTTTCTCTCCGTTTTGGCCTTCCGTCCCACACTGAGACGGCGTTTTTATTAATGAAAACAAAGCTTTTTTGAAAACGCACTCCAAAGTGGATACATTTGATTGATTTATGTGCTATCATGCTCCAACATAAACAGCAAAGAAGTGTTTAATGCCACTGTCTCCATTTTATTCCTATTCACTCCTATGAGAGAGACAGAATGAGTGTTACCATCGGAGTGTTTCAGAGTGTCAAGTCAATCAAATTTTATTTTAAAGGTGCAGTGTGTGATTTTTAGCAGCATCTTGAGATTTGCAATTGCAAACAGTCAGTCACTCATGGCCCATCCCTCAAATTGCAAACTCGAATGAGAAGCTACGGTGGCCGATGTAGGATCGGGAGATGTCGTCGTCTGAAGCTACGTTCACACTACACGCGACGCGATACCATTCATTTTCAATGGGGAGCGGGCGACTTCCGGTGACGCGCGGTTGCGACCGTTGGCGACTGGATGGGGCGTGTCTGGCGACGCGACAAAGTTGAGATCTGTTCAACTTTATGCAAATGAAGAGCGACTTTCGGGAGCGACAACCAATCAGAGTGAAGTCAGTAGGGCGCGCGTGATCCATCACTCTTCAGTGCCGAGGCAAGATGATTGAGAAGTTTATTTTAGCAGTCAGAAACTGTCCAATATAGTATGATCCGTGTACATACAGTGGTATTTGCTGTGCTGACTCCGAGCCTGAATGGTTTCGTGAACTCAGAAAGACCAGTATTTGCCCATTTGCTGCAGTTAAATAGCCGCGATAGCAAAGAGCACTCGCTGTTTCTCATTCATCTTTAATATTATGCATTTTATGTACTGATTCCATTTAACCGTAAACATTACTAGGCAACCAGTAGTGGGAACGCCCACTATAGCGACCTCACCGCCAGCCACTGGCGAGTGGCGACATGCAGCGACAAAGTCGCTTGTAGTGTGAATGGGAGTCAGCAGAGAGTAGCAAGTCAAGCAATGAGGTTTCTTTATATTATATTTTATATTAAATTATATTTACTTAATTATTCAGTAAAACCACATGTTACTGCAATTTTTTTTTTACTTGTTCATCATTGTGTTAGTTTCATTGTGTTTCCATGCTAGTTAGTATAAGATAAGAGCTATGGATAAGAGCATCAAAGCAGCTAGGTAAGGGGAAATAGCAAACGTTACGATGTCCGAGGCGTCGTAGCATTGAGCATGTTTTTCTCCACGTTTGCAGAGTCAGGGACAACCTGAGTATTCTGCTGCGTCTTTTTCTGCTGCTTCTCATTCAAGTTAGTGACGAAACGCGCTCTGTAGCGCTGTTTGTTCGCTGTCGGCTACGGTAGAAACATGACGTCACGACATATCAAAACAGCCCGATTTTCATCCGCGGTCTTAAATTTCATTTAGTCAGGTCTTAAAAAAGATTTTACCCTCGTTAAAGGACAATTCCGGTATTTAACACTTTGAGTCTATTTTGTAGTTTGTTTTGGATGAACAAGAGTGGTGGACAAAGAAATTTTGTCAATGGTTCCTGTCGCGACTTTTTGACTATTTTAGAATTGCCCATGACCGCATTAGAATGGGAGTCAATGGCCATGCACAAACATGTCCTTAAAACAACCCTTAACGTTCGTTTTCAAAACTGTGCTACTCACCGAGTGGTTAGTGGTGTTCGTTGATGATTAAAAACAAATATATCGGCGCAATGTATGATTTCAATCCGTTTATTTTTCTATAGTGGAACTATTTTTTCAGATACCTACCTCACAACCGCGTATAAACTTCCGCAACTTCCGTTGCTCTGCTCACGCTAGCCTTCTGAGGCGAGCATAGGCAAGGCAAGGCAAGTTTATTTATATAGCACATTTCATACACAATGGTAATTCAAAGTGCTTTACATACTATTAAAAATAATCAGAAGAAATAAGAATATACAAAAGTTTAAAATAAAGAAACGAGAAAGAACTAAAAATAATGAAAACAGTTTAGAATAAAGAACAGTTTAAAATAAAGAAACGAGAAAGAACTAAAAATAATTAAAACAGTTTAGAATAAAGACTAAAATAAGACACAGGATAAACAGTCGGACAAACAGTGACACAGTGCTCATTCATTAAATGCAAAGTTAAACAGAAGTGTTTTGAGTCTGGATTTGAATGTGACTACTGTAGGAGCACGTCTGATGCATAGCTTTTTTTTTTTTTTTTCAAGAATTATTATAGTTTTTACTAGTTTAATTCTTATCAGGAATTCGTAGGATTTCAGCGTTGAGGCGAGCATAGCTTCTGAGAGACAGGAAACCGAGCGAAAAGACCTAAAAGACTACAATCAAATGTAAACAGCATCCTTTCCGTTTCCGTTAGCGCAGTAATATCAACGAGCAATTAGTCCTCCAATGGAAATCAATGGATTTTACAAAATGCCAAATAAAACACGACAGAAACTGTATTTCGCTACGCTACTTGTTTTGGAACATCAACGAACACCACTAACCACTCGGTGAGTAGCACAGTTTTGAAAACGAACGTTAAGGGTTGTTTTAAGGACATGTTTGTGCATGGCCATTGACTCCCATTCAAATGCGGTCATGGGCAATTCTAAAATAGTCAAAAAGTCGCGACAGGAACCATTGACAAAATTTCTTTGTCCACCACTCTTGTTCATCCAAAACAAACTATAAAATAGACTCAAAGTGTTAAATACCGGAATTGTCCTTTAATTTCCAGAAACGCTGGCCGCATAAAGTTATTACAAAGTAGCAAAAAAGTATCGAAGTCGCTCGCCAAGAGGCAGTTCACATATCGCGTCTTTTTCGCGCTCAAGTTCATTCAAATGTAGGCGCGCGGTAAGCGACGCGCTCGTTTTTTTCCAGGCGCAGCAACATGAAAAAAGACATGAAAGTGCACCCAAACACTACGGGTGCTTTTCTCTTCTCCGTAAATAAATCTTGTAACAGAGCTACAGCAAGCGTTTTTCGGCGGTGGAAATCAGGCCTTTTATCACAACACAATAGAACGCCGGAAGTAGCCGCGAAGCAGTGTACAGCGTCTTCCGGTTATTGCAATCTTGACCTTTCGCCGAGCCCCGCCCCCCTTAGTTACTGTTGCTACGTCCGACAAACAAATGGTCAAACCAAGCGGCAACCTCCCCGTCTCTCTCTTGAAACCAACACGGAAGTGAGTTAAACTGCAATTCGTTGACTGGCCGCTTGAGGCTGTTGTCAGAAGTGAGTCAAATCTGTATCTCCTCCATGTTAAAATGCCAAATTTTACAGCAGAAAAAAACGTGTTTAAAGCCTGGTGTCTGTATGTGGATTTGGTCTATACAGCTCATTTTGCCCTTCATAACAACTGTGAGGGGGGTGAATTATTTTATAACTCGTCCGTTTAGTTGATTAATATTTAAATTTAAGGGTGTGGCCAGTGGCCACTTGAGTGACAGATGGATTGCCGCTGTCAGTGCTAGCCGTTTGTCTGCTGTTACTAGCCGTCACTTCACCTCAGCAATGTTAGCTGCTGAACTTGCCATCTCTGCAGTGTTTGTGCTTTTTTTCGGGATTATTATTTCATACAATTTAATACTTGGGTAACGTTACAAAGCCCACGTCTTTGGATTCCGTCGTTATCGTTCGAGAGAAAAACCAGAGCTGTATTTCAGTTGTTTTCCTTTGTGAACATGCACTAATGGATGTCTGGCAATTTCGTTGCTTTTTGGGGTTTTCAAATTTAAAACGTCAATAAATGCTCGTTCGTTCTGCTCTCACAGAACAGATGGATTATAATATTATCAGGGTTCTCAAGTCTCACGCATTGGCCGTGAGACACACGCAATTCAACCAGTTCACACGCTCACACGCCACACCGTGTATTTCTCACGCTGAAAAGGCAATGCCAACCAAGTTGTCCTACAAGCTTTATATATAACGTTATACGAGGCGCGGGCACACAAAGTGAAGTTTCCTGCCGCCAGCACGTATCTCGGCCAGATTGCGTTCGTTACTAGGCAACATAGATGCGCGAACACACGGAAGATGACGGAACATTCTCGGCCACTGTACGTTCGTTACTAGGTAAGCAACAACATCGCGCGAACACACGTCGTGATGATGGAGAAGGTTGGAAGAAAGCTCGTCTAACATTTTTAGGCTAGAACATTTAATATAGCCCATCGTATACATTATTATTGATGCAGTCAAAAACTCTACAACTACTTTGCAACCAGGCCAGAAGCTTTGGCTCAGTTTGGCTAGCTTACGTTATCTGAAACTAAGGGAAATGTTAGTGGGTATGGGAAGGAATGAAGATGTATTTCTTCATTTTATTTTAAATAAATTTAAATTTATTTATTTTATTTTAAATTATATATTATACTGTATTAATAGTATTTCTAGTTACATTAAGGCTACATTAAAGCAGAGTGCTCTGGGTAATATATATCCTGTCAAAACATACATTAATCATTGCCATTGCATTTGTATTTTTCAAACACTTACAACACAAAACACATTTCATAAGCTGGAGTGTGTACTCTTGTGTACACACACACACACCTTAATAATACTCTAATATGTCATTTGTTCACAATGTCCCACCAATCAATAAATCATTATACCATTTCGACTAGACACATTCAAAATGCAAAAATATTTGTTTTTCCAAACTGTTTGGAGCAATTTGTTATATTTTTTGTAATTTTTGTAAAACATATTTGTAATTTTGAAATATAACATTAAAGAGTATATTTGATGTGATGAATTGCTCTGTCATTTATTAGTTTTACCAATTGTTATAATTTCAATTTGTGCTGGTTAATTATGAACAATGGGTAAAATTGGGGGGCGGGGACAGATGGGGGCGGGGCTCCATTAGGCTCCTCCCCTAACCACATGTGATCTCACTCCAAGCTTTTGATAAAACTTGAGAACCCTGTAATATGCTTATGTACCGTCAGATGAAATCATGCAGGCGTCGGCGCTTTTCCGTCCGTGCAATAAATGCACATGAATGAGCGCGGATTTTCTAGCACATTTACTTGCACTTCAAAGGCAATATATCTATGGTTTAACGGTTAAACCATAACCCATTTGAGAGACGGCCAACATCAGAATTTAAAATGGACTGAATAAGCTCTCTACGAACTTGAGCGATGCCGCGCTGACGGACCATGAAAGAGTGACTGACATGTATGCACATAAATCACCTTCATACACAAACACTCTCGAAGTAGGCTAATACACAGTCTCACTTGTAGCCATGTCTTTTAACTATTATAATATTTCGAAGGGCAAAAATAGGAACGTTTAATTGGCTTTACATCATCAGCTAACTCGATCACTTCGAGCTAGGTGATTTCAGATAGCCAGGCCAGGCTCCTCAGCTCCACTCACGCCCCGCCTGTTTGCCTATTTTCTGTTATCCGGGAGTGACGCAAAGCCAAGATGGCGACGGCCGGCTCCGCCCACTTTAGGCTTCAAAAATGCTCTTCAGAAACCTACGGGTGACGTCACGGACACTACGTCCATATTTTTTTACAGTCTATGGGTCAAACACGACCAGCGCGACAGATTGCCATGACGGAAAAAGGTATACCCGTGCGTGTCAGTGACCTTTTTTGGAGCAATACCTCCGCGATATCCTCCAGATTGAGGCAAAAAGGGTTACAGTATGCAGTGGAGGGATATATTATAATATAAAAATACGCAATGAAGGAGACACGACTACTATCTACGTCTCTATCGAGGCTAATGCTTACCGGTGTTCATACACATCATTTGTGATTATGGCAAAGAACAAGGAAACAAGTGTTTAAAAGCATTGTAAGACACTTACTGTTGTGTTTTTGTGTGAAAGAAAAAACTGTCTCTGAAAATAAAAGTGCTGTCAGCAATAATTT
This sequence comes from Squalius cephalus, assembly GCF_949319135.1. Lineage (NCBI taxonomy): Eukaryota > Metazoa > Chordata > Actinopteri > Cypriniformes > Leuciscidae > Squalius > Squalius cephalus. The sequence goes on from NC_137142.1 coordinate 17,733,868, forward strand.
CTTATGTGTGTTTTTTCGCATAACACGACTAAAATTTTAAATGCTGCAAAACACATGGGAGTTATATTCCCGATGCTGTAGTTTATTTGATCAGTCACTATATCATTAATCAAGCTAAATTTGACTTTTCAACTACAATTAGGCAGGTGAACTGAAAGCTTTTACAATATTTTAGCTATAACTTAGGCCTAACGTTATATCATTGACAAAAGTATGTGGTGCATTTTCTTCCAAAAATGATTTTCTTTCTCAAATTCATGCTTCAAGTTGACAAAGCACAATAAACGAAATCACACAATAACTGTTTAACCAGACATAGCCTTAATTTGCATCTAAATAACTTTCATTGATTGTCTTTCATAATGCACTTACCATAATATTTATTAGGGGGACAACAGATCACAAAAATCGCGGTTGAGACCATAATATTTATTAGTGGGGCAACGGATCATAAAAAGGATAGTTTTTCAGATCAGAAAAACAAAACAAAAAAAACTTTAAGTAACTTAACCATCGATACCACAGCCAGCAGACGTATTTATGCTTCGTAATGTTCGACACATTTAACTGGGATTGGGGCCGTCCACACTGTTTTATCCATTGTAGGCACCGCTCACGTTGTGTTTTCGGCTTTGGGAATGGAAAGACCATAACTCCTCCAGACAATCTCTCGGGGTATGTAGTGTCCGATTTACAAACGCCATGGGCGCACGCTTCACCATCTTGCTAATGTTTGTCGGACCTGCTCACATAGTAACGGTTGCTATGATGTGTGATTGGACAATGGCCGTTTTGGGGGAGGGGCCGGCGAAAGGTCAATTATCACTGGACTACTTCGCTCTCGCGTCTCCCAAAAGTTTCATTTTTTTGTTGTTGAATGGTTTAATTAAATTGTTATAACCAATTGTTTAAAATGTAATGATTTAAGCAAACATTTCTTCAAAGGTTAAACCAAACTTTTATTTTGACGGGTTGCCGTGTAGACCTTTGAGTCTCTCTGTGTTTTATGATGATAGTTTCTCTCAAATAAGGCTAAAATGCTGCTCAAGTGACTCTCAGAGCGGCTGTGTTGATGAAGTGCATTAATGTTAATACGTAGGCTAAGGCTGAAAAAAATCGCGAGCGTCATGCGTGCCTCAGTGTGTGTGTGTGTGTGTGTGTGTGTGTGGTAAATGAAACGCGTCGGTGCCATTCATTCACAGAGACACGCAGAACATGCACGATTCCTATTTAAATAGTCTTTATGCGGTTTAATATTGACAGACAGTCTATATCGCGATTTTATTTAAGTTTACTGACCTACTTTTCATCTAAATGTGTAACTAAGTAACCAACGGAAGTGCGAGTACACTGCTTGGCGATTTCGAACGTTCCGAAACCAGGAAATGAGATAAAGGCTACCACGGGAAAATCGGACCGAATTTTACTATTAATAATAAAAGATAAGCTAAAATGTATTGTAAATGTCACTAAATCATTTTTATAAAAAAGAATGAGTCAAAAAAGATAAATTAAAGTCTGAAATATGTGAGGTTTATCTTTTTATAAAAACCTTTTTTGTCAACTTTATTTGAACTTGTACATGTTAACATGTACAAGTTCAAATAAAGTTGACAAAAAAGGTTTTTAGTATATAACATGTTGCAAGACACTTTTAAAATCTGGCTATCATTTTTAATCGTATTATTTTAATGTTTATGTTAGTGCGTATTGATGCTAATTTTATTTGTTATTTGCTGTTTTTCGACATAAAACTTGGTGAATTGATTTCATTGTGTAGTATTAGTACTTTTTGAACAGGATTCTGTGATAACAGTGATCATTTTTGGCACTATAATAATTAAATTAAATGTTAATGCCATTTCATCTCTAGTTATGATCAACTAATAATTATGTGTTTTTACAGTAGGCCTATGATATGCAAAGTACAATTTTCTATAAAAAAATTATATCTGATTCTGTTATTTTCTCTGACACGCGTTGTTGGGTCTGGAAGGTTACTAATGTGATTGCTTTATCTGTAAATTAAGTTGATGCTTTTTCAATTACTGAATTCATTGAAATCAAATGAATTCTTTGATTTGATTATTTTTTGGCAATGCGTCGTGTAGGTCTTAAATTTCAATCTTTATGGTCTTAAAATGTCATAAAAAGGTCTTAAATTTGACTAACTGAAACCTGCAGGAACCCTGTCTAAGGTAATAAAAACATAACGGTTCATTAAGTAGCCTAAGCTCTTTATACACCACTGAAAACATAGTTATGGATCTTATATTGCATTTCTGTCATAGATCCTCAGAAATATCACACATTGCACCTTTAATTGAGCTTTCAATACGCATAGTTTAAGAACAGCTTCAAATTCATAATGCTAATGTTTATAATACCTTAATGCCTCATAGTCCACATTTATGAGTTTAGAGCTAAAATATTGATATTTAACATTGTGTGAGTGCTGCTGTTTTGCTGGAATCTAAGGCCCCGTCCACACTACTGCGTTTTAGTTTAGAAACGGAGAACTAAAATGAATACGATCTCCGTCCACATTAAAACGACTGAAAACGCGGATCACGTGACCATTCACCAACACTGGGCATGCGCGTGCCGGTGTAAACACAACTTCATTGATAAAATTATCCCACCATGCGCTGGTTCTTCCCGGATTAACCCAAAACCGACGCTCCATGTACGGTCGATACCGCCGCTGCACACGGGAATTGTCACAGATCGCTCGAATAATAGCTTGCCTCCGGCGCATGTAGGCAGTTATAGCATTGTAAAATGCAGAATTTACTTCCACAACAGCTGCTAGCCTTTAATCAGTGTTAAAAAAGGACAACACTTAGGCTAAGGTGATTTTAAAGATTCTTTTAAAGAGCGATTACATAAGGAAATATAAATTTTTATATGGAAAACTATATCATTTTTTTTATTTACTTCTCAACTATACATTTATGCTGTGTGTTTGTGGAAATTTTGAAGTTTTTTAACTATTTACTGCACAATTACATAACTAGGCCATAAATTGGCTCATGAAAAAAGATATTTTAAAGAAAAAATCACTTAAATGATGATCTTAATTAAATCTAAATAGTTTTTGGACATTGCTCTATGTGTTAGGGATAGAATACTGACATCTGCTGGTTTGTGGAAAAACTTTTGAAATTATAATTAAAGAAAGAAATTGCAATGACCACATATATCCAATAGAGGGCCATAGAGACTCATTCATTTTCACTTCATTTTTCTTGATGCTTAAACTTCTCCTCACAACTTTATGATATATATTTTGTGAATATTTATTTAAACATTTTGAAATACATAAAATATGTAGTTTTGTCAGAGTTATAATTTGTTGTTGTTTTCTGATATATTTTGAATTATCTTGCTTTTGCAAATTATTATACATACATTTACAAGTCACCACTATGACATGACTGTAATGTGTGTGTGTGTGTGTGTATGTGTGTGTGGGTGGGGGGTGGGGGGGCAAGCTTGTTCCATGTTGCATATGTGACATTTTTCAGATTTATGCCAGTTTAGTTGATTTTATTTGCCAATTTCTATAAAAATGCTCTCTGTTGCAGTGACATACGTGTGTGTTTGTGTGTGTGTGTATGAGATAGAAAGTTCATTCCACTTTGGGTTTATGCTCTAGGACCAGAGCTTGATTTAAATGTAATTTTTTTTAGATTTATGCCAGTTTTGTTTATTTTATTTGCCAATTTCTGTAAAAATGCTCTCTGTTGCAGTCACATACATGTGTGTGTTTGTGTGCGTGTGTGTGTGTGTGTGTATGAGATAGAAAGTTTGTTCTACTTTTTATTTATGCTCTAGGACCAGACCTTGGTTTATTTGTAAAAATTTTCAGATTTATAATGGATTTACTTTTATTTTTTTGACAAACAAAATTAAAAAAAGTCATTTTTTTCATTTTCCCATTCATGTTCAATGTGGGGTCATTTTGACCCCAAACACCTTAAATGGTAATTTTTTTTTTTACACACCTTTAGAACAACCAAATCAAGCCCAGTTTTTTTGTGCATGTTTAGATAGATTATTTAGTTAAAGTCACAGAGTTTCATTCCCCTGCGATGAAGGTAACACTTTTAAAAAATGAAGGAAAAGTCCATTGGGGTCATTTTGACCCCAAACAGTGATTAAGGGCTAGCAAAGATATACGCCATGACTGATGACTGACACCCAATCATAGAGCTGATCGCGAGCCTCTACTACGTCATCGTTTCTAAAGTCCTCCGTTTTGACCCGTCCAGACGCCCGCCGGAGATTCAAAATGAAAAACGGGTCGGCAGCGTTTCTAAACTTCTCAGTTTTTGCCGTTTTAGTGTGGACGGGACACGGGAGGTGCAAACGTAGCAAAAGCTCTCCGTTTTTAAACTTAAACGCAGTAGTGTGGATGGGCTGTTAGAATGCTGACTCCACAAAGAGGTTTGGTATGACCCCTTGTCCTCCACGCTTATTACACACCCTGACTACAGCAGACCACAGCCAGTGTGTGCAGGTGGACGTGCGGTTTAGAAGAAAGAAGGTTTAAATGTCTCTATTAAGCTATTCCTATTGCACTACTGCAGGACACCTCAGTATAGCCCAGGCATTCTTAATCTCTGACCTCTTACACACACACACACCTGTCTTTTCAGATAGAAAACAATACAAATATGATGTAAGAAGGGGTCAAAGGTCAGGGAATCAGAGAGCTTTCTTATACCCTTTACTTTATAAGCAACTTAAAGCTTCAAGTGTTACTATTTCCTTATGATTAATTGCTTGTTAGTATTCCTGATTTGTACGTCCCCTCAGATTAAAGTATCTGCAAAAATAACACATCCAAAAGTATTCTGCAAAATCAAAGGCAGAGAGTTCTGAGAATGGTTACATTTATTTCATGGTTCTTTTGTGATAGATTTACAAACAATTTCTCAGTTTGTACAAAAACGTTATTTATTGTTCAGAATACATTCAATGCACATTAGAAGTTCAACATGAATCTACTATTTTAAAGTGAATTGGTCAAACAAATGTTAAACTGTGAAACCTATAGCAGCAGAGATAGTGAGTGATATTTTTTACCAACTTACTGGATCTCATGGAATCAGGAAGAACAGAAACAGTAGTATGACAGAAACAGAAATCCCATAGTATTACAGTTTTTAAGCAAGTTCCACAGCAATTTGATAGCATACCATAATGCAATTAACAGCATTTAAAAATATGCTTTAACAATGATGTATGAGAAAAAATTATTTATCTGGCCTTACCTTGAATTTGGTGTCCATTCATGAACTATCACTGTTTGAACAGTTCAAACAAACAGTTTTCAAACAAGTTTCCTATCAATTTATTATCTTTAAAAAAAAAACACTTATTTAGCAGACCACATCTCCAAGTCAATTAATTTACCAATTTAGCTTTTTTTTTTTTTTTTACAATTTATACAATTAACATCATTCTTTAACAATGATGTATGAGAACAAATGATTTATCTGGCCTTACCTTGAATTTGGTGTCCATTCATGAACTATCACTGTTAGAACAGATTATATTTACTCATTTTGTTTTGGAAGATCACAAATTGTCACTGATGAGTAATTTCCCCAATCCTTAAATGAAAACCCAGGGTAGAGTGGTTGAGAAAATGTGGTCTGGATTCTGTGTAGGAGGGTCATTTTATCAGAGACATTGTAAAAGGACACGGTTCCTGCAACTTGATCGAGAAACACTCCAATTTTAGAGACCAAGCAAATTTTAGTCTGTTGGTTATTGTGCCATTCACAAATATTAGCTGCTGGAAAGTTACATTTCCAGGATCTGTTGTTAGAGCCAAAGATAAAACCTTGTCCCCCTCGACTAATCTGGTCATATGAGAATGTAATAGAACAACCTGTTCCTCCACTCTGAACTTCAAAATAACAGCACCCAGATAGACTGTTTTGACACAACACCTGGTATGTAGGTGTAGCTTGATAGTATGAACCTCTATAGTATGGGTCGGTGTATTGCTGTCTATCAACCCTTGACACCGTCTTGTTCTGTACAGAGAGCTGATCACAGGCTGATGAGCTATCCAGAATCAGTTCAGAGGAATCTATTGATTAAAATAAAATAAAAATTAAACATATGTACTTCAGCAAGATTTTTTCCTCATGTCTGACATTTAAGCAAAGCGACAAAGCAACTCACATATAAGGAACTCTTCTCTGGTCTTGGGTTGAGATGGCAAATCTAAACAAATAAAAAACATGAAGAATATTTGAGTGTATCGAGTGTTTTTATTTTTTTTAAATTTTGAGGAAAAAATATGTTGACTTACACTCTGTGATCTTCTTATTCACCATACAGACAGTGGGAACTATTAAGATACGCAAAAAAACAAACAAAAAAAATCATTCCATGATTATGGCAATCTGCCAGCATATTTTCTGAAATTTGTTTTGGTAGACATTAGAACCAATACTTCAATCTGCCTAAGTTCGACAAAGAAAAAAAAGAAAAGAAAAACCATCTCACCTTTCTCTGATATCCGAACAATATCTTGTTCACAGAGATCATCCAGTTGACTTTTCAGCTCACATATGACTGTTTCTATTTCTTCGAATGTCAAATGTTGTCTGACGGAGATGTTGCACAAATCTGAACATTGGTAGTGGGAAAGAGAGGAGAAATTCTGCAGATGGAAAAAGTAGCAATAAATAATAAAACATTTCAAGCAATGACTTTTGATGCAGACCCAAGTTGTTACCTGAATGAAACACATGTCATCCTCCACCTCTGAAAGCTGCCCCAGTTCATCATGCCTCCTCTTCAGATCGCTGATCTCCTGCTCCAGTGTTAGTATGAGTTCCTCAACACTGCTTACTTCTGCTTTCTCCTGAGCTCTGATCATCTCAGTTATCTTAGCTCGTCTTTTCTCCATGGAGCTGATCAGTTCAATAAATACCTTCTCACTGTGCTCCACTGCTGCCTGTGCAGAGAGCTGTTAGATGACAGAGGAAAAACTTTAGGCCAGTGATCTCAAACTCAATTCCTGGAGGGCCACAGCTCTGCACAGTTTTGCTCCAACCCTAATCAAACACACCTGATCCAGCTAATCAAGGTCTTCAGGATTACTAGAAACTTCCTTGCAGGTGTGAGTTGGAGCTGGTTGGAGCTAAACTGTGCAGAGCTGTGGCCCTCCAGGAATTGAGTTTGAGATCACTGCAAGAAACACCCCATTGATTCAGCTCTGACTGTAACACCTAGATGCAATGTTGGCTCTGAAATTACACCTAAAACAATCAAATTGACAGCACAAAAAATCAATAAAAACATATCAGTGATATAACAGACTATATGATAAATTATTTCCCCCCCCAATAACACTGCAGGGACAATTCCCTTCAAATTTACTCTCATACTATTATAGTACACTTTAGTACATTATTATACTATAACTATAATATTATAATAATAATATTCATCATATAGCAGTCAATCCTCCAAATAAGCTGTAAATGCACCTATCTGAAATGCTAATGTTGTACATTGTGGTAAAATTAAAGATGTTATACAATGCACTTACCTTATGAGAGTTCATGGCCTGTCTTAATTCCTGTACCCTTGTTTCTCGCTGCTCCATTGCCATTTGTAGGGTATCCAAATTTGTCTTCAACCGTCCCTCTGACTGAAATTATAATGGTCTGGTATAAAGCTTCTGCAACATTTTATGTTTGTTATGAAATTTTTTCCCAAACAGTGAAAAGTATGCATTCTATAGTATGCATAGCAGGCATCAAATTTGAAATGATCTCATTAAGTGGATAAAAGTGTAAAATTTCTTAGTTTAAACATTTGCTATGTTATCTATGTTCTATTGTGAATAAAATATTGGCTCATATGATTTGAAATTCTTTTAGTCTTCATTTTATTAAAATTCAAAAAATGTCCCAACTTTTCCGGAGTTCGGGTTATAATAAAATATTATTATATGTGACAATTTTGTCCAGCACATCAGTTAGAGGTGGATGACAACTGATTGTGTGACACGTTGTCGTGTGAAACCAGACAGATCCTCAGTTGGATGGAAGGTATAGTCAAATTTTACAGTCTACAAAATGTTATTCAGACAACTCAATAGCCCTACCTGTATGTTTTGTCTTTCTGCTGAAGATGAAGTCATCTTATGGTTCTGGTGGTTGATCAAAGCACACTGCATACATATCAGCTGCTGATCTTGGCAACAGTACAGCTCCAGTAATTTATCATGTTGAGAGCAGATTTGGTCCAGTAGATGTGGTGAGGCATTGACCAGTTTGTGCCGCTTTAATGCAGGAGATGTATAATGAGTTTGGATGTGAGATTCACAGTAAGAAGCCAAACACACCAGACAAGACTTGATGGCTTTTAGTTTGGTCTCTGTGCAGATATCACACTCCACATCCCCAGAGACAGAAAAACTCAGAACAGGAGAAGCTGTTCCTGCTTCTGGTGCTTCTCTCTTCATCCTCTCTACAACTTCAGCCAGCACCGTGCTTCTGCTGAGAGCTGGTCTTGGGGTGAACGTCTGCCTGCACTGGGGACAGCTGTAAACTCCCTTCTGATCGTCTCGATCCCAGTACTCTTTAAGACAGTTCATACAGAAACTGTGCCCACAAGATGTAGTTACTGGGTTGTTCAGAAGATGAAGACAGATCGGACAGTTAAAGGGATTTTGATCATCAGATGATTCAGCCATTTTGCTGCTATGAAAAAAGTAGAAAACCTGTAAGTGATGTTACTGGAAAAGAGTAATTCACGTAACCTAAAATTGAGTCAAATGTCACTCAACAGCTTACAATGAAATATTTCAATCTAAAAATGACATTTGTGGTTTACTCAATATTGCTACTAAAAGAAGCTGGACTTCCAGAAGTCCAGAAATGTTATGTTTTCTGGCACTGTGCACTTTGCAAGACAGGTTCATCTCAGTGATCAGTTTTTGAAACAGACATCACAATGTCTTGAATAAATACAAATACTGTGAACAAACACTTTTTTGCCTCTTCTGTTACACGTAGGTCTACATCATATCATAGATCAAATTGTCTGGCAATGAATAGAGTAGGCTATTTCAAAATCACTGTATCATGATACCATCGATATGCAATTATTCTTGCCTCACTAAATGCCGCAAAGTGTCCTCCTTTTTGGTGTTATGGAAATGGCCACCCTCACTCAGTAACTTTTCAATGAATTCAGGCACTGGTAGGAGTATTTATCTGATGCAAGCAGTGTACAAGAATTAATATTTTTAATTTAATTAATATAGCCTAGGCCTACTGTTCATTTCTTATAGGCTATGGCTTTATTAATGAGTGCAAATTTAACGACAAAGAAATTTAGCGTTTTTCTTAAATATAAATTTGGGAAAACAAAATTATATAGTAGCCTAAATTTAGTTAAACATGATGAAATGATTAGTTTATCGTCAGTCTACCATTTCAAATCAAAACCACATCATCTCTCTTTCTCTCTAACATGGCAGCGAGGGCAGGGCACCATCACACCTCATGTTTACACGCCCGATCATAAACCTTACCTAATCACTTGAACTTTCAGTCACCTTCCATCAAAAGTGTCTCTCTCGTACACCGGAACCTCATTTGGGAAGAGAAGCCAAACACATAATTTCCCTTGCATCGAGTAACGTTATACGTCATCATCCATACGACACTGGCTAAATCCCAGCATTGCGGTAAATGCATAGGTTAATTCAATTTAAATTCGTTTTAAATGAGTAATACCGATATTTTTTTATAAGAAAATATGGCATAATAGATAGTTTGATATGCCTAAGTTATGAATTATTAGACATGGTAACCGTGGACGAGTTATTCACAAATAATTTGTTTCAAATACATAGCCTAATTCAAAATTTATATTTTGTTGGACATCATAAAAGTTAGCCGCGTCGTATTCAGCTCGATCATCACGATCCAGGGTGCTCCGTCACTATACCCATAAAGTCACTGACATAACTAAAGATAAACAGATATGTCTGCGAATACAGAACTATTAAATACACTCTTGGCGATTGACGCACTCACCGTCTCTTGCACGCAGTTGCAGAGAAAGATCAGTTGAGTTTACTTCTGTTTTCTGAAAAGAGAATTAATTTTGTTTAAACTCCTCCCTCTTTTCAGAAAACAAAAGTAAAACTGATCTTTCTCTGCAGCTGCGTGCAAGAGTCAGTGAGAGTCAATGGCCAAGAGTGTTTACATTTTACATTTAATAGTTATAAAATATATATTTAATATTAAATTAAAATATAATTTTATTTTTAACATTCGAAACATTTATATCATACATTCGTTATGATTCGTATATAATTTAATATTTAATGTAAAGTTTGAAGACTCTATGTCTACTCTGAACAACACTGCCCTCTACTGTATAACAAGAAGAGCATAATACCAAAAAAAAAGGGTAGTTTGCACATTTTCCACCTTTTTTTTGCCAACAGGAACTGTTAACTGACCTGCGCTGCATTTCCCAAAAGCATCAGCCTAAGCTGATCGTAGAGACCATTGGTGGCAACTGTTCTCCGATCAATAGGCTTACGATGCTTTTGGGAAACGCAGCCCAGAGTGTGTGTCGGTGTTGAACGTGGCTATTCTACATTAGATACATTCATTCCTAAACAGCCAGGCAAAAACCCTCTCATTAGCAAAATCAATCAATATTCCCTCTCTCTCAGCTCATTTTCTCACGATCTTGGGAAATCCTGTCTCTCTCACATGCTTCAACAGATTAACCCACAATCTCTCCCATTAGGCCCGATCTCTTATCAGCACTGGTTTCTCATGTGTGATATCAAAAGGTCAGAGTAATAGGTTCCAGAGCGGTGAAAAAGAGATAATGAGAAAGACAGAAGTGTGAAGAGGTGAGTTGACCACGTTCATTTCACTCAGGGTCTGTGTGGATCTTGCTCAAGATTTCCTCCCAAAGGATGCAGAACCATCAAATACCATTAGCATCAAAGGCTATATATTTAAATACATTGTTTTTCATATGAGATATAGAGACTATACAGTTTCACAAAGAAAAGGGTATGTAACAAAACACTTTTTTGTTGTTGTTGCAGAGTTCTTTTCCTTTCAGAGATTTTACTAGCCTTTAAGGCAAGACCGTCACACCCAGTAAACACAGATGACCCTAAGAACTTCAACTCCCAGCAGCCCTTGCCCTGCAGAGACGAGAGTGACTTCTAGGGTCTCATCCAGTGGGATCTTACAGTTAGTTATTACTGCTCATGTTTCTATGCCAACCAAAACACAACAGCCTTGAGCACAAGAACCTAAAAACAGATGCTCAACTCTTTCTTTGCCTTATTCCCAGTAAGTTTTACCCAGTGGCAGTGAAGATAGCTCGTCTTAGGTCATAGTGTCGAAGGACTCAGACAGCAAGCAGACAAAAAGAATAAAAATACACAGCGGTCACACTGAAAAATAAAGACAGAAGACGTAGTGTATTATGATTACTCTTTATTTCTTTGCTCATAAATACTATTAGGTTTTCTGAACACTGATTTGAGTCTGTTGTATTGTCACCATTACTGCTGCGAGACCAAACCAATCTGTTCCAAAAAACACAGGCTCCAATGGACTCCCGAGGACTCGCATACCGAATCCTGAGGACTCACATGTCGTAGAAGATTTTTATTATGCAAGCAAGAGTTCACAGACATCAACATTTATTAACTTTATCGATTGTGGATGCATTTACCAGGTCAATGGTTTAGGTTAATGGTTTAATCAGAATTTGGGATCACTGTCCACCTTGTTTTTTTATTTATTGTATTTTCTAACAGTTTAAGATGGTTACCCTGTTAATAAATTGGATCATTTTTACTTGTAATTATTAGCAAAATCTAAATGGCTTGGGTCTGCATCAGTAATATCTGCTGTGTGTTGTGGCATGACTGACTGAATAAACCCCTCAAATACTTTTCTAACAGCGTACTCTATATTTGACTCATCTTTGAATCTGGGAGAGAACAAAGTATAAATAAAGTAAAACATTCTCGAAGAGCACCAACTCTCTGATACTGAGTATTCAGATATGAGTAATACTATTCTATCTTCTTCATTAACAAACCAGTACTAAACCATCAATCCATTTCGAAACAATCCAACAATGTACACATCTCCTTTATCTGTCGAAAACATAAATATATTGCATTTTGTAAATATTTAACTGCAAAAATAAGATCAAACCAAAGACATTAACAGCATTTATCTGGAATGAATTTTTCAAGTACTCATCTCCATAAACCAGAAAAGCAGCAACCATCAAATCAAAAATCAGTATTATTCTCATCAAAATACTTTTTAAACATTATGCTTAAGTTTAAAAAAAAACTTTAACTAGCCCAAAATGGAAAATCCAACAGACCAGTGGGTAATTTAATAATACAAATTAAAAAAGGCACTAGGAAACCAGCCAAGGTAGCTGAGCAAAATTTAACACTGTCACTAATCAGATTTCACACCGTAATCCACTTTGAAAACATAAAGCTACATCTGGTTTAAAGAATAACACTTTGGCTCTAAAAATCATCATCCTATTCAAGGCCTGTATACTGCAATTGTAAAAGGCACGTGTACATGCACACGTTTGTCCACACAGAGCCCCGAGTGGGCTAATCACTTTAGATGTGCAAGATCATATGTCATCATTAGCCTAAAACACACAGTAATGCAGTTAGCAAGCGAGAGATAGAGAGAATCATCTCTCCCAGTCACCACACACATCCATTTACTCTCATACTCCCGTTTTAAATGGTGTTTAAGTTACTTAGTGCACATGAGCTCAAGAACATGCACCTATCGAAAAGCACAAACACAAGAAGGTAGGGTCTTTGTTCTTGTTTAGCTATAGTTCTTCTCCTCTGTTGTGTGTAAAGTTCACGGTATTTCTTTTCATCTTGCAAACATAAGCACGAACACCAGGAGTAGTGAGATGGAGGTTGTTGCATGTGTGTTTTGGGGTTGAAATAAGCAGCAGGCTAAATGTTAGTGTGTCCTCTCCACTGGTGCTCCCACCCTGGATTCAGAAGCCATCATCATCATCTAATTCATAGCCGTAATCTGTAGACCGGAAAGGAGAGGAACGCAAAAAGGTTAGGACAAAACTTAAAGGGATAGTTCACTTTGAAATTAAATTTTGGTATGTTTTAGCTTACCAGAAGGGCATCCAATATGTAGGTGTCTTTTTTTCCGCAGTAGTTTCAATTTTGATATTTTTAGGTCAAACCGTTCTTGTCTGACAGTCATATCATGCAGGTCTATGGTCACGGTCTCAAAGAGCATGCACAGAGTCCAAATTAAAACAATTCCCCATCGTCCAAATTAAAAAATTCCCCATCGTAAGTACACATTGATGGCCTAAGACACGAAACGAGCGGTTGGTGTGAGAAAACGAACAGTATTTATATCGTTTTTACCTCTTACAACACAACCACGTCCAAGTGATCTGAGGGCGCGAGCGCTTCCTGCTGTGTGTCGTGTGCGCAGACTGGTGCATAGATATATACACTAGATGTCGCCTTGGCTACGGCAGTTCATTGGAACGAATGTCTTTAATGCGACATCTAGTGTATATATATCTATGCACCAGTCTGCGTACACGTCACACAGCAGGAAGCGCCCGCGCCCTCAGATCACTTGGACGTGGTTGTGTTGTAAGAGGTAAAAACGATATAAATACTGTTCGTTTTCTCACACCAACCGCTCGTTTCGTGTCTTAGGCCATCAATGTGTACTTACGATGGGGAATTGTTTAATTTGGACGATGGGGAATTGTTTTAATTTGGACTCTGTGCATGCTCTTTGAGACAGTGACCATAGACCTGCATGATATGACTGTCAGACAAGAACGGTTTGACCTAAAAATATCAAAATTGAAACTACTGTGGAAAAAAAGACACCTACATCTTGGATGCCCTTCTGGTAAGCTAAAACATACCAAAATTTAATTTCAAAGTGAACTATCCCTTTAATGCTCTTTTCTGAACTACTAAAAATCACGCAAAGAGCGTAAAATGTCAAAAGGAGCAAAGTTTATGAATGAACAGTTCCCTAAATATTTATGACATTTTTTTTTTTATCTTTTAAGCACATAAAATAGTAAGGTAAATCCCAGGCTCTTAGTGAAAAAGTTAATGAGGTTTATATAAGAAAATCTAGCTTTTAATTATATTTAGGGACTATATTTGGTTAGAAAGAGTTGAAAGCCCCTAAAGCAGTATTATTATTTTTAACTAAAACTATTAAAATAGTTTTTGTTAATTGGAATACAGCTGCAAAAAAAAATTAAATATACACATTAGATAAAAACAAATGTAAACTTTTTTTTTTTAAAGTACTAAAAATAAATTAAAGCTAAATAGAAATATTTTAAATAGAACATAAAAAATAGAAAAGCACAACAAAATTTAGTAAAATTACTAAAATTAGTAAAAAATTCATCCTATAGGTCAAAGTAAGACTTTTGCATCACATACCAGTGTTGCCCATTAACTGCACGGCACTGACACAGTGCTCGTCCTCCTCATCCTCCTCTTCTTCATCTGCAGGGTCATCGTACGCCACCGGTCCGCTCTCTACAACAATAGTATTCTGGGTTGGGGCAGCAGGAACGGCCACTGGAGCACCAGATCCTTTCTGGAGGAAAAAGTCAACATGAAATGGTATTCGCAGCTTCTTTTGCATCAGTCATCATCCAACCTGTTTCCAAGTGAAAACATATTCAAGTAGGGGAAAAAACTGTAGAGTTGTAATTCTGAATATGTTTCCTCTCTGGAATAACGAACATCAATGATTTGTGCACAATAAGATAAAGGATGTCAATTTGAATTTGACAACTTCAATGTACTCAAACACCCTTTGACTGTGTGATTCTATTATAATTAGGGCTGTCAAACGATTAATCGCGATTAATCGCATCCAAAATAAAAGTTTTTGTTTACATAATTTATGTCTGTGTACGGAGTATAATTATTTTCTATATATAAATACACACACATGCATATATATATTTAAGAAAATGTGTTATTTATATATAAAATATTTATATATAATATAAATTATATATAATATAAATATATATACACAGTATATACATACAAATATTTCTTAAATATATACATGCATGTGTGTGTATTTATATATAGAAAATAATTATACACCGTACACACACATGTATTATGTAAAAACAAACTTTTATTTTGGATGCGATTAATCGCGATTAATCGTTTGACAGCCCCAATTATAATGCTACATTAAATGAGAATCACACTTATCTTTACAAGTTAGCTTCAGAGTTAACAGATAACCTTGTTAGTGAATTTAAGAACCGTTTCTTTTACTGAGGGACAAAGGGAAAGATGTCAATCACAACACTTCATTTCCTGTTGCCAAGAGAAGGCAAGAGGTTGCTTAGTTACTTGAGTATTGACCCCCAGAGGTAGTATTTTTGCTTCTGGCTTCAAAAGAGGGAGGTGATTATGTATTCACACTCACACACATACACACTCGCAGAAGTTTAAAAGTAGTAGAGAGACTGTCATGAGACAGACAGACTGACTTAATAACATTGGAAAACAAGACAGAGGAGAAAAGATCAAGGTCCCTGACATACAGAAAGATGAAGCATCATGGACGACACAGCCGGAGGGAGTGACAGAGCAACTGAAGAGCTCCAGCGGTCTAAGGGCCAGAATGACGGCGAGGGATCAGTAGGAGCCGAGAGAAAAGAGCATGTGTCATCAAGGCCTCCTCAGAGTCCAGATGTCAGCGGCCCACTTTCTATTGCAGTCCGAGGCAGTACATTAAGCTTACGATAGCCCAACTCAAACTGGTGCCTTTGAGTATCGCCGCAGAAATAGCCTGCTGATCTAGGAGAAGCTCGGCGGATCAAAATAATTCTCTTAATTTAAACATGAAAAGGAAGAACCCGTTTCTAGGTCAACTTAATGCAGTTTTTCTGCACCGGCGATAAACTAAGTGAAGCTCTGGGCCAGAGGCCATTTGAGGGTTAAGGGAAATTAGTTTAATATATCCAGAGACCTGCCAAGGATGTGCTAGTATGACGGACGGTGATTTAAATTCACTCACCTGATCGAGGGCCAGCTTCTTAGAGGGTTGTGCACACACCAGGGGCTGTAACCTTGGAGACAGAAAGACCGAAAGAAAGAGACAGTGAAAAAGACAGACAAGATCATTAAGAGAACATGGCTTATTTCATTGCACGAAGTCAAAAATTACATACAATACAGTCCAATCATTTTTTTTATATTTACCTCATCTGTTCTTTTCAATTCTGCTTAAATTGACACACTGCTTAAAAACACTGCTTAAAAGTCACTGACTTATTATAATGCAAATTTTGACACATTATTTAAATTAATTCCCTAAATGTACGCAATTTAAATTCTATCAACCCAGAAAAACACAAGTTTTAGAGACCCACAGGGACAAACCCCTGCTTCATAATGAAATGTCCCTCTGTATATTCACTAAAAATGTATTCACTATAATTTTTCAGAAACAAAATGCATAAAAAACATTGGCAAATCTAGCACATTTTCATAGGTGGTGGTAGACATGGACAAGTCCTGTCTTGAATTACCTCAAATCTCATACTGTAAAATTCCCAGAGGAATAAACGTGGCAGCTCAAGTGACAACAGAAGGGGGAGATCGAGAGACAAACAGAGAGAAAGAGAGATGGGGGGGTGGGGGTAGGACAAGCACAGAAGAATCCAGAGACGCTGTTTATCTCAGTATTTGCAAGTCAACATGCAGGGGCACAGTTCGAATAATGAGTTTACTCATTATTCCAAAGAATGTAAGATATGTTAATGAGGTACGGATATGATGCACTAAACCCGCAGCATAAATAAACGCTAATCAGAATCATCTGATTCTCCTGATGATACATCTGAATATGTAGAAGAGATTAATTTCTCATGGGAGCAGTTCTCTTTATATAACCACAAGGCGTCCCAAATCTACTCAAACTCTTAAACTCAACTCAAACACAAAAATCTCTCACAGACACACAGACTAAGAGAATGATCGACAGAAAGGAGGATATAATGAAAGGAGGATAGAAAAAAGGATAACCAGTGCCGGTCCTCCCTATACGCAAACTACGCAAGGTGCGTATGGCCCCTGAACCACCAGGGGGCCCCCTTGCTTTCAAAGATTATACAAGTAGCTTATCATTATACATTCATGTCATTCGAGTCATGTCGAAATTTATTTTTTCTAGTTAACGATTTATATTTATTTAATAACTCTTTTGGACATCATGCAGTGTGGCAGATAATGACATGACTATGGCTGAATCCCAAATCACTCTCAAATGTTAGACCATGGTGGATGTTATCGAGTGCGCTCATTCTATCCCACATTGCAAAACCACAAAACCAAGTGTACAGCCGATGTACACTCAAACAGCAGTCCAAATTCGCGCACTCGTTTTCATTTACTCTTTCAAGTGAACTGTATTGGGCTAACGTAGGGAATAGTGGTTTAGGGGGCGATTTTGGATTCAGCCCAAGTGTGCCGCACAAGTCCTCAAAATTGAAGCCAAAATGTTTCAATCGCCCCCAGGTGGCCCCAGTATAGGTCATAAACACCACCCTCTCCATGTAATCTAATGCAAGTAGGGCTCGCTTCATCCTGCGGTGGACCATCCAACCCCACCCACATCCAAAATGTCACCTTGTGACTCCCCATTCCCATTTTGCCCCGCGATTGAAAGGGTTTTTAGGCATAAGGGTATGTTTTAAGTGGGTTTCAGGCGTAAGAGTAGGTTTTAGGTGGGTTTCAGTCCGGTCTGTCATAAAAAGTGAAATATAAGAAGTAAATGAAAAACAAAATTAGGTGTGAGGGTTAAGTCTTCTCGATGCTTCTCCCTGTTTCAAAGTTTCAACTCCCCCCAAGCTAATTTCATTGATTAAGGTTACAGTGACAGGTAGGTTTAGGGATCAGTGTTTGGTGTAGCCAATCAGTACTGTGATTGACATGACCAATAAAATCTAAAGAATCGGCTGCAGGGCGGAGTTTCCGCTGAACTGGTTTGACGTATTTGGACATGGGCGTTGCTTCTGACGTCACACTTGGATGTGGGCCGGGTTGGATGTCCACCGCAGGCTGCAGCGAGACGCTTCTCATCTAATGGGACGTGAGACAAACTCAACGATCAAATTACAATTCAAAAAATCTTTTTCCAAAGATGGTTTCTGTCATTTCAGGTAGTTTTTGTCACATGACAAATGATGTAAGTTCAAGTGTAAAATAAGTTTGGTTTTAGTTAGTTCTTTGATGCTATAAAAATGAGAGTGTGACGTCACGATTGACAGCTGAGATTGACTGCTTCTCTGAGTGAAGTAGTCACTGAAGCACCAACATACTTTTTTGGGGATTTTCAGGAGGAGATTGGAGCTTTAACTTTAATTTTTACATTTCATAACTGTTTATTTCACATCGACATAATGAGTTGATCATCAGTAAACTGTACTAACAGATTCGGCAGGTGTGGGCGGGGCCTTGATACCACGGCTCCACTTCACGATCACTAGTGCGCAGACTCGGGCTCCGTAATCAGCGCAAGATGTCAGCGCCATATTGAAACATTGGCGACTTCATTTCTCTACAATGGTAGTGAGTAAAGGTACGTCGTCCATCTCTTTTTACAGTCTGTGTTTTTGACTTATGGCTATGGCTTCAAAACAAAGCTTTCTGTCCAGAGAAGAAAAAAAAAAGAGAAAATGTGCCAAGAACAAAGTAGGTATGTATTTTTGTAACATTTTAAATTCTTATTTAGTCTTGACAAACCAATAAATTTGTAAAAAACGAAACAAAACAACAACAAAAAAAACTAACAAAATACTCCAGTCTAGATCTCCGGGTTCAATATTAGTCAACTGTGTTTCATTAGAAATGCCCTGATGAAATGTAATTTTCAGTTTGTGTCAATATACATCAATAATCAAAATGTTCTTGTGCAAGGTTTATGTATAAGAATTAAACATTCTGTTTCGGTCATGCAAGCTGTGCTGTGACTCCTGTCAAGTGTTTTAGAAACAATGCCATTAGAGTCTAAAGTTTAGAGAATTATTGATGTATTTTCTATGTTTACTTAAGCTTTCTTGGGTAAACTATATTTTTTATGCTTTAGTTTCGAATTTAGAAAATAAATTCAGCTGTGTGTTATAGTTTTTCTGACAGCTAGATGGTGTCAGAGCAATACTTTCATAAAGCATTTATTTAGCTGTCAACAATTTTATTTATTTAATATTACTTGTTCTTACTGGCAGTTTTGCTTAGGGCGGCTAGAAGTGTAGGACTGGCACCAGATATGACAAAAGAGCAATAGAAAGAAGGCTATATTAAGAAAAATTAAAATAGAGAGGATGGACTTACTGACTGACAGACAGACAGATACTTTCCTTCATATTCTCAGTCAGTAACACATGCACGCACGGTTGACAGTCCTTCACGACCCAGCATGCAAGTGTCCTATTGATGCTACAGTGCATTCTGGGATGGGGAACGGTACAGTACTTGGCATGAAAACAAGCTGTCAGAGCCAAAACACAGTGACAACATTCTATTCCTGAGAAACAGTCTGTTCCACACACACACAGATTTGCATTTACGTCAAGGGCTGATAAATTGTTCACACCACTGAGTGGGTCAATTATTCAAACACATAGCACAACAATAATGATTAGAGATGGGAATCAGGGCCCTGGTGATGCGGTATATTGATATCTGGGT
The DNA here is from genome assembly GCF_949319135.1 of Squalius cephalus. Classification (NCBI taxonomy): domain Eukaryota; kingdom Metazoa; phylum Chordata; class Actinopteri; order Cypriniformes; family Leuciscidae; genus Squalius; species Squalius cephalus. The sequence continues at coordinate 17,753,693 of NC_137142.1, forward strand.
CACAATACAATAATATTGTAATTCTTTATGTGACAGTTATTCAAAACTGTAATATATTTTCATGCTTTTCAGAATCATAACTCGATTAAAAGGATTTTATTTGAACATAAATAACTGAATGTTCTTTCAATGGTTTCAAATAAATTCAGTATTGTATTGTGATACTAAAGTTTTACATCTATTTTTCCTCTTACCATTAGTAAATGTGTATGACAGAGTCTTTGGTTTGTGGCTGTGATGACTTGATTTCTTTCTCACAGATCTCTTTAACATTTCAAACTGTTCAGTATTTACTCTGACCTTCCTCATCACCCCTTCATTTCATACGCTGCTCTCGGGGTATGACTAAATGGCTGATGTCAACAGGGGCCTTTATTTTATTGAGCTGAAAGAGTATGACACCAGGCTGACACTATTACTGCTGAGCGCTTGAAGGCATGAGCAACTGCCTAAGTCGTCGGTCTCTTCATCTCAGAAGCTAGTTTTGGTCCCAGGCAGAGATAAGGTTTTCTCTTTTCCTCGAGGATGACGAAAACTTCCTCTCGTTTTTGGGTCAATTCAGCCTTGAGAAAAACTCAACTTTCTTTGATCTCGCAGACAGCTCACCTCTCTGTCTCTTTCTCTAGAGATGTAGGTTTTCTGCAAGTAAGCTGATTAAGAAAGAAACTCTGAGCCGACAGCAGAAGGAACCTCAGAGGAAGAGAGATGGAAGCGAGAGAAAGAAAGAAAAAAAAATTGGGGAAGCGAGTCTATAACAGCTGTCTGAGAGAGCGAGAGGAGGAGACTGTTTAATTACCAGATGTGTGATGGTGTGAGATGGCGATTTCTGGCACTCCAGGTGTGAATGTCTAACATGAGATGATCTCATGTATGGATACAGAGGAAGTGTTGGAAGAACAAAGGACCACAAAAATAAGAACAATCCATCTCAGGTTCTCACAGAGCCCTACCTCCAACTCTAATGAAAACCTTTGGCATTTGTCTCTCACAAAACACACACACGGCTCTCTCTATATATATATATATATGCTGAGCTGCGGGTGTCTGAGAGGACAAGAAAATGACCAGAGGAGGAGGGGGTTAAAACAGCAGGAGGCAATTATACCAGCTATTTCTGGACGAGAGTGAGAGAATGTGAGAGACTTATTAAATTTAAGGTTCAGTAGAATGGAGGGATGAACAGACCAACAGATGGGTAGATGTTCAGGCAGTTGCGGGGTGTCGGGAATATGCTGTAAAAATACAGCAGAGAAGCAGAAAAGGGAGGTTGAGTGTCTGTGTGTGTCTATGTATAACACAATACCTCAGTGTGCAACAGAGAATGGGAGTGAACGGAGTACAATGGCTTTACTGTCAGCAGAACAACACACACACACACACACACAATTTCAGGTTAAGCTGAAATAGGACTGGAAACCTCTTAAGAGCGCCTGAAAAAACGTTAGGGCTGGGCGATATATTGAATATTCACAACATGTATACAATAATTGTGCTGGTGATATAAAATTAGCAACATTGAAAATCTATATTATGTACACACATACTAACAAGATTTTTATATATACTGTATATATCTTTTGTGTTTTTTTAAAGAAAAATATTCAATACATCTTTCATATATTAAATATTGTTCAATACATAAAAGCCTTTTATTTTTTTTGCCATATTGCCAAGCCCTAGAATGAGACTACAAGTAACTGAATAAAAAAAAAAAAAAATGGAGAAAACAAGGTAAGGTCATCTTTGAGCGGTAAAAGGCAAGTCACTGAATAATACAGACAATCCCATTCAGGTAGACTCCATTCAGTAAACAGACTGCAGGCTGTTATGAGTGAGAAGAGGGAAAAACTGGAAGAGAGATAGTGGCGTGGTAACAGTGTAATGGCTTTTAAAAGGAAGTTCAGATTGCTCACCTTTCCATTCAGAAAAAAACGAACATAAAAGCTACTTTCAGAATGAATGATTCAGAAGATCTATCCTGTTCACTTCAAGAATTCAATCAACGAGAAAAACACCACACGCATATGAAACTGGCCACTCAAAGAGAGAGAGAGAGAAGAGAGAGAGTTGCTCATTGTTCCATGATATTGGCCTTGCAGTGTCAAGACAAACTGTCGGAGCACATTTTGTGTGCAGGGCCACCAAGAGCCTCTGCTTAAAGAGAGAATATCCATGACTAATGACAACCCAGAAACCAAAGACTAACAACTCGAATGGAAATGAGTACACGGTAGTAGAGCGCACACACATATTCTCCAAAAAGGAGGGTACTAGGGAGTGGGCCTCACTTTAAATATGTGCTCTAAACTTTAATGTGTTCCATACCAGCATTTAGAGACTAAATATAGAGCAGAATGAGGCTATTCTGACTGACCATATGCATGGGACTTTCTCTCTCTCTCTCTCTCTCTCTCTCTCTCTCTCTCTCTCTCTCTCACATGCACACTCTCTCTCTCACACACACACACACACACACACACACACAGTTAATTTAGCATAGACTTAGCTATTCTTAACAGACCTGCCCTGTATTCAAGTGCACAAAAGGGTAAAGGGCATAAAAAAAGAGAGAAACAAACATAAGGACCTTTAACACTAGCAGTCCGGCCCACAAAGCTCTGGAGATTTTCCATTTGAGGGTCATGAGTGAGACCCCAATTAGCTTTTTCTCTCAGGCAATCAATTCTTCATAAAAAAAATGTAAACATATGGGAATTTAAAGTTTTGATGATAATTTGAGTACATCTAAATGATTATACTACTTTAAAAAGTGCTGTGAAGTACATTATCCGATGATAAATCCATGGTACTTCACTGTGGTTCTGAATGACTAAACTGTTCTCCTTCTATCGCCCTATAATCCATCGCGCTCTTTAAGATCACTAAATTCGAGGCTTTTGGTCATACCTAGGATATCTAGGTCCACCAAAGGAGGGAGAGCATTGCTTTGTTGCTCAGACTCGCTCTCCCAGTTTAAAACTAGATTAAAGACGCATCTCTTCAGCCAGGCATTCATATAATACTTTTAATCTTACAGTTAAATCCGACCTCTAGTTCATAAACGCCAGAGGAGAACTGGCCCCCGACTGAGCCTGGGTTCTCCCAAGGTTTTTTTTTTTTTCTCCATTAGGTCACCTGATGGAGTTTTTTCGGTTCCTTGCCACTGTTGCCTTTGGCTTGCTCAGTTGGGGATATTTAATTTAATTAATCAATCAACAATACTATTGATCAGCATTACCAAACGTGGACGTTTTCCACTAGAAACAAACATTGATGTATTATTTTAATTTAATACTGTGAAGCTGCTTTGATACAATCTGTATTGTGAAAAGCGCTATATAAATAAACTTGACTTGACTTGACTTGTTCATACAACACAGTATTTACATGGTGCTTTAAGGTACTTCAAGAAGATCTAAAACCATGGTAATACCATGATACTATTTGTAGGTATAGCAAGATGCTATAAGAAAGAATAACCACAAAATGATGTGATCTGGGAAATGCTTGACTAATGCAGCATGGAAAACGTGAAAGCGCTACAGCATAATAGGATCATTTTATCAGACTGCTGTTACTAAGCTGATGTAAAACCAGAATTTTCCTTTAACAAAAATACAATTTCAATGATTTAAGGAAAGAAGGCAGCCTCTGTGTAGCAGATGCACCTTGTTTAAACTTGTAAAATAGAAAATAGTGTTCATGTGAATATAAACAGAGTAAGAAAATATAGCAGGGATCATGATACAGTTACAGTAATGTACCCTGCCATTGTGTATCCGTAGGTCTATAGTTAGCAGAGTAGAGAAAAAGAGCTTGAGGTGGTTACAGGAAAGAGTCCAATAAAGGGTGTGGGTGTGTAAATCAGGCTGTATTAATAGGAGTGGATCTGTTTTAAGACTGTCCATAATACAACTTTGGACACAGGATTACTAAATGGAGAAAATTTTCGAATTTTTTTGCAACCACTTTTTCTAAACCCAACAATTTTCCAATCCGAAGTAATCTGCCTGTCACAAAATTCTCCATAATGCGACACAAACATAGTCGATCAGATCATAATTGATGTTTCATTTACAGCTATGCGGAGTAAGATTTCTCTGTTTTGGTCGACATGAAAAAAACAAGTAATAGCAACCAAATCAATAAGATGTCCAGTCACTCAATGCGGTTGCAGCTGGTAGCGATAAAACGTTTTTTAAACGGAAGAGATTTTTTTTGCATCATTCCTGGATGGGATATGGTGTTAAGACTGCGATGGTGGGAATTTTCTAGGACAGATGGTGAGTTTAGAGGATTTTCTATAGCAGAATGTGTGATTTAAGGTGTGTGGGCAAAAACAAATCCCCAAAAAAACTAGGGAGTGGAGAAAAACAGAAATAAAACGAGACATAAGAAACCTTTCTCCTAGAACTCCATACCTCTTGCCAAAACTGCTGACAGTTTTGCCAATATTGGGTGAAGTCAGTTGGAGTTTCCGTTGATGGGCCGCGGGGGTTCTTTTGGCTCCAGTGGAAGCTTCTTCAGGCTGGCGAGTGGGACTTTTTGGGCTGGATTTGTTCAAGTCTTTCAGGACATCGTAGTTTATTTTAGTGGAGATGCGTTTCTGCTCTAACATCTTTTCAATGGCTTCATCCGCAGTGCTGGCATTGATGGGCTCACGCCTCCGTGCTGACTTTTTTCTAGGCTGTGAGATGACACACAAAAATACGGAGGTAAACTCATACATTTGTGACCCTCACAGCAACAACTGTCATTTATGAACTACCTTGTTACCTTCCGCTCTTTATATGTACCATCCTCCTTTTCCTTTGCTATTCTTTCTTCCTTTTCTAAAGAAAAACAAACATATCGTTCTAACAAAAGTGTTCCAAACTTGATTAAATGTTGTCTTAGTTTAAATTAATCTGTCATGGGTAAAATTAACAAACGGGACAGTTCAATCTTCTCTACCTTTCTGTTCTTTGAGGTAGTCTGCATTTTGAAGCATCCACAGTTCGGTCTTCACCTTAACTTCCTTCTCATTCAGGATATACTAATAAAAAAAAGAAAGATTAAAAAACAACAATACATAATCGCTCAGGTCATGGTGGACGAGCTAAACAGACTGTAAATCATGACAAATCTCATTCCACTCTATTCTAATGCAATTTAATTATTCATTTTTGGATGTGAAATCCCATCTCAGATTTCAGCTTTAAAGAACCAAATTACAAATTACCATGTCGTTACTAATAGTGAGGTCAAAACTTACACGATCAATCTCGTCCTCGTCGATACCGTTCAGGTCTAGCTCACCGTTTTCTGCCTCCACATCTGATGGAGAAAAATAAAGAGTTCAGAATATTGAATATTGTATTAATGGACATAAGAACATCAGAAGTCTGAATAAATTTGTACAAAAATAGAATAAAAATCACAACAACAAAAAAAGAATCGCAAAATAAAATACAAATGTAAAACAAAATAAAATGAAATAAAATAAAAACAATAATAATACAATTTTTTTATTTTATTTGTGTTGTGACTATTTCAGACTGCTTTGGCAAAAGGAAAAGAGAAAAGTTTTGCCTGGTGTTTACGCCACATAATTAAAGTGTATTAAATGTTTCACTTTCCTAAGGAGAAACACATGCTGCCATTTATCAGAGAACATTTCTCTGAGCCAGTTGTTAAATTAGGTTAGTGGAGATGCACAGAATATCCCACTGCAGTCCAACCCAAAAACCTTCACATAAAATGTCCCTCAGCAAATTCACATGGAAGAACATACTGAAAAATATGTGTGTGTTTCTCTGTGGTCTCTGCCCTGTAGCAAATCTTACTAGAAAGTCCAATGGGGCTACTGGGATCATTAAACCAGTGGCTCTACAGTAGCAACTTTCCAGGGTTATTCCCCCTCTGCCTTCCGTCTTTTCCCTCTTTTCGAGGGCCAGTTCCTCCCTTCCCCCATCCTTACTCTTTTCTTTCTGCCTGGAGATTGTTGGCAACGCTTCAGAAGTTTGCTTTATAGAGCATCCCTCTCTCTCTCATGTGTTATAATGGGGATGGAGGGTTAGGGGGAGGGCAATTCTTGTTTCTCTAAAACAGAGAGGGCAATTCTTGTTTTCTCGCCTCTGAACGGAGACCCCTCAATATCAGTCGATCCCGTGAGTCAAGAAACCTGACCTCATCTCGCCGCTCGCATCTGAACAAGCACAGACTAAACACACTACTCTACCAATGCATGTGCGCGCACACACACACACACACAAGTCCTCCAACACCACACATTAAAACACACTGTGCTATGAGTCACATGTGTGTGATGTGGTGAGAGCGTGAATAGCAGAGATTAGTTACAACAGGCGAAATAAAACCACACCAGAGAGAGACTACCAGGTGCAGCTGGATCCAAGATGAATAAAGACAAGAAACTGTAATAAAACGAGCACTGCAGCCTGTCTTTCCCATCAGGCCTAACTTTGCGTTCATGTTCAAATGTTGTTTTTTTTGTACTGTCTGTTTTCATTCACTTAGGACATATAACCAACTGTGTGTAGCTCGCCAGAAACTACATTCGACTAAAAATAGCATTTAAAGTGTGCATATGTGCAGCTGCACTACCTGAAGACATATGCATATGCATGAGTGTTCGACAGCAGCTGCATGTCAGTCAGACAGCACTTGGGGATTGAATACTGTTAAAAAACATGTAAAAATAAACTCTTATTGTTAGTTTTTCAGCATTGAAATGGTAATGAAGTACCGTCACTTAAAGGTATAGTTCATCCAAAAATGAAAAATCATTTACTCACCCTCATGGTGATCCAAACCACTATAAGGATTTTTTCTTTGTCTGGTAAGATTTTGTACAAATTTACCAATTTTGTTTGCCTGCAATTAAAATTAATTGGCACTTCAAAAAAAAGGAAGCAAATGTACCTTAAAGGTAGCCCATATAACTCATGCACTATATTTCAAGTAATTTTAATGGCAATATGAAGCTAAATTCAAAGATGGCATGAAACACAAATTTCAATAATCTTTTCTTTATTATGGTGATGAGTGAAATAGCTTCTCGAATGAGAAGATATGTAGGGTGGGACTTGATTTTGTCCAACAGGAATAGACTGGATTGTTGTCGTTTGTTCATTTAGAACATTCTTTTTTTTTTTTAAATAATGATGCACATAAATAAATTATTTATAATAAACTGCAATATTCCATAAAAATAAGAATCGTCGATTGTTATTTCATAAGTCAATATTCAACGTTGTAAATTAATGTAGTGCCTCTATAACTGGATCAGTCCAATTTGCAAACCAGCCCAATTGTAAACCAGATTCAATGAATAGATCCGATACAAAATAACAATTTTAAAGCTTTTTTTCAGCACCTGTACACTTTAAAGAAAAAAAAAGCATAGTCTGAATAGTCTTCAATTTTTTTGTTGCACACAGTAAATTAAGTCACAAGGGTGAGTAAACAATAACAACTTTAATTTCTGAATGAACTGTCCCTTTAACATCACCTGAACACAACAGAGGCGCAAAAAAAAAAAAAAACCTGAGAAGCAGAAAAAAGGAGCCAAGTTCAACAAAATTACAGAGAAGAGAAACAACAAATGAGAGACTTCACTTAACACTAATCATTCTCCCTCTTCATCTATTCCCCTGTTCTTAAATCCAAAAACCTCTGTCCCGAGGCTACATTTCTGAATGATGCTGTCCACCCAGACATTAGCGTTTCCACGTGCGTTCAAAAGGTCTCCAGAGGTTTCACTGACACCGACACCTGTTCAGAGTCGAGCACTGTGTCCGACTAAATACAAACAGATATTTAAAGATACCACCAGATGGACACCTCCTTTCTTTCTCTCCCATGGACAATTCTCACTCTTCAACACAAGCAGGAGCTCATCAAACGTAATCATCTGATAACGTCACTCAAACTGACTGGCGGGTCAGGAGAACAAGCACTGAAGCTCAGGGAAAGGAAAAGACGGACAATGGAGATGCAGAGATATGGAAAGAGAGAGGAAGGGGGGTTTCTTCTGGAGGCGAAGAGGGCAGACAGGCCCATTAAAAACTGACCCCTTCTTGCCCCTGTGACTTCCCCAGGGAAACCCCTCGCCCACTCACACACCTGCTACAACTGTCTATAACGCCCAGAGGCTGGAAAGAGAGAACGAGAGAGAGAAAATGTCAAGAGAAAATATATGCATGTACTTTTTCAGACTCTACTGTACATCTACAGACCAAAAATGGGGGAGGGTTAGACACATTTTTAAACAATAAAATGTAAATGTAACGGCAAGAGGAAAAGACTTGAACAGACTTTATTCATGAGATCTCTCATTTTCACTCACATTCGGCTGCCCTTCAGGTGTTAAATCTCGACAGGAAAACATCCTCATGGGGGTCCGCGCACAGATTTTTCTGTCAGTGCATGTTAACGGTACAGTGAACGTGTCTATCACATAGATCGGGCCTCCCATAGTCATTTGTTTTCCTCTCCACAAGTCTATCAGTCAGTCACACTTTTATGATGTCATATTTCACACAGATAGCAGCGTCACTGTCAGATGACATCACATCACTGTCAGTGCTTGCATTTCATTAGAAGAAAAAGCAATAAATGAGTGGCAAGGATGAAAACGATAAAGAGAATCAATCAAACAGCAGGAAAAAATAAGGGAACAAAAACATTATGAAGTTGAAAACTACAATAAAACTCGCTATGACAATAGTTTCGCAGCTTTAAAAACTCATTTTAAATAGTTTGCCGATATATTTATTTATTCATGATACATTCGTGTTTTTGTTGAATAAAATTAAGTAACTGAATATTGATGAGAAATTTGATTTATTAACATATATAAATAAATATGCAATGCCGTTCAAAGGTTTGGGGTCGGTATGATTTTTTTTAAAAATGTTTTTTAAAAAAAAGTCTCTAATGCTCACCATGGCTGCATTTATTTGATCCAAAATACAGTAACATCAGTGTTCAAAAACAGTAAAAAATACTGTGAAATATTATTAATTTCAAATCACCGTTTTCTACTTTTATATTTTAATAAGTAATTCCTGTGATGGCTAAGCTGAATGTTCAGCATCATTACCCCAGTCTTCAGTGTCACATGATCTAATATGCTGATTTGGTGCTCAATAAACATTTCATATTATTATGAATGTTAAAGCCAATTGTGCTGCTAAATATTTTTGTGGAAACTATGATACATTTTTTTCAGGATTCTTTGATTAATAGAAAGTTCAAAAGAACAGCATTTATTTGAAATAGAAATCTTTTGTAATTTCATAAATGTTTTTACTGTCACTTTTGATCAACTGGTCTTTGCTGAATAAAGTATTCAATTATTATCAAAAGGGCACCTCAAACTTCAAACCATGTGATCTGTGACATGATTCTAAACATGGTGTTCATGAACATTGTTATAAAGACTAACAAAGCCACATCTGTGTGCATTATAAAGGCCTTATGAATGTAAATTACCGTCACTTTTGGCCCATCTGTCCTTTACAAACCCCTAACAGCTGTCTTGAGGATGCGTTCAAAGCGAGCAAGAAGAATAAATGTCAGTCACACACTTACTCTGTCTTTCATTCTCCTTTGAAAGGCACCTCTCCCTCCCCTCCTCTCTCTCTCTATCTCCTCCCACTCTTTCTTAGTGTAAATGAACAAGTCTCTTATCTCCTCCTGCTCTGAAGATTCAGGAGATTCTAAAGGATGGGGAGGGGAGGAAAGACTCCATCCACTTTTTTTCTGTTGCAGATAAACAGTGAACAGTAACATTATGCAAAGGGAATGGAAACTAGAGGGCGCAAATACATTTAATATACTGACTGATCTATAAACGAAAAGGAAAAACAGAAACGTATAGAATCACAGTAAACCTGGGGATGCTGTTGGTATCTCCTGCTGTGTGGTCAGAGAGGACAGTGAATGACCATCTGGAGACTCACACTCACTGCTGCATTGTTAAGATCACAGGCCCTCCGCCCCCTCAGAAAAATACACTGCATTACACAACAGCACCAGATCTCTCTCTCCACACACACACACACACACACAGACAGAGAGAAAGAGACAACGGGGACACCATTCTGACATCCTCACAAAAGAGAACTGACCTTAGAAAAACAGAACAAGTCAAAAAGAAAAGTTACAAAAAAGAAAAACAAGAGGAGGAGAGGATGGACACCCATATAGCCTGCTCGCTCTCACACAGTTTCAATAGTTAATATATTGCCATATATTAAAGTGCCCCTATTATGCTATTTTAAAGGTTTCTAACTTTGTTTTGGAGATCTCCTACAACAGGTTTACATGCATCAAAGGTCAAGAAACACTTTCATTTTCTCATAATATACATTGCACATCACCACATTTTTCAATGATTCTCAAACGACTCGACGGATGAACCAGTCTCTCTAAATCACTCCTTTCCGAGAGTCTACTCTGCACTGATTGGCCAGATGACCCGGTCTGTTGTGATTGGTCTACCATTTACAGCGCATGTCGGAAGCTAAACACCCATTACCATAACTGAACTTCAGCTCTGTCCGGAGGCATACTCATTCCTCAGCGACTGTACACACCGTAAAGACAGTAACGATAACGTCGATTTTACCATATCAATCCGAGCGCGAGTCCGATGATGAAACATTGGAAGAACTAGTTATTCAACCCGAACCTCCATCGCAAGGACGACTTGAGCAGGACGTTTCTCAGTGATACACTACTCAAAATGCACATTGGGGAACTGTATCAATAACAGTGCATGTGTTAGCTGAGCACTAACGGAAATGACTGGTTTAACATTTAAGTTTGTAAAAGAAATCTTGCTCCATCCTTGATCTTTATTTAAAGTAGTAAGAACAACAGACAATCTGCATTAATAGAAACAGTTTTTGGTAATAGTGGCCCACAGCTGATTTGCAAAACTATTTCAGAAAGACAGTAATGACGGGAGTTAGACAGAAACTTGCACAATATAAAACATAAAAAACTATGTATTTTGAACAGCCGGTAGAAAACATTTACATCAATAATTATTCATACTTACAAGTTGTGATTCTGAGTAGCAAGCTGGTCCAAATAAAATGGGTGGGTAATACTACTGACCCATCTTTCCAGAGCAAGTGTTTTGCAAATCCCGCATTGAGCGTGTTTGAGGGCGGTTCAAGTTGTTCGCAGGCGGACAATGTACGGCGGGCATTATGCAAATGTCTTTTCTAGTGACGTAGAACCGTCACGCAGTGGGATTCGATTTCCTGATGACTCTTTAGGCGGTTCAGTCTCGATTCTTTTGGGATACAATAACATTATTTATCGTGCACTTTCAACTTTACAACTTTGTAGAACGTTTACATTAACAGACAGCTATATTACACACTGCATGAAGGGGAATATTAGAAAAACTATAAAAGGGGCACTTTAACATTTTTGTTCATAGCGTATAAAGAGCAATAGTGAAAAAGTAAAAAAGAGCAAAATAAAAAAAAAATCTGCATTGCTCTACATAATATTGTAGGATAAGCAACGTAAAAAGACATTTTGGGCACTCGTTTCAAACTTGGACTCGGATTAGTTAACATGCTAAAGCTAGCAGCAACACCAAATAAGAGGACATGCGTGACACTTTGAAATATTTTGCTTAATTGAAAACTCCAAATCTAAGTAGTAAAACAAAACCTGTTGTATCGGAGACATTACCATTCTTTAACAAACCATATACGATATACAGTAGTACAATACATAGTGTAAAGTAAGTACAGTATATCATTCAAAACAGCTTCTGCGGAATTAAAATAACAGTGTGGAGTAAAAGAATTGATTAATTTAAATAAAAATTGAATAAATTAAAGAGGTAACATGAATTAAAGTCGCTAAAGGGATAGTTCACTTGTATGACTTTCTTCTGTTGAGCATAAAGGAAGATATTTTGGGAAAAGCCTCATTGTCACCAATTCAAAATATCTTCTATTGTGTTCCACAAAAGGATAAAAAGTCATACAGGTTTGGAAAAAAATGAGGGTGAGTAAAAAAAATCAAAAATGTTTTTGGGTGAACTAATCCTTCAAGGTAAATTATGATGACGGACAAGACTAATGGTGCCAATGATTGTGATAATGTCGTTAAGTTTAATGATGTAGTGAAAGTTCTCTCTCTGATGCAACATACACTCGCACATCACACAAACAAACACTTCTGCATTTTTAAATAACATCCAGCTCAATCTCACTCTCACGCACAGTAACTAGAACACTCTAACAAGCATCTTATTGTCTGGAATGGAACAATGAGCCCACCTAAAAATAAACAGGGAGAATAGACAGAAAAAGCTTAAGCAGACAGAACCAAGACAGAAGAGTGCACACACATTCAGAGAGAGACATATTGTGTCAGTGGCCATATCATCACGAAGATGAAATGAGCAAATTGAGGGAAATAAATGACATTGTTACACTTCTACAAGGCATTCACTTGAGTTTACATGGGCACTGGGCAAAACAAAAACACACAAAAAATACCTCCTCTCTGAGTCATGATTGTTCCTGAACCCAACTCAAAAATCAAACCAAAATACACACACACACTGTATGAGCGGGTCTCACGGGCAATCAAGTGCGCACACAGCCGGCCGTAGTGGGTGGATGAAAGACAGTGCGCTAATGACAAGGTGCTGTGTTCAATTAGTGCTTCAAAGAGTGGAGGGGGGCTTCCTCTTCCTCCGCCCCATACAAATCATCCACAATCAGCACAACCAATCGGAAACATGACAACCTGCTCGCACAGCCAATCACACAATCTGACAACCTGCCAGCACTCTATCCTCAGGAGTTTACCAGCTGCAGCTCTTCTGCCTGTGATGAACAAAGTATTATTCTCTCTCTCGAATGCTCTCGCATAATGTAAACGCAACAATCACAAAAGATAACGCAATCATTTCAGATAAACAAGTCACTCTTGAGTTCTGTTCTCCAGAGGCTGGGTAACTCTCACTATAGTGTGGAAGTGGGATAAATTAAAAGAGGATTAATTATTTTATAGAAAAGAAAATCACTCTCAAGTTCCACTACTCTTCTTCTACTCATGTCCTAATAGCACAAGTGTGTGATTTAACAATGAATGTGAAATGAAAGTAGATTCAATTAAAGTGGATTAATGTGAGTGTTTTGAAAAGGAGTCACTCCAGTTCCACACTTCTTCTTCCTTGACTAATGCTGTAATAGCACAAATGTGTGACTGAACGAAAGTGGATTAATGTGAGTGTTTTGAAAAGGAGTCACTCCAGTTCCACTCTTCTTCTTTGAATAATGCTGCTAGTACTAATAGTACAAATGTGTGACTGAACGAAATTGGATTAAATGAAAAACACTTTAGGGCCGGTTTCACAGACAGGGCTTAGATTAAGCCAGGTTTAGGCCTTAGTTTAATTAGGGCATTTAAGTAGCTTTTATTAACGTGCCTTAGAAAAAAACATTACTGGTGTGCATCGTAAGACAAAACAATGGCACTGATATATTTTTTGCTTTTAGTTAAAACAGCTCAAACATGCATTTTAATTTGGGACTAGGCTCAAGCCTTGTCTGTGAAACTGGGGGAAAGCATTTAAAAAGTTGCATTTAAATAGTTGCACACTTCTTAAACTCATAAAACAAAAAAGAATGAAGATCAAATGTGGAATGAAAATGGATGGAAAGAATGTTAATGTTTCACAAAGTTGTCATTCTAGTGCAACTCTTCCTCTGCTTGTACCCTGTCAATGTTATCACAGCAAAACTGTGGTAACAAAGAATGACTGTGGAATTAAAAAGAGTTTATGCAATTTGAAAGTGGAGTCACACTCCTACCGTTCTCCTTCTCCTCTCCCATTTTGGTGATGGACTCGGGCAGGCCCAAACTGGCCGCAGTGGGCAAAGCTCCAAGCAATAATGCTAACGAGGGCCGTTTGGTTGGAGAGACTTTCTCTCCATCTCGCTCCTGCTGATAGCCACCTCTATCCTCTCCACATACAGCACTGCACAGGTGAGACGCTGCTGCCCTCAGCTCATCGTCCTCTCCTTCATCATCACCAGCAAGGAGACTGGATGATGCCAAGGAAATCACATCATCTGGGAAAAGCAAGCGAGAAAATACACATACATCACAAATTATGTCTCTCAAATAACTGCAGGAACAACAAATAAAAGGTAAACGGAGTATAAAGATGAAAAGAAACTGCTGTCTGCATGCAAATAAAGTACATTTATTTTTGTAATTAAATTATTTTGCTAATTAAAACGAATGCATTCGCCCTTTGATTTTGATTCGCTATGATCCAGCTGAAATGGGAAGAAAGTAATTATATAAACTAACACACATGCATACATAAAGTGAACACACATGCATGAAAAGGCGCTCAGACACACACACACAAACACTCCCACGCTCGCAGTCTTAATTAGCTCCCTACTGTAATCACTACATTAGAGAGAGATATATCACGCATGGGGAAGCACTGGATCTCTGGATGTGCGTGCTGCTGAACACAAACTAATTGGAAAGAAACGTAAACAGAATTTCCGCACAAGGGAAGTAACACTCCACTTCCTGAAGAAAACGTTGTGAGAGCAGCAGTTCTCACTAAACAAAGAGAAATTCTGACAACAATATAATCATTTGTTTTAAGCGTGAACAGTTTGGGTGTCATTCGCCAATAGTTGTGGTTCTCATGAAGCAAACCATCTCTATAAAAGTGCTTTCCACACAACAGCCAATCATCACTCTTTGTAAACAAATTCTTATGCATTTATAAATATGCGCTCCCATCTGAGAGCATGCACCATCCACAATCTTTAAGTAAAGCCAAGCATGTTAGTCTCAAAACCTGTTGATGCACAATAAGCTGGCCTAGAATACACTTGATAGCTGTACTTGCGAGCCAAGTCTAACCCACATTAAGCTATATATAAAATGTTTGTCATTCAGAAATACTGGATACTTCATTTTTTAATAATTGTTAAAATATTTTTTAGATATAAAAAAAAAAGTATATTGATAAAAATTATATTTAAATATAAATGATTAACAATGATATAAACTTTGTGATATTTCATGGAATACTTAAAACATTCCATGTTTTTAAGGTCACCAGGAGTTTTTTGTGTGTGTGAGTGTGTGTGTGTGTGTGTGTGTGTGTGTGTGTGTGTGTGTGTGTGTGTGTGTGTGTGTGTGTGTGTGTGTGTGTGTGTGTGTGTGTGTGTGTGTGTGTGTGTGTGTGTGTGTGTGTGTGTGTGTGTGTGTGTGTGTAGATTGCACTGGTTAAAAATGTTACCCTCACATTAAGCAATGATATTCATTACCGTTAAAAAGTTTTGGGTCAGTAAAAACTTTTAAACAAAAAATAAATTAATATTTTTATTCAGCATGAAAGCATTAAGTTGAGTTAAATCATTTAAATTGTTTTCAAATACTACTATTTTAGATAAATGCTGACCTTTTGAACTTTCTATTCTTGAAATATTCCAGAAAAAATGAATCAAAGTTTCCACAAAAATATTAAGCAGCACAACCGTTTTCATCTGTGATAATAAGTAATGTTTCTTGAGACACTGAATCACGTGACACTGAAGAATGAAGGTAACTAATGGCTGCTGAAAATTCAGCTTTGCCATCATAGGAATAAATGACATTTATTTACACTGATTTTACATCAAATAAATGAGCCTTGGTGATGGTGAACATAAGAGACTTCTTTCAAAAACATTAAAAAATCTTACTGACACAAACTTTGGAATGGTAGTGTAAGTGTAAAAAACATGTTTCTGTGTAACAATCTTTCTGCGGGATTGTGTGTGAATGCTGTACCTTCTCTGGAACAGGATGCATAAAATCCCCTGGCTTTGGGCCTGCAGCTCTCCAGCTCGACTTCAATCTCATCCTGATAGCCACAGATTTCACCTGCAGAGCACATACGTGTGTGTTCAAACAACCATGATGAAAATTAGAGCATAGACTCTGTCTAAATGTTTCAAGGTACCTTCAATATCATCAACTTTTTTTGAAAGCTCCAGCTCAATCTGTGGAAGAATTCATCAGAGAAAATAATTGGTCTGACAGTGTGAAAGCACATATAGACATAATGGCTGATTTTAATGTTCATAATTCTAAATAAAAGTGTGATTCGTGACCTGTTTTAGCTTTTGCTTCTTAATTCCAGCCGTGTAAGAGGGCGGGTCGCACTCCTGCTCCAGATCCACCTTCATGAACTCTTCAATAGTCAGCTCACTAGTGGGCGTGTCCTCAAATTCATTCAGCCTGTCAATCAAACACACCGGGGGTCAAAACGTACAACAGCAAAACCGGGCCTAAATTCAAAGCTTCAGAAAGAAAGTGCAAAACCAAAATCCAGATATAGCACTAATTATATAATATGAATGATACTGCTATATATTACGAAAATGGTAATAACGGAGCACAGCTTGTGGTCATACTGTGATTATTTTAAGACAAAACACACCTTTTCCTTAGTGTGGCCTCACAGACTTTCACCACACTGATCACTTCCTTAATTGTGCGACGGAACTCATGCATACGGGCAGCAACCAAGAGAGCTATAGGGAACACAAACACACAACTTTAAGTACATCATACACACTTTCACTTCGAGAGAGAGAAAGAGAGAGAGAAGGAGAGAGGACAGATTGTCAAATATGAAACATTTATAGGCCTTCAGAAAAGTGTGTCCACTGTACCTGCCCCCCTACTGATTCACCTCAGGCAGAACAAACAGACATTTAATGCACCTGCAATACTGCAGAACCCCTGATGCCTGTTTCACTCAGATTCATTAAAGAAACATGAAGAGCCAAATGCACTTCTGGACTACCTGACAAACTAAAGAATGTCCAACACCACAAAGCATGCAAGCATGTAAAAGATACTGATGAATTTTAGAGCTTAAATGATCCCAATTTACAGGGCAAAGAATGAATAGATTAACCAATTTAAAAATATGACATCATGGTTCACTGTCATTCTCTAAACTTATTGTAATGCTTTTAGAAACGAAAGAAAAAAAAGAAAAAAAATCTGTCTTTGGCCTTTTATGGATAGGACAGCAGAGATTTTGACAGGAAAGAGTGGGATAGAGAGAGAGGAAATGGAAATCGCCCTAACTCACTAATTCTCACTAATCTCATTCCAAAGACATATTTTGTAGTACGTTATTCACATTTTTATGAATAAGCCAGGACAAATATTTCCATGTATTGCAATAATTTATAATTTTTTGTAGTTTTTGTAATAGTATTTTCTGCATTTGAAGGCAAAACATACTATAACTATTAGTTGAGCACTGACACAGCTTACCCTGAAAACACTACAGTACATATTTGCTTATCATTGTTTTATAAAGTGGAAATTCACTAATATGCATCATGTACTCTACCATTCAGAAGTTTTTTTTCAAGAAATTAATACTTTTCATTCAGCAAGGACACATTAACTTGATCAAAAGTGACAGTTAAGACATTTATGATGCTATAAAAATGCTGTTCTTTTGGACTCATTATTAATAAAATAATCATGAAACAAATTATCACAGTTTCTACAAAATATTAAGCAGCACAACTGTTTTCAACATTGATAATAAGAAATGTCAACTGAGCAGCAAATCAACATATAAGATAGTTTTCTGAAGAAATATGTGGCAAGCAGGACGGGGCCGAGAGCCGTGGGAACAGAGCGAGGCCTGATTAAGGTCGTCACTCCTCCTTTTATCCTTCCGGAGATCCTCTGTAAGACTTGAGACCGGTGTGGCGCACAGGTGGTATTAGCGCTCATTGGCACTCACGCCACCGGCCTCGCTCCATTCCCACGGCTCTCGGCCCCACCCTGCTTACCACAGTGCTTACATTTTAAAATA